>NW_026087477.1:2400000-3000000 GCF_022539395.1 Myiozetetes cayanensis
CAAATAGATTTGAAATGACAATAGATATAAATAGATAAGGAGCGTCTGAAAGGAGTGTTTTTAAGGAAAAAAAAAAAAAAAAGATGTGAAATTGGCTTTTCAACCAACTTAAATTATATTTTTACTTAAAAGCCTCCTTTTTGCAGGGAATCTCCTTTGCCCCACCCTGACAGACCAAGAGGGGAGAGCAGAGAAGCTGCTGCAGCAGCGCCAGGGTTTGGGTGCTTTGTGTTTGCTCTTGGGAGTTCAGGCCGATTCCCTGCAAACAAAACGAGAGATGAGCGGCAGGAAAAAAAAAAAAACGGGAGAGGGAAGGGAAAAGCCACAGCTTCTGTCTCTGGTGCTGACTCTGCCCCGGGGAGGATCGCGGCCACGGCACAGATCCATCCCCGGGAGCTCCTCACGGGGGATTTTTGGGATCGCTGGGTCTTTGTCCGGGTTGTTTTTGCTGCCCTTTCCACCCCTGGGCTCGGGGCCCTTGGGAAGGGCTCTGGCACTGCCACCCGAGTGGGCACGGGGGGAGAGCAGGGAGAAAGAAAGGGGGGATGGAGAAAGGGGGGATAGGGATGAGCACAAGGATCCCTGGCTCCTGTGTGGGACAGTTCTGTCTGGTGGGTCTGGAGCCCTCCCTGCTCCCCAGGGATGGGGTTTAATGCTGGCAGAAGGAATTTGGGATCCTTAGAGCTGTACTGGACGAGTTGAGCCAGTTCTGGTCTCCAGTCTGGTCACTTGGGTGGATCATCCTGACTCCAACACCTGAGTGTGATTCCTCAGTGCCTGAATCCCTTGGGAAATGGTTCAGCCCAGAACCACCTCAGGGATGAGAACAGACAACAGAGAAGGGTGTGGAAGTCCTGCAGAGGGTCAGTGGCACTGACACCAACTCCAGCCCTGGCCACACATGGAACATTCCCATGGTTTGCAAATGATGGAATCATTTGGGTTGGATGGGACCTTAAAACTCATCTCACCCCACCCCTCTGCCATGGGACACCTTCCACCAGCCCAGTCTGCTCTGAGCCTCATCCAGCCTGGCCTTGGACACTTCCAGGGATCCAGGGGCAGCCACAGCTTCTCTGCCCAACCTGTGCCCACCCTCCCAGCCAGGAATTCCTTCCCACTATCCCATCTGACCCTGCACTCCTTCAACTTACAGCCATTCCCCTTTGTCCTGTCCCTCCATCCCTTGTCCAAATTCCCTCCCCATCCTTTTTTAAACCTCATCCTGCACATGCCACCAAACTGCCCCTCAGCAGAGTCACCTTCAACTCCCACAGCTGCAGCCAGACCTGACCAGGTGAGCAGGAAAATCCCAAATTTCATGCCCAGGATCTCCTGGCAGGAGCTCTGTCAGGGATTGCAATTCCCTGGGGAGCTCTTGGTGGGTCCCAGCACAACAAAGCAGCGATGGCCCCTCTAGAGATGATTACTGAGAGCAGGTTTATTAAGGATTAACGAGAGGAGCTGTGGGAGTGATAAAAACCCTCCCTAATCTTTGGGCTGGGCTGGTTTTGATAATCACCCCAAACTGGGAATAGCAGCCCAGCAAAGTCCTTATCATATAAATCTGATGGGGGGGGTTAATGTGACAACTTATCATATGTTTAAATATCAACTGATTATTAGAAACACATCCATTGAAAATTAACCGTGTAACAGATTCTTATCTCTGCCACCACGTGCTTAAATAAACACACATGTTTTCCCAACCAATTGGGAGTCGATTTGAAGCCCTGGTTTGGTTTATTATGACTTTTTTTTCTTTTTTTTTTCCCCCCCCCCCTCCTGCTGCAGAGTGGCTTTGTTTGCTCCCCATTCCTCACATATCCGGGATGGTTTTCATTCCTGACTCGTGGCTGCTCAGCCAGCGCTTAATCGAGATAATAATAATAATAATAATAATAATAATAATAATAATAATAATAATAATGCTGCATTTGCCTGGGATGGACTCCCCCAGCTCTGGCTGTTCCACAAACAACAAACCCAACACCCGGGGAGCACTCAAACATCCACAGGAAGGGGAGCCAAGCAGGGATCCAAATCCAGCAGGACCCTTGGAATGAAAGCAAAACGTCAGGCACGTGCTGGGAAGGACGAGATTCCTGATTCTCCCTGGAAAGCAAAGCAAGGCAAGAGCCCCGTCTGGGGGAGAGCCAGCCCAGGGGCAGCAGGAGGGGGGAAATTCGGGATGCACAGGAGGGAGTGTCTGCCTGCCTGGGGGGGCTCCAGGGAGGGTGAGGGATGAGCTGGGTGGGCATGGATATGCCCTCCTTCTTCATCATCTCCTTTTCCTTCTTCTTATCCTTCTTCCTCTCTTCTTCTTCTCTTACTTCTTCTCCTCCCCTTCTTCTTCTTCTTCTCCTATATTATTATTATCATTATTATTATTATTGTTATTATTCAGGTGTTAATCCAACTGGATTCTTTCTTCAGATTCCTCTTGGCTAACTGCCACGATCTCAACTGAATTTTCCAGGTGTGGAAACCAAGAAGTTATTCCAGACCCGGATTTGTCGGGTGTCTGACATGCACAGGGCTGGCCAGGGACAGCTTTAGAGTGACATTGTTGTCTGACCTCCAACAGGTCACAGAAGGAATCCTGCAGGACAAATTTCCATGTGAAATGGTGTGAACTGTACTTCCCTCATCCTCACCTAGCTGGGAATTGCTGGAAATAGTGGAGAATCCTCTCTCCATCCATCCATCCATCCATCCATCCATCCATCCATCCATCCATCCTTCTCTCTCATCCATCTCTCCCTTATCCACCCCTTCCTTCGTTCCCCTCCAAACCCAAAGTGTCTCCAGGACATCACAGAGCTGCCTCTTTCTCCTCCACCCCCAGGGATTCATCTGAGTTCCTTAATCACAGCCAGGAGGTCTCCTCAGATGTGCCCTGAGGTGTCTGAGCTGTCCTGCTGAGCCTGAGCTTTGTCCCACCTCACAGAAGCAGGGAATGGTTTGGGGTTGGGAAGCACCTTCAGGCTCATCTCCTTCCACCCCAGGGACACCTTCCACTATCCCAGGTTGCTCCCAGCCCCGTCCTGTCACACAGAGCCAGAACACTGACAATTTTAAGGAAGAGACCTGCCCCTTTGGAATGCCAGACTGCAGGTGGGATGTCCCCAAGCCTGATGCCCCCAAGCCTGATGTCCCCGAGCCCCTCAAATGTCACAAGGTCCATTTTTTGGGAACTGAACTGAGTCCTGGGTGTCCCTCCAGTGCCCAGCTCTCCCCAGAGGGAGCTCAGTGCCTTGTTCCCGGAGTCTGAGCAGGCTGGATGACTAAGCCTGGAATGGCCTGGAGATCTCTGGAGCTGCTGAACTCTGCCTGCCATTTCAAGCCCCGCCCGTGGAGCTCCTCAGGCTCTGCAGGGCCGGGCAGTGCCCGTCAACGCCTTGCCGGGCTCAGGGAGGCTTAACTTGGAGACAGGAGCTGGTTCCAGACTTGCCCACAGGCACAGAAAGCCAAATGGAACAAAAGAGTGGAAAAAAAGCTTCCAGGAAGCCCTGGAACAGTTGCAGTCTTGCCCTTTGAAAAGTGCAGGTGATTAGGAGCTTAGTGTGGAATCCCAGCAATGGGGCTTGGGTGAGGTCACTGCTCCCTGTCCCGTGTCACATCCCTGCTCTGCCAGAGACTGCTGGGAGGAGAGAGGGATCAGCCTCAGGAATATTCACTGGGAAAAGGGGTTTAGGGAGTGTGGGGCAGAGGAATCACCCCTGGTTCATGAAGGGAACAGCCAGGAAGTTGCTCTGGAGACACGGACCATGGGAAGGGGAGAAGGGATAATGGGTGGGAATGAACTTCACCCAGAGGGGGACACAAGAGCTCACGGGCATTTGGAGTGTGTGAAATGCAGAGGAGGAAGAAGAGCCCCCAAACCAGGCACTGATGGTTGGGACCATCCCCACCTCTCATGGATCGCTCCCATCCATGGGGGATGCCAGGTCCTGGCAGGGGGGTAAGAAGAGCCCCCCGTGCACCCGCATTTCCCACCCACCTCCTCTGCTTCCACATTCCCGAATTCTGCTTCTACACCCCTGGTGAGGCTTGGGAAACAAGGTCCTAAAATACTGAGATATAAAAATACTGAGGGTAAGGATATTAAAATACTAAAATATTACTATTGAACAGGTGCTCGTGAGCAAGAAGTTGCAATTGTAGGCCCCAAGACAGCAAAGCTTTTTATCCCAACCTCTATAAAACACCCACTGGAGCTTTCTGAATATCCTGATTTCCTCCCCTTTCCCCTTCAGAAGACATTTTTCACTGTTTATTAAAATATATCTATATTAGATATACAGTATATATAATATATAGATAAGGCTATTTTTATTTTATGTATATTGTATAATAGACTATATAATCATATATAATAATATAATTAAATCAAATATACATAATGTATGCATATAATATAAACATATAATAATATTATGTGTGTATTGTATATATTATATATAATATATAATATATGCATATATGTATGCATTATATATAACATCTATGTATATATTATAGGTATATATTATATACACATATAATATATACACATTTATATTAATATATTTGTTACTGATTTTAATTAAAATGTTTATATCTTTGATCCTGGAATGGAATATTTAAAAGTTACATATAAAATATTATATCTATATATATATATAGATAACTATAGATGTAATATTATATAATATATAATATATTATACATAATATGTTATAAATTATAGATTATATATATAAAGGTTATATATAAATATATATATACATATAGGATAATATATAATAGAATATGTAATATATGCAATATATAATATATAATTCCTTTTATATAATTATATATTTTATATAAAATACATATTATAATCATATTTGTAGAATTATAATATAATAAATAAATTAGAAAACAAATTACATGTATATAACTATAAATATGATGTGTATCATATTATATATTATAGAATATGCATATAAAATTATATATATAACACAAGTATTTTTCAAGTCAGGATCAAGTTTGAACATGAGATGAGAAAAGAAGAACAGCAATACCCAGGCACTGCCTCTAATCCTACAAGAAAATACCCACTGCTGACCAAACCCTCTCATTTACTTGGGGTTTCCCCCTTGTGATATTAAATATTTCTGAAAAAAATGTGCTTACAAGTTTTATCTTCAACTGCAAAAGAAAATTAAACAAATGAAGTTTTGTAACACAAGAAAAGCTCAAGGAATGTTTGGACGGGGGGGATTTTGGGGGGTCCTGGGCAGGGCTAAGGGTTGGGGTTGATGATCCTGGTGGGTCCCTTCCAGCTCAGGATATCCTGTGATTTTAGGAATAAATGGCCCCTAAAAACAAGGGAATTAAGAAAATCTCTTTCCCCTCCAAGTTGCCACTCTGTGGCTCCAGTCCTTGTTAATCGAAAGGATAAAATAATCCTGTAAAGTCCATCTTTAGCAGGAAAGATTCCTGGGACCTGGAGGAGAGATGTTATCTTGGATTTGGGTGTATTTTAAGGAAAATATTCCCCAGCCAGGTTTGTCCTGCATTGAAAACAAGCAGGCAGCTGGACTGAGGGGGGAAATAAAAATGGGGACAATCAAAAATAGAATCAGAGCAAAACAGGGGGATATTAAAAGCCCTGGGACCTTTTTGGCAGAACCAGTCTGACAGGACTCTGATTTCACAGCACACTTGGGGGATTTTGTGACCCCTCATCTGAGAGGTTCCACCAGCTCTAAACTGATCAGTCTGGAGGTGTCCTCAATCCAGAGCTGCAGCCAAAATCCAGCTCCTTCATGAGGAGCTCTGCAACCTCCCCAGATACATCCCCCCAAAACCAGCTCCACTGAGGAAAGAGCAGCCCCATCAACCTGCAGGAAGCAGCTCAGAGTCCATCGAGGCTGTTGTCATGGAATAATAGCATGGGTTGGGTTGGAAGGGACCATGAAGATCATCCAGTTCCATGGGCAGGGACGCCTCCCACTACCCCAGGTTGCTCCAAGCTGGCCTTGGGCACTTCCAGGGATGGGAATTCCACAATCTGGGCTACAAACTCTCATTCCCTCCACGTGCTCTGGGCACCCTGTCCCAATAACCCTAACCCTGTCCCCCTCCCCCTGTTTGGAATATCCCATTCTCTGCCCTGTTTCTGGCATCCCGAGCATTCCCGGCCCCTGCCTTCCCAGGGATCCAAAGAGTGTGATCTCAGCCCTTCCCAGGCTGATAGTGGAGAGATTAGAGGTGGAAAGAACACCTCTGAGGTCACCTCTGCCACCCCAGGGGAGCCATCCGGGATTGTTCCTTCCCATTTCCTTATCTGCTGCTCTGCCCAGCTCAGCCAGTGACTCAAACCACCCCCTTCCCAGAGCATTCCCGGGGGGAGCCTCGTGTTCCTTGCTGTCAGGAAACATTTCCTGAGATTCAGCTGAAATTTTCCTTTCCTCACATTCAGCCTGTTCCCACCTCTTCTCACACAGACCTCACCCTGGCCAACCTGTCCTCCTCCTCCTCCTCCTCCTCCTCCTCAGACTTCAGACCCTTTTTGGGCTTTATCCTTCTGAATGTATTTATGATTCCAGGTTTTTGCAGGCTCGGGAAGGCCCATTTCCATATCCAGCAGTGCTGTCCCAATTACAGCCCTGTGAGGTCTCTTAAGGTCCCCATTGACCTTCCCATCCTCCCAAATTTCAGGGTTCCCAAAAGCCAGAGGTGTTTGGATGTCCATAACTGACCCCTGATGGCCCTGAGGATCCTGGATTTGATGGAAAAGCCCTGCCCAAACTGTCCATAAATGGAACACCGGACTGAGAACAGGCCCAATAACTGGGATCTCCCATTAAATGGAATCATGGAATCATTTAGGGTGGAAAAGACCCATAAGATGATGGAGTCCATTTCCCCAGCATTGCCAAGGCCACCACTTGGATGTCCCCAGGTGCCACATCCCCCTGGATTTTAAATCCCTCTGGGGATGGGGACTCCACCACTGCCCTGGGCAGCCTGTTCTTGTGCTTGTGCCCCCTTTTCCATGAAGAAATGTTCCCAGTATCCAACCTAAACCTCCCCTGGCACAACTTGAGGCCATTTCCTCTTGTCCTATAACATTCCAGCCTGAGGCAAATTGTTCTCTGTGGTTGCAGATGGTTCTGATTCCTCACTCCTTGGGTGCCTTGGCAGAAGTTGGGGCTCAGATGCCCCTTTTGTGCCTCCAACAGGAACCTTGGAAAGGAAAAAGGACTCCAGGACAACTCACCTGGTGACCCAGTGGATGTCCTGTCTCAGCTGTCCTTTGTTGGCTGAGCCCAGACATTCATTATCCTGATTCTTTTCCCTAAAAACCCAGCTCCACATGTGCCATCCTGCTGATATTTGAGGTGTCCTGCCTTTGCTGCTTGTGGACAACGAGGGACACAGGAATTAGGGAGCTTTTCCTGAAACAAAACCTGGGAATCAGAGCTGGAGGGGAAGCAGAGCTGAGAAATCACCCCTGAAAGTTACCAATTTTAGGAGAAAAAATGGAACCACTTGGAAATGTCTGCCTCATGAAGGCTGAGATTTCTGCTCAGGCTTTGCTTCCACCAGGGAATGATCCAAATTTTTGCCTCTGGAGTGGATCCAAGGTAGGAATTCCCTTCCTCAGGTTGTTATTGCACCCACAGTTCCTCGTGCAGGGCAAGCAAGAGGCACAAAAGGCTGGAAGGCAGAGACAGCTTTAGGAATAAAAAGGGGGGACAGGTGCTTCCATAGGCAGCAGGATCAGGAATAATAACAAATCCTAGGGGTTAAGTGGCAGCTGGTCCTTGGTGAAGCAGCAGCTTCTTTCCCTGTGAAGAAGCAAAAGATTTCCTATGCCAGGGAATCAGCAGAGAATCCATCAAATGCTTCAGTCAATGGGAATGGTGTGAGGTGACTCAGATTTTGGGGCAGAAAAGCCCTCTTTGTGCCTCTTGGTTGCCCCCCCACGAGGGTTTAATGACAACCAGGATTCCTGAGAAAAGGAATTATTGCCCTGGATCCACTCCAGGGGCAGAAATGATAATGGTCCCCTGGTGGAAGCAAAGCCCTCAGCTCTGGTGATTCAGAGCTGTTATCCAGGAAAGTCCTTCAGCACCACAGCCCTGGAAGTGGCTGATGGGGAACATCAAAGAGCAGTTGCGTGTTGTTGTTCCATGGGTAGGAGGCAGGGCTTGACATTCCTTCCATTTCTTTATGTTTCCAGCAATTAACCACGTCCCTGATTGCAAGAAGGGCTCTGGCTGGCACAGGCCAAGCATTCCCTGGGCAACAATATCCAGCTGGGCTCTCCTGATTAGCTCTGATTATTCTGGGATGCTCAGAGAGTCCCAGAATGTGCTGAGCTGGGAGGGACCCCAAAAACCATCCAGTCCAACCTCCAGCCCTGCACAGACACCCCAAGAGTCCCCCCCTGTGCCCCAGAGGATCATCCCAACCCTCCTGGAGCTCTGGCAGCCTTGGGGCTGTGCCCACTGCCCTGGGCAGCCTGGGCAGTGCCAACCACCCTCTGGGGGAAGAACCTTCTGCTGAGATCCAACCTGAGCCTGCCCTGGCACAGCTCCAGCCATTCCCTGGGGGCTGTCCCTGGTCCCCCCAGAGCAGAGCTCAGTCCTGCCCCTCCTCTGCCCCTGCCCAGGCAGTTGGAACTGCAGGGAGGTCTCCCCTCAGTCTCCTCTGCTCCAGCTGAACACACCAAGTGCCCTCAGAGTCCTCACAGGGCTGCAAATCAAGGCCCTTCCCCACCTTCACTGCCCTCCTTTGGACCCTGGAACAGCTTCAGATCTTCCACTGTGTCCCCCAAACTGCCCCAATGTTGAGGTGAGGCCGCCCCAGGTCGGAGCAGAGCGGGACAATCCCCTCCCTGATGCCCCCCAGGACAGGTTGCCCCTCCTGTCCTGCCAGGGCACTGCTGGCCCATGGGCAACTGGACCCCCTTTCCCAGCACTGCTTGCCAGCCTCTCATCCCCAGCCTGTCCCTACATCCAGGGTTGCCTCGTCCCAGGTATGGAATCCACGCTGGGAGGAGTTTCTCTGTCGCTGTGCAGGTGGCTGAGCATTCACACCGAGGGGCTGCCAGGCTGGATGAGCTCATGGGGGAGCCCGGGATGAGTGTCCTGCTCCGGGCACTGGGATCACGCTGTGTGCACTCAGCAGGATCCCAGATCCCACCTGGCTCAGTGGGAATGGGAGGCAGCAGGGAGCTCAGGCCTGCAAGAGACCTCAGGAGGTCACCTGGAACACGTCCCTGCTCCGAGACAGGAGCATCCTGGACGGCTTTGAAGTGGTTCTGGCAGGAAAGGCCTCCAGAAATATCTTCCCTCCCGCTTTGTGTAGCTCTGCTTTCCTGCCCTGTGACCTGACAGCTTATTTTATTCCTGCTGCAACTGAAACCCTGGCTCTGGTGTCTGATACTCGTGGATTTGGGAAAGGGAAGATTCCTTTTGCTCTCTAACAGCATTTTGGGAGACAGTTCCCATCATATCAGCTGGGGAAGGGGCTGGAGCAGCAGGAGCAGCTGAGGGAGCTGGGGCTCAGCCTGGAGAAAAGGGGGCTCAGCCTGGAGAAAAGGAGGCTCAGGGGGGACCTTCTGGGTCAGGTTGGACATCAGGAGGAAAATTCCCCCTTGGAAAGGGCTGTCCAGCCCTGGCACAGATGCCCAGGGAGGTGGTGGAATCCACATGGATGTGGCACTCAAGGCCATGGGTTAGTGGTGAAGGGCTGATGGTTGGATTTGGTGATCTTAGAGATCTTCTCCAACCTCAATGATTCCCTGATCTTATGATGTCACCTCCCTTTCCCGTGTTTTCTTAAGGTAAAGCCCCTGTTCTTTTGGTCTCCCTCCACAGGCCATGAATTCCAGGCCTCTGGTCCTGCTTCCTTCCCTCTGGCCTCCAGTCTCTGGTTGATGCCTGGAAATGAAGCACCTGGATCTCCATCCTTTCATCCCAGTTTCCAAATGTCCATCTCAGTATCTCTTACTTATCATGGAACCGTGGAATGGTTTTGAGGTGGGAGGGAGCCTAAAATTCATCCAGTGCCACCCCCTGCCATGGGCAGGGACATCTCCCACTAGCCCAGCCTGCTCCAACCTGGCCTTGGACACTCCCAGGAATGTGGGATCCACAACTTCCCCAGGCAACCCATTCCAGTGTCTCTTCCTTGCCACAGCCTGAAGAAAATTGTGCCATCAGGATGCCACCAATGCCTCCTGCTCCCTCCCTGCTTCATCCAGAGGCAGCTCCTGGAGTGAGCCAGCACTCAGGGATGGGCAGTGACAACCTCCACTTCACAGGTTCTCCCGGATTTCTCCCTGTGGGAATGTGGTTACAAAGAAAAATGAGTCAAAACTGGCTTTGCTTGGTCTGGCCTTCAGGGTTGTGTTGGGAGGATGTTTTGATGAGAATCACAATAATAAGCCAGGCTTAACCATCCTGGTGGTTGACCTGGAGTGCCCCCAGGGACCAAATTCCTGCTAACACTCTTCCCCTTTCGTGGAATTTGTGATCCCTTGTTTGCTGCCATGCAGAAAGATAATACCAGTAATAATAATGACACTAAAAACAATCAAGAATTACTCACACTGTCCATCAGGTTTCCCGGATTTCTCTGAGAATTTCCAGGAAACTGGGCTGAGTAACATCCCACAACATTCCCCGGGCTTTCATGGAACCCCTGGGACTTGTTTCAAACAACTCCTGGAAAGAGAAAGGGCTCTGTCAACAAACAGACTTGTTGCCCTGGCAGTTCTGTGGGTTTAAAACAGGTTTAAAACTTGTTAAAGTTGTTCAAACTGGGGGTTTAAGGCTTGATTGGAGGAAGGGATGTTATGAGGGATTTAAAGATGTTCAGGGCAGGTTGAGCATCAATGGGAAGAGCTGAAGAGATGCTTAAATCCATCCAGACATGTCCTGGTTCCATCTCTCTTTCTCCCTAAAATTCACTTTAAGACCACGACAAAAGTTTTATATTATTTATTTCTTTTCTAAGTGGCAGCATGGTACCAATTGTCACCCAGGACACACCCTAATGACCAGGAATACGTTGGGTTTTGGGGGTATTTTGGTATCCTGTGGGTGAGTCCAGAAGAGATTCCACCTTTTTGAATCTGCCCATGTGGAAAATTAGTGGGAAAGCAGTGAAGTTTGCAGGGAGGGGAACTCTAAAGCACTTTCTGGGAGCTGCTGGAAAGGAAATGAGAATAAGGGACTCAAAACCAAAACCTGCTTGGTTCAGAAAATCATGGAATTACATCATTCCAGTCACCCATTTCTGGGGGATGATTCTGTAGGTGGAGTTCATGCCTCTTTCATGCAGCTGTTCCCACAGAAAAGTTTGGGAAAAGTGGCCCCTGGAGAAGCAGGGAGGACTCAGAGGTTGAATTTGCCCTCAGCTCTGAAGGGATGGTCGATGCAAGACCTGGGGAAGTCTCTGTGGAGAAAGGGGGTTCCAGGACCTTCAGGGAACCGGGAATCTTGGGATATCCGGCAGTGTGTTGGGCCCTGAACTTCTCAGTCAACAAAATTGTGTTAATGGATGGATCCCCTGCAAGGGAATTCTGGGTCTTAATAAACATTCATATCTCAGATTGAGTGAAGGCTTTCAGATAAAAATGACCCCTGGGTGTATTTGTGTATCTGTTTGCTCTGAGATCCTGCAGATGGACCCCCCTCCCTTCCTGCCCCATCCCAGGGAAGGTTTGGGACACTGAGGGTCTCAGCACCCCCTCTGAAATCCAGGGAAATGAATAGTTTGGGGAAGGGATGGATGGATTTAAGCCCAGCTGTGCTCTGCTGACACTGGGCAGGAATCTAAGTCGAGAACAAAAAAATAACTATAAAAATAGATATTTTATAGATCTATAATACTTTAATATTGCTATTAAATTATTTAATTACTAGTAAATATTACCTAATACTAACCCACATTATCACTAATTAGCATAGATAATGTTAATAAATATCAAATTATTAAATACCATTGTCATTTTAAATATTAATATTATTTTAATTAATGTTTAATATAAATATATTATATATTAATATACTATATAAAATATCTATTCATAAAATGATATATTTTACATAAATATATATGTAATATAAAATATATATAATATGAAAATATATTAAAAATAAATCTATAAAATATGTATAAATAAATACATATTATATATAAGGTATATAATATTCATAAAATATAAAAATATATAATATTCATAATATATAAAAATATATAATGTATTATATATTTTATATAACATAATGTATATAATATATATTATATAAATATATATTTATATATAATATGTATTATATATAAAAATATATAAAACATAAATATATAAAAATATAAATGTATATAAAAATATAATACATTATATATATTTAAAATATAGAATTAATTTTATATAAATTATACATAAACATTAATATATAATATATAAAATGTAGAAATAATATTTTATAGATGTTTTATAGAAATATAATATCTCCAATCTTTAATGATATATCATATTTTTATAATATAATAAGCAATATTTTATAATACAATAAAATAGTTGAATACATACATTTTAACATTACTCAATACCAATATTAAATGTTAAGTAGTACTAAATGATCTTATTTTCTAATTAATATAGATTGCTATTGATATTTATTAATATATTGTTAAATATGAATTTTAATTATTAGTTAATTATTATTACACAGTATTTTATAGAAATATAATATTTTATGGATGGTTTATAGAAATATCTATAAAATCTCTACAGGAATTAGTGGTGGGAAAAGGGCTGAAATGTAACACTGATCCAAGGAAAAGTATTGTTTGGAAGGCCACCAATAACTGGCCCAGAGAAGCTGTGGCTGCCCCTGGATCCATGGTAGTGTCCCAGGCCAGGTTGGAGCAGCCTGGGCTGGTGGAAGATGTCCCTGTCCATGGGGACAGGATGATCCTTAAGGTCTCTCCAACCCCAACCATTCCATGATTCTGGGAATTTCCCAGCACGGCCATTTCTTTAGTTCTGGATTCCGGATGGGATTTTTGTTCCAGTGTTATTCCTTTCTACTCCACATCCAGAGGATGGAGCGGCATGGAAGTTCAGTGATCCCAGGAAAAGAGCCAAAGCCGAGGAGCAGGAAGGCGGGAGCAGAGAGGGCTCAGATCCAAGTGCTCCATGGAATGTGGGACACCCACACAGGCTGCACTGCAGTGATCCAGAGCTCCTGTGGGACATTCCCAGCTCCCATTTCTATGTTCCTTGTTTTTCAGATGCTGCTTTCCTGGGATTCCCCACGAACATTTCCACCCCACGTGGTGTCTGTCAGGAGATCAGAACCAGGAGCAGGACTGTCCAACCTTCCCATGCAGCAGGAATGATCCTTGAGAGAATCCTACAGTCCCTAAGGTTCCACTCTTCCTTCTGTTCTCAGCCTTCATGTGGACCAGGAACGTGCTCCCTGGTTTTTAAATGATCTGCTTATAATTCCATTCCTCTAAATCATCCATTATTGATCTTCCTTCTCATCTTCCTTCTGGTTTTTCACCATGGGTGCATTTCCTAAATCCCTGGAAGTGTCCAAGGCCAGGTTGGAGCAACCTGGGCTGGTGGAAGGTGTCCCTGCCCATGGCAGGGTGTGGAACAGGATGGACTTTAATACCCCTTCCAACCCAATCCTGTAATTCCATGACTCAGTTGGATTGAATTTCAGTCCCACTCCACAGCCAGTGGAACAGGAATAAACCTCTCCTACAACCCCAGCACCTGCCACCCCTCCCCTGCTCTCAAAATCAGCTGAACAAGCTCAACCCCCCCGAATTTGTTCTGTTGGAGGCAGAACGAGGCTGGATTTGGTTTGGGGCTTTTTTTTTGCCCCTTGTTTGTCCCTTGGCTCCTGAGGAAAAGCCATCCAAGAGCCTGTCTTGCAGCACTTGGATCACCCTGGATTAAGCTGAAGTGCAAACTCTCCGTTTGCTTCAATGGAGCAAAACAAAACTGGCTGATTCAGAAATGTCAAAACACGAGGTTTTTCTCCAAAGGAGCTCAGAGCCAACATATTTCCTCCCTTTTTTTTTTTTTTTTTTTCCACGAAAAAGTTAAATATTTACACGTGGAGCACATTTCTGGGTAATCTCACCCATGGAGGGAGCAAAAGTTGAAATTTCCCCCAGAACGGAATTTTCTTGCAGGGCTGGAGCTCCCAGTTCGCAACAAAAGTTATTGTTTCCTTACTAATTAATCACTTTTTGTTCAGACAAGGAAACCTGGCCCTAGAAAGGTGGAGTGGCTTCAGATCATGGAATGGTTTGGAAGGAAGATCATCCAGTTCCAACCCCCTGCCATGGGCAGGGACACCTCCCACCAGCCCAGGTTGCTCCAACCTGGCCTTGGACACTTCCAGGGATCCAGAGGCAGCCACAGCTTCTCTGGGCTTTTCAATTGAATTTCAACTGAAATTCCCTGACTGGATCATTTTAATTCCCAGCTTTATTTGCTGGCCTGCCCCACATAAAGACTGGGGAGTAGTCCAGATGTTTTCCTTCCAATGGGAACAGTGGTGGCTCATGGATAAGAACAGCTGGCCATAGGAATCACTGTGCAGATTTTTTTAATAATAATAATTAATTTAACAAAATTTTAAAAATTTTAATAATTTAGGATTTTTAATTATTTTCCTGCCTGCAGTGTCCACATCTCCCCCTCCTCCACTCAATCCTGGAGCAAAGACAGTGGAAAATGTTGGATTAAAGGACCATCAGTTGGTGCTCTCAAGATCAAGAGGCCACTAGGTGGCTTTTTCCTGGGTCAGCTACTACAGGAATTGGCTTCAGGTTTGAATTTTTTTGGGGAGGAAAAAAAGAATAAAAAGAATAAAAAGTGTCTGGGTAATTTCAAACAAAAATAACTTTCCATGGAATTTTTGGAAGTCACTCATTCACCACCAGAGCTTTTGAAGAAGCATTTTTGACCAGGTTAAAAAAAAAAAAAGTGAGGGAAAAAGGTCCAAAAAGAGTGAAAGATATTACATTTAATTAAATTATTTTATATTTTAATTATTTTTATGTATAAAATAATTATATCTATAGAATATTTGTAAAATAATTAAATTGTTTAATAATTTAATTAGATATTAAATTAATACATTTAATTATATATTAAATTTTATATTTTAATTTTATTTTAGTATTATATTCGGTTTTATATTTTATATTAATATATGATGTTTAGGTTGTTTTATATTAATAAATAATATATATTAGTTATGATAGTTTTATATTAATTCCATATTTTACATTGATAAATATTAAGATATTTAATATTAATTATTGAGCTACAGCAGTTGGGAGCCTTAAAACCACTTCAGGAATGACTCTGGAAAAAGGGCGGGTTTGGATGAGATATTAGGAGGAAGTTCTTTCTTTGAGGGTGGGGAGGGGCTGGGATGGAATTCCCAGAGGAGCTGTGGCTGCCCCTGGATCCCTGGAAGTGTCCCAGGCCAGGTTGGAGCACCCTGGGCTAGTAGAAGGTGTCCCTGCCCATGGCAGGGGGTGGCACTGGATGATCTTTAAGGTCCCTTCCAACCCAACCCATTCCAGGCTTGAAGGCCCTTAGAATCCCAGAATCCTTAAGGCTGGAAAAGCCCTCTGAGATGACTCAGTCCAACTATTCCCACCACTTCCAAGGCCACCACTGACCGTGTCCCCGAGTGCCACATCCACGTGGATTTGAAATCCCTGCAGGGATGGGGATCCACCCCTGCCCTGGGCAGCCTCTTCCAATCCTTTACAGCCCTTTCCAGGAAGGAATTTTCCCCAATATCCAACCTGCCCTTCCCCTGGCACAGCTTGGGGCCATTCCCTCTCCTGCTGTCCCTCATTCCCTGGGAGCAGAGCCCGAAATCCCCTGGATGTTCTCCCCTGTTTAAGTCTCCTCTCAGCTCTCCCATCCCTGGGCAGCTCCGGCTGTTTTCCCGCTTTCCTCCCCCCTCTCCCTCCTCACCTGTCCCTCTGCCCTCCTGCCTTTTGCAGCACCCTTGGCTGGAGTCCAGGAGCCTGTTCTTTTCCTCCTGGGCACTTCCCAAATTTTATTTGCACTCGTTGTGTTACTGGGAGGATTTTCCTGGCACGGGGCCCTCGGATCTTTCTCCGCTCGTGCTCCTGAGCAGACAAAACTCCTGCAGTAAAATTAGCAACAAACAACACCTATTTTATGTTGGGTTGTTTTGGTTTTTTTTTCATCTCCGTGTCTCCAAACTGTTTCCAGATGATTTCATCATTCCCCATTTACACTGTGGGAAACTGAGGCCTGGAAAGTGGAAGGATTTATTCCAACCTTCACCAGCCCTCCTGGTCCCGAAGGATTTATCCAATGTCCATTGGTCCTCCTGCTCCTTCTGTGCATTTCCCCCCTTCCAGGTGTGTTCAAGTCCCTGTTTCATGGCTGCAGCTCCCACCAGGATCCAGGGAAACCTAATCCCTGTGGAAAGGGATTGAAGAGAGCTCCAGGGTTTAACCATCATGTTCTTATTAAACACTATAAGCTGGTTTTGTTCCCATAGATTTCCTGGATCATGGCTGGGACAAAGCTTGATCCACCAGAACTTTCTCTTCCCTGTGTCTAAATAACTGGAGTATCCCAGATCCAATATTCCAGTATCCAAGAAGTTCCTCATAATATTTAAGACAGATTTTGGGATCTTGTCCCTGCTCCAGGCAGGGTGGTTAAATTATATGACCTTTACAAGTCCTTCCATCCCAAATTATTCCATGATCTTTTATTGCAAATGGGTCAAAAGAATCCATAAAAATTCAGGGATTAATCAGTCATGTTCTTATTAAACTCTACAAGTTTTTGCTCCCAGAAATTTCCTGGATCATGGCTGGGACAAAGCCTGACCCACTAGAACTTTCTCTTCCCTGTTTCTAAACAGTATCCCAGCTCCAATATCCAAGTATCCAAGAGGCTCCTTGTTATGGTATTTAAGACAGATTTTGGGATCCTGTCCCTGCTCATGGCAGGGGGAGTTAAATTCTATGACCTTATATGACCTTTAAAGGTCCCTTCCACCCCAAATTCTTCCATGATTTTCTATTGCCAATGGATCAAAAGAAGCCATTAAAATTCAGGGATTCCCTTGCCAGGGCTCCCCCTCTCTCCCAAGGCACTGGAGAAGGACTGGGTGACATCAACATCCCTTTTCCAGGATTTATCCCACCTCACCCAGTCCTTGCCTGCAGTGCTTAGACTGCTACTTTATTTTCCCAGACAGGGAACAGGGATTGGGCACCCCTAGAGGTTACATTATTTTGTTATATTATATTACATTAAATATTATTAAACATTATATAATATACTATATTTAATAGATAATATAATGTAACATATTTTGATCTTAGAAAACAGGGAGCACCCTGGACCACCACAGAGCTATTCTGGAATCTCACCCACCATCTTAGAGGTTTCCCAGGGAAAAAAACGCAGTTTGGATGTTTTTTTTTGGTCCAGGACAGGCCTGGTTTAATCCCAGTGTGCTCCAATTTTTTTGTCCCACCTGGGGAAAAATGGGAAAGGGCTTCTCAAACCTTTACCACGACGCTGAAGGAGTTTGGAGACACTTTTTGTCCCTGTTGGAATTCCTGGGGGTGGGATCGCCCCCCGGATAAGAGGCTGTGGTGGGAGAAGGCACAGGAGGCAGAGCTTGTTCTCCTGACTGCAGGAAAACAGGGAGCAGAGTGTAGGAACACCCACTCCATGTGTGGCCCAGGAAAATGAGCCACAGGGTCCAAGCTCAGCCCCAGGAAATTTGGGAGCTCGCCTTGGCCGTGCTTTGGCCTTGGGTGAGCAGCTCCAACGGGATTCCTTCCCATTCCACCCCCCACCCCCCCATCTGCAGGAAAAGTAGGAGAAATGCTTCCCCCATATGGAGGATGAAATGTTTAGGAGGCAATCCAAGCTCCTCTGAAGGCAATGGCAAATCTCCCAGCAGCTTCACCGGGAAAAAATGTCCAGTTCTGGAGCTCTGCGCAGGAAAGGGAAACTCTGCCTCGGCTACTGCCCCGGATTGGAGAGCCCTGCACGCACCAGAGCATCTCCTCTTATCTGCAGGGCCATCTCTCCTCATCTCTGGAATCACAGTTTGATGTGGCCTCGGACCAAACCCACAAATCAGAGCATTCCCGAGCCTCGGGGCCGTTTGAACTCGGAGCTGGAGCTGCGTTCCCAAATGTGCTTTATCTTTACAACCCCAGGCCGAAGCAAACCCCTCCATCTGGGGGCTTTGGGAGAGGGCTCTGCACGTGGATTTTGGGGAGTCCTGGTCTGGTCTCAACAATTCATTCTGCTGGCTGGCTGCTTATCTGTCCATCTCCCACAACATCGGGTTGAAATGTGGGATCTTTGGCCCTCCACGGGGTGTGGGGTGGGGGAAAGAGGCAGGAAAAGTTCATGGAATATTGTTCACTTCAAAAAAGGAGTGTGAAGTCCTGATAGAGAGAGGCTTGGGTTTACTGGGTGTGGGTTTGTCCTTCCTCTGGGGAGGCTTCCAGGCTCAGCAAATAACAACATTAAAGGTCAAGAACCACTTGTCCAACACTTAAAACCCCTGCCAGCCCTGGATACGTTGGAAGTGCTTGCCATCCCCAGCTTTCCCGAATTCCTGCCTTGTTTGTGGGCACACAGTATCACCCAGTGGTAGAAACCAGCTTGGTCCAAAATCCCTCTGAAAAAAAAAAACCCACACCAAAACCCACCCAGGGAATGGGGAATGCTGAAACCTTCAGAGTCTCCTTTTACTGCTTTGCTTTTCCAAGCAGGGACGGGCAAAGGGGGTCACAAACAATCCCTGTGTTTTCCTTGCTGGCTTTCCAGGCCACTTGTGCATCCCCAAAACCTGCCCTTTGGCCCTGCCCAAACCTCCCTCACACGCTGCTGTCCCTGCCCACGTGGAGCTCGGGTTGGGGTTGTGTAATCCCCGGGGCAGGTCAAGCAGGAGGATATTTTGGTAGCCAGGGCTGCATGACAAGTCCTAACAAGCCCCTGCACATGTGTTAAGATTAGAGCTCAGACATCAGCCGTGACTCAACAGGATACGCTGGGCCCGAGCCAGTCCTGGCCTTCTGAATCATTAGTGGAAAAAAAAAAATAAAAGAAGAGGGGAAAAAAAAGCCATCTCCATCTGTTTTTAACTTGGTGATGTCCTCTGGAAGGCAGGGGAACTATTTGCTGGGCTCTAACTGCACAAACATCTTGGCAGAGCGGGGACAGGACACGGGGAGGGGCAGGGCTGGCTCTGGGACTTGGGGGGTTGGCAGCATCAGATTTGGGGGTTGGAGCACGCTGGGGTGCTGGGCTGAGGGCAGAAGGTGCTGGGCTGAGGGCAGGAGGTGCTGGTGGGCTCAGGGTCCCCAGGAATGTCAGCTGGGAAGCAGGAAAGGCCAGATGGCTGTGGAGCAGGCAGATGTGAAGGTGGTGCAGGGGCAGCTCTGGTACCTGGGAGGGCTCTGTCTGAGAGGAAGAAGGTGTTTCCTTCCTAAGCTGGCAGCTTTTCCACATTCACCTGGGGAAGGCACCAGTCAAACCAGGGTCATTCCCAGTGCTGCTTGGAGAGGCTGGGGCTGCTCCACCCCAGGAAGTGTCCAAAGCCAGGTCAGACGGAGCTCGGAGCAACCTGGGCTAGAGAGCGGCATCCCTGCCCATGGGAATGGGATGATCTTTGAGGTCCTTTCCCACCCAAACCATTCCAGGAGTCTGCATTTTGCCCTGTGTGACTTCATGCAACCCCCTGATCTTACACAGCCTCACCCCAGGGAGTCTCTCCAGCTTTTCCCTGCCCACATTTGGTTAATTCCCGTGTCCAGCCTAACATTTCAGAGTGGAGAATATTTTTTTTCCCTATGGCTCTACCTTTCCTTTGAAGCAGAGGAGATTCCTTGTAGGAAGTGAACCTTCTATAAGCGATGGATGGAACACGCAGGAGCCCCGACCCAAAGCTGTATTCACATTTTTATGGCAAAACCCATCCAGAGAGAGGGAAGCAAACCTGGCAGTGAGGATGTTACTGTGCCTGGAATATCAGCCCTCCAGGGGGGCTTGGTTGCTCAGCTCATTTGGACACACAGTCAACTTTCTTTAGTTGAGGCAGGGAAATTTGGGAGCCGACAGTTCTGACCCTCCTGGCCCAAATCTGTAGCCAAAGCAGTAAAAACCTCGATGGGAAAAGCAGCTGATATTGAGAGAAATCACGTTCAAGGGCTACATTTGAGCTAGATTCATGGCCTGGAGAAAAGTCAGCTGGAGAAAAACTGCGTGGGTCTCATTCTTTGGAGGGAGAGATGATGGATTACCCATTGATCAGGGAGCAAGAAATTCCTGCTGTTGTGTATAAAATAGATGAGTCTTGCACTGGTTTGTACCAGCAGGAATATGTCCTTCCACTGGAAGTTTGTTCCAGTCAGGATTGGCCAATCCAGGGCAAGAAAGGTATGGATGAACTGGAGAGTCCATTTGGAGCTTGAGGAGGATGATAAGGGAGATGAATTAGAAACAAAGCTTGAATGAGGCCAAAGAATTGGGAGAAGGAAGAAGAAAGAAAATGAAGGAAGAAGCCGACTGAAGACTTGAAATAGGTCAGAAAGTACATGGAGAAGGGAAACAATTTATGTCCAAGGATTGAATGGAAATTTAGGTTGGCCTTTAGTTTCCCCTTCCTGAGGTGAAGGATGCAAAGCACAGGTTATTGGAAGGAAAGTGGCATCTCCAATCTTTAGGAGGAGGCTGGAGCCAAACATGCAGCCAAGAATCTACCAGAAATTCAGAGAGAACACAGGGGCAAAGAACAGGCTGGAAGATGTCCTGATATCCCTCCCTGGAAGGGAAGCTTTGGGGTGACCTGACTGTGACCTTCCAGGACCTGAAGAGAAGGCTCCAGGGAGACTTAAGGGGGCTCCAGGAGAGCTGGAGAGGAACTGGGGACAAGGCCTGGAGGGACAGGACACCAGGAATGGTTTCCCACTGCCAGTGGGTTAGATGGAATATTGGGAAGGAATTGCTACCTGTGAGGATGGGGAGGCCCTGGCACAGGTTGCCCAGAGAAGCTGTGGCTGCCCCTGGATCCCTGGAAGTGTCCAAGGCCAGGATGGAGACCCCTGGGCTACTGGAAGGTGTCCCTGGGTAGAACTGGATGATCTTTCAGGTCCCTTCCAACCCCAACCATCCCAGGATTCCACGTCCTTCACACTCAAGCAGGCTTTGACCACATATGGGATTTGGGAGAAATTTTGTCTCAGTGCCTGGATAAACCTCATTTTGGGTTCAGGGGGGAAATGCACCAACATTAATCACCAGTTCAGATCTACAGCCCTGGACAACAGAACTCTGGTGCTTCTCCATCTCTCCTAGCTGATCTGCAGCTTCCTCTGGCCCACAGACCTCTGGAGGTTCTTGAGAGCATCCAAAACACTAAGGCAGGAAGACCAGCACAGTGTGGTGGCTGAAATGCCACCTGAGTGGATTCCAGCAGGAAAACACATCCAGTGTGGTGGGAGGGCACCCGTGCTGTTTGCAGCTGACACACATCCCAGTGCAACAAAGGGCCAGAAATAACTCATGTTAGTCCTTCTTGTGGAGCACAGCTGGGCCCAGATGCCAAGATATTGGATCCAGGCCTTCACAGAAAACAGGCCTTGCATTCCCAGCTGGTTTTTTCCACCCTTTGTGTGACTAAATACAGACAAATCTGCTTTATTTACGTAGGAAAAACCCAAAGCAGGACTGAATGTGCTCTAATTCATTTAATGGTGACTCCACACCCCTGTCTGATGAATCCTCACTTTCCCCATGTGGATATAGATTCCTATGGACAGAACTCCAGTGGGTTTGGAGCAGAGCTCTTTTTCAGGTGCCTGTGGCCCTCGAAGCTGTGTTTGACCCACCCCATTCCCAGAGGGAAGGGATTCAGGAAGGGGATCTGAGCCTGATTCTCTGCACATCCAGGGGAGAGAGGCAAGGAATGAAGGCTCCTCATTTATTTCAGATGTTTCAAGACCTCTTCTCTGCTCTGACTGCCCAGGCAGGGACCCAGCCCCTGCCAGAGGAGGTTCTTGGCACTGCCCATCCCCCTGTTCAGCTTGGACCTGTTGGGAGGCAACGTTGAGGACTAAATTATCTCCAGCAGGACAAGAACTGGGCTCCAACTCCAGCCAGAGCCACTCCCAGCACGGGATTCTAAGATGGATCATCTGGATTTATGAGATGAACCACTTTTTAGAGCTGTTTATTTCTCTCCAGGCCCTACAAACACAAACTGCAGGTGAGTGGCTCTGCTGAGGCCCCTGGAGTGTCAAATCTGAAGTCAGGTGAGCTCAGTCCTCCCCCCTTCAAATCAGTTTTCCATGCTGGAATCATTAGTTTAGGTTAGGAGCTTTCTAAAGGTCCTCCTTCAGACCATTAGGCACTTTTCTCACATCTATTTCAGACCTCTTCCTGCTGCAAAAATTCATGCAAATACCTGTATTTTTCAGGGAAACTGAGGCAGAAATGTGACTTACGCACATTTTGTCGCATGCAGGACAAAATTATCAGTTTCCTGATATGAAAATCCCCTCCTTTCCCAATGATTGTCCCACACTGACCTCAAAAGAACCAAACCAACCCTGTTTTCTTTCTCACCGTGGATGGAATGTGCTGGTGGTTGGATTTCTCTCTATATCCCAAGACCAGGTCGTGTCCCAGCAGCCAGAGCTGCAGATTCCTTTCATTCCTTGCCTTCCCAAAGAGGTCTGACCCGGAGAAACCACCTGAAAGGGACAGAAGTGGTTTATTCCCCCGGATTCCTTGGCCTCACTGGGAAGCAGGATGGCAGGGAAAGGGAGCTGTGCCTTCCTGGGGGTGGCGTGGGGATTGAAGAGATTTCCCCCTCACAGCAGAGGTTCCCAACCCTTTGCCAGGGTTGGAAGGAACAAAGCACCTTCTCAGAGGTGGTTGGAGTTGCGGAGCTGCTCCATGAGTTCTGATTCCCAGGAGGCTCCCTGGGGTTTGGCTCTGCTGATCTTGCTGCAGGAAAACCCTCTGGAGGGGGATAAAGTGGGAAATTGTCCGTTGAATCCATGACTGTGAGTTGCTGGAAGTGCCCTCAGGTGTTGTTGCAGTGTCAGGAGATTATCTCAGGGATTAGAACATCTCATTTCCCAGGAAAACAGCAAATCCGGCAAATTTGGCTCAGTTCACTCCTTGTGCCCCGTTGATCTCCAGCTCCCACTGCTGCACAGAACTCCCAGGAGCTTCCACTGATCCCACACCAGCCCTGTGTGGGTACCTGGGGGATCCCATGGCTCCTTGGCCAGCACTGGACACGGCACAGGGAATTCTATCCCACCCCTCATTATCACGGAATCATAAAACCACAGAACATCCGGAGCTGGAAGGGACCACGAGCAGCAAATCCAACTCCTGGAGTAAACACGGGGTGATTCATGGATCAAACCCTCTCTGGGGAGAGCAGAAGGGACAAAAGAGCACCAGTCACCTTCCAAGCTGCCCATAAACACGGTCAACACCCAGCTGCTCCCTCTGGAAGTTTTGTGGGATGGGCTCTGCCTTTGGAGGGTTTGTGCTCTGAGGTGTGGGTTGGTGGCTGAGGGGATGAAAACCACACTCCAGGTGATTCCTGGATAACTTTCCCTCAGATGATTTGCTGACAGTGGAGCTGATTCACTGGTTTGTGGCAGGAAAGTGTCTACAACTCTCAACAATCTCCACCAGGTCTCTGCTTTCCCTACGCTAATAAAAGGCCTCTCTCCTTCGCTTTTCCATCCTCACAAGGAGTTTGAGGTTCAAGTGTTGACAGAATAAAGCAGTTGCCAGTCAATCCATCATCTCAAACTCCCCCTATTAACACACTGTGTGTCTTCTCCTTGCTCCTGCACCGAGGCAGAGCTCGGGGCTTCTCCTCCTGGGTGGAAGTGCCAAACCAGGGAAACCCAGAGCAGCCCAGGGAAGATCTGACAGATCCCCCTCAATCCCAGGGTGGATTCCATCTGTGTTTGCTGCATGGAATCACATCTGAGGGGCTCTGACCTTTGGGTGAGTGGCTCTGCAATGCCTGAGGTGTGGGTTGGTGGCTGAGAGGATGAAAACCACAGTCCAGGTGATTCCTGGATACTTTTCCCTCTGATGTTTTGCTGACAGTGGAGCTGATTCATTGGTTTGTGGAAGCAAAGTTTCTACAGCTCTCAACAATCTCTACAAGGTCTCTGCTTTCCCCATACTGATGAAAAGGCCTCTCTCCTTCACTTTTTCATCCTCACAAGGAGTTCACAGTTGGACACAATAAAGCAGTTGCCAGTCAATCCATCACCTCAAACTTCCCCCATTCCACACTTTGTGTCTCCTTGCTCCTGCACCGAGGCAGAGCTCGGGGCTTCTCCTCCTGGGTGGAAGTGCCAAACCAGGGAAACCCAGAGCAGCCCAGGGATGATCTGACAGATCCCCCTCAATCCCAGGGTGGATTCCATCTGTGTTTGCTGCATGGAACCACATCTGAGGGGCTCTGACCTTTGGGTGAGTGGCTGTGCAGAAGCTGATCCGAGGGGGATCCCCGGGCCAGGCTGGCTCGAGGTGGGTCCCGCCGGGATCACAGGAGCTCCTGGGGCCGTGCCGGGAGGATGAACAGGCACCCCCACGCTGCAGATGCCGGCTGGGGACACCGCCTCTGGTGTCAGCCCCTGCAGGAAAAGAGGGAAAAGGTGCGGGAGCAGGGCTGAGTCAAGCTGGGTGTGGGCCCAGAAGGGAGCTGGAAGTGCCTGCAGGGCTGTTTGTGTTCCTTCCCTTGGCACGTGTGTGCACACCCGCGCTCCACGCAGGGATGGGGCTCCAGCCTCCACGTGGATCTCGGGAATTCCCTGGGGACACGAGCCTGTGGGCCAGAGCACGTTGGTAACAACATCCTCTGCTTGAGTGGAGCTGGAAAGGCTACAGAGGTTCCCTCCCTTTTCGCTTCCACCTTCCAGATCGCTCTGGGTGGGACTGGCTGGGCCGAGGAACAAGGGACAGGAGGAGAGGAAACGGCCTCAGGCTGCACCAGGGGAGGTTTAGGTTGGATAGGAGGGAAAATTCCTTCCTGGAAAGGGTTGTCCAGCCCTGGCACAGCTGCCCAGGGCAGTGGTGGAGTCCCCATCCCTGGAGGGGTTTATCCTTGGCAGTGCTGGGGTAACAGCTGGACCCGATGGTCTCAGGGAGCTTTTCCAACCTTAATGATTCCATAATTCCATGTTTTCCTCTGCTCAGCAGTGCCCTGCGAGCAAGGAATGGATGGCCTGGATTTACAGCAGGGATGGTGGCATTCCAAGGTGCCACTTTGCCACTTTCCAGCAGGGATCTGTGGGACCAGCCTCTGTTCCCTTTCCCCAGGTTAATGTGGAATGTGGCAGAAGATTCCCACTGCTCTGCTCCCCACTCCTCTCACTTGTGAATGGCTCTTCCTCTTCCATGGGATCAGAAACTTCTTTCTGTCTCTCCCAAATGGTGCTGAACATCTGAGACTCTGGAGATTCATGGAAGTTGTTGCAACAGGTTAGAAAAAAAGTTGGGATAAATCCAAGAAGAGTGATTCCCACATGCAGCTCAGCACTAAGGAAACACTTATTCCTGAGTTCAACCATGATACCCCCAAGTAGAAACTGGTTTGGGGAAGATCTCTTGTGGTGCTGAACCAAGTTTTGGTCTCTGAGGCTTCCAGGGACAGAGTTTCAGTGCTGTTTTTCCATGGGGACTCCATTTCACATCTATCCCTGCCTGGAAGGCTCCTGAGAGGAAGGATCTTGGTTTTCTCTCCACATCCCTCTGACTTGGTGGGTCTAAGTGGGGCCAAGTCCTTGAGGTGGGGAAGGGGCTGGTTGACACTCCACGTTCAGAGACAGCGAGATCTTGGCTTGTTCCTCCCACAAATGGAACATCCAGTGGATGCAAAGTGAAAAACTGTGGAAATAAATGGGAGTTCAGTGATGACATTTCTTGGGATTTCCAGCTTTTACACTCTCTGTGGCTTCTCAGCTCTGAAAAGAGAGAGTCCAGAGGAGGCCCCGGAGATGCTGCCAGGGCTGGAGCCCCTCTGCTCTGGAGCCAGGCTGGGAGAGCTGGGGGGGTTCCCCTGGAGAAGAGAAGGCTCCAGGGAGACCTGAGAGCCCCTGGCAGGGCCTAAAGGGGCTCCAGGAGAGCTGGAGAGGGACTGGGGACAAGGCCTGGAGGGACAGCACACAGGGAATGGCTTCCCACTGCCAGAGGGCAGGGTTAGATGGGATACTGGGAAGGAATTGCTGGCTGTGAGAGTTAGGAGGGGCTGGGATGGAACTCCCAAAGAAGTTGTGGCTGTCCCTGGATCCCTGGAAGTGTCTAAGGCCAGGTTGGAACAACCTGGGATAGTGGGAGGTGTCCTTGCCCAGGGCAGGGCGTGGAATGAGATGATCTTTAAGTTCCCTTCCCAGCCAAACCCTTCCATGATTCCATGAACCATTTTGCCTGTCGACTTGGAAGCTCTCTGGAGCTCATCCCATCTTTCCCTGTGCCAGGCTGAGGATCCCACCTTGCTCTGGGGTTCTCTGGGCTCTGTGACAGCAGAGAAGTTCGAGGTGATCTTCTGCTCCCGATTGCCCTCTTGGAAGTGGAATTGAAACGTCCCAGTGCCAGTTTTTCAACTGCCAGTTCCAAAATAGAGGCCCAGGATGCACAGAAACCAGTTCCTGACCCTGCTGGGAGGGTTCCAACCCTGGGCAGGTTTTGCTGAAATTCTAGGGAACAGGCTGATTTTTTACTAGTTTTTATTGGCAGAAATGCAGCAAGTTCTGTTTAAATAGAAAAAAAAAAAAAAAAGGAAAAAACAACCTAGGAGGGAAAAGAAGGAAAAAGGGAGCTGAGGGTCGTGCCCCTGGTGGGATCTGTCAGGCACAGGGTCACATCCTGGCCCCACATTGCCCTGGACAGGCTGTGCTGGGCCTGTTTGCCAAGGGCTCCCGGTGGAAAAGTGAAGTTCCGGAGGTGGGAATGGCCAAGGCCTCAGGCTCTGGAATTCCTGCCAGGCCATGGGGTTGTCCACATTCCCACACTTCCAGGTTGCCCTGGAGAGGTGGCAAACACCACGGAGGGGTCGGGCCAGGAGGAGCAGCGCTGCTGTCACACCCACTTTGGAGTCTGCTCCTCCTGATCATTGGGCTGGGAAAACTCTGCATCCCTGCCCCTGGAATGTGTCCATCCTGGCCACTCCAGGCTCCCCTCAGCTCACAGGGACTTCCTCTGGTGTCTGGGTTGGTTCAGTTGTCCCCACAGGGGTATCCAGGGCCACCAAAGGCATGGAGGGAGTACCTGGGGTGTGCTTGGGATCACTCCAGGATCCACTTCCTCGGTCTCCTGTGGTGATAACGGGATCTGGGATCCCTTGTGCATGGACAAGATGGATCCTCCACCATCTGAGCGTGGGGGTGTCTGCAACCCAACCCTACCCCAGTGTTCCTCTCCACTGGGGTCTGCAAGCACTGTCCCATCAGCCCACTTGGCTCCATCCCCTTTCCCTCTTCCTCATCTCTCCGTTCTGCTGATGGAGAAGCAGAGGAACAGCTTGTGTCTCTTGTGATCCTGGGATTTTCTGCAGAATGGGAGACAGCTCTGCCACTCTTGGATACTGCTCCTCAAGAGACAGCTGAGCAAACAAGGAGGACTCAAGTCAAGGAGCACCCAGGGAAGACTCAACTTTCCAATCAAGGAGGACCCAATCCAAGGAGGACTCAGCCTTCCAATCAAGGAGGACTCAATCCAAGCAGGACTTGATTCAAGGAGGGCTCAGCCAGGGAAGATTCAACCTTCCAATCAAAAGAGGGTTTGATCCATGGAGGATCCAATCCAAGGAGAACTCAACCTTCCAGTCAAGTAGGGCTCAATCCAAGGAGGTTCCAAACAGGGAGAACTGAACCTTCCACTCAATCCAAGGAGGGCTCAACCAAGGAACACCCAACCATCCCTGTATTCCTGGAAGTCCGACTCTGAGCCGGTTGCTGTGCTGTGCCCCAGGGTTGGCTGCCCCCTCTGTGACCTGCCCTTGGCCCAGGGCTGGTGTCAGTGCCAGGCCAGCGAGAAGTTCATGAGATATTTGTCATTTCTTTCCGCCCCTTTCAGCATTTGCCAGGATTTGCAGCTCCGTGTGGCTCCGAGCTTGGAAAATGTTGCAGTGAGGAGCTGGGGTGTTGAGATGAAATGCTCTGTGTCCTCTGCAGTCACTTGCAATTTCCTTGAGCTCCTGTGGCCTCTCGAGTGAAGCATTAAAAAAAAAAAAAAAAAGGAGAAAAAAAATAAGAAATGAGGAATAAAAATTGAACAGAAAAGTTTCTCATCCTGAGCCAAAGCCACAGAGAGAAATTCCCCCGGTGGGTCTCAACTTTTAGGCTGCAAAACCGACAGCAAAAGGGCTCTTCAGAGGGCACTTTGTCCTTCCTGGGACTTCTCCTTGGTAAATTTGTGCCAGGCAGGGTGGGAAGGGCCCCCGGTGGCTCTCGGCTGCCTGGAGGGTGAGTTCCCATCTCCTGGGACTGTCCCTGTGGGTCAGCAGCACAAAACACCCCCTGCCAAGGTCCTCGTGGCTGGGAAGAGGTGACTGACAGACCCCTGTCCCTCGGGGCTGGAGCTGGGCAGGGTGTCCCCACCTTGGTTTGCGTTGTGTTCATGGAGTCATGGAATCCTGGGATGGCTTGGGTGGGAAGGGAACGTAAAAGATCATCCAGTGCCACCCCTTTCCATGGGCAGGGACACCTTCCACCAGCCCAGGTTGCTCCAGCCTGGCCTTGGACACTTCCAGGGATCCAGGGGCAGCCACAGCTTCTCTGCTCAATGTGTGCCAGGGCCTCCCCACCCTCCCAGCCAGCAATTCCTTGCCAATATCCCACCCAAAGCTCCCCTTTTCCACTAGGAAGCCATTCCCTGTGTGCTGTCCCTCCAGGCCTTGTCCCCAGTCCCTCTCCAGCTCTCCTGGAGCCCCTTTAGGCCCTGCCAGGGGCTCTCAGGTCTCCCTGGAGCCTTCTCTTCTGCAGGGGAACCCCCCCAGCTCTCCCAGCCTGGCTCCAGAGCAGAGGGGCTCCAGCCCTGGCAGCATCTCCGGGGCCTCCTCTGGACTCTGCAGCAGCTCCACGTCCTTGTGCTGTTGTTCCCAGGGCTGGACACAATATTCCAACTGGGATTCCTGGTTCTTTCCCCCAGGCAATCATGTCATCCCCACGTGTGCTTCACTAAACTGGAGACATAAACCCAGCTGGATTCTCCCTGTCCCATGGATCCCAGTATTTTGGGATCTGATGGTGGCAGCAGCCAAAACATAGAAGCTCCTTTCCATGGGAGCAGAAAGAAATTCCTTGCAGTGCCCAAAAATAATGTCTGTCCTGTCCTTTCCCCGCCACTTCCAGATGAGAAATCCCGAGACTGTTCCACACAGCTCTGGGGACCAAAGTGAGGGAAAGGGAGCGGGGAAAGGTGGCAGCTCTTCCTCCTGCCCTGCTGAACTCTGCCGTGAGTCACCGGGGTGAGTCACAGGGAACGGCTCAGCCATGAACCAGGGCATGTTCTCCCCGTCCCTGGGACCTGTGCCACGAACTCCTCCGGCCTTCTTGGGCTTGGTGTCAGCTTTACTGACAGGAGGAAACGGGCACGTCCAAATTCCACCCGTTTTCAGGAGCCTGTGAGATGTCTGCAAGCAATGAAAGGAATTCTGAGGCAATACCATGGATCCCAACTGGGAAAGTGGTTCCTTTATCTGTGCTCCAGCCCCTTGTCCCAGCTCATCACCCACACCACGTACTTTGCTGTCGGATGGGCTGCACTCCCTGCTTTCCTTGGATGGGAAAAGGGAAATACTTCACTCCAGGCTTGACATGCTTTGGACAGACCTGCCTGGAGCAGGTGATGTGGGATTGGAGCTCATTCCCTGAGCTGGAGGAGAGGCAGCGTGGATGAAGAGCTGGAATAAGAGTAGGGTGACCTACTTTTTTTTTCTCCCTGGAAAGGGTGGTCAGACCTTGGCAGGGGCTGCCCAGGGAGGTTTGGAGTGCCCAGCCCTGGAGGTGTCCCAGGAAGGTCTGGCCATGGCACTCAGTGCTCTGGGCTGGGGACAAGGTGGGGATGGGGCACAGGGTGGATCCATGGGCTGGGAGGGCTTTTCCAACCTCAGAGATCCTGGGGTCCTGTAAAGGAATATATTCCACAACCAGGGAAGTCTCCTCATTCAGGTGGGGGAAACAAAGTAGCTGGATATGGTTTGACCCCAGGATCATCCAAGGTGGCATCTTGGCATGACCAAACCCTGCTGCTTAAAGTGAAGGACTTCCCATAGTTTTGGGAAAACATTGGGACTGTTTCAACCCAAGAAAACATCTGCATATCCAAATGTGTAAAGGTGGAGACTGAGGAAGGAGGACAAGGATCTCAACCAGCTTGAGCTGGAGGATGAGAACCTCTAAAGGGAATTTTCTGCATGAAGAGAGGTTGGAACGAGATGATCTTTAGGGTCCCTTCCAACCCAACCCTTTCCCTGAAGGGCATCTCCAGCCTGGTGTCCTTATTAGTGGCACAAACCTGTTGGACTCTGAGGTTCAGTTTTAGCTCCTCCTGTCTGAGGAGGAGGAATCCAGCCTGGAACAGGCACAGGGAAGGACAACAAGGAGCAGAAAAAGGAAGGTGTTGACCTGTTTAGGAGAGTCAAAGAGCTCCACTTGCTCAGCTCAGCAAAACACAGGCCTGGAGAAATAAGATCACACTCTATAAATAGAACAGGAGCTCGACACCAGAGAGGGAGAGGAGTTATTTAAACTTAAAGACAGCCTTGGCATGGCCACAGATGGGGATAAACTGGTCAGGAATAAATTTAGGTTGGAAAGTGGAAGATGTTTTTTAACCTCTGGAGCAACGAGATTCTGGCCTGGTCTTCCAAAGGGAGCAAATAAACGGATTCCTGGAACTTGCAAAGTTTATGAGGTGCTGAGAGAGTTGGCCTCAAAGAGCTGAGACTTTAATGTTGCCATCACTGCAGTGAAGGGCCCACCCAGGTCTACAGGACCATTGTCCTGGGGTCTCCTACCTGTGGAAAGCGGGAATAAACAGCAGGAGGGTGCTCAGTCTTGGCATCAACAGGTTGTTGTGTCCTGGACTTCACTGGGAACATCTGACAGGTCTCAATTATGCATCTCAAGTGACAAGAAATTTGTTCATTTTTTAAACATAGAAATCCTAAATATCCCCCTTCGTTCTGAGCTGCTTGTCAAATAAATCTCAATTCCCTTCTGGTGCAGATCCCACCTCTCCCCAAAGGGAGGAATGGAAGCACAGGGAGTTTTTCCCTTCAGGGTGAGGACAAGGAGCCCAGGAATGCTGGCTGGATTCCAGGGGCTGAGAGCAGAGCGATATTCCTGACTTTCCTTTCCTATGCCAAGCTGGTCAGTGAAGCCACAGCCCTGCCAGCTGTGGGAGCCTTGGGACACAAGAGGAAAAGCAGGGAAGGGTTGGACTCCCAGCCCAACCTGTCTCCTGTCACTAGGGACAGTGGAAATGCTCCCAGGCAGCCTCAAAAATAAAATGTGGCTCTAAAAATGGGTGGCTGTGGGTTTGATCTCCTTCAGATCAAGGACAGCCTGGAATCCACCTCTGTTTCTTGGGGTCAGTGAGGTCAAGGCCACGATCTAAAGAGGATGTGCTGGTTCTTGTCTCAAGACATCCATGAAGTCACATTCACCAGGGGGAATGGCTTCCCTCTGCCAGAGGACAGGGATAGGTGGGATATTGGGAAGGAATTGTTCCCTGTGAGGGTTGGGAGGGGCTGGGATGGAACTCCCAGAGAAGCTGTGGCTGCCTCTGGATCCCTGGAAGTGTCCAAGGCCAGGTTGGAGCAACCTGGGCTGGTGGAAGGTGTCCCTGCCCATGGCAGGGGTAGCACTGGTTGGGTTTTAATATCCCTTCCAACCCAACCCATTCCCCGATCCTGTGATTTTTCCAGCTTTGCCCCAGAGTCCTGGTTTATTGCCCAGGCTCCCTTTTGAAGGAGGACACTTCTTTCACCAGGAGAAGAACTCCAGTACCTCACTCAGGGATCCACATCACACAGGCAGTGAGGACACATCAGCTTTCCCAAGCCCATCCTCCAGCATGGCCCATCTGAACTGTCCCATCCTGCCTCCTGCTTTTCAGCTTCTTCCCTCTGTTTGCAGCTTCTCCCAGGCCAGGGAGCCCCCCCAGAGCCATTATTTGCTTGGGCCCAGGACAGTCCCACCGTTATTCCAGGCACTCTGAACCCAGTTGTCCCTCTCCCTGCAGGAAACCATGACTTATGAGTCAAAGTCACTTGCCCAGACCAAGGTCTCTGGGGTAGGAGACACTGCTGGCCCACCCCTGAGTGTGTCTGCACCAGGCAGCCCAGGGATGACTCTTCTTCCCCTCCCAAAACCCACAAATCCCTAATTTTGAGCTTCACTCCCCAAGCCAGTCACTGCTGAGCTGAGGGCCCACGACTGAGGGCAGTGAATCCTCCTTCCTGCTGGTGAATCTTTGCCTCTGTCGCTCACCCAGAGTTGCTCAACAAGCCCACGGCTGGGATCCAAGGCATCCACATCCCAAACGAGTGGGGAAGTGGCTGGACTGGGTTTCCTGGTCCCTGCTCTGGCGTTTCACAACTGGCCCGGTGAATCTCACACTTGTCACGGGAAGGGGAAGCAAAGATGAGGCAACTGCAGTGAAAGAAAGTGGCCAGAGGACTACAGAGCAGCTGTCTCTGAGGTGGCTGCCATCACCCAGGGCTGTGGGAATGCAGGTCCAGCCTGGGGGAAGATGGGCCACACACCCTCTGGGCTCTGCTCCCAGCAAGATCTGGGCATTCCCAGCCCGTTCCTTGGGCCTTTCCAAGATTCAGGTTGATGGAAGTGCTCGGGGCTGCACCACATTCCTGGGCTGTGGGAGGTCACCTGGCACTGTGGGAGGGACCCTAATCCAAATCCAAAGGAAGGGGATTTCCAGGATGGGCCCTCTGGAGGCTTTTCCATGGTTGAAGTGCTTCCATAGGTTATCCTGGAGAAAAGGAGGCTCAGGGGGGACCTTCTTGTCTCTACAACTTTCTTAAAGGAATGGGGAGCCAGGGGGACTGGTCCCAGGGAATGAGGGACAGGAGGAGAGGGAACAGCCTCAAGCTGTGCCAGGGGAGGTTTAGGTTGGATATTGGGGAAAATTCCTTCCTGGAAAGGGCTGTGCAGCCCTGGCACAGCTGCCCAGGGCAGGGGTGGAGTCCCCATCCCTGCAGGGATTTAACAGCCCTGTGGATGTGGCACTTGGGGACAGGGGTCAGGGGTGGCCTTGGCACTGCTGGGGGAATTTGTGAGCTCAATGATCTGAAAGATCTTTTCCAACCTAAATAATCCTGTGATTCCATGAATATTTCCCACTGTTGCATGTCCTGCGTTTTCCTTCCAAGCCGTTCTGCCTCTCTTCCCACATACCTGAGCTCCTTCCCTGGCGTTCCAACCCCCAAATTCTCGTGGATGATTCACCCATCCCCATCCCTGCCACCCCATCCCCTCCTTGGCTCTGCTCAGGCCTCTCCAATCAAGGGCCGTGCTGGTTGTACCGGGACGTTTTAGGAACCCAATCCCTCGGTAAACACCGAACAAAGGAGGCAATCAGGGAAATGTAAACAGGACGAGAGGGGCCCTTTCCCCTCCCCGGAGCACCACGTGGAGAAATGAGAAGGAATTCAGGTTTCCATTGTGTGGAGACCCAGACAGCAGTGGCCCTAAGGAAAGCTGAATTCCTCCTCTAATCTCATTAGGGAATGATCTCCGCTGTCGGGAAGAGAAACCTGCCACTCGAAACTGCTCCTGGGAGCCGTCAGGCTCCAGCCGATGACAGCAACTGGGACGGCAGCTCGGGCTCCTCCATCCACCCTGGACCAGGCTCTGGGTTAAAAACACGTCGGGAAGGGAGGTGCACAGATGGTCAGAGCTCCAGGACACAGCACATGAGCACCTCCTGCCCCCCTCCCTTCCCAAAACACGCCACGTGCCCACCACCAGGTGCCTCTGGGTGTTTGGCACAGGGTGGAGGCAAGGTCAATAAATTTGACATGGCTGGGACCATTCCCTGGCCTGGATCCACCATCCCAGCATGATCCCACATAATGGAATCATGGAATGGCCTGGAAGTTTAATCTGGGTGAATAAATTCTCTTAATTTTTGAGACAGGGAGGCTGGGATTACTCCCTGACCTGGATCCACCATCACAGGATGATCCTGTCTCATGGAATTATGGAATAGCATAGTTTGGAAGTGTAACCTGGGTGATTAAATTCTCTTAATTTTTGATGCAGGGAGACTGGGATTATTTCCTGGGATCGTTCCCACCAGCACAGAATGATCCCACCTGATGGAATCATGGAATGGTTTGTCTTGGGAGTTTAATCTGGGTGGTTAAACCCTCCTAATGTCCAAGCCAGGGCAGCTGCCTCCAGTTTGCCTGAGAGGCAAAGCCCCTGGTCTGTGCTAATTCCAAAACACCCCCAGGAAGAGTCTGGGAATGAGCTGCTTGGCTTGGGCTGGGGGTGACCTGAGACTCCTGGAGCGAGGGGAGAGACCCAGTGACCCATTTCTGGTGCCCTGGCCCTGCTTAGTTTAATAATTGCCATGCAGTGCCTCCTCCCACAGCACTTCATGGGGCAGCCCCAAGATTTTCCCAAATTCCAACGGGAGCTGCAGGAGGAGCTTGCAGACAAACCCAAACCCAAGTTCCTCTGCTGTATCCTGATCACCACAAGATTTGAGGACAACATTTGTCTCGGGGACAAATTTGCCCTGGAGGAAATCCCAGACTGTCCCCTGGGGTGGCAGGATAAGGGTGTGGGGATTTCATCTGAGTTCTGTTTTTTTAAGAAGTCTGGGCTGGTTGTCGTGCCTGGCTCAGCTCTGTGGGTCCTGGTTCAGGGAGCTGGAGAGCAGGGAAGATTTGGAGAGCACAGGTGGATCCCAAAATCCAACAAACAGGGGAAATGGGATGCAGGTGCTCGTGTCAGGACCTCCTCTGCTTCGGAATTCCTCTTGATCCAGCCAAGTGCATCTGTCCTCTGCCATGACACTTCCTCCTCACCTGGAATCTTGGAATGATTTGGGTTGGAAGGGACCTTAAAGATCATCTCATTCCAACCCTGCCTTGGGCAGAGACACTTTCCACTATCCCAGGTTGCTCCAACCTGTCTTTGGACACTTCCAGGGATCCAGGGACAGCCACAGCTTCTCTGGGAAATTCATTCCAGTGCCTCCCCACCCTCCCAGCCAGGAATTCCTTCCCAATATCCCATATTCCCATATTCCTTCCGGCAGTGGGATGCCATCTATCCCATGTCCTCTGGCCGGCAAGCCATTCCCTTGTGCAAAATCCTCTAAAAAGTCCCTCTGTTATTCCCTTCCCGTGGTTCCCTCGGGATCATTTCCCCTCTCTCCCTCCAAGCAGCAGCAGGTAGCTCCTGTCCTTCATCCCAGATGAGCTGGGAGCAGTCAGCAGGCCAGGAATGACCAGGAACAGCTCAAGCAGAATTCCACACACTCCCAGGGTGCCACATTCCCACAGTCACAGTATCCCCCAGGTCACACATTGTTTCCACCCCTTCCCATTTTTCCCAGAACAGGTAGCTCAGGTTCAGGCCCCACTTGGGGCATTCCTGGGTGAAGCTGCCAGGGCTCCAAGTGCCAGGAATGTGACTTAGGCTTGGGATATCTTTGGACAGGCCTGGAAATTCTTAGCACACAGGGCAGCTCTGCCCCAGCCTCAGGGAGGTTTTGGTGGCTGCCCTGGGAACAAACAAATAGCAGAATATTTATGGAGGGACTTCAAAAGGTGGGGAAAACAAGGATTCAGTCTCCAATCCCCCCTTAAAGGTGGTGAGAATCTGCCCTGCTCATTCCCAGAGGGGTGATTTTGGGATGCTGATCCTCCCCTCGCTTGCTCCCAGTGACTGAGTGGTGATGTTCAGCTCCAAGGAAAAGATGAGTGTCCCAAAAAATGTTTCAGGTGTTCAAACCACGTCCTTGAGGTGGCTCAGGAGCACATCCCTTCCTTTGGGGACAGCAGGGGGACAACTGTGGGGCTCCAAACTGCTGTTTGGAATTGGTCATCACCTGGAAGACCAGCTGGAATTGTTTAGGGTGAGGTTGGACAGGGCAGAGTAGATTCCCACACTCCCTGCTCATTCCTGGCTCCTGAGAAAGTTCTCCATCCCTCCCTGGTCATTCCCATATCCTGAGGGAGGTCTCCATCCCTCCCTGGTCATTCCCAGCTCCCAGGGAATGCCTCCAGCCCTCCCTGTTCCCCCAAATGCTGAATCCTTCCTTTGTGCTTCTGAAACCTCAGGTGGGGAAGGGAAAAATGGGGGGGAATGGAGGGGAGGAAAGGAATAATTTTTCAAGAGATTCCTGGCTGTGCTTTGTCCTGAATGGACTAGAAGTGTCTCCTTGATGGAGCTCAGAAAATATCTGTGCACAGGGACCCATAAAGTGCCCAAAACACCCCAAAAACGGGGCCCCACAGCCACTCCCCCCCATCCCACACCTTCATCAACAGCTTGGAGTGATCCAAGGAAAGCGGAAAGTTACTGCTGGCACAATCCACGGATGTTGGAGTCCCCGGTGGAGCGATGAAAACCACCAGGAGCAGGTCAGGGACACCCAAAAGGGTTGGATCACTCCCTTGGACGCCGCCAAAATCAGCCAAAAACTGGGAAACAGAGACTGCAAATCCCACAGAGTGGGAGACGACATCCTGGAAAGCAGCAGCCCTGAGCAGCCCGGGCTCGTGGTGCTGGAACAGCTCAGGGAGGGCTGAGGAAACCTTGGGATGTGGAGTCCTGGACCAGATGGAACCGACACTCCTTTTTCCCTCCCTGGGAAATTTCCGAACCGGCCGCTGAAGAGTTGGATCGGGGTTGTGACGTCGGCGCTGGAGGTGTTAAAAGCCTCAGTGGATGGATTCCTTTTTGTCCCAGGGTGAACTCGTGGGATGGAATCGACTCCTCTGGAGTCGCCCCGAGCCAAAAGGGGGACGTTTGGTGAGGAGATTATGAGGGGAAATTCTTCCTTTTCCCTGGGATTCCTGTAAAAGGGAGATGTTGTAAGAGCAGGGGATTTTCACTCCCCGAAGCCCGGCCATGAGGTCATTTTCCCTCGTATAAAGGGTGACTGGGAGTTCATTCCTGGCTAATTATGGAGGGAAGGGAAAGTTAAACCACTTTTCAGAAGAGTTTTCCTATGGATTGAGCCCTTAAGGAAAGAGGGAACAAATCAGCAGAGAAATAAAAGGCAACCAGTGTTCTGGGCCACCATTCCTGGTGGGAACAGACTCCCTGGTTCTGGCTTCAGATCCAGGTTTTTTCTGATCCCTGGGGCTCAGGGAAGGATTTCTAGGAAAGCAGACACTGGAATGAGGTCCAGGAGCTGTGCCCAGACTCGGGGAAATCCCTGTGGGAGCACATGGAACAGCCCTGGCACACATTCCATGGTAAAAATAAAAAAACCCTTCACAGAAGGGCTCCCTAATCCCCAAACTTTTGGGGAAGAACGTCCTGCCAGCCCTCGAAATGGGAAGGCCTTGGTGGATGTTTGTGCAAGGAATGTGTCCCGAGGATCCCTGGGATTCAGGGTGACCTCCACAAGACATGGGCATCATTTCCTTCCCTGCAGCAAGGAGATTTTAACACATCTTTCCACTGAGGAAAAGGTTTGAGGAGGAGGTGACCTCTCCCATCCATCTCCAACGGGAAGATCTTCCCTGCTCATCCCCAAGGATCAACCTCTCCCAGCAACCACCCTAAAATTTAAAGCAAATTAATTCCTCTAAATCAAAAAAAAAATCCACATTTTTAGATTTATATCCCACATTTAAGACTGGTTTTTTACCTGGATAAAGGGAATATTTGGAGCACAGAGGTGGCCCTGAGCCCTCATCCATGTTGTTGATTTAATTTACAATGTGATGAGATTCCTTTCCCCTCAGTAACCACAGAGGAGGCCCAATAATTCCATTTAATCCTCTCAGGCTTTCAGGACAAGGGAGTGAAGGTTGGAGTCATCTGCCCAAATATGAATATCTGTGAGCTCCATTTTTCTCCAGGGATTTGACATTTTTCTCCAGGGATATTGAGGTTTCTTTCCAGGGATGTTGAGATTTCTCTCCATGGGAGAGAAATGAACATTTAATTATTTATTAATTAATGAACAATTAACATTTTTCTCCGGGAATTTGACATTTTTCTCCAGGGACATTGAGAATTTCTCTCCAGGGATATCTCCATTTTTTCTCCAGAGATATAGACATTTCTCTCCATGGATACTAACATTTTTTCTCCAGGAATTTGACATTTTTCTCCAGGGACATTGAGATTTCTCTCCAGGGATATAGACATTTTTCTCCATGGATAATAATATTTTTTCTCCAGGAATTTGAAGTTTTTCTCCAGGGATATTAACAATTTTTCCCCATGGATATTACCATTTTTCTCCAGGTCTCTGACATTTCTCTCCAGGGATATTAACATTTTTCTCCAAGGATCTGACATTTTTCTCCAGGGATCTTCCCTGGTTTTGCTCTCGTGGATGAGTTGTAGGATTAGAAATCCTGGGATCTCTGTGCTCACGTGCAAGGATTTCTCTGAGATTCATTTTCCTCCTGAATCTGAGTTTTGGGCACTTTTTCAGTGCCTTGTTCCCATTCCTTGTGTCGGGAATTGGAGGTGGAATTCCTTCCCAGTGTCCCACCCAAAGCTCTCCTTTTCCAGTGGGAAGCCATTCCCTGTGTCCTGTCCCTCCTTCCCTTGACCCCAGTCCCTCTCCAGCTCACAATTTCCGGTCAGAGGCAAAAAAAAAACAACCAAAAAAACAACCCAAATAAAAACCAAAGGAAAGAATTTTATTTTCTTACTCAGAAGAAAAGCAAAATTTCCCAACGCCAAAATTTCCCTGTGAATTAGAAATCCTGAAATTTGGCTGCGAGCATTTCCCCAGCCCTGGTACCTCCAACTGTGCCAGAACTCTGGAATAAATAGGATTTCTCCAGCCTGACTCACAGTAAATAAAGGAGTTGCTGTGTGAAGGCCAAGAGTGATGAGATCTGCCCTTTGCTGATAAATTGGGGAGATCACCTGGGAGGAGTTGGATTTTCCAGCTCTTTTTTCCTTCCCTTTCCGTGCTGTATTCACACCTCCTAAGGAGGTAATAACGAGCTGTTGGTGGTTTCTTTAATTTAGGGTAAAACCGTGCAGGGAATGGCAAGTTTTTTACTGGGTTCCAGGTTCTTAATAAAAAATAGTGATGGATTATAGGATAGATCCCAGAAAGATTCCAGCACGGAGCACTCTGGGGCCCTGGGATGGTGGTGGAGTTAAGTTAGACCTAAATTCTGTTAATTTATGCATCAATTTCTGCAACCTGGCTTGAATTTTTGGCCAATCAGGGTAAAATGCCACTTTTTCCCTGGAGTTATGGAGCTCCTTTTCCTCTCAGGAATAAAATCTTGGGGGGAAAGGGGGAATGGAGCTGGATAAAATAGACCCGGATTGATATTGCTGACAGGGAATGTGAGGATTTTCTCTGCTCACCCAGAGTTATTTTTCCAAGTTTTATTGGGAATTTGTTTCCAAGCCTACAGGCCTAGCCTTGGGAATGCCATTTCATCCATCCCCTGTGTGACAGTATGACCTTCAGTCTCCCAAAATTTCTGCTTGGCTGCTTCTCCAGAGCACCCCCAACCATTTTTGGAATCATTTACCAACGGGGAAATTCCCCATGGAATTTAGAATGGGAAAAATCCCCACTTTGAATTTAAATCTGACTTCAAAGCTCGACCAGCTCCAAATTAGGAGTGTGATTGGACAGCAAAACCACCAGAATAATCTTCCAATGTTCATTATTCCATGATTAGAACAAGCAGGTCTGTGTGATCCCAACAGTCCTGGCCACCAAAGTGTCCTGGAATTCCATAGATTTCTAACGTCCACCCTCCCAGCTCCTGATCTCGGAAGGAATTTGTAAACATAAATTAGCAACAACAGGAAAAAAGACTCAAGAGGAGATAAAAGTTGTGGGACTGCAAAATCCCAGCCTCTGGTTTAATCCTTACCCTGTTTTATATGGTAGAAAAAGAAAGGGAAATAAAGTATTTTCTTGTGTTTCTGGCTTGAGGTTGAGTTTTCACAGAGCTTTTTAGCTCATCCTTGACTCACCTTCCACTATCCCAGGCTGCTCCAAGCCCCATCCAACCTGGATCTGAGCACTTCCAGGGATGGGGCAGCCACCACCTCTGTGGACAACCTGGAGTAAAATCACGGAAGGAGGTCACTGCCTTCCCTTCTTATTTTAGATTTGTGGGGATTCCTGAAGAAAATGCCAAACCAATGGGATATTCCTGAAGAAAATGCCAAGCCAATGGGATTCTCCCTCAGCTTTCATGCCCTTGGCCCAGGGGCTGGAGCTGCTTTGCCCTCCCATTTCCCTGCTGGCAGCCAAGCAGGTGACACCACCGAGGTCTTGGCCTCTCTCACCTCTGTTTGCTCGTGGAAAATCAGGCTTTAAATGAGTGTATAAAGAGCTAATCCTTGACCAGCAGGGCTTTACTCCGGGCTCGGACCAAGAATTTTGGGATTAGCCCTGACCCTGGCCGGCCTGGAGGAAAATCCACCGGCACACGGAGCAGATGGAGCCCTGTGAGCTGATATTTTAAGGGCTCTGACGATCAGCTTCGTGCCTGTGCCTCTGAAAAGCTGGGTGGCAGCACAGCTGACCTCTTGGAACCACTCTGGATTTATTCCTTTTCCCAGTTTTCCGGTGTCAGCCGTGGAGCCAAGGGGGCTGTGGGAGCCAAGGATGACCCAATCCCTGCTGAAGTGCAGCCATTCCAACCCGAGCTGGTGTTTGCTTTGGTGATGAGCAATTTTTGGAGTGGGTGGATGGGAACAAAGGAAGGGGAGAAAAACTCTCCCACACACACCCCTAAAAAAAAAAAATTGAAAAAAAAGCTCCAAAAATTGAAAAGCACAAAAAAAGTGTGGGGAGGGAAAAACCCCAACCTTGAGGAGCCCCAGAGAAAGGTGTGGAGTCCAACAGCCATAAAAATGTGGTTTTCCAGGGTAGGCAGCTAAATATAAAAACCCTACAGAGAACCATAAATTCCTAATAAATAGGATTGAACTACTGGAGAAAATCAGGGAAAGCAGAAGGAAAACAGCTGAGAGGGAGCTGAGGGCAAGGACACGTCCAGTTATGATGTGGATTTTATATCGCTCCAGAATTTCAGGATTTGTGCCCTGGGCTGGGATTTGGCCTCAGGGAGCCGTGAAAATGGAAGGTGTTTCTGGGGCACAGAGAGGGAATGGTGTCCATGGCACAATTCCTGGAGGGAAACCAAGGCTGGTTTGGCTCAGGGGGCCATGGATCAACCACCTTTTAATCCACTGCTGCCTGGAATGAAGGTTTATAACCGGCATGGCCCAGCTGGAAATGGATTTTTGTGCTTTTCCTGGTTCAGCCAGGCTGGGAAACGAATCAGGGGTGGGAAAACCAGCTTTGGATTCTTTCATTCTTCTTCTTCCTCTTCCTGCTTCAGTTTTAAGGGCAGGATAAACCTGGTTCAGACTCTCTCAGGGATCCTGATCTTGAGATTAAAGTAGTTTATCAGCACAGCTTATCCTGAAGTGTCTTCATTTCAGGTTTTGGCATCTCATGAAGATCCACAATTTCTTCAATTTACGGATTATTTGTGTGTTATTTGTGGTGTTTTCAAGGGGTGGAAACAATTATTTGACCCCTTGGGGAGCGAGGGTTGAACTGACACTTGGTAGAATTACGGAATCATGGGAGTATGGAGCGGTTTGGGTTGGAAGGGACCTCATTCCACCCCTGTGACATGGGCAGGGACACCTCCCACCAGCCCAGGTTACTCCAACGTGGACTTGGAGACTTCCAGGACAGTTTGCCTGCTGGATCCTCAGCCATTTTCTCCGCGGTGAAGCCTCGAGACGCTGAAGCCAAGGAAAACCAAGCTGGAATGTGCAGGGCTGGAAAGGCTGAGGAGCTGCAGGGAGGGCAGCCAAGGCTCTGAGGGCAACCTCAGCCCTTCCCACCGCTCTGCAAGCACCTACAGGAAGGTTCTTCCCAAACCAGCCTTTTTGGGATGGCTGTAGTGAGATCCTTGCTGGAGCTTCGGGATGCTCGTGGTGCATCCCACACTTCCAGAGCAATCCAGGGCCGGCCCAACCTCTGGAGTTTAAATGTTCTTCAAACCTTTCCTGGCTCAGTTAATTTTTTGCACAACTCTTGATCCTGCCGTGACTCAACAAACCCTTCCTTGTCCTTGGGAACACAAGTTCACCCAGGCCGTGGAATGAGGGCAAAATATTTGGATTTGGGGACATTTTGGGTGCAAACAAGAAGGTTTCACAACTGACCATTTCCCAGGTCAGGTTCGGGTCTTGAAAAAGGGCACTTGGGAGTAAAAAACATTTTCCAGACCGTAATTCCACTTCCTTTAATAAAATCCATTTCCACTCACTGAGTCCCATCCTCAGCTTGGCAGCACTTCCCAATGGACAAATCCCTGTCCTGGGAATTGCAAGGCTTTAATCCCAGCCCCAGCTCCTCCCTCGGACTTCCATGTGACTCCAAGTCCCTTTTTCTCTCCCTTGGGCTCCGTTGAAGGATTTTCTTGTAGCTTTTCCAACAGATTGGCTCCAGTTGCCCCTTTGGCTCCTGGCTCAGCCCTGATCCACGGGCAGGATTTTCAGGATGCAGGACTCTGGAGCCCTCGTTAATGGCTCCATTGAGCTCCAGGCTGAGCTCAGTTCCAGGCTGCGGTACCAGCCCTTCCCGCAGGCCCAGGGTGAGAAGTGCCGGCTGTTTCCCGGGACAAACGAGGCCGGAGCCGGGAGCCGTCATTCCCGGGGGTGTGCACGTGCCAAGAATTCATTACCCAAATCCTAATTGGGATCTTCCCGGCCATGGCTTTGCAAGTGGGGCCAGCAGGAAGGGCCAGGACGGGCAGTCGGTCACGTCGGTGCCGGCGGCTCCAGCAGGACTTCTGTTGGGATGTTGGGAGCAGGCCGGGCCCTTCCCGGGCACAATTCCCTGGGAAGGCAGCCAGGAGCAGTGGGAAGCGGGAGCACTCAGCGAGACCTGACGTCATGTGCCCTGGCCAGGCTGCCCACGGGGTTCTGTCCTCGCCTGGCTCCGACCAGGGAAGGGCACAGATCCCACGGGATCACATTCCCAAAGGGCCAACAGGCAGGATCTGGGCAACCTGCGAGTGTACGGAACCAAACCCGGATCAGAATTCCCAAAAAAAAAGGGGGAACGGCTCGCTCAGCGTGGCCTGGGCCTGCTGCCTGGGCTCAGCCTTGCGAGTAGAGGGGGATTTCTAATACAGATTCCATTTTAAAGAGAATTTAAATATATTTTAAATATAATGTTTAAATAATTTTAAATATTTTCATAATAGAATTTAAATATATTTTGATAAAATTTTAATGTATTTTAATTCCAATATATTTTAAGTGTCATTTTAATCTACTTTTAAGTATCATTTTAATCAGATTTTAAGATAATTTAGTAGAATTTTATTATGCTTTTATTATCATGTAGATGGATATTTTAATCTATTTTAAGATATTTTAACATATTTACTATAATTTTAATATATTTTAAGTGTAATTTTAATATAATTTTAAGTATGATTCTAATACAATTTGTAGCCTCATTTAAATCTAATGTTAAGATAATTTAATAGAATTTTATTATACTTTTATTATCATTTAAATAGATCTTTTAATCTAATGTTAAGATAATTTAATATCATTTGACTATAATTTTATTATATTTAAATTAATTAAAATAATTAAATCTTTCTTTTGAAGACAATTAAATATAGTTTTAGTATAACTTAAATATATCTTTAATATGCAATTTTATACATTTTACATAATTCTAATATCAGGGGTTTGTTTCAATATCTGCTTAATTTTAAAATTCATTCCTCATTTCTCTCTCATGGCTGGCCCCAAATCGTAGGATTAACCAGAATTCCACTCTCTGCACTGGGAAGGAGAACCCTGATCCCAATAAACCGGGGTGAGGAACAGCTCAGTCCTGTGAAAATAGAGAGATTCCTAAGAAATCTGTGATTTTGAATGGGAAGTTTTAATAGGAATTTTGAATATATATTTTAAAATCTGGCTTTTAATATAATTTTTAAAAATATATTTTTAAAATTATGTTTAAATTATATTTTAAAATATATATTTTAAAATATAATATATTAAATATATTATATATTTAACGTGTATTTACAGCATTAATATATTTTGAAATAAAATTTTTAATATAAATTTTTAGTGTATATTTTAAAATCTAACTTTAAATATAATTTTTAAATATATATTTTTGAAATCTAATTCATTATATAATTATTTAATCTATTTTAAATATAATTTTAATATCAATTTCGAATATTTATTTTAAAAATTAATTTCTAATATATTTATATATATTAAAATCTAATTATTAATATAATTTTAAAATATAATTTTTAAAATCTGTCTTATGCAATTATTTAATATATTTCTAAAATCGAATTTTTAATACCATTTTTAATCATATTTTAAATCTATTTTAATATAATAATTTATTCTATAATCTAATTTTTAATATAATATGTAATATATTTGTTAAAAATCTTATTTTTAATAGAACTAATATATATTTAAAATTTTAATTTTTAATATAAACCCTAAATATGATTTAAAAATATATATTTTTAAATATATATTTTAAATATATATTTTTAAAATATATATTTTTAAATATAATTCTTAAATCTAATTTTTAAATTCATTCTTCATTCCCTCCTCTGGATCAATAAAAATCCTCTCCTGGTTTGTTGTCCTTGTCCCAAAGCAGCCCCAGTGTTCTCCTACCCAGCCTTGCAAAAATAGAGGGATTTCCAATCAATCTTTGATTTTTAATGGGAGTTTTTAATAGAAATTTTAAATTTATCTTTTAGAATCTAATTTTAAGCAGAATTTTTAAATATATATTTTTAAATAAAATTCCTAATATAAATTTTAAATATAGTTAAAAATATAATTTAAATTACAATTTTAATATCTATTTTAAAATATAATTTGAAATAATTCATATATTTTAAAAACCTAATTTTTAATATAATTTCTAATATATACTTTAAAATCTATTTTTAACATCATTTTAAAAACATCTTTTTAAATATAAATTTTGAGTGCCATTTTTAGATATAATTTCAAAATACATATTCTAAACCCTAACTTTAAATATCATTTTTAAATAGATATATTTGAAAATCTACTTTTTAACACCATTTTTGGAAATCTATTTTAAAAATCTATTTTTAACATAATTTCTAATACATTTTTAAATATCATTTTTAATTTTACGAACAAATAAATTGAGGAACACAATTGAGGAACGTGAATTCCAGGGTGAAGATGCCCAGAGACAACCAGGGGAATGACCTTGGAGCACCAACAGAGGAATTCCATGTGGGAAAGCCACATGAGGGAGAAGGAGGAACAGGAATTGACACCCAAGGTGCTGGAAGTTTCTTCATTTCCAGCCTTATTTCCTTCCAGCTCGTTTGTTCCCATTTTTTCTCATCCCAGCTCCATCCTGGCACTCAAATGGCTCTTCCCTCTCGGATTTTTGCCTCTCCAGGTATTTCCAGGGAGCAGCATCTTCTTCCCTAGGCTGGATGCTCCAAACCCTCCCGGCTTTGTGTCCTCCTGGTCACCTCAGGAGCCCCTTCCTGTGGCTGCTCCAGCCCAAACCCACCTCCTGCTTTTTTTGGGATCTTCTCTCGTGGCCATCGACTTGATTAACTTAATTAAGCCAGGTAATTATGGGCTGTACTGAGTACAGCTCTTTGTGCTCTTCCACAGCTTCATCCCACCATCCACGTCCATCCCTCTCCCTCATATTTGTTGTTCCAGAGGTTGAGCCCCCCCAGCTTAAAGCTGCTATTCCTGTTCCCAGTCTCCAAGAGCCCGGCTTTGCACGATTGGATTTCATTCTATTCCCATTAATCCCGAGCTCGAGGTCACCCAGCTCTTCCCAGGTATTTATACCCAGGCTCTCGCTTGATAGGCTGGATAATTTTTGCCTCTGGATAATGGGATAGCCTCGTTGTGTCCCAGCCCCTCCATCTAAGGCAGGGTTGGAGCAGAGTAAACCAACCGGAGCTGCAGGCAGGATCCTCCTCCCCTTCTTGGGAAATGTCTGGAATTTGCTGGTGGAGGAGAAGGAACGACAGGTGAGGGGTGTTTTGGCTCGGGAGCTGCAGCTCTCCTGCTCCAAACTGGGATAAAAGCAGGGAGGAACAAATTCGGGATGGTCTGTGGTGGCCACTGGGCAAGGGGAGAAACAAGAGCAGGCTCAGGGGAAATTATTATTATTATTATTATTATAATTATTATTATTATTATTATTATTTCGTTTGGGGACAAACACTTTTTAAACAAAAACATTGGAATTTCCCGGCAGATGGGAACCTGGAGCTCTGTTGCCTCCTTTAAAAAGCTGCTATTCCACAGGTTTTACTCTGTTGTTCCATAGATTAGGGCAACACCAAGAACTTTGAGCCGAAAATGAGATTTTAACTTGCCAGATTAATACAAATATATCATGTTGGGCAATATTTTCCTCACAGAGTTTAAGATACGAACAGAATAAGGGTTGAAATTCAGAATTACCCCACTAATTTCAAAGGTTAAGATCCTCTTGCCTGATAACCTGAGCAACCATACCAACCAAAGAACAGGAATTCCTTGGAAAATACAGGGATTTAATCATGAAGGGATTCACAACATCTTGTAAATTTCCACTAAATTCAGCACAGTTTTCCCAGATTTTAGTGAAAATAAATCAATAAATTTTAGTGAAAATAAATCAATAAATAAAGCAAACTGAGGCAGAGCATCATTTCCTGGTCTCTCTGTGAAGGAGCTCTTGGTCCCTTCACAATTTTATGACAATTCAGTCAAAGTTTTCCCATTTCCAGGCAAATTGGTGCCATTTCCTTCCCCATCCTTCCAGCCCACCCCAGTCTGGGGGTTCTGGTGGTGCTGCTGTGCTGGGGCTGCTAGTTTGGGGTGGGTTTGGTGGTCTCCGCCAGCCCCACCAGCAGTGACTGGTTAAAGGTGCTGATGGGATGGACACGTGGCTGCACACCACATTCCCGCCCTGGCACTGACCCTGCAGCAGCAATAGCCTCAAGATAAGGCCCTGTTGCTTTTTCCTACCGTTTTCTTAGAAGAAAGATCCCAAAATATTCCAAACCCTTGACTTACTGCACTTCTCTCGCCGCGTTCTTTCCAACCACAAGCTTTGCCTCCGCTCTCTTTGATTTTGGTTTCTTCTCCTCCAGCTCCTCTTTTTTTTTTTTTCTCCTTTTTCCTTTTTAATTTGACTTTTTTTTTCCTTTTTAATTTGTTTCCCCCTCCCCCCCCATTTTAACTATCACCCTTCCTTGCTCCTCTCTCATTTCCTCTCCCCAAAAAGCCAGGGAATTCAATCTGCAAACGGTGGCAGACGCGGAAGCGGCGGCTCCAGAGGCGCTCTCTTCACGTGGAGTTCATCCAGAGGTCACAGGGGTTGGCTGGAGGACAAGACAGAGGGAAAACCTACCCAAGCCCTACTGTGTCATCATCATCCCACTTGGCTGGGAGCGGGATGGGACCGGAGAGGAGCAGGAATGCGGCTCTGCCGCCGCGCTCCCGAAGGTTGGGGATAAAAAGCCACCTCTGAGCCTTGGCTTTGGGAGCTGGAGCTTTGGGGTGGCCCAGGAGGAGAGGCTGGTGGCCAGCATGGCGAGGGAATGGGAAGGGCAGCCAGGAAGGGTGGGAAGGAGGACGTGGAGGAGGCTCCCGGAGGAGGCAGCTCAGCCGCTGGATGCTGTGATGGGAGAAGGGAAGAGCAGGACAGATGGACAGGCAGGAGAGAGGAGGTGGGAGTCGAGGTGCTCTCTGGTCCCTGGGGTGGAGGAGACACCTGGGGAGTGAGGTCAGAAGTGATCATCTCATTCCAAGCCCTGACATGGGCAGGGAGACCTCCCACTAGCCCAGGTTGCCCCAAGCCCTGTCCAACCTGGCCTGGGACACTGTCAGGCCTCTGTATGATGTCACTTGTGCCTGGTAAGCCCCATATCCAAGGAAAACATCCCTTTTGCATATTCCAACTCATTTCACTTCACATTGGTGGCTGATATTCCATATTTATCCAGCACCATTCTCGTTTTTGACCTCTCCCCTCCCCAACTGCACTTGAAACAGGAGGGTCTACGTGGCCACCACGTCAAGCTTTTGAAGATCCGCTGATAATTCCTGCTTGTTTTTCCATCCAGCCTCTTCCTGGTTGCTCAGGACACCTGCTAGTTCCATCAGGGATGTTTGTCTGGCTGACAATGCTCATCCTCCGTGAGGACACTCCTCTCAGAGCTCAGACTGTTTATCTTTCCAGGGAAGTGCTTGGAGAGGTGATCCAAGTCTGGGTCTGGAATGGATTCAGTTAAGCAGCGGAGCCTGTATTTGGGATATCTGGAATTCCAGACCTGCTCATTCTTGACCTGCTTTGTCATCCAGAGGTGGATTTAAGTCTAGACTGGGTGATGGCCTCGGCATGGCAGGTGATCACATCATTGCTCCTTTGATCCAAGCCCCGCTCCAAACCTCTGGGAAGAGCAGCTCATAAATCAGGAATAAGCAGGGATAAGCAGCCACACACCCCCTGTCAGCTCTCCCTAAATCCACACTCTTCATTAAGCATGGAAAAGGTCTTGGACTTCTCACAGCACATGAGGGAAGCTCCGTGGAGACTCTTGGATTTGGACTGAAAGAGCGAGAGGAGAAAGTCCCGAAGTTTTGGGATTTTTTCGGCACCTATTAATAATAATAATTCATAAATCAAGGGCGGCCCAAGGGTCACACAGAGTCTGGCTCTGGGAGAGGCTCCTGTGTGGGTGTGGGAACCTCTGGAGATGGCAAAGAACTCTGGAAACAATGAAGGAGAAATGAATTACAATTTTCTGGCAGAAACAAATCAACAGTTCCATCCCCCTTCTTAAAAAAAAAAACAACCAAACCAACAGAAATAGAGACTGAACAAAATAAAACCAACAACATTTTTCTCCCGAGTCCAAAAATAAACCATTTGAATATCCAGAGTTTGCTTTATTTTAACGGGTTCTTTTTTTCCCTCCCTCCCCCGCCCCAAACATTTGAACATCAGAGTTCTGGCAGTTCCCATTGACAAAAATGTCCTGTCTTGGCCAAGCCCCGATGTTAAAATGCGGACAGAGGACTGGATGACTCCTGGGGTTGGTGATGGGATCTACAGCCCTTCACCTCAACATCCTCACCGTGGCAGTGGCACCACAGGGCCTGGGGAGGCTGAGCAAGATCCCCCTGGAAAGGCCTTCATGGGATCAGAGAATCATGGAATGGGTTGGGTGGGAAGGGACTTTAAAGCTCATCCAGTGCCACCCCCTGCCATGGGAAGGGACACCTTCCACCAGCCCAGGGTGCTCCAACCTGGCCTTGGACACTTCCACGGTGGGGGGGAATTTTTGGATGGATAAGGTGGGATTCCACAAGTCAGGAGGTGTTCACTGCACGTGCAAGGTCACATTTTGTGGTGGGAATAAAGGGTTTTGGGCCCAGCTGAGTGACCCCCAATTAAACTGCTGTCCTGCCAAGCCCAAGTCAGGCTGTGACAGAGGTTCAACAGAAGTTTGGAAGGAAGATTGCAACCTAAAAGGCCCATCCCCAAGAGTCCCACCCTGTGCCCCAGAGGATCATCCCAACCCTCCTGGAGCTCTGGCAGCCTTGGGGCTGTGCCCACTGCCCTGGGCAGCCTGGGCAGTGCCAACCACCCTCTGGGGGAAGAACCTTCTGCTGAGATCCACCCTGAGCCTGCCCTGCCACAGCTCCAGCCATTCCCTGGGGGCTGTCCCTGTCACACAGAGCAGAGCTCAGTCCTACCCCTCCTCTGCCCCTGCCCAGGGATGGATAAATGTAGGAATGGTTGGGATAGTTGGATACCAGGTGGCATCAGGACTGTGATTCCCTGCTGGGATCTCCCTGAGCATGGACTGGAGCAGGAGGGGACAGGGATTTCATCCTGCTGAGCTGGAGGTTCCCCTGACAAGCCCCAGCAGCAGGACCTGGAGCTGTGCATCCCAAACCTCTGCACATCCGAGTGGGCCTGGAGTGGTAGATGGGGATTTTATGAACTGCTTCTTTAGGGGTCCAAAGGCTGTTTCAGTGAAACATAAGTGTCCAAGTCCTCCCTGGGCCTCTGCAGTCCTTCCCTGCTCCTGGAATCCGAGGATCAGCTGGAGAGGATGTGGTAAAGATAAATATATTAAAGCCGGTGGGGGGGAGGCCTTGGTATTGTAGCGATCGGGGCCAGATCTCTGGAGCAGGAGCAGAAGTTAAAAGAAACAAGATAATAATTGAGGAGGAACCTTTCCAGAGTGTGTCTTGGCAGGCAGCTCCCAGCAACCCACCCTTTGGGGTGGCGGGGTTCCCCTCACCTCCTCGGATCCCGCGGCACCGGGGGATTCGGGAACGCGAAACGAGCGCTCTCCAGTCCTCCACTCTTTATATTCCCTCCTGCTGCTCCCGCTCCTAGGCTCCTTTCCCGATGGCTGGAGAGCTCTGGGCACGCTCTGAAGCTTCTATATTTGCTCTCAGGCTCTGCCAAGAGCAGCATTACCACTCCATGGAAAAATATCCGTCAACCGGATATAAAGGAATGGTGCGAGGAAGTCGAGCCGTGTCCAGGCAGCACAGACGCAGCTCCCGTGTCTCAGGGGCAAGTTGGCACCCTGGATTTTTCCAGCTGGCACTCCTTTTGTTTTCAGGTTAGCCAGCACGGTGCTCAGGGTCCTCTGGAGGTTCCTGATTCCGGCTGGAATTATTTCCGCAGGCTGGTTGTGGTTGGGATTGGCCAGCACCAAATAGACCAAACAGATCCCCCGTGCGTGGTCACTCCAGGGAAACACCTCGGGGGGCAGAGGCTTCTCCTGCCCTTGATCCAAGCCCCAGGGACCAGAGCTGAAGGAAGGGCCGTGGCACTCAGTGCTCCCTTCACCGGGTGGGGATTGGCCACCGGTTGGACTCGGTGATCCTGGAGGCCTTTTCCAAACTAAAGGACTCTGGAATTTTTCTCCTACCTATAAAAGCCCTGGCCATACCAAGTGCTGAGCCCTGAGGCAACTCCCTGCACTGATGGAGCTGCAGGAACAGAAATCATTTCAGTGGATGCCTTTAATCCCCCTGACACTGGGACATCTCTCTGCTCTCTACCAGAGTGTGAACAAAAGTGACTTGAGCCCAAGAGGCCAGAAAGTTTGAAGGTTTTAAGGAGGAGAGAATTAAAGCAGGGGATTAAAGCACATTCCTCTACTCTGCCCCCTCCAAAATGAGCTTTGAGTCCCTAAGAGCCAGCAGGACTGTGGTGACAAGTAAAGGTCCCTGTGAGGGACACGGGGCGAGGTGGTCTGAGCCTATGGGGAGGTTATGTTGGTGTCACACCCATTCCAAGAGGACAAAGCCAATAAATCTCCCATTTTAGGCTCTCCTAAAGCTCACTGGGGCTTTAGGTTCATTATGGGGTGGCTTTGCAGCGGGTCAGCCCCGGTGCAATCGCTGTCTCCACTTGGAGCTTCCCACTGGAAGTGCAGAGGAGCAGGAACTCACCCCCACCCCCATCCTATCCTCATTTACACCTTCCTCTTCACTTTGACTCACCCAGCCTGGCCTGGTCAGCTCCCACTGCTTCTGACACTCTGGCCCCTTAACTTTGATGCCTAATTCATTTTAATTCCTGCTGTGGGTGAGCCCTCACAGCACACCTGAATCAATTTATCAATCAGTGTGAGCAAAAGAAGGAGAAGGGAAGAAAATGGGTGAGAAGGGAAACAGCCCATCAGACCCTCCACAGTTTCTCAGACACAGAAGTTCAGGAGGTTCTATGAGGACACAACTTGGGATAATCCATCAGGGAAGCCAGAAATGGCCTGTGGGGTTACATGTTTGAATTGTGGAACCATGGATTGGGTTTGGGAGGGAAGGGAACTGCAAGACCTTCCAGTCCCACCCCCTGCCATGGGCAGGGACACCTTCCACCAGCCCAGCTTGCTCCAGACCTGGCCTTGGACACTTCCAGGGATCCAGGGGCAGCCACAGCTTCTCTGGGTAACTCATTCCAGGGCCTCCCCACCCTCACAGGGAATAATCTCTTCCTAAAATCTAACCTAAACCTCCCCTCCTCAGCCCAAGGCCATTCCCCCTGTCCTGTCACTCCATGACCCTGTGAGACGTCCCCCTCTGAACAATCCCAGGCTTGGCCCCCTGGGACCTTCCCAAAAAGCACAGCAAGGAGGTGAACTGAGGATGTGGGAGCAGGAGCAGCCTCTGGACAGACTGGGAAAGGGGGAGTGAGCAGTTCCAAGCTCCGAGCCAACCATCCAGCCGGGAGCTGCCGTACAGAAGCTCCCGCCTGAAATCCTGGCCCGGCTCCTGAGGAAGTGATTTGCTTTCTTTCTTGGGAGAACCTTAATGGACAGAGACGTTCCAGATGGCAGGGAGCCACCTGCCACCAGGATTAACAGCCCAGGCAGAAGGCAAAGCCTTGGGAAGGGCGCTCCGTGATTGTTCCTGCACGCACGGAAGCGACCGGAGTCGGAGCTCTGCTCCATCTCCACCTTATTGCCTTTCTGGGAATTCGGGGAGTATTACCCAGAATCCTCCCTGCAAGCAGCTCTGCCTTGAAAAACAATCTGCTTTGGAGCTCAGTGTCCCCTCAAGTGAGTGCATGATTAGGATTTCGCTTTGAACTGCAGCATTTGGAATCCATTATTCCACCATTAATTCCTCCCCACCCTGGCTTTCCTGCCTCCCGTTGGATCTCTGGGCTCCCAGGTCCTGGCAGCGCTTGAGGCCATGTCCCATCACCCTGAGCTCCTGCAGGAACCTGTGTTTGCCTCAACCCCAGCCTGGCTTGGAAGTGCCCAGCCAGGATCCTGCTGCCCCAGCCTGGCCTCAGCCTCCACTCGGGAAAACCCACCTCCAAAAAAGGTCCCACCAGGAGGGTCTGAAGGGGGGGCCAAAGCCCTCAAAATTCTTTCTCCCTTCAGAAATAGAAAGGAGATTTATTTCTGGTGTCTCCTGATCTCACCCACCAGTGAGGAACCCAGCCTGGGGCTGGGAATCCAGGTCATAAAACCATGGAATGGTTTGGCTTGGAAGGGACCTCGAAGGGCATCGTATTCCAACCCTTCTGGGCAGGGACACCTTCCACTAGCCCAGGTTGCTCCAACCTGGCCTTGGACACTTCCAGGGATCCAGGGGCAGCCACAGCTTCTCTGGGAAACTCATTCCAGGGCCTCCCCACCCTCACAGCCAGGAATTCCTTCCCAATATCCCATCTCAAGTTGTGTTCCTGCAGGCAGGTTGTCAGGACATGGAGCTCAGGGTGTGGGAGCTCAGTTTGATTATCCAATTCCATCATTTTTCTATTTATTTCTAATCAATTCCATCCCATTAAAATCCATTCCATTAAATTCCATTCCATTAAATTCCATTAAAATCCATTCCATTAAATTCCATTCCATTCCATTCCATTCTATTCAATTACATTCCATAAATTCTCTTACATTCCACTAAATTCCATTCAATTCCATTTCATTCCAATAAATTCCATTGAATTCAATTAAATTACTTTATATTAAATTCCACTGAATTCAATTAAATTACTTTCTATTAAATTCCATTGAATTCCATTGAATTCCATTCCATTCCATTTCAGGTTTTTATTCCATTGCATTCCATTAAATTCCATCCCAATAAATTTCATTACAATAAATTCCATTAAATTCCATTCCATTAAATTCCATTAAATTCCATTGTATTCAATAAACTGCATTCCTTTAAACTCCATTTCATTCCATTATATCCTATTCCATTAAATTTCATTCCAATAAATTCCATTAAAATTGCATTCCACTAAATTCCATTAAATTCCATTGCATTCCATCAAATTCCATTCCATTAAATTTCATTCCTTTCAATTCCATTAAATTCCATTCCATTAAAATGCATTTAATTCCATTCCAGTCCATTCCCCTAAATTCCATTCCATCCCATCCCAAGATTGTTCTCTCCCCAAACCTTTAAGGAAAATCAGAACATCCTTTCTCCATGAAACAAGGCGTTTAATCCCACAGGGAATAATGTTGTCCATGGATGTGACATTTTCCCCCCAGGGCTTTAAGGGCAGAACCTTTTCTCCAGGCCTGGACTGGGTGTCCAATTCCCACGTGGGATCACCCGGAATTCCAGCACTAAATCAGTGAACTGGAACTTCAGCTCACGGAAATGGGTGTGGATTCCCTGAAAACCAGGATGATGGAGCTGTACCAAACCGGGAAATTGGGAGGCATTTCAGGCATTTACACCCAAAAAGGGTCTGCAGCTCAAAGGTCACTTGGGGATTAGTTTTCCCAGAGTATTCCAGGCAGGAATTGGGGCCTAAAACCAGGGAACACAGGAATATTAAACTCCTAAATCCCCTATTTGTGGAGATGTGACGCTGCACTGGTGCCATTCCTAAAGGAATTTTGTGGCCAAAGTGGGATTGTGAGGAATAACCCCCCCAGAATATCCCCCAAACCCCCCCCAGTTCCTCCCTTAGGACCCCACAAAATCCCCAAATTCCCCCCTTAACCCAAATAACCCCCAAATTTCCCCCTATTCTCCCATAACTCCCCAAATCTCCCCCCCAATTCCCCCTTAGGACCCCCCAAGCCCCCAAATTCACCCCTTAACCCCCATAGCCTCCAAAACCCCTCCAACCCCCACCAAGTTTTCCCCCTTAGGACATCCAAACCCCCCAAATTCCCCCATAAGGGTTCTTCCTTCTTCCAGGACACCTGGGAAGGAGGAATCTCGTGTCTTCTTTTACCTCAGTGCTGCACAAGAGGCTGGGAAAGGATTTATTGATCCTTTTCCTCCTTGTTGTTCTGGGAACACTTGGAGATTTTCTGCTTTGGGGGGAGAGGGGGGAGGATGAACAGGGAGAATTCCCATGGAATTGTGGGCTCCTGGGCTGTGGAGACCCACAGGTAAATCAGGTTTGGGAAGACACCCAAGCCCAGTTTTGCATTTCCAAGCTCCAAGGGGAGCAGCAAAACCTTCCTCAGGACCCGGAATGTTCATCCCACAAACAAAAACCCACCTTGCTCAGAATTCCTGAGAGAAGGGATAACGACAACCCCCACAAAAACACCCAACAACAGTGGGATGAACCCCCCCTGAGGGCAGAAAGCAAAGGAGCAGAGGCAGAAGCCCCTTTTTGCTGCTCGGGAGGAAAAGGTGCAGCTGCAACGTAACCCAAAACTCGAGGGGGTTTGGGACCAGTGGAAGTGGAGCCCCAAATTCACCAGGAAAACACATCCCCGAGAGGCCCCGGGATAAAGGGTTGATGTAGTGCCGTCAGCGGGGAGAGGGGACAGCCGGGCTTAAATCATATTTAGATTAAAAAGCCCCGCGCCTCAGGAATATTTTCGTTTGAGCTTTACGGCACAATTAAGAGCAGTTTAAGCTTTCAGAGCCGGTGGCTTTCCCTCGGGCCTGCGGTTAACCAGAGGCTGGAGGTGAATTCCTCCCGTCCTTCTGCTGGGAATGCCATCCGTGGAACTGCACCTTCCTCCGGAGCAGCCCCCTTATCTCCCCGATCTGCCGAGGGCGGGGGCTGTCCCCGCAGAAGGAAATCTTTTATTAAGGGCTTTATTTGCCTTTGCTGCAGGCAGGCAGACTAAATAAACCCCCGCTCGGTGTCCCTGCGCCGGTGCCATCCAAGAAACACAGACAATGCCGGGCTGCAGGAACGCAGGAATTTTAATCAAAACAAGCCATCCAAGGCCCTTGTCAGCTCCTTTCGGCCCCGATTGTTATAAAGAATTGATTTCATTACTATAAGTGCTGTTGACTTAGTGTTGGTTTCAGCACTTGAATTCTTGGACAGCCTGAATAAAAAGCCCCCTTTCCAAGATAAATACATTATGCAAAGCGCGACCTTCATTCTTTCCCCGCTCTGTCTGTCGGCTCCAACTGCTTCCTCCTCTGGAGGAGCTCTTGGAGCTGGGACGGAGAGGAGCTTTGTTTTGGTTTGCCCTCGATGAAAGCCCCGCAAACGAGGGAGAGGAGCCCGAGGAAAATAAAAATAGAAAAGCTGGAGCCCCGTTTGTGTCGGAGGCAGAGAGGGAGAAGGGGCAGCTCTGGTGGGGTGGAATTGCTGAGGGGCTTCCATGGGCGCCCAAGTCTCCCAACAGCAGAGGTTTTCCCCTCTCAGGGGGGCAGAAATGGGGCTCTGCTGGCATAATTCCCTCAAGGTGGAGCGGTTCTGACCCACCAGGGAGGTGGGAATTCCAGGGGGATCTTCCTGTGGAATTAGCAGAGAAAAGGGGGAGCTGCCTTTTCCCTGAATGCAGGGACAGGGGAGAAAGGAGCTGCCCTTGTGCTCCTGCCCTCAGTGGGATCAAAGGGGTCTTCACAGCCCTGGAATTGCCCTTCATGACAGGAGCCACTGGATGTGAAGACCTCTGGATGTCACAGGGCCACAAAGGGAATCACAAGGCCAGGAAATCATGGAATAATTCTGAGGTCATCAAGTCCAGCTGTTCCCAAGGCCACCACAAACCATGTCCCCCAGTGCCACATCCACAGGGCTTTTAAATCCCTCCAGGGATGGGGATCCATCACTGCCCCGGGCAGCCTGTTCCAAAAGCCTTTTCCAACCCTTTGGGGAAAGAAATTTTTCCCTAATATACAACCCAAAGCTCCCCATGCACATTCAAGGTCATTTCTCCTTAGCCTAAAAGACAACTGTTGTCGTGTCACTTCTCCAGAAATAAGATATCCCTCACAGCACAGAATATTATGGATTTTTCCTTAGGAAAAGTTACCATTTCCCGATCCAAACCACAGCCTATTCCTGATTAATCTGTGATTTCTTTCATCACAGGAATCTCAGTCCTAAAAGCTCCCAAGCAGTCGGGTGTCAGCTCCTGTCATCACACCCAGCCTGTTTCAGCTCCAGGCATCATCCAGGAGCTTCGGTTTCTCCCTAACGAGCCCGAGGCTGATGAACCTCTAACCTGATACTCCTGTTGAATAAAAGGAGATGGCAGGGAACAGCAGGAAAAAATGAGGAACGCTTCTCACCATGGCCTGTGTCACAGGAGGAGCTGAACTCCTGGAATGTCTTGGTTCCCAATAATGGCCACTTGTGATCCGAGGTCGATGTGACTCCAGCTGACTTGTCCAAATCCCTCTGTGGAGGTCCAGGACTGGATCATGGCCCTTTGGAGCCACGTCTTTCCTCCTGCTTGTCCTCACATCCCTGATCCTCAGTGACTCAGAGCTTCCACCTGCCCACCCATCCCGGCAAAGGGCTCCTTCCCATCCCTATTTGCTCTTTCCAAACTCATTTTCCCCATTTCCCAGAAAACAGAGCACGTTGTCTGGGTTGGTTTTTTTTTTATTTTGTCCCTCCCCATCAGTCCAGCCCAGCTCCTGGAACCTCAGCTGAGCTCCAGCTCCCATTTTAAGGAAGGAACAGGCTCAGGAAGGGAAGAGGACGGTTGGATCCAACAGAGGAAGCGTGTCCAGTTAAAATTACAGTCAAAATAAGTGTGGGAAGGACGAATATGAATCAGATTTTGGCCTGGAAAGCAGCTTACACCTACTTTTACTTAAGGAAAGAGAGGCTTTGGAGAACTAGGAGTGGCCACCAGGATTTTAGTTTGGGCCTTCCCGAAAGAAAGACCCTCAAATTAATTCTGGCAAACAAATTTAGCCCGAAGAAGAGGAGAGAGGTTTGCCTTGAATCACTGAAACCGCTCTCTGGAAAACTGGATTGGTGTGTGGAGCTTTCCCACCCTAAAACACCACCCGTCAAATGCTCCTTTGTGGAGAGTCCAGAGGAGGTCCCAGAGATGCTGCCAGGGCTGGAGCCCCTCTGCTCTGGAGCCAGGCTGGGAGAGCTGGGGGGGTTCCCCTGGAGAAGAGAAGGCTCCAGGGAGACCTGAGAGCCCCTGGCAGGGCCTAAAGGGGCTCCAGGAGAGCTGGAGAGGGACTGGGGACGCTGGTGTGAGCTGTGCTGTGACACGGCCAGGGCTCGTTCCTGCCCGGGCAGTGATTCCTTCCACTCTGACTCCTGAGGCACTTCCCAAGCAGGAGAACATGTCCCAAGCTCCCAGGCTGTTCCCAAAGCTCTTTGCCACCCTTTTCAATCCAAGAGAGAGGTTTTTTTGGGAGGGGAGAGTGACATGCAGGGCTGATGAATATATTCCAAAATGATCAACACTTTTTAGGTGCTTTGACCTACAAATTCTCAGTTCCCTTCAATTTTTAAGCTTCATCTCAAACTTTTACGAAAACTTGGGGCCCTTTCTAGCCAGTTTGGCTCCCAAAATGGCAATATCTAAACCACTGGAAGATTTTGAATGAATTGACTGAAACAAGATGGCCAACGAGAACAAAACCTTAAAAAAAGAAAAAGGTCTAATTTTAGCAAATCAACCTTATTTTTTCGCAGGCCTCTCGTCCTTAAGGAGCCTCGTGCCTGCTGGAATTGTCATTAGGTGGATGGGATATAAAATCAAAACTGAATCCACTTGTCCTTTCAGTCTTATGGCCCTTGGATCTCAGTCTTATGGCCCTTGGATTTCCTCAGGAGAGCAACAAACAAACGCCGTCAGGAGTAGGATTTTTCCAACCCTGAGCCCTCAGCTGTTTTCACACCTTTGTTCCACTAAATCCTTTTCAATTTCCAGAACAATTTGCCCTAAACAGCAGCAGAGAAGGCAAAATCAGCTGGTTGTTCCCGCCCCTTGCACTGAAGCCCTGCAGGAATCACCCTGTGGATGTGTCCAAGGAGCCAAGATTTGTCCCCACAGAGGTGGGGATGGGGCACTTCTGTTTCCAGGTGTGAAATGAAACAGAGATGAACAATTTATGGAGCTTTTATTCCTGTTTCTCCTCACACTCCCCAGCTGGATCTGCCCCTGCACAACAGCAGAGATGTCTGGACTGGGACTCCCATTTAAAGCCACCAAAGAAGAGGCTGGAGGGAATCCCAGGTCCGTTGGTTTGCTCTGCCAAAGGGACCAAAGGGCTGGAATGACGTCAGCATCTTGCTGTGTGAGTTGTAGCCACGGCTTCTGTGGTTCCCACTAAGTCCTCAGGGTTCTGAGGCTCCCTGGGATCGGGGCTGGAAAAGCCCTGGGTCAGCGGGGCCATCCGGTGACCCGCAGGGTTTTCCGGCCTCTGCAGCCCCAGGGGTTTTGTCTTGACCACTTGGAAAGAGCTCAAGTCAAGGGGCTTCCACCCTTCCACCACTGCCCCTGGGAGGCCATTCCACAGACCATTCCACAGCCACTCCCACAGGGAGACCATTCCACAGCTCCACACGATGCTCACTTACGAATATTTTCCAGAGAGCGCATCCAAATGTTTCCTTCCCTTCCTTCCATCTCACGGCCCTCTTGCTGGAAATCCCTCTGCTCCCTCCTCCTGTGGGATGAGCACTGGGTGTGTCCATGCACCTGTGAATGTCTGTGTGTGCTTCCAGCACATCCCTCCTTATCCATGACCTTGGAGAACAGATCCAGACAGAGGATGTGGAGGGACTCCCTTCCCTACAAGGCACCCTGTGAGGGTTGGCCAAGGTCACTAAAATTATGGTTCCAAGGAGGGCTCTTTGGGATGGGTGTCCCCATGAGTGGGATGTGCTCCATAAAGGAAAAAACAAGCCAGGACCACAGTCCTGTTGCCCTGTGTCCAGAAAATTCCTGTGGACAGACAGGGCATAAAACCCTGGACAGGCTGGATCATCACCACAGTGATGACCTTTGAGAGGCTTGAATTTATCATGGAATCACAAAATGGTTTGGGTTGGAAGGGGCCTTAAAGGCCACTTATTTCCAGACCCCCTTCCATGGGCAGGGACTCATTGACTATCCCAGGTTGCTCCAAGCCCCTGGACTTTGGCAATTCCAGGGGTGGGGCATCAACAGCTTGTCTGGGCAATTCAAATGTAAGCTTTAACTCTCCAAGGTGTCCAACCTGCTTTTCCATCGGTGCCTCGTTTCCCTGGGGGACAAAGACGATGGTGGGGATTGCCCTGGCCCCTTTTCCCACTGACCTCTGCAGGAAGGGCATTGCTGCTGTCCCGATGTGCTGGGCAGAAGAAAACACCTCGCATCAAACACAACTCCAACATCTCCCATTGCCGGGAGAGCGAAGCCTTTCCCGGGAGAGGAGGAATGTGCTGACGCACACCGCTATCGCTGGAACTATTCAGGGCCACCGGAGACCTGTGGACACCTCTGCCCAAAGCATTTCCTCCCGAGCTGAGCAACCGAATTCCTTTGGCGTCTCGAAGAGCTTCGTACGCAAAAAGCGCTCTCCAAGAAAGGCTCTGGACGCGGAGCGGGGGGCTTTGGGATCGGCCTGCCGGGGCTGTTTGCTCTGCAAACAAGAGCTGCTCCCCGCGGCTCTGGGATGAGGTTCTGGGAGCCTGGGGTGCCGAGGGGGCTCTGCGGAGCCCCGGCCTGGGGTTCGCCGGCCGGGCGTGCGGAGGGGGCAGCGACAAAAACAGCGCCGGGGCGGGAGGAGTAAACTCCAAACAATGCTTAAATCAACAGCGCGGCCGCCCCAGGCCGGGGCTCTGCGGGGAGCGGGATGAGAGGGATCCTGCCGGGAGAAGGCAGGAGTGACGCTGGTTAGCGGGGAGCAGGAACTTGAGGAATGGGCGAGAGCTGCGAGCGGTGCGGCCGCCGAGAGGGGAATGCGCGGCCCCGGCCAAGAGCGCGGCCAGCACTGGGGCTCTGCCCCCCGCACGGACTGCGAGCGGCTCTTCCATGGAATTCACCCCCCCGGCGCCCTGACCTGATGATTCCCCCACGGCTGGAGCACCTCTGGTGCCGCTCTGGATCTCAGCGTGTCCTACCTGTCCCGTATTTCACCTTCTGGAGCCCGGGGGTGGGAATGTTTGATTCCCGGGGTCTGGGATGTGAGACCTGAACCCCGGGCACTGTGTGGGAATAGTTTCCAGCCCGAGTGCTGATCCTGAAGGATCAGCTTTGCTTCCCTCTCCTACCAGCATCAAAGCCAGCCTTCCTCTCCCTCTCTGTGTCAGGGCCTCCCCACCCTCACAGCCAGCAATTCCTTCCCAATATACCATCTAAATTTTCACTTTTCCAGTGGGAAGCCATTCCCTGTGTGCTGTCCCTCCATGCCTTGTCCCCAGTCCCTCTCCAGCTCTCCTGGAGCCCCTTTAGGCCCTGCCAGGGGCTCTCAGGTCTCCCTGGAGCCTTCTCTTCTCCAGGGGAACCCCCCCAGCTCTCCCAGCCTGGCTCCAGAGCAGAGGGGCTGCAGAACCCTGGAATGGGTTGGAAGGGACTTTAAATCCCATCCAGTGCCACCCCCTGCCATGGGCAGGGACACCTTCCACTAGCCCAGGTTGCTCCAAGCCCTGTCCAACCTGGCCTTGGACACTTCCAGGGATCCAGGGGCAGCCACAGCTTCACCATATTCCCACCTCAGGGGCTCTCATTCTCTTTGATGAGATGGTTATTCCAAAGGGTAATATTCCTTATTTCCAGGAAGAATTTACTGATGCTGCACCTCAGTTTTCCAGCTCAGTCCCAAGCCCTTTCCCTTTGTATTTATCCAATCACTGTACTGGAGTCACATCTCCACAGTGGGAACTCCCAGGATTCCCCTTCTTTTGGTTCTTGGAAGGTCTGGCACAGCTCTTATTTCTCCCAGATCTTCTGCTCCCAACCCTTTTCTGCAGGATTGGGAATAAAATTCCCTCACTGTAACCATCCCATTCCCAGCTTTCCATCCCCTGCCATTGGCCAGTTGGTTTCTTATCCAATTTCCCACTGTTTCCCTACTTCCCATTTTTACTTTCCCATTCCTTTCCCCGTATTTCTCCGCCTCTCCTCTACCAAGAGGTCAGTTCCCAGCTATTCAAACATAATGTCCTTGTTTTCTTTTTTCCCTTCTTGTTTGTGTTTCCTTCTTTTCCTTGCTGATGGAATGTTGTAAAAGGCACGTGCCACATTCACCTGTGTCCCTCCTTTTCTCCAGGAACATTGGGGAAACCCCATTTTTATGCTGCTTATCCAACAATTCAGATTTAGGCTGCCCTTATCTTTTCCCTCAAATCCTTGGCTTCCTCACAGTGTTTTCCTTTGATTCCTGCTCCTTTACACTTCTTCCCACCTTTTTTTCCTCCCTGACCTCCAGTTCTCTGGCATCACCTTTTGGTGCCCTCTCAGCTACTTCAGGCTCGGGAAAATCCCTCCCAGTGCCCCCTGACAATGGATTTTCCTGGTGTTTTAGCACATCAATCCTCCTCACCCTCCCAGCACTCCACTTGCTGGGATTTCCTCCTCTGCCAAACTCCTTTCTTCCAGTTAATTATTCCTCTATCCTGCAAACCCACTGCGCTGGAATCCTGCCAGGCTGCCTGATATTTCTTTTATTTGATTATTTTCTGGACCATGTCTTTTTAATTCCACCCCTTCTCGCTCCTTTTTCTTTTTTTCCCTTCTCTCACCTTCTGTTTTTACCATGCTGGGGATCACGTTCTGCTCCCTGGAAATCTTCCAGACGGCAGAAATTAAACCAGAAAGGTTCCACTGCCTGATTTTCCACCCTTTGCTGTTTTGTTTTTTGGGGTTTTTTTTTATTCCCAAAGAGATCAGCAGGGAGAGGTGAAGTCTGGTCACTTTTCCCAAGGTTCTTCCCGATGTTTTCCATTCAGTGTGAGCCAAGAGTGGGTCAAGAAGTCCAAGGGCATCTTGGCCTGGATCAGAAATAGTGTGGGCAGCAGGAGCAGGGCAGGGATTGTCCCTCTGTGCTGGTGCTGGGGAGGGACACCTCAAATTTGAGTTTAATTTTGGGCCCCTCCGATTCAGGAAGGACATGGAGGGGCTGGAGCGTGTGCAGGGAAGGGAATGGAGCTGGGAAGGGGCTGGAGCAGCAGGAGGGGCTGAGGGAGCTGGGGGGGCTCAGCCTGGAGAAAAGGAGGCTCAGGGGGGACCTTCTGGCTCTGCAACTCCCTGACAGGAGGGGGAGCTGGGAGGAGCTGGGAATAAGTGACAGGAGACAGGACAAGAGATGAGCCTCCAGCTGTGCCAGGGGAGGCTCAGGTTGGACATGAGGAGGAATTTCCTCCTGGAGAAGGTTATCAGGCCTTGGCAGGGGCTGCCCAGGGAGGTTTGGAGTCCCCAGCCCTGGACACAGCTCAGAGCAGCTCCAGCCTTTGTTGCCTCTATTTCCTTTAAAATACTTGTCCATGGCTCACTATTGATTGACTCCTTTCCCAAAATCCAAGGGTTAATTTTCAGGAGTGGAGATTTAAATTTGGCAATAAATTCACGTCCCATTAGGAATGCAGTGATAGGACATGGAGCAGTGGCTTTAAACTTCCACAGAGCAGGGATAGATGGGATATTGGGAAGGAATTCCTGCCTGGGAGGGTGGGGAGGGGCTGGAATGAGTTTCCAGAGAAGCTGTGGCTGCCCCTGGATCCCTGGAAGTGTCCAAGGCCAGGTTGGAGCACCCTGGGCTGGTGGAAGGTGTCCCTGCCCAGGGATGATGCAGTGACTCAGAGCAGTTGGTTCCAAGCTGTTTTCAGACCTTTGTCTTGACAAAACACAAATTTCCACCCCAGTGAAAATTCCCCCCAACACATTAAACTTCGACAGACTTTTCATTTCCCATTGAAAAATTGCAGATGTAAAAAGAGGAGGTTTTTCTTTTTACCGTTACTGAAACTTTTCGTTTTCTTCCCCTTTAACATTTTCCTGTTGCCAAAAATGGAAAGGTTTGTTCATCTTTTGCCTTGACTTTTTTATTTTTTCCACCAAAATCTCTGAAACACTCAAGGTTTTGACATAAACTAAATATTTTGATAAAAACTAAGAGTCTTTTAGGGCTTTCAGTGACATTTAAAAGATGGGTCCCCACCAGCTCTGTAAGAGCTCTGTAAGAAAGATTTATTTTATATCATCACTATTCTGATCAAAAGCATATTTTTAGAATGTGTCCACCTAAGATGTTTAAGGTGCCAATAACAACAGAGAGGAATCATTCCCTAGAAATGGGTTGTGAGTCAACAAGTTTTAATTTGCACTTAAAAAAAAAAAATCCCATTCTTTCAGAACCCAAAGAGGTTTTGAAGATTTTTTTTTTTTAATTATTTTTTTTTTCACGGAGAGAATAATTAATCCTTTAAAACTGCTTCCCCGGGGGATTTGCCACCTTCTCCATAGGCTGATTGCATTAAGGTTTGATGTCTTTCCAAAATGCAGGATAAATAAAGATGTGGAGAAGATGCAGCATCATCTGTTCTGGGATAAGGTCATCCCATCTGGACTTAACCTACAGGGACAAGGGATGGAGCATTTAATGGTCTATTAATGGCTTGGTAAATAAATAAATGGGCCAGGGCTAAATAAAATTTAAAAAGTAAATAAACAGAGGCCCTTGGGAGGATGGTGTGACTTGGCTGGATCCCAGGCCCTCGATCTTGAGGAGCCCTGGCAGCGCAATCCACAGCAACAGCTCGGCAGAGAGTGGGAAAGGTGGGATCATCCCATCCCGCTCCTGAAACACCCCAGAGCTGCTGCCTTTGCCCCCCTTCCTGCTCCAGCACCTCCAGCATTCCTGCTCTGTGCTCCAGGGAGCTGAGTGTGGATTTGGGGGTGGCTGGGACGGTTCCACCCTGCCACTCTGTCTCCTGTGGGCGCTGGAGGCCGGAGTTAAACTGGGAAAGGCAGGGAATCATGGAATGCTTTGGCTTGGAAGGGACCTGAAAGCTCGGCCCATTCCACGCCCTGCCATGGGCAGGGACACCTTCCACCAGCCCAGGCTGCTCCAGGGTGTCCTGTGAGAGCTTTGTACCCTTCCTACATCCCCTCATCTCGTCCAACCCCAGCTGTGCCCCCAATTGCCTGACCCATTACCCATCAGCATTCCAGCCTCTCCCGGTGTTTCCCATCCCCACAGCCGGACCAGGCTCATCCCCAGCTCGGGAAACATTGCCATGGACTCCCCCAAGGAGGAGCTGATGAAGAATTGTTTGAATTAGAGAGCGTTCAGAGGAGGGCAGTGAAGGTGGGGAAGGGCCTTGATTTGCAGCCCTGTGAGGACTCTGAGGGCACTTGGTGTGTTCAGCTGGAGCAGAGGAGACTGAGGGGAGACCTCCCTGCAGTTCCAACTGCCTGGGCAGGGGCAGAGGAGGGGCAGGACTGAGCTCTGCTCTGGGGGGACCAGGGACAGCCCCCAGGGAATGGCTGGAGCTGTGCCAGGGCAGGCTCAGGGTGGATCTCAGCAGAAGGTTCTTCCCCCAGAGGGTGGTTGGCACTGCCCAGGCTGCCCAGGGCAGTGGGCACAGCCCCAAGGCTGCCAGAGCTGCAGGAGGGTTGGGATGATCCTCTGGGGCACAGGGTGGGACTCTTGGGGCTGAGGGTTGGACTGGATGGTTTTTGGGGGGTCCCTTCCAGCTGAGCACATTCTGGTACTCTGTGATTCCCTGGAATTGCTTTGTTAATCCCCCTGCTCCCTTTCCATGGAATATCCAGAGTGAAGCACAGAGAGAGCAAATGAAACATCCCATTTGTTCCTGTGAGCGAAAGGCCTTGAAAACCGAACTTTGGGTTTTCTTTTTTCCTCTCCAGTAAAAATTTCCAGGGAAATGTTTCAGGTTTCTCATAAAACCAACAGCTCTGTCACACACCAGAAAAGTGCTGCTAGAAAATAGCCTCTGGAATGAGGAATGTGGTGTTTCAACACGTCCAAATTAAAAATTCTTGCTGAAAACAAGTTAAAAATGGATGCACTGGAACACTTCAAGGGTTCTCTTTTTTTTGAGGGGGGTTCTTTTCTGTTTCTCTTTGAAACATTATAAAGCCTTGCCTAGAAATGGAAAGGGAAAAATGATTGTCCCCTTTTTTTCTCTGTGGTCAAAAGGTCATTTTTTAAAGCAATCCTAAAGAAATCTCCCCATTAAAAACCCATCCGATGGGTGAACCCACATTTTCAAATATAATTCTGGTATTAAACTTGAAGGCAGCCCAGTATTAATATTGGCAGGGATCCAAATACCAGGAATTAATCTGAATATACATTAGGAAATGCTTTTAAATAATGAATATTTGGGGATATATATAATACATATATATATATATGTAAGTTCATTTATACAAATCTTACCATTTATTTATATTTGCATCTGAATAGACTTTGTTAACGGGTAATTGAGAGAGTGGAATTCCTGGAATAAACTGTTCCTCGGGACTGGGGCTTAAACCCAGCCAAGGTGTGGGGCAGATGCTTAAGTTTGAGCAGAACAACCTCCCTGCTCCGTGTGGGTGATTCCCAACCTTGTGAATGAAGGAGATTTTTCCCAATCCAAGGGCGGATTTGGATTTTCGTGCCTTGGGAAGCAGCTTTGATACCAGCAGGGTCCCAACGAGCATCCTCAGATTTAGGGAACAAAATTCCTTGTGGCATTAAGAGGGCAGCAGAGGAGGAGATCAGGTCTCCCCAGAGATGCTGGAATGTCTGGGAATCGTCCCAAAGATGGGAAAGCCTGCAGGGGCTCCAGTTTTTGGAACACCTCTGGAAGGTTCCGGAGTTCCAAACGCCAAGACCTCGTGCAGTCAGCAGGTCTGGGAAGCCAAGGATGAGAGGATGGAGGAGCCCTGGCATTCTGGAGGAATTCTGGAGGGAATTCTGGCCTGGCTCCTCAGCCACCAGCAGCTCCCAGTTTCCCCTCTTCCAGCCCCACAAGGGTCCCCAGGTGGGAACATCCCAGTCTGGAAGCTGTGGGATGTGGGGTTTGTGCTGAGGGGAACCCCAAGGTTCAGGATTCCAGGGAATTGTCCTCACAGTCCCACTCTCCTCTCAGGCTCTTTGCACTCCTGGCATTCTGCACAGGCAGGGATTTTTAGGAGGTGTGGACGTGGCACTTGGGGACACGATCCAGTGGTGGCCTTGGCAGTGCTGGGGAATGGTTGGACCCGATGCTCTTGGAGGGCTTTTCCAACTTGATTCTGATTTTTAGGGTTGAAACAGGAGCAAAGTGGCATTTTTCTGCACGTGTTTTTCCTCCTTTTCCTCCAGAAAAGGGTTCTGCAGAAGGATCAGACCCTAAAAATTGAACAGGAAGGGATTTGAGCTCATTTCTTTGTTTTGAAAGGAATTCAGAGTTTTCCTTTTGGCCACGAGAGCTTCAAAAAGCCTTAGAGAAGACTGGAAAAGAGAGCCAGACATTGTCCCCCTTTCCAGGCAACCAGGACCAAGGTGGATAAGGTTGTTGTCCAAACACCTGTCCCAACTCTCCAGGTTTATTTGGAAGACAAAGCCCCCCAGAGCTCCACGACCCACTGAAGGGATCAGGAGAATGGGATCAGAGTTCAATCTCTCTCTCCTGACCGTGTTCTCCCCAGTTTTGGTTCACCTGAGCTCCCTCTGTCCCAGTTCCTGTGGATTTACCTTCCTCTTTTCTCCAGCCTTTGAACAGAGGCATCAACACAACGTTTGGCACCTCCTTCCCTCTCCCCAAAATTCCCTTGGGAGAAAATGGGCAGATCCACACCCAGCACTGACTCACAGAGCCTGGGGTGCTGATGATTGTAGGATGGAGAGATGAAATTAAACAAACAATTTGCCAGAACAAAACCAACGCTCCTCAGTTCAGAACTCCTGGGATCCACTGGCAAAAATTCAAGCTCCCCTCTTGGGAATGGATCTGGGTCTCTCCCATGTCAGGAAGTTCCCCAGGTGGCACCATTTCTAGAGGAGCTCTGGCTGTTTCCAAACCTCCAGCCAGCCAGGAATGCTCCTGATCCAGAGGGGCAGGAGGGAATTAATATCCCAGCAGGCAAAACCCAATGGTTCATTCCTCTGGCCAGAGACCAGCAACATTCCCAACCTGCTCTGCCAAGCTCTGGGCTGGATTTATTCCCTATTATTTATGGCCAGGCACATCCATGCACATCCATAAACCCTCCAGTTCCCTGTTATGCCTGGAGGGCTGGTGGGAGGGATGGCAAAGGCACCTGGAGCAGCTCAAATCCCTGTGTGGTTTCTGTGGACTGAAACGTTCCTCACTTCCCGTTCTGCACCCAGGGAAGCCTTCCCAGGGTTTTAAAGAGGCTCCTGCAGAAACATCTCCCTCTTTATCCTTCTTACCTTGGAATGTGCCTTTCTTTCCTTCTGTCCATCCATCCATCCATCCATCCATCCATCCTATCCATCCATCCCTAAATCTCTGAAAGTCAGCACTTATTCCCACTAAATCCAGGAAACTCGTGAGGTCCATCCCATGGCTGTGCACTTCCAGGAGGAGGAAAGGGAAGGGGAGTCACACCTTTCCAGGAGAACCTTCACAGGAACCTCGCTTCCAGCTCCTCCTTGTGTTGAATTCCAAGAGGAACATTCCTGGGACAAGGTGCCATTCAGTTTGGATGTTCCTTCAGGCCCAAGAGGTCCAGGAGATGGGATTTATCCAGTCAAGGTGGTCATCACTGGGTAACCAGGAACAAACTGGTTTTCCCGGCTTTTCCCAGTGCCCAACCTGTTGGGCTGCACGGCCTCCTGTGACGCTCCACAAGCTGAACCCAACTTGAGCTATTTTCCCTGCTCAGTGTGGGAAAATTCCATCCCATAATGAGGGTTAGGAATAGAAGGCTCTTATTTGCTTTGAGGCTTTGCTGAGGAGCAACAGCGGCCCCAGTTCCAACCCTCCCGGAGAACACGAGCCCCCCGACCCAGGGATATTACTCTGGGAGAGGGAGGCAGCTGGGGAGGGATTTGTGCCTCCTGAAATGAATGGTTGGGCTTCCTGAAATGAATGATTGTCCCCTCCTGGTGGGTGGGGATGGATCAGCAGAGGGAACGGGAGCCAACAGACCCCGCACGAGCTCCCTCTGGAGCTTCGACCCGCTCGGGTTTGGTTTGGTTTCCTTTCCCCCTGCACAGCCTGAACTCAGAAAGCCACAAAAGAGGCAGAGAGGAAATCAAACCTGGAAAGTGTGTGCTGGTCCTGAAAGGGCTCGGGAAGGTGTTGACAACTCCGTGAAACACGGCCGGGGAAAAAGCGACGTCAGAGCCCCTCCAATTCCCCTCCTCGGTAGGCCCGGCTGAGTGGGATTGTCTCGCAACCTTCTCAGAGGTCACAAAACCTCCGTGAGTCCGTCTGCAGGGAACGGTTGGGATGCCAGGTCCCTGCATGGTGAGATTTCCTGCTTTTCCCCCTCGCTTTCCAGCAGTTCCTGGTGCTTTCTCCGTGGAACTGGACCCGTGGGGCCAAACAAACGCCTGGAACTCCTGGATCTGTGACCGATGCACGGAGCGAGGGGGAGCTGGAATGGCATGGAAATATTGCCAGGGCATGGCTGACTCAGGGGTTGGATGGGGGGGGAATGACACCCACGGAGGGGAGATGGATGCCCTGGCTGCAGGAATTGTTGGCTGGAAGCAAACGGGGAAGGAGAGCTCCATAAATCTGTCTGGGCACAAACCTGCAGGCTGATGAAGTGTCTGCGAGGAAAACGCCGTGTCTTGGAGTCAAGAACACAATAATAGGAGAAAAACCTGCTCCAGACTCTTTTCTGTCCTCAGAATCCTCACAAAACCCTTCCCATGTCCACTTCATCCATATATTTCTGATCCTTGTGAACATTATGAGGTAAAAAATGTATTTGCACAGAATTTTGAGGTTCCAATGGCCTGCAGGGATGGTGTCTGGTCTGGAAAGTCCTTCCCAGTGATGTTGGGTTTATCCTGACACCACCAGCCCTCTCTGTTGCAGAGGATCCCAGTCAGGTCTCTGCTCTCTGGGACCCCCAGGCCCTTCCCAGCACAGCAACCAGCATGTCCCAGTGCCTGGGGCTGCTGCTCCCCAGGGACAGGGATTCACACTTCCCTGGGAGGAACTTCCTGAGGTTCCTGTTGGTGCAGATTCCTCTGAAAGGCCCAGAAACTCTCCAGTGCTTCAACCGCTGATCCTGGTCTGGGATCCTCTGCAAACTTTTATCATGGAATCCTGGAATGGTTTGGGTTGGAAGAGACCTTAAAGGTCATCAAGTGCCACCCCCTGCCATGGGCAGGGACACCTTCCACCAGCCCAGGGTGCTCCAGCCTGGCCTTGGACACTTCCAGGGATCCAGGGGCAGCCACAGCTTCTCTGGGAATTCCATCCCAGCCCTTCCCCACCCTCCCAGCCAGGAATTCCTTCCCAATGTCCCATCTATCCCTGCTCTCTGGCAGTGGGAAGCCATTCCCTGTGTCCTGCCCCTCCATCTCTTATCCCAGGTTTGTCTCCATCTTCCTTTTAGGTTCCCTTCAGATATGGGAAGGCCCTGAATCCTTCTCTTTTCCAGGCTGAACAATCCCAATTCTCTCAGCCTTTTCTCATAGGGAATGGCTTCCCACTGCCAGAGGGCAGGGTTAGGTGGGATATTGGGAAGGAATTCCTGGCTAGGAGGGTGGTGAGGCCCTGGCACAGGTTATCCAGAGAAGCTGTGGCTGCCCCTGGATCCCTGGGAGTGTCCAAGGCCAGGCTGGAGCACCCTGGCATAGTGGAAGGTGTCCCTGCCCGTGGCAGGGGTGGCACTGGATGATCCCTGCTCCAACCCAAACCATTCCATGATTTTATGATTCTGTGGTTCTGTGCCTTTGCCCATCACCCACAGAGCTGCACAGTCAGGTCTCCATGGCCAGGTTGTTGTTGCCTCTCTGGAAAACCATCCAGGATTAATGATCCAAGAGCCAGAGAAACCTCAGGAACCTCCATAGGGAGTCCCAGCTCCAAACCCTGCCGAGGAGTTATCCTACCAGGACAGCAGGACAGGTGGGCAGGTGATGATCCCACCTCTTCCAGCAGGGAGTCCCATCCCTGGCACCACTCCAGATTTCCCTGTGTTTGGCTCCAGCTCCCAGCTGGGGAGAAGTTTTGGGAAGAGCTCCTTGTCGGCTGCCAGGACACTGAACTGTCCTGCAGTTCCACCCCTGCAGGCAGAGAGGGGATTACAAGGTTCCCCTCTGGGATTTTTCCCCTGATCCTTTTCCTTTGACCCCCTTTAGGGCTGAGTTTTGGGGCAGGAGGCTCCCAAAAAGGGTCTGACAAAGCCCACAGTGTCTCTGAGGTGGTACCTTGTGAGCTCCCTCTTTCCCAGGCCCATCCCACCTTTTCTTCAGCCAAACTTCAGCACTTTTAACTCCTTCCCTGCTTGCACATCCTTCAACTTCCCTGGCACTCACCCCCCAGTTCCAGGCATGGCCCAGGAGCTGCTGGAAGTGCCCCTGGGCTGTTCCTCCTTCCAGGAAGGTGGTGGGAGCAGGGTGGGCTCTGCTTCCCAGCTGTTCCCAAGCTGCTTGGGAGAAGGGAACATCATCTTCTTCAGCAGCTCCTGAATCCAAGAGGAGCTTCCACCCACTTGGATCCCATTTTCCCAGGCTGGAATCTCTCCAGGAGCAGCGCAGAGCCAGGCACATCCTGAGTCCAGGGTGTCCCAAGTGCTGTTTCCAATCCCAAAAACAGGGTAAAAAGAGATGAGCAGAGTCTATCCAATGTTCCAGAGAAGAATCCTCATGGAAAAATACCTCTAAATTAAAGGAATCCATCCACAGTGTTATCCCTGGCTTTCCCCCCACGGGAACAGGAACAGTTTCATTCCCACTTTGGTTTCCCACCTTTCCCTCTGTGCAGATGTTTATCCTGGGGCACTTGGACCGGTCCCTGCCATCCCAACTCTCCTTGGGGAAAGGAATCCACTCCCAAACCCTGCTTGGATTCCAACAGCACCCCACCTTCCCAGGAAAGACACCTGGAATGTCTGTAGGAATATCCAGCTTGGGCTGGATCCCTGAGTCTTCCTCATTCCTCGAGAGCCCAGCTTTTCCAGGAGACTTGGGATGGGCAGCCTAAATATAATCCAGCTTTTCCAAAGCCACAGGAGCTGCTTTAGCCCTGACCCCATCCAAGCTTGTCAATCCCTGCCTGGGCTGCCTGAATTCCAAGCCCTCCAGGGAGGCAACAAGGATCCCTGTCCCAGCCCACGGCTGTGGCTCCAGGTGCCACATCCCTTTTCCTTGGATCCCCCTCCTTGCTCTCCTCCCACTCTTTGGAATGGGAAAAGAATTAACCAGTGCAAGAATAAAGCCAAACTTTGCCCTTGGAGCTTTTCCTGGTGGAGCCGAGGGGGGTTTGGGGCTTTCGTTTGGTAATTTTTGAGGCAGGTTGTGTGGGGCTGCTTTTCCCAAATCCAGTTGGAATTCCGTGGCTGGGCCATTGCTGCCCTCTGCTGAGGGCAACCAGAACTTCTCAGCTCCACACCACGAACCTGGGGCTGAATTTAGGGGTCTCCCTTTTCCCCCTTTTCCAGGATTCCTGGTCTCCTCTGTGAAGGTCTTGAGCACAGGAAGCATCTCAGTGAGTTCCAGGTTAGTTTATGTGTGAGGAAAACTCTGGGCTTCTGGATCTGACGGCCTGTTCCAGGGTTTTCCCATCTTTTTGGATCCCCAAAGGTGTTCCAGGGGAGTTGTGGCTCCCAGCAGGAGGTTTTTCCCGTGGATATCTCTGAACAGAACAGACCAACTCGTTCCTCTCAGACCAAAAGCTGCTTCGGAGGCACCTTGGAAACAAATCCCCAAGCCCAGGTTTCCATGGGCTGAAACCCCCAGATCAAACCCTCCCTTCCTGCTTCTCCATCCTCAGCTCACCTCAGACCAGCCCTGGAAGACCTTTCTGGAAGTTATTCCTGGAAACTGCTGGTTCATTCCCTGATGCAGCCACTCAAGCATGAAACGATTTTGTAAGAGCTCCTGATCTCAAATCATTAATCCTATTGGGGCACTTCACAGCACAGGATCATTCCCCATTTCTCATCATTCCTGTCCAAGAATTCATGGAATTCAGAAGGTGCCACGTTCCAGGTTTGCCTGGAACCTTCTGGATCGCCCTGAAGCAAGAGATTATTTACAGGGCTCTTTCCATCACAGCCCAAAGCAGCTCAGCACCCTTTGCACAACGAGGGGCAAGATGTCCCTGGGTCAGGTCAGAGCAGCAGCGAAGGAAATGACACACGTTCCTACCAGGAATATTGCAGGATTCAAAGGAAACCAGCAGCAGAACAACCCAAACAAAGGAAAACTCACGTGGGCAACAACCTCCCGAGAAGCTTCTCCCACTCAGGGGCAGCTGGAGGGGAGGAGGGAGTTTCTTTATAGAGGGATTTGCTGTAATTGTTTTTAAGCAGCTTTTCCAGCTCAGCTCCAGCACTGGAGGAGCCAAATGGTAGCTATGGAAAAGTTTGGATTTCTGACCAACGGAGAAACCTCTCGGAGATGTCTCCTCCAACCATTCCTGGCCACGGATGGGAACCCACACTGGGGAGGATCCAAGGGGATCCTTGGCTGTGTCTGCTGTTCCAGCTGCCTCCTGCCTCAGTTTCCCCCTCTCTGAGCCACAGATTCGGAGACAAAGCCCAGCTTAGTCTTGCCTGGGCCTGGCTTAAGAGCTGGGCTGTGCTGGGAGCTCCTTTTTGGGCTCTGATTCCTTTGCTGGGGGCAAAAAGAGGTCACTGAGCACGACAGTGTTTGTCAGATTGAGCAGCCCTGTCCTACTCAGTCCAAAGGAATTTCCTAAGTAACAGTGCAGATGTTTGTAGGAACGAGCTTTCCCCAATGTTTATCTCAAAGCAACAACCACTAAGTCACGGTCAGAGCCTTCCACGCACGTTCCCGACCCCACCACGCCCCCCTGAGCTCAAATTCCAGGCGGGATCATCTCCTTGCACTCGGGAAAGGTGAGCCCAGGAGCGCATTTAAACCTGGCACCAGCCCCCAGGGGCTCTTCCCACCTGGAATCTCTGCAGGAGCTGCTTGGGGGATGATGGGAATGGGGGAGGCAGCACAAAATCCCTTTATTGAGGTAAATTCGCAGCATCACCAACCTTCGTCCCTCTGCCTCTGCCTGGGGTGTCAGAACTGCCCTGAAAACCCCCTGGGGGGGGGTTTTATCCTTTGTATTTCCAGCTTTAATTGACCTTCTTCCACTCTGGGGAGCAGGCAGAGAAAAGAAGAGGATTCCTGCAGAAAAATGGGGACTCCAAGGAAAATATTTGTAGATGGGAAAGCAGGAGGTGGAGAGAGAAAGGAGAGAATTATGTTGGGGTTTGAGTTGTTTCAGAGGAAATCTCCTCTCGTTTTCAGTCGGAAGGAACACCTGGAATGTTTTTTTTCTCTGAACTGGTGACTTAATTAAAGTGCCTTAATTATTGGAAAGGCTCTGATTGGATTAAGGGGAGTGTTCCTTTTGTGCTGGGGAGGTGATTTGCATGGCAGGTGGATTCTCCAGGGGGCTGGAATGTGCTCCTGCTCCCTCCCAGCCCATCTGGGCTCACCCAGAGTTATTCCCATCCATTCTTACCCCCTCAGCACAAACAGCTCTTCTCCTTCCTTGTTATTTACCCCTGAATTGGTTATAAAGAGAAATTTGGTGAAAGGGTGAAAAACAAACCCTTTTCCTCCAGCTGTGGCAACAACAACAAGTCATTCCCAGCTCCCCAGTGTCCCTCTTTTTGGTGACTTCTTTTGGATTCCATCAATGTCCATCCCAGGGCTGGAGCCCCTCTGCTCTGGAGCCAGGCTGGGAGAGCTGGGGGGGTTCCCCTGGAGAAGAGAAGGCTCCAGGGAGACCTGAGAGCCCCTGGCAGGGCCTAAAGGGGCTCCAGGAGAGCTGGAGAGGGACTGGGGACAAGGCATGGAGGGACAGCACACAGGGAATGGCTTCATAGTGGAAAAGGGAGATTTGGGTGGGATATTGGGAAGGAATTCCTGGCTGGGAGGGTGGGAAGGCCCTGGAATGAACTTCCCAGAGAAGCTGTGGCTGCCCCTGGATCCCTGGAAGTGTCCAAGGCCAGGTTGGAGCATCCTGGGATAGTGGGAGGTGTCCCTGCCCATGGTAGAGGGTGGCACTGGATGGGTTTTCAGGTCCCTCCCAACCCAAACCACTCTGGTATTTTATAATTCTATATTATACAACATCTATATTTGTATTTCGACCCATATTTATAAAAAAAGAGTTTTCAAGAGGGACAGGGATTTCACCTGCTCAGCAAAGCTGGAAATAACGAGGAAAATCAGCTGTTCCCAGCACTGTCCTGCCCTTCAAGGGAAACTCTGACAGCATTGCTGCTTCAGGGAAAGAAAAATCCTACAGATTCCACATTTCTGGGGAAAAAAACCATCAACTGCTCTAAGAGAGTTGAGTCAGAAGTTACCCCAGAACATCCACTTTGCCCTCTAAAGGAGCATTTCCCAACAGGAGAAGGGACACGAGAGCCACGTCCAGAGCGATCCCTTTGGGGCTCAGCGTTGGGACTGGGCAGGATGGGGGTCATTGCCCACCCCATTCCCGGTGGAACCTCTTTCTGTTGGGTCTCAGGATGTTCCTCCTGCAGGGATGGGGTTTTTCTGGCCATGAGGCTGCAGAGCAGCCAAAGAGCTTTTCCAGAACCCCAGAGTGTGCTGAGCTGGAAGGGACCCCCCAAAAACCACCCAGTCCAACCCTCAGCCCCAAGAGTCCCCCCCTGTGCCCCAGAGGATCATCCCAACCCTCCTGGAGCTCTGGCAGCCTTGGGGCTGTGCCCACTGCCCTGGGGAGCCTGGGCAGTGCCAACCACCCTCTGGGGGAAGAACCTTCTGCTGAGATCCACCCTGAGCCTGCCCTGGCACAGCTCCAGCCATTCCCTGGGGGCTGTCCCTGGTCCCCCCAGAGTGAAGATTGGAGCAGCTCCTCAGAAGGATGTTGAGGACCCCACTGAGGTCTCCCCTCAGTCTCCTCTGCTCCAGCTGAACACACCAAGTGCCCTCAGCTGCTCCTCCTGTTCCTCTGGCACAGCAGGAATGAAAACTGCAGGGAGGCAGAAGGAGCCAGGACTTGGGTTGTGCTCAGGTGCCCCCCCAGGACAGTTGTGACCCTCAGGAGAGGGAGGACAAACAGCCTTGTCCATGGTCACAACTTCATGTCCATCCTAAATTTATCCACAGGCAGTTCCCAGCTCCTCCCTTTCGCTGTTTCCTCATCCCTGTCTGGGACTGGAAAACCATCCCAATTTCTCAGCTCTCCTCTTGCCAAGGCAGACAAATCCATGTCCTGTAGCCCCTTCCTGGGACACAATTTCTCCTTTTCCTGACCCCCCACGGGCCCTTCCTGTTTGGATGATCCAAATTCTCCAGCAAGGACTCAACACAAAGCAAACCTAAAGGGTTAATCATTAAAATATCATCGGGTTTGGTCACTACCTCCAAACATCCTGGCCAAGGTACAGCTGGAATGGGGGGAAGGAAAACTTTGTTAGGAAAGGCTCTTCCCTCTTTTCCTTGTTAATGAGTGTTTTAACTCCTTTTAATGAGTGCCTCTGATTTATGATCACACAGTCCAACCATATTTAACCACCCTAAAAGACAACCACCCCGTTACATCCCAGCAGTGCATCCAGTGACCTCCTTCAATCCCTGCTCCCATCCCAACTTGGAAAGCCATTGACTCACTCCCCAGGAATTCCCAGCCACCAGCTCTTTGTTTAGAAGAGAAAGGGATGAATCACTGCAGAAGTGCTCCAGTGGTTTACAAATTGGGAGGAAAAATAGAACCTGGTGTTTAAAATAGATGGGTGGACAGTGGGGTTTTTATTTCAAAGCCCTGGTTTGCAGCTCAGATCCCACAGAGGGCAGGGAGTGACAGCAGCAGGAACGTGAGTCCTGGGAGAGGCAGGGCCAGCTGTGTTCCAGGCAGTGGGTTATTCCATGAGGATGGTGCTGCTCAGGAATTTAAACCCCAGAATAAAACCAGTCCCCCCAGCATTTCGTGCCTGCTCCTCCCCAGGACGTTCTGGCCCTCGGCTCTTTTGTTTATGGGACGTCCTGGATGGGTCCTTCACGTCCTCCTGACTCAGGTTGGGAGGGTAAATCCCCTCCCTGAGGGCTGGATTTTCCCCTCTGGAGCACAGGGAAGTTCATGGAAGGGTTGGGAGAGACCCTCAGGTCACCACAACAACAAACCATCTCCAGCCCCCAAGAGCTCTTGTTGGGAGCGAGAAGTCCTGAGGATTTTGGGGATAACACGCAGTTCCTGGCAAAATTTATCCCGTTTTTCTCTCTCTTTCCTATTCCCTCCCTGTCCCCAAAGCTTAAAAAGGGGAATGCAAAGTTTTCAGAAGGTTTGGAAGTCAGGGGCAGTCCTGGATCCTGGGAAAGCTGCTTCCCCACAAACCCTGCGTGTTCCCAAGGAAATCACTGCAAGTCCAGCTTCTCCCACCTCATTTAAGAGCCAGAGATGGGATCTGCAACAGTTCCCTGGAGCTGTCAAAAAGCGGGATGAGGAGGCAGGAGGGCTGGGTGGATCCTTCCTGCGAGCACTGGGATGGGAAGCTCCAAAGATAGACTCGGACACCTCGTGGTGGAAATCACACCCTGTGCTCACCACTGAGAGGAGCTGCAAGTCCCACACTGTTCCATGCCCGTGGAGAACTCATCTGGAGTTCAGTTCCCAGTGCAGGATCAGAGTCAGGGTGGATCCATCACTTCCAGCCCCAGGATACAACCCCGAGATTCCCAGAGCGTTCCCCACGGGACACCACCAGGTTGGGGACGTTTCCAACTTGGCTTCCCGTGACAGAGACACCCCTGATTCCACAGGAAGAACAAACCCTCAGCAGCCTCTGGCACTGAGCAAGAGGTGAGAAACTTAAAGGATAAACTGGGTCTAGAAGTTCTGCTCAGGCTCAGAAGTCCCCAGTGGATCAGCTGGAATCCTGCAGGTTTCCCAGGGAACGATGGAAGCTCTGCCTGGTGGGCCAAGGAACCTTCACACTGGCCCTTCAAGGTGCAAAAAGCAGCTTTTTGGAAGGTTTTTTTATTTAATAATCAAGTTTCACGTTTGTTTTCGGTGTCCAACTGCCCAAAGCCGTTGCAGATTTACCAACAATCCACATTTACATCGGAATTAATTAATTACAAAACCGTTTAGGTGGGAAAACCCCTCCAAGATCATCCAGTCCTTCTTGGATACTTCCCTGGGTGGAGACTCCAAACCTCCCTGGGCTGAAGCAGCCCCGAATTCCCAAGACATTCCCAAGCCTTGCTGGCACATCCAGACTCTCCTGAAGGTTTATCCTCATTCCCAGGAGGATTGTTGGTGCTCTGGGCCTCACGTGCCACTGGCAAATACCACTATGATTCCTTGCAGAAGATGGAAAATCCACCAATTACATTGAATGTCTTTCTAAACTTTAATTTCTGCTTTAATTGGTTTTAATCCCCAAAGGATTAAAGGAAAATTCTGGGTTTGAAGCAACCTTGCTCTTAAACCTCGGGGTGGGGGGGGGTTGAGTTGGGAGTTCCTCGGAATGTTTTATTCCCATCAATCCATCTGGTCCAAGATCTGAGAGGAGAATTCCAAGGTTTGGGATTGTCTGGGGCTGGTAAGAATCCAGGCATGAAATTCAGCCTTAAATCCACAATCCCTTGAACCCAGGGGGAGGAGCATTAAAGAAGGAAGAAAAGGGTACTCAGGGAACTGTCACGGTCCTTTAGGAGTCAATAATTCCTAGATCTTATTTCTTGGAGCCAAATAACATCCCAGAGTTTTTAAGGTTGGAAAAGACCTCCAAGATCACCAAGGCCAACCAGTAAATTCACCACTAACTCGAGTCCTCAAGTGCCACATCCACAGGATTTCTGAGGGTGACTCCCCCCTGCCCTATTTTGGTATCTTTTGGTACCCCCAGAACTTCCAGAAAAAAATTCCCTGTTTCAGGACACAGCAGCTTCTCACAAGTGGGATTTGGGAAGGGATTTTTCCATGGCAGGGCAAAGGAATAAAGAGACTTCACCCCTCAAACTCTGGCTCTGAAATTTTCTTACGAATTTCCCAAGAAGGTAAGAACAGGGTGAGGGGGGTAAAAAAAAAATGAATTTATCCTCCCTTGGAGATGAGATTTTAGAGCTCTCCTGAAGAAATGGTTTCATCCAGAGGCTGGGAAAAACCAAAGCTCAAGGAAAAGTCCTTTTCCAGAGGGCTGTGATGAGCAGAGCGTGGTTTTACCTGTTTGAAACCGGTTCTTACCCCTCCGTAGCCACTGGGGTCGAGCTCCACGTGAAAGGAAGTTCCCCTTGTCTTTGCCACAAATCCCATCACCTTTGGTGTCCTGGGCATCCTTTTTCCAGCTGGATCCTTGGACTCCTTGGAGGTCCCTTCCAGCTCAGCACATCCTGGGATTTCGGAGCTGCAGGGACCAGATGGGGAGGACAAACAAAGGCTCCCCTCGGTCATTTGTGTCCTGTAAATAGGATATTTTTAAAGCTGGAAAGGAGCCCAGGAGGAACATTTTTGGGTCCCAGGGGGTTGGAAGGTTCTGATGGGAGGGGTTGGGGTTTCAGGGGAGGCCTCACACAACTGTCCAGGGTGGGTTTTTCCATGTTTCTCTCCTCCCTGGAGCGGATCCTTCCTGAACATTTAAATATTTAAAAGAAGGGCTTAACCCCGCCGGTCCGGGGGGGTCACCCCGGGGCAGCCAAAGGGGGAGGAATTCCCGGGTTCCTGCAGGCGTGGGGAGGGATCCAGGGATTGTTTGCTGTCCAAACAACCCGCGCGTGGATGGATGGATGGAGAGAGGGATGGAGCGATGGATGGATGGATGGATTGATGGAGGGAGGGAGGGCGAGGCTGAGCCGGGACTAAGCGCTAAGCCGAGCCTAACTGGGGATGCCCCGAGCTCAGGAAGGAGCCTCTGCGAAGGAAAACACCCAGAGCTGGTCCCTCCCTCCCCCCCTGCTCCTCCCAAAGCGGGCTCGGGGATCCTGCAGGTCTTTTCCAACGCGAATGATCCTGGGATTGCTCCCTCCCTTCTTCCCTGGTTTTATTTCTTACCCCCTCCTTCCCATCCCCGGGTTTGACACCCCGAGTCTCCCCCAGCACCTTCTCTCCCCTTGCGCTGTCCACGGGTCCCTTTCTGGCTTCCCATCTTCTCTCTCTTGTCATTTTTCCCCTCTCGCTTTTTCCTCCCCTTTCCACACCTCCCAGGTTTTGTTTAATTTATTTTTCTAGATCTCCTTTGCCTCCTTTCTGCCTTCCCTTTCCTTCTGCTTTCATACTTTTCCTTTTCCAGTTTATTCTCCCTTTTACTTTTTATCTCTCTTCTTCTTTCCACACTTCCCAGATCTTCTTTTTCTCTGTCTTCTTTTCCTCCTTTCTGCCTTTTCTTTCCCTTCCACTTCCTCCCTTTCTGGCTTCACATCTCCTCTCTCTCCTGTCATTTCTTCCCTCTCACTTTTTCCTTCCCTTTCCACATCTCCCACATTTTCTTCTATTTTTTCTTTCTGAGTCTCCTTCACCTCCTTTCTGTCTTTCCTTTCCCTTCCCTTTTCCTTTCACATCCTCCTTTTCTGGCTTCACATCTTCTCTTCCTTTTCAGTTCCTTCTCTCTCACCTTTTCTTTCCCATTCCCCATCTCCCAGATTTTTTTTTCCAGGTCTCCTTTACCTCCTTTCTACCTTTCCTCTCCCTTGCCTTCTACCTCTTCCCTTCCTTGATTCACATCTTCTCTCTCTTCTCATTTCTCCCCTCTCCCTTTTTCTTTCCCTTTCCAAATCTCCCAGATTTTCTTCTATTTTTTCTTTCTAGGTCTCTTTTACCTCCTTTCTACCTTTCCTTTACTTTCCTTTTTGCTTTCATATCCTCCTTTTCTTCCTTCACATCTTTTCTTTCTTTTTTAATTCATTCCCTTATACTTTTTCCTTCCCTTTTTTTCCCCCATGGGTCTTCTTTGCCTTCTTTCTGCCTTTCTTTCTGCTTTCATATCCTCCTTTTCTTGCTTCATATCCTCTTTCTCTTTTAATCCCCCTCCTTCACTTTTTCTTTCCCTTTCCACACCTCCCAAAGTTTAGCTCTGGTTTTGTTATTTTTTTTTTTTTTAGGTCTCCTTTACCTCCTTTTTCCCTTTCCTTCCCTTCCCTTCCTTGCTTCACATCTTCCCTCTCTTTTCATTTGTCCCCTCTCACTTTTTCTTCCCACACCTCCCAAATCTTGTTTTGTTTTGTTTTTTTTCCTGTCTCTCTTTTGCCTCCTTTCTGCCTTTTCTTTCCTTTTCCTTATACTTTCATATCTTTTTCATTCTTTCTTCACTTCTTTTCTCTCTTTTTCAGTTTCTTCTCTCTCACTTTTCCTTTCCCTTCCCTTCCCACACCTCCCAAAATTAATTCGATATTTTCTTTCTGGCTCTCCTTTACCTCCTTTCTGCCTTTCCCACCCCTCCCCTTTTTCACTTCACATCTTCTCTCTCTTTTAACTTCTTCCCTCACACTTCTTCCTTCCCTTTCCACACCTCCCAAATCCTGTTTTACTTCTTTCTGCCTCTCCTTCTGCTCCAGCCCCTCTGGAGGTGGCACATTCAGCCCCTGCTGAACAATTTGGCTTCTTCCCAGGAGAAAAGATGAGGAAAAAAACCCTTCTTGCCAAAACCCTTCCCTGGTTTGGAGCATCAGCTGCACCAACACCCAGCCCAGAGCGAGCACAGCCCAGATTTATCCCCTGGGCCGGGATCAGCTGGGCTGCAGCTCCATTTCCATCACCTGGGGCTGAGTTATTTCCGTCTGGTGCCTGCTGAGGTTCAGCTGCCAGCGCTGCAAAAGTGACTCCTGCTCTGCAGCTTTGCCTGGCAGCTCCTTCCTCCCCAGTGTTGAGCTCCCAGACACGAGTTTTATAAAAAAACCACCTCATTTCTGGATAAATCTTCACTCAGCTGGGGAGTGTGAAGTGTGTCAAGTGTGGAGCTGCTGCCACGGAGCGTTCCTGGTGCTCAGAACGACTCCAGGGGTTCAAAGTTATCCCAAAACACTGAAAACTGGTGGGTTTGCTTCAAAAACACCCTGAAGGGACTCCAGAATTGTCTGTGTGTGAACAGCAATGGAAGATTCCCAGGGCTCCTCTGGCACTGCTGAGCAGGGAGAGGAACATCCTCATGGAATCCTGGAATGGGTTGGGCTGGAAGGGACCTGAGAGATCATCGGATTTCAGCCCCCAGCAGGGACATCTTCAGCAGCCCAGCCCAGCCCATCCAGCCTGGCCTGGGACACTTCCAGGGATCCAGGGGCAGCCACAGCTTCTCTGGGAGTTCCATCCCAGCCCCTCCCCACATCCCATCTCTCCCTGCCCTCTGGCAGTGGGAAGCCATTCCCTGTGTGCTGTCCCTCCAGGCCTTGTCCCCAGTCCCTCTCCAGCTCTCCTGGAGCCCCTTTAGGCCCTGCCAGGGGCTCTCAGGTCTCCCTGGAGCCTTCTCTTCTCCAGGGGAACCCCCCCAGCTCTCCCAGCCTGGCTGCAGAATCCTGGAATGGTCTGGGTTGGAAGGGACCTTCAAGATCCAGTTCCATGGGCAGGGACACCTTCCCCTATCCCAGGTTGCTCCAATCCCCATCCAGCCTGGCCTTGGACACTCCCAGGGACGGGGCAGCCACACTCTCATCCTCTCAGCACAGTCTGACACCTTGAACACACCCCCTGATCCATGGAAAACTCATTCCTGCTCTTGTTCACAGCAGGACTTTGTGGATCTGCAGGTGCTGTCAGCCTGCATTCCAAAAAAGCCTCGCCTCTGGAGATCAATCAGCCTCTCCAGCTCAGTGCATTCCCAAAAAAGGCCGGGATTTGCAGGCACAGCAGGTGAAGTCCTGGAATACAGAACCATCCAAACCCAGCTAGCTCCCAGCTTGGAGCGGGGTGAGAACAAGAAATCAGGGATGAGAACATTCCAGCAGGAGGGAGGAGCCTCCTGGATGCACAAAGAGCCGTTCCCAACTTCCAGGAGGGCTCAGCAGCAGCTCCCAGCAAAACCCCCGGGGTTGCTGCTGGACTTGGGGTTAATTCCATTATTTTTTCTTTTTTAAATACAAGGATTAAAAACAAAAAAGAGAGAGATTTCCAGGATGAGATCCATGAGCCAATTCCTGTGCCTCTCCCTGTTTCTCCTCCTGAGCTGGGGATGCTTGTGGAGAAAATCATATTCATGGGCACGTTTGGCAAATGGAGCCACTACAATAAAACCCCATAAAAGCATTAAAAAAAAAACCCTAAAAGACAGAAAGACCCAAACTGATATTTTGGCACCACATCAAATCCCATTAAAAAGAGAGGAAAAAGCCACCCTGGTGTCTCTTCCCAATCCCAACTGCAGGGCCAGGTTTTGGTGGTTTCTGCTTCATGGGCTCGGAGCTCCCACCATGGCTTCGAATTACAAAGAGCTTTTCGGACCCATTTGGGGCCAGATTTCCTCCTCTTCCAAAGGCTGGGCTTGGTGTCCCTCCCCTCCCCTGTTTCCAGGAGGTTCCATATGGATTGGGGTGCGGATTCCAGCGGTTCAGGAGCGTTCCCAGCCCTTCCCTTTTCCCTGGTCCCCCAAGGAATAAAAGCCTTTCCTTCCCCAGGGGCTTTGGTTGGAGGCAGAACAAGAAACATCCCGGAGGGTGGGTCTTCCATGCAAAAACATTCCAGCCTTGGCCAGTCAGAAAGTGCCATTTCTGCCCCTCCTGGACCATCCTGGTGCACAGGATGTGTGGGATTCTCTGTCCTGTGGAAGCCCTGGAGGTGCAGGATCCTCCCCCTGCCTGCACTGAAAGCAGCTCCCCCAACACAGAAATCTGGCCAGGGGTTAAATACAGAAAAAGAGGGATCTGGCCATGGAATAAATATCTGTGTAAATATGGGATGAGAGGAGAAGCCCAGCTGGCCTTTTATCCCATTCCCAGGGCTGGTCCTGGTGGATCCATCACACAACAAGAGGGCACGACCTGGGCACGCTGAGTGTTCCTTCAGTCCTCTTCTCCAAGTCCTGCAGGAATTGCATCCAGCCCTTCTTGCAGCTCCTCCCTGGATCTGCACTCTGGGATGTTTGCAGGGTTTCTGCTCCTGCTCTCCCCACCTGGTTCTGCTAAACCAGCAGGAGAAGCCTGGAGAGAGCAAAAGTCATTATTATTATTATTATTATTATTATTATCATCATCATCATCATTATTTTATTGCTATACATGCCAATATATTATATTATTATTATTATTATTATTTCTTTATTGGTTATTAATGTTTGCTATTATTTGTCATTAATCCCGGCAGGATTGGTGGGGTTTTGCCTCTTCTTGAAGTCAAAGATCCTCTAAGGCTTAGGAAAAGTTGGGATTCATGTCAGTGTGGAAGGGATGGCTGCGTGCACTGAAAAATTCCATGAAATTAAAGCAAAGGAGCTACTGAAAAAATCCACAGGGGGGATTTTGGGGGGGAGAAAGAAAAGGACTTTCCTCACCATGCAAAACACAGAAATTGGATTTTTTTTTCCAGTTTTTCTCCTGTTGCTCATGTAGGGGAAAAAAAGAGGTGGAAAAAAAGGTGAATTTCCCCCATTCCTGAAAAGAATGGAGATATCAAACCATTTCCCCCCACTTGAAAGGAAGTGAAAGGAAAGAAGAATCTCCAAAATATTCTCAAAGCAAAAGCCAGTGGGAAAAATGATTTTGAATCTAAGTAGTGTCATTTTGGAAAGGAGAATCTCCAGCATAAAATCAAACCATGGGGGAAAATGAACTTAAATTTAAAAATTTCATTTTGGAAAGAAGAATCTTCAAAATAATCTCCAATCAAACCAGGGGGAAAATGAGTTTAAATCTAAGTGATTTCATTTGGGAAAGGAGAATCTCCAAAATAACCTCAAATCAAAGCCAGGGAGAAAATGACTTTAAATGTAAATAATTTAATTTTGGAAAGAAGAATCTCCAAAATAAATTCAAACCAGGGGGAAAATGAATTTAAATGTAAGAATTTCATTTTAGAAAATAGAATCTCCAAAATAGTCTCAAATCAAATCCAGGGAGAAAATAAATTTAAATCTAAGTGATTTCATTTTGGAAAGCAGAATCTTTGAGAATTATTCTCAAACCAAAAACCAGTGGGAAAAAAATGAATTTGAATCCAAGTAATGTCATTTTGGAAGAAGAATCTCCAAAATAATCTCAAATCAAATCCAGGGGGGAAGTGAATTTAAATGTAAATAATTTCATTTTGGAAAGAAGAATCTTCAAATTATTCTCAAATCAAAAACCAGTGGGAAAAGCTGATTTCAATCCAAGTAATGTCATTTTGGAAAGGAGAATCTCCAAAATAATCTCAAATCAAATCCAGGGGAAAAATGTGTTTAAACATAAGGATTTCATTTTAGAAAGAAGAGACTCCAAAATAATCTCAAATCAAATCTGGGGAGAAATGAATTTAAGTGTAAATAATTTCATTTTGGAAAGAAGAATCTCCAAAATAAAATCAAACCGGGGGAAAATGAATTTAAATGTAAGAATTTCGTTTCAGAAAGAAGAATCTCCAAAACAATCTCAAATCAAAAACCAGTGGGAAAAAATGACTTTGAATCCAGGTAATGTCATTTTGGAAAAAAGAATCTCCAAAATAATCTCAAATCAAACCAGGGGGAAAATGAACTTAAATCTAAATAAAAAGCCAACATGGGCTGGGGACAAAAATATCAACAGGGATGAATTAGGATTTTCCAACCAAAAAAAATAATAATTTCATTACTTGAAATTCATTCCCAGCCTCCTCCTTATCATCATCCTCCTCATCATCCTATTTTTTAACCTTCCCACAGCCTCCTCTGCAAATAATTTAAATTTTCAGGGAAAAAAAAAGAAAAACAAACACACCAAAAACCCCCCAAAAAACAAAACCACCCCTCACTTCCCCCAACACAACACCCAGGACAGGGGGATTTTAAAAAATAAAAGGCAAACATTTGGGAAATAAAAACAAACAAACAAACAAATATTTCTGTCCCAGCAGCAGCTCCAGCATCATCCTGCAGATGTTTCAGCCAAACCAGTTGTTTTCTCCTGGTTCCTGGGAGGGTTTTGCCCGTTTTTAGCCCCAAACGGGAGCGATTTTTGGGGTGCAGGAGAAGGGGGAGCTGTGCTCTGCTCCCCCCACATTAGTGATTCCCACTAATAAATAAATAATGGCATAAATAATCCCAGCAAAAATAAATAAATAAATAAATAAAAAGGAAAGCCCACGAGGAGGGCCAGGATTGCCAGGGAATGCCGTGGGGATTCCGAGGGCAAACCGAGAGATTTCCCCGGCTCTGCCTCCCCCTCCCCGGGAGGAGCCGCCGCTTTATCGGGAGCTGGGAGGGAAATATTTCGAGGAAAGGCCTCGTCAAAAGGGTCTGGCACGAGATTCCAGCCTCTGGCTCAGCCAGAAAGTCCCTGGGGGAGGCCAAAAATCACCCCGTGGAGGGTGCCAGGACCAAGGCAGGGGGATGTCCCAGTGCCCGGGGAGCTCCCTCAGCTCTCCAGCCCGGACAGCTCCGACCTGGATTTCCCCTGTCAGCAAATGTCTGAGGGCCAGAGGGTTCTTTCCCAATATCCCATCTATCCCTGGAAGGAGTTTGGAGCCAGGGGGAATCGGGCTCTGCTCCCAGGGAACAACAGACAGGAGGAGAGGGAACGGCCTCAAGCTGTGCCAGTGGGGGTTCAGGATGGATGTTGGGAATATTCCCCCTGGAAAGGGCTGTCCAGCCCTGGCACAGCTGCCCAGGGAGGTGGTGGAGTCCCCAGCCCTGGAGGTGTCCAAAAAACAAGTGCATGTGGCACTTCCATATCATACATGGAATGCTGAAGGAACCAACAAGAAAGATGGAGAGGGACTGGGGACAAGGGAGGGAGGGACAGGACACAGGGAATGGCTTCCCACTGCCAGAGGGCAGGGATAGATGGGAGATTGGGAAGGAATTCCTCTCTGTGAGGGTGGAGAGGGGCTGGGATGGAATTCCCAGAGAAGCTGTGGCTGCCCCTGGATCCCTGGAAGTGTCCAAGGCCAGGCTGGAGCACCCTGGGCTCATGGAAGGTGTCCCTGCCCATGGCAGGGGTGGCACTGGATGATCCTTAAGGTCCCTCCCATCCCAAACCATTCCATGCTTCCATGATTCTATTCCCCCTGGCTCTGCACTGCTCCCTCTTGCAATTCCCCAGGAAACTCTGAGACTTGGGAGTAATTTCTTCTGGCGCCTAGGGAGTAAAATTCCCTTTATTTATGGGACAGATTTGACATGCCCACATTTCCCCACCTTCCCTCACTCCAGCAGTTCTTCACCCCCTCACCCCCACTGCCCCATCCTGTGCCAGGGAAAAGCACCTTTTTCCTCAAAATTCCACATCTTTTCCCAAAAGCAGCTGAACTGTTGGAGAGGGGACTGGTTCAACATCCCCCCCCACCAGAAGGATTTGTTCCTGCTTTTGTTGTGTGGAACAAAGAGCTCTGTATTTTCATACAAATGTTTTGTTTCGCTCCAAGGTGCTTTGTTTTGCTTTCAGCTCCTTTCATCCTCACAGGAATTGTTTGAATTCCAGGCCGAGGCAAGGAATGGTTTTGAAACAGAGAATTCCAAATGTTTCGTGATTGTATTTTTCTTTTTTTTTTTACCAAAAGGCCTCTGCTGTTGTTTTACCTCCCAGAGGAAACAATTCCCTGAATTTCTGTGTCCTTTCAGTCCCGAAAGAAAAAGTCACTGGAAGAATTAACACCAGATGTGGCTCTGTCCCATGTTCCTTCTGGGTTCCCATTAGGAAAGCACCTTCTTTCCTGGAATTCTTCCTCTCTGCCTGCATAGCATCCTCACCAACCCAAAGCCCAAGGAATGGCTTTGAAAAGGGGGAAAAATGGGATACAAAGACTGGCTTTAATAACCACCAAAGGCATGGAATCATGGAATCATAGAATGGTTTGGCTGGGAAAGATCACCTCATTCCCAGCCCTGCCATGGCCTGGGACACCTTCCACTAGTCCAGGTTGCTCAGAGGGAGAAGATTGGAAGGGAGAATCCAGGAAGTAGAGGAAGGTGTTTGGGAAAGGAAAAGGATGGATCTGGGAGAGGGACAACCTTGGGGATCTGTTTAGACCCCTTCAGGTTGGCATTCCGAGCCAGGAGACATTCCCAGCTCTCCTGGAGAGGATTCCAGTGTCACTGGTGGCTTTGCTCCTGCTCCAAACTGAGGCACCTTCTCCCTGTGGGGTGGAAGAACCACCTTAAACCAGCAGAGGAATGTGGAGAGGAAAGGGAGATTCCACACCTGCTTCCTGCAGGAGATGTCCCTGTGTCCCCTGGGACACCCCTCTCCAGCTGCATTCCCATCTCCAAGCAGCTGGGCATTGTTACATCTGGGCAATCAACCCCAAATCCTGCTTTTTGGACATTTTAGACCCATTAAAAATGAACATTTCCATTTGTGTTGATTTTTTTTTCGGGGGTGGGGCTTGTGGAGATAAAGAGCCATTTCCCATCCGGGCACGAGGTGGGTTCCAAAGGTCTCTCCCTGCCCAGCAGCTCTTCCCTGCTCTCCACGTGCTCCTCCACAAGCTCTTCCCGATCCCTGCTGAGCACAGAGCGTGACTCACCCCTTCCCACCCTCCTGTTTGTGTCCCCACATCTGGGAAGCATCTGGGAGCTGCTGTGGAGCCTGCCCAGCTCCCACCCCCCGGCACGGGCAGCCCTGCAGGAGAATTCCTGCTCCACAGCAGCTCCCATGTGCTCCAGCCTCCATTTCCCACCCTCCTCCTGCAAATCCCGGTGGGATGAGGGGATTTATGGCTCTGCCTGAGCTTTAGGATCTATCACGGGGTGCTTTGGGTTGGAAGGAACCTTTGGAGGTCGTCAAGTCCAACCCCTGTCCCTCAGATCCCTGTGCCCCTCAGATCCCTGTGTCCCTCAGATCCCTGTGTCCCTCAGATCCCTGTGTCCCTCCTGGTCACCCTCCATGTGGACATTTCTTCTCCAGTTTTGGGATTGGGTTTTTTTTTGGAATCACAGAATAGTTTCAGTTTGAAGGGACCTTCAAAGATCATTTTGTCCAAGCTGCCATGGGCAGGGACACCTCCCACTATCCCAGCTTGCTCAGGTTGTATCCCACTGCTGATCCCAGGAAAAGTGAAGGTGTCCCCAGCAGTGAGATTGGAATTTTAAACTCCTCCCTGTCCTCACTGGAAAAAAAGGGCTGAACCAGAGGGAATTCCTGCTGGAGGATGAAACCACGTGGCTGTCCCATCCCTGGAAGTTTCCCAGGCCAGGTTGGACAGGGCTTGGAGCAAGCTGGGACAGTGGGAGGTGTCCCTGCCCTTGGCAGGGGATGCAAAGAGATGGTCTTTAAGGTCCCTTCCCACGCCAAGTTTTCTGGGATTCAAGGGACTGTGGCCAACCAGGGACACTGGGATCAAGAGCCATCAGGCAGATTTCCCTGCCCTGTGTCACCCTGGAATCTTCTCCTGCTTGTTCACAGAATCATGGAATGCTTTGGGTTCAAAGGGACCTTAAAGATTCCAACCCCCAGAGGCACAGCAGGTCCTCTGGGGTGAGTCCCATGTCTTGGATGGCTCCTTTTCCCCTCTGCTCTCCCCTTCCCAAGCAGTGAAAGCTCCACTTGCCTCATCCAGAGGGACTCCTGGGCAAGGTGCTCCCTTCCAGAAATAACCACATCCCTAATTTCCGAACAGAATCTGTTTTTTCCCTTTCCCCTTTCATAAGAAATGACAATCACAGAAACAAAGCCCCCTTTCTCCGTGGCTTCTTGCATTCCACGAGCCCAGAATCCTGGTGCCTCAATGTCTCCTCGAGCAAATCCAGCTGGGACTTGCAGCCAGGATTTGGTGCCACCCAGATATTTTGGACTCACCTCCCCTGCAGGCTTGGCCTTCCCTGCCCCAGCAGGACAAGGATTTGCTCTTGCCTCCACAGATTGGAAGTGGATTCACGGAGGCTCAGCAGGGAAAGGTCATTTCCACTCGTTGACATTCAGGCTGTGTCTCATCACGGGATATTTATATTCCAGAGCATCATCCTGGCTCAGGAGACACTTCCCATTCGTCAGCCTTTCTGGGAAGGGGGAACTCTCACACCTGGGGGAAAAAGAGGGTTTTGACAGCAAAAGAATTCAGCCCTAAAGCACCTTCTCCTGCAGGGCTTGCCCAGGGCTTGGGTGGAACTTGTTGGATGTGCTGGGAGAGTTTCCCAGGGAAGGGTTTTGTGCACCCGGATCTGCTGCCTCTGCCAGAGCCTCTCCCTCTGCTCTTGGAGCCTCCTCACCAGTTCCCCTTTCATGCTGGGAGTGCATCCAGAGCAGCAGGACAGGGGGGGATTCTGCCCCTCTGCCCCCTCAGTGAGACCCCCCTGCAGAGCTGCCCCAGCCCTGGGAACAACAGCACAAGGACGTGGAGCTGCTGCAGAGAGTCCAGAGGAGGCCCCGGAGATGCTGCCAGGGCTGGAGCCCCTCTGCTCTGGAGCCAGGCTGGGAGAGCTGGGGGGGTTCCCCTGGAGAAGAGAAGGCTCCAGGGAGACCTGAGAGCCCCTGGCAGGGCCTAAAGGGGCTCCAGGAGAGCTGGAGAGGGACTGGGGACAAGGCATGGAGGGACAGCACACAGGGAATGGCTTTGAACTGACAGAGGGCAGGGAGAGATGGGATACTGGGAAGGAATTCCTGGCTGGGAGGGTGGGGAGGCCCTGGCACAGGTTGGGCAGAGAAGCTGTGGCTGCCCCTGGATCCCTGGAAGTGTCCAAGGCCAGGTTGGAGCACCCTGGGACAGTGGAAGATGTCCCTGCCCATGGCAGGGGCTGGAACTGGATGGGCTTTCAGGTCCCTCCCAACTCAGAACATTCCTGGGATTTTATGATTCTCTTATTGCATTAAAAAATAATACAGATATATTTATATATTTATATCTGATCCTTCCTGCTTCAAAACCAGGGTAAAAACCCCAACCCTGTGATCATCCCAAAGTGCAGCTGCCCTGCCTGGAGCAGCAGGTTGGACTAAACATCCCCTGAGCCTCCTTCCAGCCTGAACTATCCCATGGTCCTCTAAACTCCCAATCCCAGTACAGCTTCCCCCTCCCCAGGCTGATGCCACCCAGTTCCCTGCAGGAATAACAGGGGGATAACCTGGAATAGCACAGGAATTGTCCAAACCTGCCCCTTCCCACATACCCACACATCCCAAGAAACAGCTGTTTGCACATTTTACCTTATTCCCTGTGACATTCCCTCAAGACTCAGCAAATGTGGGATAAATTTACATTATTTATGCTTGTTGTTATTGATTATTTATAGTATTTACATTTATTTACCAGGTAATAAGAGCTCCCTGCATTCAGCTCCTGCTCAAATCTTGCTCTGCCCGTGATCCTGCTGCTCCTCACACCACTGACCCTTCACTGGACGCTCCCTGGGTTATCCTGGGATTTCCTGACCCATCCCAGAGGATTCTGTGCTTTCCTTCCTGCCCCAAGGAGAAGCTCAGCCCAAACCTCTGAGGCTCCAGCCATCAGCAGGATCCCCTTCCCTTCTTATTTTCCACCACAAACTCCTTAATCCCGTTTCCAGCTCCAACTCACCCATTCCCAAAGTCCTCCACCGCTTTCCCTTCCTCCCACAATCCTTCCACAATTTACGTTTGTGGAGGCCCCAGAGGCCCATCTGGGATCCCAATCCTGCAGGAATTCCCTCCCCCTGCTGATGAGGATTTCTTTCCCTCGGGCTGCACTGGAGAAGGGGGTCCTGACTCTGGAGTTTAGGGGTTCAGGCAGAGAGGGCCAAACAAGTTGTTTCCACATTTATCCCTCCTTTTCAAAGCTCCCTGAAGGGGAGATCATGGAATCCTGGAATATCCTGGGCTGGGAGGATCAAAGAACACCAAAGAACAGCTCCTGGTCCTGCACAGGACACTCCAAGGATCCCACCCTGTCCCTGAGCGTGTCCAAACACTCCTCAAGCTCCGGCAGGGTCGGTGCCGTGACCACCCCACGGATCCCACCCTGTGCCACCCCACGAGGTGGAAATGGATGAAATTCCAGCTGATTTTCCAGCTCAGAATACCCCATTTTTGGAGTGAATCAGCCTCCTACCACAGCCAGCTTTCACTTGTCAAGCTTTGGGGTTTCCACTTTTTTTTCGGGGTGGGAATGGATTTTTTCATTTTCAGGAGTTGGATTTTGTGGATCCTCACGGTCCCTTCCCCCTCAGGACATTCTGGAATTCCCTGAGAGCTTCCCAGGGGTGAAAACCAAAACAAGCAGCATTTCCAATGCTCTTTCCTCCAGGATTTGCTGAGGGATTTGAGGATCCAAAGCAAAGATGCCATTTCTTGTGGGCGACAGGAGCCAGTTACATTTTCCATGGGCATGAGACAGCCTCAAGTTGAACCAGAGAAGTTTTAGGTTGGATACTGGGAAAATTCCTTCCTGGAAAGGGCTGTCCAGCCCTGGCACAGCTGCCCAGGGCAGTGGTGGAGTCCCCATCCCTGGGGGGATTGAAAATCCCTGTGGATGTGGCACTTGGGGACGTGGTCAGTGGTGGCCTTGGCAGTGCTGGGGGATGGTTTGACTTGATGATCTTCAAGATCTTTTCCAACCTAAACAATTCCATGATTCCATGATTTGATATTCATTCTGTTCCCTTGGATCATCAAATGACTGGAAATAAATCAGGGCTTTGCTGGGAAAAGGCTCAGCCTGTGCCTTGTCCCCTGAGCTGACCAGGTCAGGCAGCCAGAGCTTCATCCCTGGGTTTTGGAGAAGCAGGAAAAATCCACCAGGCTTCATTTCATGGAATATGCATCCCAGGAGAGACTGGCAGGAACTGTCAAAAGCACGAAAAGAAAATGAGAGTGGAAGAGAAAACAGGGACAATAATTCAACCAAGCGAGGAAAGAACGCCCCGCTCCGGGGAGGACAAATCCCAGCAGTGCCAGGGAACACTCCCAGTTTTCCAAGAACGTGGATTTCAGGGAAGAACAAGATGAATTCCATTGAAAGAGGCTTCTGGATGTCCCCTGGTCCCACCCCTTGTGAGTGCAGGATCAGAGCTCAAGCCTGGCCTATTGATCATCCAGCCCTGTGAGTCACCCTCTCATGGATCCGGGATGAGGCCCTCGTGTCCCTGGGAAAGGATCCCTCAGGGAGCCTGATTTTTGGGATGGTGATGCAGGAGACTGAGTCAGAGCTGCTCCAGGCTGAGCTGGGCATGGCAGGGATGGAAAGGATCCTCTGAGGGGAAGGGCTGGGAAGGTTCTGAGGGGTCTGGGAGGGAGATTCCTGGGGGTGGTGGGAAGCACCAGACAAAGGCAAGGAACTGTTCTGTAAATCCCTCCTCAGTCCCATCCCGGCTCAGGGGGGAGGGAGGAGAGAATCACCTCCTTCCCTGAAATGTGGGAAAAGAGGTGTTTGACCCCCAACAACCCTGTGGCCTCATCCCCCTCCTGCTCCAGCCACTCAGACACAGGAGATGCAGGGATAAATCCAAAGAAATCCAGCTGCTGGGACCAGGAATTTCCAGGCAGGCCTGGAAAGCTCCCGTGCAGGGGAGAGCAGAAATGTTGGGATTCAGCAGGGCAAAGGAATCACCTGGACTTTCCCAGTCTGAGCTTAAGCAGGGACTGCACTTGTCCTGGAAGGACTTTTCCCTCTGTTCTTCCCTCCAGGGACAGCTTGGATGGGGCTTGGAGCACCTGGGAGTCGTCCCTGCCCGTGGAACTGGATGGGCTTTAAGGTCCCTTCCAAGCCCAACCATTCCAGGATTCCATAATTCTCCACACTGGTGCTTTCCCAGAGCTCTCCCTCACCCTGTGCTGAGAGCTTGGATGGGACTGGAATGTCCCCCAGGGTCACCCCCAGCTCTGGCTCCTTCATTCCACGCTCAGATCCCTCTCAGTGGCCCAGGGATTTATCCATCTCCCTGGAATCTGAGCTCCTCTGCTTGTGATCCTGCCCAAGCCAGCAACATCCAGACTGGTTTATTAATCCTTCCAATTATTATTCCTTTCTTTTAATTCATCTTTGTAAATATTAGGGGTTTATTTCTCCTTTTTTTTGGGGCCACTGAAGCCCTGACTCTGCAGAGGGGTAGATTTATCTGGTGGCAAAAGGAATTCTAAAGGAACAGGAGAATTCTGGATCCTTCTTGTTTTTCTGGCTGTGAGTTCAGTCAGGGAGATCTCTGTGGCACCAAGCAGAGCCTAAGCTTAGTCTCAGTTTAGCCTCAGTTTAGTCTCAGTTTAACTCCAGTCCTGTCACTTCAGCTGTAAATTTATAGGGTTTTATGAGCACGGAGAAACAGGGAATTGCTCGAGCGCATCAGGGTGGAAATGGAGCCTTTTGCCCCTGCCATGACATTGGGCACCACTGAAGGGCTTTCTGGCCTTTATTCCCCAGTTATGGAATAATCTGGCTGCCAGAAGTGGTTTTTTGGACATGGAAATAATTTTCAGCTTCTTTTTCACCTCCTCTGGCTTTGCCTTCTCCACTGACCCTTTCCCAGTGTCCCATCCCCATTTTCCTTCCTGTCATCCCTTTCTCCTGCCTCCCCTTTTATCCCTTCCCTGTCAGGGCACATGTTTTGGTTCCTCCCAAACCCGAGGTCTAATCTGGTTCTCCCTCCTCTTCTCAGCATCTTCTCCCACCCAACATCCCCTGAACCTTCTCCCACCACATTCCTTATCAGCCTCTTCCCACACTGGATCCACGGATGGTTTGGACCTGCAGCTCCATCCGTGTGGGCACTGGACACTCTTCTCTTTGTTCTCTTGTTCCTCTTGATTTCTAATCCTCTTCCTCCTCTTGCTTCTCCTCCCACCTTTCCAGCCAACCTGCTTTTTGTCCTTCCTGGGATTCTCCTCCTCCTCCCACTCCCTGCTGCAGGACAAAGCACGTGGATTCTTTTCCCCTCTCTCTTGGAATCTCCTCCAAAACACTCCATCTGTCCTTGGTGACTCACAAATCCACCTCTGCCTTCCAACACATCCTTCTTTCTGCTGGACCCAAATCCTGACCTGTCCCTCTGGCTTTCTCCAGGGATGTCCTGCCAGCAGCTCCAATCCAGTCTAGACTGGGAATTCTCTTATAGTTCCTGGGCAAACAAAAGGATCTCTCAGGGATGATTCACCTCCTTCTGCTGGAGATGCCTAAAATAAGCTGGACTGGTCACAGCCTGGAAGTCTGGATGCTAGGTAGGGAATTCCACAGTGCTGGAGAGAGAGGAATTCCAGCTGCTGTGAGCCAGGTCACAAAGCAAAGCCCTGGGAGGTTGCTCAGCTCAGTGTGGCACTTTGGGGCTGGGAGAACAGGAAGGTGGGATGGGATATTCCCTGGCATCCAGGGCCACCAAAGACCTCAGAGCCCTTTGGGAAGGTGGGACAAGATGAGAAGCCAAAGGATTCATTCTTGGCTGGGAGGGTGGGGAGGGGCTGGGATGGAATTCCCAAAGAAGCTGTGGCTGCCCCTGGATCCCTGGGAGTGTCCAAGGCCAGGTTGGAGCAACCTGGGCTGGTGGGAGGTGTCCCTGCCCGTGGCAGGGGTGGAACAGGATGAGCTTTAAGGTCCTTTCCAACCCAAATCATCCTGTAATTCCCTGATTGAAGTTGCTCCTGAGGAGTTTTGCAAAGAGCTGTTCAAGCAGCCGCTGATCTCCATCCCGTGGCCTCCTCTGGACCCGCTCCAGCAGCTCCACGTCCTTCTGAAGCTGGGGCTGTGCTCAGTCATTCAGATCAGCGGCACTGGGAGCTGATCCAGAGGACTCTGCTGGTCCCTGACACCTGGCCCGGCACTGATTCCCATCCAACAGGGAATCCACGGCCCTATTTAACACCTCCCCGTCCCCCCCCATCACCCACCGGGTCACACCGGCACAGGTGAACCGAGACAACCCACGCCGCTGTCCCGGCCTGGAATTCACACCCTGGAGTCCCCCCGCGCTCCCCTCGGGCTCGTCCCGTCCCTGGGACGCGGTTCAAGGCGGGTGCAAGTTCAGAACCCCCCGGGGGAGGGCGAGAAGCGGCACATTTTTCACATAGTCCCCATTCTTGTCCCTCGCAGCCCCCGGGGCGGCGGAGCCTCCTGCCCGGGGGAGGTTGGTTTAGGAGCAGGGATCCTGAAACCCGACCCAAAAATCCTCCGGGCCCTTCAACAATAGCCCTTGTTTACAGGCACCGAGCCCTCTGTTTGCCTCCTTTTCCTCCAGGGATGCAGCAGGAGCTGCCGGAGGATTCCAGGTCGGAGCCAGAGGAGGATTTTCGGGCGCGTTTTGAGCGCACGTTTACAGGGAGCAAATTCCCGGCTCCAGTGGCTGAATTTCTTCTGCTCCGGGCTCTCCAGGGGGTGATTCATCCCTTCTGGAGCTCCTGTTCCAAGGGGTGCAGGAATGTAAGGCAGGAGTAAGGATGGGGAGAGAGGAGGTGGATTTTTAGGCACATTACCTGATTGATCCTATCACTTGGTTTTTGGGAGCAGAGCCCGACCCACCCGATCCCCCCTCCTGTCAGGGAGTTGCAGAGCCAGAAGGTCCCCCCTGAGCCTCCTTTTCTCCAGGCTGAGCCCCCCCAGCTCCCTCAGCTTCAATCCTGCCCCATTTTCCCACAAATCCTTCCAGAGCCCAAACCTTGCCCGTGGTCCAGCCCTGGCAGAGCCCTGGCTCCTGCTCAAAAATAAAAATAAAATATATATAAAAACCACCCCCATAGCTCTGCAAGGATTGGTGTTTGTGGCGTGAAAAATGATGGGAAGAACACAAGAGAGGAGCATTTCACCCCCTCCCTGGGGAAATGTCACCCCCTGTCACCTCCCTTCCCTGCACTGCCCTGGACTGTTGTGGCATCCAAGGTTGGCAATGAATTGGGTAACATGGAAATTGGGAATTTAGGTGGGATACTGGGGAGGAATTCTTGGCTAGGAGGGTGGGGAAGGGCTGGAATGGAATTCCCAGAGGAGCTGTGGCTGCCCCTGGATCCCTGGAAGCATCCAAGGCCAGGTTGGAGCAACCTGTGCTGATGGAAGGTGTCCCTGCCCATGGCAGGGGGTTGCACTGGGTGGGCTTTAAATTTCCTTCCAACCCAAACTATTCCATAATTCCACAATTTTTTAACCATACACTTTGTTATTGAGTCCCTTATTCTCATTTCCTTTCCAGCAGCTCCCAAAAAGTGCTTTAGAGTTTCCCTCCCTGCAAACTTCACTGATTTCCCACATGGGCAGATTCAAAAAGTTGGAATCTCTTCTGGTCTCACCCACAGGATACCAAAATACCCCTGAAAACAAACATATTCCTGTGTATTAAGGTCTGTCCTGGACTGGGCTCTAATCAACAACTCCTTTGTGAAGTTTTTTACTGATTTCAGTGTTTCTTTGTATTTATTTCTTTGCTGCTTGATAACACTCACGGCCAGAGCTGAGGCTTTGCTACAATAATCTCAGCCCTCCAAGGTTCCCAGTGACGTTCTTGCTTCTCCTCCAGCTCCACACAGCACTTGGAGGACTCTGATTAGTTTAACAAATTAAAACTTGCTTTATTTCAGCACCGAGAAGGGGAAAGAGGAGAGAAAACCTGTGCTAAGTCTGTGAGGTTGGGATGAAAAGACAATCTCATCCCACCCCCTGACGTGGGCAGGGACATCTCCCACCAGCCCAGGCTGCTCCAACCTGGCCTTGGACACTTCCAGGGGTCCAGGGGCAGCCACAGCTTCCAGGGATCCAGCAGGATTTAAAGAAAATAACAACAATAGTTAAAAAAACAAACAAAAACAAAAACAAACAAAAAAAACCAAACAAACCAAACAAAAAACAAACCACCAAAAAAAAAAAAACACCACCCAAGGATTCCAGGATTCAGGAAAATATCCCCCTTCCCTTTCTGCCCCTCACAAGTAGCTGAAGTGTTCCTACCAAAAATAAAAAGGAGTAAAAATTCACCATAAAAAAAAGGGAAACCATCACTTTCCCACCACCTTCTCCCAGCATGGGGAATACAGGGAGGGAAAAGAGGGAATTAAAGTGCAGGGAGAGCAGTGGAGCAGCACAAAGGGACATTCCCTCCTTCCTTCCTGGTCAGGCTGGAGTTTTTAGGAGTGGAAACCAGAAATGACCCTGAATTAAATGAATAACACAGAGTAAAACTGAGTTTACCTGGAGGAAAGTTAAGAAAGACTCACTTGCCCCACCGAGGCTGGGCTGCAGCAACAAACACACTGAATTTCTGACCCAAGTTAAGGCAGTTCTGCCCTTTCTGGGCACGTTAAACCCCAGGTGATTTCAATGCCAGTCTAATCCTCTCAGTCCCAATTACGGGGCCAAATGACCCCTGGTGGAAATCAGGCCCTGGTGGAGGTGACACCTGGGGACAGAAACCTCCCAGAGCTCCACCTGGAGAGGCCTTTTCCCTTTTCCAGTTGCTCCAAGATGAAGCTCCTGGAATCACCCCCTTTTTTTCCAGCGGTTTCGGGTGGGTTTGGGCACATCTTTGGGAGGAGGAAACAAGGGTTGATCCTAAATTAACCCCCCTGGTATGTCCTGCCCACTTTATCTGGGCTGTTTGCTGCCCTCAGCTCCACCTGAATTAGAATTTGATCATTACAATTCAGATTATAATGAATTGCTATTGGGGTCAGAGCAGTGTTTTCCCTCCTGCATCTTCTCCCTCAGAAGTTCTGGGATGATTTAAGTGCCTGGAGTTACCTGCAGCTCCTTCCTCTCCCTGCCTGCCTTCCCCTGGATGAGACTGTAAGAATTTTCCTGTGATTTTTTTTTTTTTTTGGTCATTCCATCTGTGACTTGACACCAGCTTTGTTTTTTCAAGCCCTGGTTTCTCCTGGGGTGGAGATTCCTCTGGACTGTCATGTCCCAGCTGCCAAATTTCTTTCACGATCTTGTCATATATAAAAAAAAATCAATGAGGAGGTAAAAAACATCCAGGAGAATTGAAGCATAACGTGGGGTCTTTTTTTCTTTTTCTTGCCTAGAAGTGGTTTGGTTTGAAGACCCTTGGGGTGTCTGTGCAGGGCCAGGAGCTGGACTGGATGATCCTGAGGGCTCCTTCCAGCTCAGGATATCCCAGGAAAACTCCAGGAGTTCCCTCCAGCACCGGTGAGGTTCTGTGGTGCCTGGATTGAAGAGAACAACTCCCAGGTGAGGGTTTGGCCTTTCCTTTCAGCCTCTGCTCTTCCCAACCTTTCCTCCTCGTTTTGGAATCCATGCTCCAGTCCTGCAGGAGCATTTCCAGCCCCCCTGATGGAGCAGCAGGACAGGAGAGCTCGGCCAACAAGTAGCAGATGCCACCAGCTGGAGAAGCTCAGAATTCCCAAACAGGGAAACGAGTTTTACATCCCTGGCTGGGGCTCAGCTTAAAAGCAGCCTCTCATTTCCCAGAGTTTCCATGAGAAGTGCTGGAAAAGAGCCCAGCACACCACGTGTGGATCTGGTTACAGCTTCATTAGCCCCGGCTCTGCCAGTGGGGCAGAACAGGTAGGAAGGTCTGAGTTGGGGCTTGCCTGAAACTTTTTCCCTTTAAAGCCCCTTTTTCATCTGAGTATAAAACAATCTCTTGGTTTATATTTTCCATCTCTTTTACCTGTGGGGAAGGATCCTGGAAGCCTCCTCCCTTTGGGAAGCTGCAGGGGGACCTTGACTGTGACCAGGCCCTGCTAAATATCCCTGCTCAGACGTGTCCTCTGGCAGGGATGGAGGAGTTCTCCCAGATTTTGGGGGGTTCAGTTTGCAGGGAGTGTGTGTGGAAGCAGCAGAGCCTCGGGAAGGATGTGCAGTGAAATTCCCTGCCCCACCCAGGATCCTTCTGATCAGAGGCTGCTCCAATTCCCAGGATCATCAGGGTTGGAAGAGACCTTCAAGATCATTTAGTCACCCCATAATCAGCCCTAAACCGTGTCCCCAAGTGCCACATCTTGAACACTTCCAGAGCTGGTGACTCCATCATCTTCCTGAGCAACTTTTTCCAAAGCCTGACCACCCCTTCAGGAAAAAATCCCAAATTCAGGTATTTACTCCGAACCTTCCTTGGTGCAACTTGGTTTGGTGAGCCTGGAGAAGAGGAGGCTGAGGGGACACCTCAGTGGGGTCTTCAGCGTCCTCCTTTGGGGCAGCTCCAATCTTTGCTCTGTGCCCAGGGAGTGGCTGGAGCTGTGCCAGGGCAGGCTCAGGGTGGATCTCAGGACAAGGTTCTTCCCCCAGAGGGTGGCTGGCACTGCCCAGGCTCCCCAGGGCAGTGGGCACAGCCCCAAGGCTGCCAGAGCTCCAGGAGGGTTGGGATGATCACTCTCCATGTGCCCTCCAGGCTCTCTGCTTTCATTCCTCCAGCCATGAAGAGAATGCTGAGGCAGAAGCCCCTGGGTGTCCAGGGGAGGTGTGGAATAAATGAGGGGACTGTGCCCTGAGGGGGCCACGAGGCACCAAAACAGAGCCTTTTATCATCCCCCCAGTGGAGAGCAAAGGAGGAAAGAACGAGCTTGAGCTCTGTGTCCCCAGCTCTGCCAGTCCAGGCTCAGACTCAAAGAGCAGCCAGAGGAAATCTGGCCTGGAGCTCCTCCCCAGTTCAGCAGTTTTACTGATTTAGGCACCTCTGATTAAAAGAGGCAAAGAAGGGAAACCCTTGTTTCGGCTGCTTCCAGAAAAAAGCCCGTCTGGAGCCTCCATTCCGTGGCTCCAGGATGTCACCAGGAGCTCCCAGGCAGCAGGAAAGGCTCTGCCCTGCCCTGTTCTTCCCTCCTCCAGGACTCCACCCTGCTGACCTTTCAGCAGCCCAGGAAGGGCTTGGTGAGAACACTCCCAACTTTGCCTCCCAATCCCCCTCTTTCCCCTCTCCCTATCAGCCCCAAGAACTCTTAAGCCTCAAACAACACCAGCCCCACCAGCCTCTGCCAGGAGAGATTTCCAAGTTTTTTTACGGCCTTCATAAAGTTGGGATCAGGGGGGGATTTTTCCACAGGAGTTGAGTAGAAAGAAAGACTTTCTCCACTCTTTTTTTTTTTTTCCCCTCCTTTTTTTTCTTTTTTTTTTTTTTTTCAAAACCTCCTCTTTGGTTCTTTGGGAAATGAGCTCGTTCCGAGAGTAAAAATAACCCCTTGATTTGTGTGTTTCTTCCTCGGAACAGAGGGAGACTTTGTTGGTGGATCTCATAAAGTTTTTGTTCCTCTCTCTCCCCTCCTCTCGTGCACTTTTGGGTCGTAATTTTATCCAGATGCCTTTTTGCTACTAAAAAAACCCTTCCACTGGGGTGTTTTTGTGGTGCACACACGTGCCAGGCCACCTCTCCTCGAGGTGTCTCCCACCTTTCCAGCTTCTCCCGGAGGATCTGGCTCCTCCTGAAGTTTCTCCCTCCTCATTTCTAATTCCCTGCTGATTTTTGGGGTTGTTCCTTTGGAGTTGGCTCAGCAGCAGAGGAGACCAAAGCAGAGGGTGAAAGGGAGAGGGAGATGCTCAGGCCAAGCCAAGGGAGGTGGGAATGAGTCTGTCTCCACTTCCCTCTCCCAGTTCCAGCTGAGGGAAAAGGGATCCATCGGGGATTAAAGTGGGAACAAAGGTGGGGATGAATGAAAGGGATGAAAGGATGAACCTGGAGGTGCCAGAACATTCTGTGGGGAGAAATTGGCTCCCCACCCACAGGAAGGTTGTGAGGGATGTTGGCCACCAGTCCTGTTCCCAGATCCCTGGCAGTGGATTCATCTCTGGCCTCTGTGGGGTCCTGAGGCCACCTCTGAACCCCTTTGCTGTGCTGGGAACACAAATAATCTGGGAACCAAGACCAGCCCCGCTCTGGGGAAGGCCCTGACCCTGCCAGGCAGGATAAAGGGCTGGTCAGGAGGCCTGGGAGAGAGACACCAGGGTGGGATTTGGGAGCAACACGATCCTTTTCCCTCTCTCTTTGTGCTGTCCCAGGAGAAATCAACCCATTCCTCAGCACCTGGATCATCATCTTCAGAATAAAGATGCCATTCATTCCTCACTTTCCCTGATTTAGGCCATGGGACTGGTAGGAAGGAGGCAGGGGTGGTTGTCAGGGATGCTGGAAGCTCCTCTGCTGGATTGGGAACGGTACCAGTGGTCACACCATGACCACTTGTGTGTCCTGGGAAATGGGAAAGGAGGGGAGCACTCAGGTCCTCCCAGCCCTGACTCCAAGATGTTTCCTCTAAAGCCTCCCCTGATGTAGCTCAGAAGCACAGGAAGTTGAGGACGAGGTTTGTTTCCCTCAGGTCAGGGATTTAATTCCATTTGGGATATTGTGGGGTACCCAAAAACATCTGTACCCTGTACCCAAAACATCTACAGGGCTTTGGGATATGAAAGCCAAGCCAAGGAAAACCTGTGCCTTTATGGAAAGGCCAGTGGGAATCCTAGAAACATGGAAGGGCTTGGGTTGGAAAGGACATGAAAGACCCTCTGGTTCCAGCCCCAGGGACACCTTCCACGAGCCCAGGGTGCTCCAAGCCCTGTCCAACCTGGCCTGGGACACTTCCAGGGATGGGGAATCTGGTCTGGTCTAGAACCTGAACCTGGGATAGTGGGAGGTGTCCCTGCCCAGGGCAGGGGGTGGCACTGGATGAGCCTTTAAAATCCCTTCCAACCCAACCCATTCCATGGATTCTGGAGCCCCTCTGCTCTGGAGCCAGGCTGGGAGAGCTGGGGGGGTTCCCCTGGAGAAGAGAAGGCTCCAGGGAGACCTGAGAGCCCCTGGCAGGGCCTAAAGGAGCTCCAGGAGAGCTGGAGAGGGACTGGGGACAAGGCCTGGAGGGACAGCACACAGGGAATGGCTTCCCACTGCCAGAGGGCAGGGATAGATGGGATATTGGGAAGAAATTGCTGACTGGGAGGGTGGGCAGGCCCTGGAATGAATTTCCCAGAGAAGCTGTGGCTGCCCCTGGATCCCTGGAAGTGTCCAAGGCCAGGCTGGACAGGGCTTGGAGCAACCTGGGCTGGTGGGAGGTGTCCCAGAGTGGTTGGAACTGGGTGATCTTTAAGTTCCCTTCCCATCCAAACCATTCCATGATTCCACAATCCCAGGATTGGCAGAGGTTCCTGTGCCGAGGCTGGAAGGGGTTTCAGTGGATCAGGCTCAGCTGAACCCCCCAAAGGCAGGACAGCACTTAGAGCTGACACTGAGCCTGGGAAAGGCTGTTCCCAGCCCAGGAGAGGGGCTGGAGCTTAAATTCAGCCCCTTCTCCAGCCTGTGCCAACTGGATCCATCCCTTGGAGGAGCTGGGATGTTCCTGCAGCGTCTTTGGCTGCCCAGGGAGGGATCTGAGGAGGCTTCCCACTTCAGGCAGTTTTAGCATCACACTTTGGTCCCTCTGACTTACCCTGAGCCATCCCAGCCTGGCTAAACCTGCCCCTCAGCTCCTGCTGGGCACCAAAGGGCACCAGCAGCAGGCACCTGGCACTGCTTTGCCACTGGAATGGGGATGGGGGCAGGGTTTGGGGTGGAAAAGCACCGGATTCCTTTCCCTCCCTGCCTGACTCACTGCTCCAGCCCCTCCTCACCTTCCCAGTGCTTTGCCTTGTGAAAATGCCACAGAGCCACCAAAATCCAACCCCAGGGACATCTTCAGGAACCTCAGGGGTGTTGCTGCCCAAACCATCCTTTAGAGAGAGGCTGAACAACAACCCTAAAAATAAATATTAACTCCAATTCCATGGTTCTGTTCTCAAAGATCACGAGAAAATCAGACCTAACTGCACAGGAGGCACAGTGGAAAAACTGGGAAGGAATTATTTTCTTCCTGATTTATTCCTTATGTTTCTATTCCCTTCTTCCTTTTTTTTGATTGATATTTAAAAAAAAAAAGGGGGGAGGAGGGTGGTGGAATAAAAAGGTCGTTGTGGGGAAGGCACAAGTTCTGCTCTGCAGCCCTTCCAGCTGAACAACCTGAGCTCTGTCCACCTTCCCCTCGAGTGCTGAGGAGAAACATCACCCTGGGAAGAGAGAGGAGGAAAATCCCTTCAGGTGATTGATGCAAGGAAGGAGAGAGAAAATCACCCCAGGCTTCATTGGACTGAAATAAAAAGGAAGGGGAAGTTCATCCTGGTCTTCATGGAATTGGGATAAGAAAGGGGAGAAAAACATCCTGGACTTCACTGAATTGAAATTAAAAGGAAGGGGAAATTCAACCTGCTCTTCACAGAATTCAAATAGGAACGAAGGGAAAATTCCCCCCAAAGCTTCACAGAACTGGAATAAGAAAGAAGGGAAAACTCATCTTGGTCTTCATAGAATTCAAATGAAAAAGAAAAGGAGAGGAAATTCCCCCTGGTCTTCACAGAAATCAAATGAGAAAGGAGAGAAAATTCACCGTGGTTTTCACAGAAATGAAATAAGAAAGGAGAGAAAATTCCTCCTGGGCTTCATGTCATTGAAATAGGAAAGAAGGGAAAATTCATCCTGGTCTTCACAGAACTGGAATAAGAAAGGTGAGAAAATCCCCCCTGGACTTCATAGAATTCAAATAAGGAAGGAAAGAAAATTTCCCCTGGTTTTCACATGATTGAAATAAGAAAAGGGAGAAAAATCACCCTGATCTTCACATAATTCAAATAAGGAAGGAGGGAAAATTCCCCCTTGGCTTCACAGAACTGAAATAAGAAAGGGGGAGAAATTCTTCCTGGGCTTCACAGAACTGGAATAAGAAAAAAGGGAAAATCACCGTGGTCTTCACAGAATTCAAATAAGAAAGGAGGGGAAATTTTCACTGTTCTTCACAAAAATGAAACAAGAAAGGAGAGAAAATTCCTCCTGGTCTTCATATAATTGATGTAAGAAAGGAGAGAAGATCTCCCCTGGTCTCCCCAGAATTCAAATAAGAAAGGAGGGAAAATTCGCTTTGGCTTTCACATGACTGAAATCAGAAAGGAGAGAAAATTAATTCTGGTCTTCCTATAACTGAAATCAAAAAGGAGAGAAAATCCCCCCTGGTCTCCACAGAATTGAAATGGGAAAGAAGGGAAAATTCATCCTGGTCTTCACATGACTGAAATAAGAAAGGAAAGAAAATTCTCCCTGATCTTCAGATAACTGAAATAAGAAAGGGGAGGAAATTCCCTCTGATCTCCACACCATTCCCTGCCCCCCCAGCCATGGAAAAGTGCTTTTCCTCCGGTGGATGGAGAATATCCACCCACATTTCGTGCTCCTTCTGTCCCCAGAGATGCTGCTCTGGTCCCTCATCCCGCTCCGCGAGTTACTGGGAGCCAAATCCCCAAACAAAATCCATTGTGGATCGCTCCCGGCATCCCAAAACTGAGGAGATTGTGCCCTCCTATGGCCACAGGAGCGACGTTTTCCCGCGGCAGGGGCCGGAGGTTTCCAGGTCGGGAGTGTTGTTCACACTCAGCGCTTGATTGCCCTCAGTTTATTTTCCTTCCTTCATCCCGGGATTTTATCCCCACACACACACTCACACCCCTGGGGATGCTTTCAAAAAGCTTCAAGGAGGCAACTGAGGAGAAATAAATAATGGAGTGGGGGGGATGGGGAGGCTGCTCGTGGATAAACACCCACAGGACGTGCTGGGGGTTGTGCCCAACAGAGGAGGTCACTGCTGGAATCCCTGGGAGTGCCCAGGGCCAGCCTGGGATAGGGGAAGGTGTCCCTGCCCATGGCACTGAACAGATTGTGTTTGAATCCCATTTGAATCCATTCTCATGTGTTTGATCCCATTATCCTGTGTTTGATCCCATTATCCTGTGTTTGATCCCATTATCCTGTGTTTGAATCCATAATCATGTGTTTGAATCCATATTATCATGTATTTGAATCCATAATGTTGTGTTTGATCCCATAATCATGTTTGATCCCATTATCCTGTGTTTGATCCCATAATCATGTGTTTGAATCTTTATCCTGTGTTTCATCCCATTATCCTATGTTTGATCCCATTATCCCATGTTTGATCCCATTATCCTGTGCTTGATCCCAGTCTCATGTGTTTGAATCCATAATCATGTGTTTGAATGCCAGTTTTATGTGTCTTAATCCCATTATCCTGTGTTGGAATCCATAATCACGTGTTTGATCCCATATTATCACGTGTTTGGATCCATTCTCCTGTGTTTGGATCCATTCTCCTGTGTTTGAATCCCATTCTCAAGCCTTTCCTTGGCTTTCCAAGCTCCAGACTGCACAGCTGGAATCTGTAACCTCGGTCCCAGATGTTCCTCCCCCATCTCACTGCATGGAATCAGCTGAGATATAAATATATATATATATATAAATGGATTGTTTTAGTTCATAAAATCATGGAATCACGGAATAGTTTGGGTTGGGAGGGACCTTAAAGCTCATCTTGTTCCAACCCTGCCATGGGCAGGGACACCTTCCAGCATCCCAGGTTGTTCCAGCCTGACCTTGGACACTTCCAGGGATCCAGGAGCAGCCACAGCTTCTCTGGGAATTCCATCCAGCCCCTCCCCACCCTCCCAGCCAAGAATTCCTTCCCACCTAAATCTCCCCTTTTCCAATCTGAAGCCATTCCCTGTGTGCTGTCCCTCCATCCCTTGTCCCCAGTCCCTCTCCAGCTCTCCTGGAGCTCCTCCAGGTCCTGAAGGCCACACTCAGGTCACCCCGAACTTCTCTTCTCCAGGATGAACAATCCCAGCTCATCCTGGGACTTCACTGTCATGGCATGGCACGACTTCCAAATTAAAGTCAATCCTATGAATTACATTAATTCATTCACATAATTTAATTAACTAATCCTCGAAATGATATTAATGAATTCATCTCATTAATTAACTAATCCTCGAAATGAAATTACTGCAAACCCAGTAATTGTTTCTCTCATGTGCTTTAAAAGACTTTGAGGAGAAGGAGGGGAGATTTACATGGGATATTGAGAAGGAATTCTTGGCTGGGAGGGAGGGGAGGGACTGGATGGAATTCCCAGAGAAGCTGTGGCTGCCCCTGGATCCCTGGAAGTGTCCAAGGCCAGGCTGTAGCATCCTGGGCTGGTGGAAGGTGTCCCTGCCCATGGCAGGGGGTGGCACTGGGTCATCTTTAAGGTCCCTTCCAACCCAAACCATTCTGGAATTCTGTAATAATAAAGGAATAAAATGAGAGAGGGTGGAAAAGGGAAAGGGTGGATGAAAGTAAAGAGAAGACAAACGCATTCCCTCACAAATTTCCCAAGAATCCTTGGCAAAACATCCCATTTTCCAGGTGATTGTCCTCTCCTTGTAGAGAACTGGAACAAAAGGGTGAAAAATTGAGAGAAATCTGAGTTTCACTCCAATGACATTCCCAAATGCTTCTCAACAGACTCTGCAGTGAAAGATTCCCATTTAAATCCAAGAGACCAATGGAGTTGGACCATAAAAAGGGAGAACCCAAACTCCAGAGTGCAGGGAGTCCCTGAATCCCTAAATCCATCCCTGAAATGCTCTGCTTCCTCCTCCAGATGAGGAGAAGTCTGTGGAGGGTGAAAACCTGCCGTGCCAGGAGGAATTTCCCCCTGGAAAGGGTGGTCAGCCCCTGGCACAGCTGCCCAGGGAGGTTTGGAGTGCCCAGCCCTGGAGGTGTCCAGGGAAGGCCTGGATGTGACACTCAGTGCTCTGGGCTGGGGACAAGGTGGGGATGGGACACAGGGGGAGACTCGGTGATCCTGGAGCTCTTTCCCAACCTTTCTGTGGGTCTGGGATTGTTCTGCCATGGATTCAGGAGCGCTTGTGTCCTTCACCTTCCTGTCTAGACGGCGAGTCCCGGGTTGGATCCTCCCATCTGCGCAGCACCTGGCACGGCGGAGCCCCTGGCACTGCAGCCTCCAGGCTGCTCAGAAATAGCTCCACGCTGGTTTTCCTTGCAAAACCGACCTTGGATCGGGCAGAGGAGCCTCAGGATGGGCCCAGACTCGGAGCCAGCCCTGCTGCCGTGGTGACAGGCCCCGAGCCTGCCCCGATCCTCGACCCAAACCCCAAAGCTTTGGCGCTTGTGGCTCGGAACGTTTGCCCTGTTCAACCCTGACTCATCCCAGGCAGCAAGAGGAGCAGCAGGAGGACCCACCGACCCCGAGCATGGAATCAAGTTTCAAGTTCAAAGGGCTGAAAAGGCTCGTGGGAACCCCTGAGAACCAAACCACAGCATCTGCAGCCTCCTGCTTTCCTCGGAGTGTCAAGTCTGGGTGGGACACAGACCCCACTGTTGTCACCCAGCGAGATGTCAGGGTTTATTTAGGCTGATTTTAATATAAAACGCTGATCCAAGGCTTTTGGTGTCTTGGATTTCACTTAAAAATAGCATAAATCTGCTGTTTGTCTCCTTGTGGTGAGACAAACCGTTCCAGGCGTTCTGGGACGAAAGCAGAGGGACCACTCAGAGAGTGTTGGATATTCCAGGACATTTCTCCATTTGGATGAGGGGAAAAAAGGCCACTTGGGTGAGTCAGAACAGAAAGAGGGGTTGGAAGCTGAGCTATTGTTAACCCCACGTTGTGTTTGGGGTTTGTTTTAAGCCGTGTTTGGTTAATCCTCAAGGATTGGAGCCCCTCTCTTGGCCCTCAGGGTTTGGTCTGCTGGGAGTTCCTTCCTTCCAGTGCCCCCAAAAACAACCAAATCTTGGATAGTCTGTGGAAATCACCCACAAAATGTGGCATTTCTGGGTGATCAGGTGGGAGAAGTTCCCTGGGAGGACGATGTGGTGCCAAGGACATTTGATGTCTGTGGTGAGGTGGGATCAGCTCCAGCTTAACCCCAATTTACAGCTCCCCTTCCTCACCTGTGTCCCATCCCCACAGGTTGTGGGGCTGGATCTCACGTCATTCCCAGCTTTTGGGTGTTCACTTCTGAGGGTAAAATTGAGATTTTTAGCGTGTGACAGTAGGGGCCAAGCAGGGTTATGTCCTACTTGTGTCATCAGAGCTTCATTTATAGCAGATTTGCAGAGAAAAGCAATCTCCCAGAGTCTTTATTCTTCCCAAACAACATATTTGGGAAGAATATTTAGCCTTTATTCTTCAAAAATAATACATTTGAGGAGAATATTTTTTACTAAACATTATGAATAAGGCCTATATTCCCAATTAATTGCACAGGACTGGGAGGAAGGGGAAGATTTGCAGTGTCTCTCTACTGCAAAGATTTCAGTTATCTAAATCACTCCTGATAAATCCATAATTTTCATCTTAAAAACTTCCACTCTGGCTGATTCCACAGGCACTGGAAACTCCAGCATCCCAAGTGTTCTCTCTCTTAGTGCCTCATCCAGATTTTTCTCTCTGTAAATAAACTTTGACTTCTCGCCTTGGTCATCATGGACAGGGAAAGGAGGGAGAAGTGACGACCCCACTGCAATGGAAAAGGCAGCTCTTCCACCAGAAATCCATGGATTTTCTGCCATGGATTTAAGGCAGTTTATAACCCAAAGAGAAACTTTAATCCCCCAAGAAATCCCAGAGCTGGATTTAGCCCGTGTCCATAATCCGTGCTGGGCTCCAGCTGAACTCGTGGTGGGATCTCCTGTCCCCGGAGCCAACATTCCTTTGTGTTTGTTTAATTGACTCATCCTCGGGGAACAAAAGTTCAAATTACCGGGACAAAGGGGGTGGTGAGCAGGAACCAGCCCTGAAAACCCACAGAATTAAAGTGGCACTTGCTTGTGAAATGTCACAGTCCGGGAGGTTCATCCACTTCCCACAGAATCCAGCTCCTCTTTCCCTGCTCCTGCACAGGCACTGAGGGCAGTTCTTGGACTCCGTTGATCCTTGTGGGTCCCTTCCAGCTCAGCAGCTTCTGGGATATCCCCCAGGATGCCCCTGCCCTCCCTGGCCCCCAGCACACACCGGTCCTCTCACTGTCACACAGATTCTGGGTGGGTTTCCCAGTTTTCCCTGCCTGGGGATATCCAGGGGTGTGTCCCCCTCTGCTCATCTTTGGACACAGCCCTGGTTCTGTATCCACAGGAAAAAGGGGGCAAACCTGTCCAAACTTCCAAGGGAAAATTCCATGTGGTTGATCACCTTGTTCTAGCACTGTGGATCTGCCAGTGGAGTGTCCAGGAAGGAGAGAACCTGGAACAGAATCCCAGATCATTTCCAGAGGCATCCAACAGTCTTTCCTCCGAGGGGTTTAAACCAGAACTTTGTGGTTCGTGAACAGCTACAAAACAGATCAAGCCTTTTCCCCCTCATCCATGAGAAAGAGATCCCAGGAGAATGAAGAATCCTCACATGAGGAAATCAAGGAATCACGTGAACCAGGACTGCTCAGGACAAACTCGGTGCTCCCACCCTGCCCTGCCCGGGGACCAGCCCTTTACTCCGAGCACATCCACGTTTTTGGCACAGAGAGGGACCCTGGGATGAGTCTGAAGCCTTGGATAGTCCCTGTGTTCCATCTCGGAAGGACCTGGAGACGCTTGTGAGTGGATGTGAAGGCATTGCTGATGTTCGTGGAGCTGCAACCTGTGCATGACACTGAGAGGGGCTGGGCTGATGGGAGCAGATGGGAGCAGATATTCCCTGGGCCGAATGGGAATCCCCTTGGAGGCAGGGAAAGGAGGATTTGAAGCACATCAATCTGTGCTATCTGCACCCAGGAAGGCAGTGATGATACCCCTCATCCTGAAGCACCTTCCTCCACCAGACCCCAGAATCAGATCTTAAATAAATAATAACGTGCAATCAGTGCAGGTCTCTCATTCCAAAGGCAGAAGGGAATATTAGGGAATATTCCTGTCTCATGGCCGGGCCTGCCAGTGACTGATTCAACCTGGCAGGTCACCCTCTAATGACCTGCTCTCCCGTGGCTCTCCCAAATCCACACGCTAAGCAGGAACAACTTCTGGGCCAGCGCCCCTTTAACTCGGGAAAGCCCCCGCGCCCCGTCCCCGACGGGGAGCTGCCAAATCACGGCCCTAATCAGCGCGGGCTCATCCCCAGCCCCCTCCCCAGCCGCGCCCGTGTCCCCGCAGCCCCGGCCGGGGGGCTCCCGGGCCGGGGGGTTCCGCAGATGCACATTGTGAAGCCACCCCTGAGTGACCCCCGGGGACCCCCGGGGGGGCTGCGGGCAGGGCGGAGGGCAGGGGATGATTAACCAGCCGCGATGCCCGCACAGCCGGCTCGGGGGGGGATCTCGGGGGGTCTCGGGCTCGGCTTTTCTCGCTTGCCTGCTCACCCCTGACGGGCAGGGCTGCGGCTCAGACAAATGAGCGGCTGAACCCTGACCCCGCGTTAATTAGCACGCGGCCGAAAACATCGGAAGGGGAGAAGGGGGAAAAGCTGGGGCAGGAAAGTCTTGGAGGTTGTCCCGTCCCGTTTGAAGCTGGAACGGCGGGAAAAGGGGCGTTTGAAGGAGGTTTAGTTTGTGATAAGAGGTTAAATCTGTGATAAGGGGTTAAATCTGTGATGAGAAATTTGCGATAGGAGGTTAAATTTGGGATGGGAGGTTAAAATTGGGATAAGAAGTTAAATTTGTGATAAGAGGTTAAATTTGTGATAAGAGGTTAAATTTGTGAGAAGAGGTTAAATCTGTGATAGGAGGTTAAATTTCTGATAAGAGGTTAAATTTGTGATGGGAGGTTAAATTGGTGATAGGGTTAAATTTGCAATAAGAAATTTGTGATAGGAGGTTAAATTTGTGATAAGGATTAAATTTGTGATAAGAGGTTAAACCTCTGATGGGAGGTTAAATTTCTGATAAGAGGTTCAATTGGTGATGGGAAGTTCAATCTGTGATGGGAGGTTAAATTGGTGATAGGGTTAAATTTGTGATAAGGTGAAATTTGGGATGGGAGGTTATATCTGTGATAAGGGGTTAAATTTGTGATGAGAAATTTGTGATGGGAGGTTAAATTTGTGATAAGGGTTAAATTTGTGATAAGCAGCTAAATTTGGGATGGGAGGTTAAATTTCTGATCAGAGGTTAAATTGGTGATGGGTGGTTAAATCTGTCATAAGAAGATAAATTTTTTATGAGAAATATGTGATAAGGGGTTAAATTTGGGATAAGCAGTTAAATTTGGGATGGGAGGTTAAATGTGTGATGGGAGGTTAAATTTGTGATGTGCTGGTTAATCAGGTTAAATCCAAGACCTCAAATCTCTCCAGAAACTTCCAGAGCCACAGAGAATATCAGGGAAATCCTCATCAAATGCTTTCCATGCTTTTTTTTGATCCTTCCTTTGGCATCTCCCAATGGAAGACACTGAGATGGACCAGCACTCCAGTGCTGTCCTGGTGGTCACAAAAGAATGGGATGAGATTCCCAAACAGGCACTGGGAAGCAGATTCCAGTTGCTCCCAGTAGCTGCCCTGTGGGGTTGGATGTGCTCCACTGGTCAGAGCAAATCCTGGCTCTTCACATCCCAAAAATCCCAAAAACCCTTCTGGGGCTGGGCTGGGATGAGCCAACAGAGATCAGACCATGCTCTGATAAACTCTTACACCTCCAGAAACCAAACTTCTCCTCAGCAGAAAGGAAGGGATGAAGATCCAGGGAAAATAAGGGCAAAAAAAAAAAAAAAGGGCATTTCATGGGAAAAAAATCCAATGACAGGAATGTCCTGCCAGCTCATTTAGGGCTTTGGTCCCACTGATCCCGTCTCTCCCTTCAAATTGCTCCGTGACCTTAAAGAATATACTGGAAAGGATTGTTTCCTGACGTTCCTTGCCTGCTATTCACCCTAAATTAGCCATTTTCTTAATTGCCCCCGGTTATTTGTTCCCTTTCTCTCAGCCCTGATCCCCCTCAGCCCCTCTGCCAACTCCTGCAACAGCAGCTCTGTAATCCCCGGCATCTGCAAGCGAGGGGTTGTGCAAGGATTGCAGCATCCATCAGGGCAATCTGCAGCCCTTGGATTTGCTTGGGAACGCTGGAAAATGTGACCTGAGCCTGCAGGAAAAAACAAGGGGGAAAAAAAAAAAAAAAAGAGAGAAAATCAGCAAAAAGGGCCAAAGTACGAAGTGATTTATGGACAATAATTTATAGGAAGCAACAATAAAGATGATGTTAATTTAAGGGTGGAGAGGAGTTTAGGAAATGGAATATTTTGGATACATCATACTGGTATTTGACAGGATAGGGATTTATTCTGGTACAAAACAGGGGGAATCCACGGTGTTTTCCACCTTCCCGGGAGCAGAAGGAAAAGGCACAAGTTAAAGTGGGATGAGATACAAGGAAAAGCACCTTGTGACCATAAAACAGGTTAAAAACCTGGGATTGGTGTGACAGAGGTGGATTGGCCCCCTCAGGAGATCCAGGCGTGGGGAGGTGGGGTTGGAGAGATGGACTGGGAATCATGGAATTGTTTGGGTGGGAAAAGCCCTTTGAGCCACCGAGTCCAACCATCCCCCAGCACTGCCAGGGCTGCCCTGAGCATGTCCCCAAGTGCCACATCCACAGGGATTTTAAACCCCTGCAGGGATGGGGATCCACCACTGCTGGACACACCTTTCCAGGAAGGAATTTTTCCCAGTATCCAACCCAAAGCTGCCCTGGAGCAACTTGAGGTGACTTCGGTTCCGGGAGGGACAAGCATCTGATTTTCAGTGTATTTCAGGGCAGGAGGAATCCCATCCCAAACATCCCCCTGACCTTCCCAGGAGCCTGGACAGCCAGATCCACCAGACACCTGATTCTCCAGGGAGCTGCCAAGCCTGGGGATAAATTCTGGCTTAAACCATGAGGAAGTTGGAGCCCCAAACTGGAACGGAACCTTCTGGAATAAAGCACTGAGAGCTGGCAGGAAAAGCCAGGGGAGGATGTTCCAGGGCTTGGTTTGGACAGTGGGTGGGAGAAACCTCTTCGAAGTTCATGAAAGGTTTTATTTCTTTCTGAGTTTATTTTGTAAGAATAAAACAAGACCAGGTGAAGGAGTTTAACAGTTGCTGAGTTAAGGTTGTGTTGAACTCAGCCCAAAGAAGTCCTGGGCTACATTTGGGATTCCTGAGGGATATTGGAATTAAAAATAATGGATTCATAAATGTCAAGAACACAAAATTCTTCTCTATTTTGCCATCTCTTTCTCCTGACTGACACAGTGAATATTTAGGATTCCTGATGGACATTGGAGGTAAAATTAATGGATTAATGAATTTAAGAAAGCAAAATTCTCCTTTATCTTGCAATCTCCATCTCCTGACTGACACAGCAGATGTTTAGGATTCTTGATCAGTATTGGAATTAAAAGTAATGGATTAATGTTATTTTTTTAATATATATAAAATATATATTATATATATAATATAAAATGTATATATATTATATATAATATATAAAATAAAATATATATATAAATATATCATATAAAAAATCCAAAATTCTCCTGTGTCTCCACCTCCTGACTGATAGAACAGATATTTAGGATTCCTGATGGATATTGGAGTTAAAAACAATGAATGAATCAACGTAAAGAACACAAAATTCTCCTGTATTTTCCAATCTCTACTTGTTGACAGAGCAGATGCTGATGATTCCTTGTGGATAATGGAGTTAAAAATAATGGAATAATGACTTTAAGAAAAGAGAATTGTCCTGTATCTTGCAATCTCCACCTCCTGACACAGTATTTAGAATTCCTGATGGACATTGGAGTTAAAAATACCAGATTAATGAATTAAAGAATACCAGATTCTCCTGCATCTCCCAAGCTCCACCTCCTGACTGCAGAGATATTTTATTGTTATTTCTTTCATTTCATGCATTATTTGATTGGCAGATATCTTATGATTGACAGGAACTATTTCATTACTCACAGTGCACATTTTATTCATCATTTCTATTCTGCTTTCCCATAAAAACCCTCCAGGGCCACCGAGAAAATTGCCCAGCACCGCTGCCAGTGCCACCAAATCCCGGGAAGGGCTGGGATTGTGCTGCTGTGCCCGCAGGGATTCCAGGGGAAGGGAATTCTCTGCCATCCCCTTCCCGCCAGGCAGTTCAGGACCTTTTTATCCACCTCATTGGATTATCCACAGGAAGTTTTCCGACTCATTAACTCCATTGAGAAGGTCAAATCGCATTTTCAGCAACTTTAACCCTCAGCAAGTGGTTTGTAGGAGGCAGAGATCCCTGGATTTCTGGCCCTGGGAAGAATTGGAGGAGAACTCTCGGTTTTCCCCCTTATTTTCAGTGCAGTCACCACGAAGGGGTCCCTGAGCAGGAGGGCACGGAGGGCTGAGGGTTTTCCTGCTTTCCCAGGGATGTTTTAGGGCTCTGCTGAGCTCTGGTGGGAATTTATCCACCTTGGGGACGGTCAGGAGCTTGGGAATCATCACTGAGGTTTGTAAGGAAAGGTAGGAGAGACGAAATTCAGGAGATAAGCGAAGCAAAGGAGCAGGAGGGGCCCTCAGTGTGAGGAGGTTTGATCACTTCCCTCCTTTTAATTGAAAATTATTGTCCTGAAGGTGGAAGGTTCTGATTGATCTGCACTGAGGGGAACAGGAGGGTCCTCCAGGGGATGGAGAAGGGGAAAATCGTGGAATAGATGGAATGAGAGGGTCATGGAATGGTTTGGGTTGGAAGGGACCTTCAGGATGATCTCATTCCACCCCCTGCCATGGGCAGGGACACCTTCCACCAGCCCAGGCTGCTCCAACCTGGCCTTGGGCACTTCCAGGGATCCAGGGGCAGCCACAGCTTCTCTGGGATTCAACCTGTGCCAGGGCCTCAAAAAATTCCTTCCCATTATCCCACCAAACCCTGCCCTCTGTCACCTTAAAGCCCATGGAACCATCAGCCCCATTGCCAAGTCCCATTTTTCTCTCAGGGCAGCAGGAATGTGATCCCAAAGCCCATGATGAGGTGACAGCAGAGCCCCAGCTGACCTGGCCCAGCAAGCCTGGCTTTAATTCCCAAGGTGGGAACTCAAACCAGATCCTGCCGGGATCCTGCCGACCCACAGCTGCTCCCGGCATTCCAGAGGGGGAAAATCCTGTTCTGCTCGTTTGGATGGTGTTGGGGAGAGGGTGAGGAGGGTGCTCCTGCCCCACACGTGGGCTCCAGCTCCCCACAAACACGGCCCAGGTGCTGGAGGAGGCACAACTGCAGGAATCTTGTCCAAAGCCTGACCCAGCCACGGGGCTGGAGCAACACCAGCAGTGGGAAAAAGGGGCTGAAATGCAAGAACAAACCAACCCAGTTTTTTGGGGGATGAGAGGAGCCACCTATGGCCAGATCCAGGGGCTGGGAAGGGTTTATTGGATATGAACAACAAGCTCCAGGTGGTTTTCCCAGGAAAAAGGCACTGCAGGGTCTTCCCAGGGGAGCCCCATGGAAGCTGGAGCTGTAAATATTCATGAAGTCTATTAATTAATTTATTACTTTCTTTATTAGAATTCATTTATTAATATTATTCAGCATGAATAGTTCATAGCATTAATGAATCATGGAGTCACTAGGGCTGGAAAAGGCCTCCAAGATCATCAGTCCAACCTTTGACCAAATTCCCACCAACTCACATGGGGAAGTGCCACTTGGAGTTGATCTCTGAACACTTCCAGGGATGGAGATCCCAGACTTCCTTATTCCAGAGTTAACAACCCCTTCAGTGAGGGATTATTCCCAAATATCCAGCCTGAACCTCCCCTGGCACAACTTGAGGCTGTTTTACACGGCCTTGAACAAAACCCTCCCTGAAAAAGTGCTCAGGGAGGGCCTGAATGTGCCAGGATTTATCAGGATCTGCTCTGGGAGGGGAAAAAAAAGGAAAATCAATAAAATCAGTGAAACCTTGGGGTTTGCATAAGAAACAGGGGGAAACTGGAGCTGGAGCTGGAAGGAAAGAGCAAATCCTCAGGCAGGTGGAGCTCAATTAGGACCAGATATCCCAGGATGGGGGGTTTGGGTGTCCTGGCTGGGAATTCTGTGCACAGGGAAGGGTCCTTTAGGGGCCCTGTCACCACCTCCCACCCCTGTCCTGGGAAAAAGGGAACAACCCCCCCTCCTGCAGCTCTGGGAGGAGGGAGAGGCAAGAAAAGGGGTAGAGGGAGGGCTGAGAGTGGGAGAAACTCATCCTGAAAGAGAGAAACTTGTCCTGAGTGACAGAAACTGGTCCTGGATGAGAGAAAAACTCCCCAAAAGAAGAAAACTCCACCTGAATGAGAGAAACTCGTCCTGAATGGGAGAAAAATTCATCCTGAAAGAGGGAAGCTCATCCTTAAAGAAATCATCCTGGGGGAGAGAAACTTGTTCAGGATGAGAGGAAAAAAACTGTCCCGAAAGAGAGAAAACCATCCTGAAAGAGAGAAACTCTCCCTGGATGAGAGAAAAACTTTTCCTGAGTGAGACTCGTCCTTAATGAGAGAAAACCTTGTCCTGAGTGAGAGAAACTCGTCCTGAATGGGAGAAACTCGTCCTAAAAGAGAAAAACACTTGAATGAGAGAAACTCGTCCTGAGAGAAAAATACGTCCTAAAAGAGAGAAAAACCCCCTGAAAGAAAAAGAGAGAAACTCATCCTGAACGGGAGAAACTTCACCTGAATGAAACTCGTCCTGAATGGGAGAAAAACTCGTCGTGAATGGGAGAGCTGGGTTGTGAATGGGAGAACCGGGTGGTGAATGGCAGAGCTGGGTTGTGAATGAGCGCGGCTCGCCCTGTGAATGCCCCATCAGATAAGGACTGTTGAAACGAGCCCTTTTTTCCCTCTTTTTTCCCTCTTTTTCTCTGCCCAGCTCCCTCCGCAGCCGCGGCAAAGGCAGCAGATGGATCATTAAAGGGCCTTTTGAGCCCCTCGGCGCGCAGGAGCAGCCGGTCCCCAACCCAGACCTTTATCTCCTCCCAATCACTCCGAAAGAAAAGGGTTTATTTTTTTCCCTCAAGGTCCGAGCTCGGCTTTCCACCCTGGGAAGATTCCATTCCCAAGGCTGGGGATAAAGGGCACCAGCACTGCTGTGGTTTGTGCCCCCCCAAAATGTCCTGGGTATCAATCCCAGACTCAAATATTTCCTCCTCTCACCTTTCCCTCCTTTCCCACCCACTCTTAGGAAGGTTTCTCTCTTTAGTTGTCCTTGCAGGGGTCCCAAACTTTCACCCTTTCTGTCCCTCCTGAAGGGTCTCGACCCAAATCCCAACCAACCTCGGGGCAGGTGAAATTCAGGGGAAGCTGAATTAGGAATTCCTACATCATTTGGGATCTCACTGCTCACAGCACAGGTTTTTAACTCACTGCCCAGCTCAGGTCACAGGAACATCCCCTGTCCTTGCAGCTGTTCCCTCCTGAATTCCAGGGAATCTCCTCCTCCTCCCCGTGCCTCAGTTTCCCCGTTCAGGCAAGGAGTGATGAAGATGAAAGGAAATGTTGCCTCAAGCTGCACCAGGGGAGGTTTAGAGTGGATATCAGGGGAAAAATTCTTCATGGAAAGGGTTCTAAAGCCCTGGAATTGGCTGTGGTGGAGTCCCCATCCCTGGAAGTGTCCAGGGCCAGGTTGGAGCAACCTGAGCTAGTGGAAGGTGTCCCTGCCTTCTTCCCAGTCCCCTTTTCCCTGCAATCCCAGGGACTAAAAAGAAGTGGGATGACACCCACCCCTTCCTATTTCCACCCCCAGAGCTGAACCACATGGATGAAAGGGTCTGGCTTTTATTTCCTTTCCTGTGGAATCCTCTGGGCCTTCCAAGGAGCCCGGGAAGGCTCCGTGTGTGTGTCTGAGTGTGCAGCAGGAGCCTTTCTGGGCTGGGATTCACAACAGAGGCTCCCTCGAAACCAAACCTGTGCTGGGGGCACCCACTGATTGTTATTTCTTCAGCCAGATGTCACCTCTTGGCCACCAGCTCGGCACTTTGGGGGTTTGGGCCTCGAAAAAATCAGATTTTCTGAGCGTGGAACGTTGCCCAGAGTGGAAAGTCTGACCACGCTGCTCCTGCCCCTCCTGCTTGGCTGGCTCAGCCCCAGACCACCAACCTTCTGCCCTGGACATGTGGGGCTGGGGGTGACACGGCCCTGGGACCCCACCCTGGGGGGTCTGGGCACCCCAAAAAGGGATCTGGGCACCCTCTGTGATCACAGGGAGTGGGGAAGCTGTGGGGGCTTTTTGGGGTGTTAATCACCTTTCTCACAATATCCTGGGGACACTCAGAGATCCCCTGCAGGGATGGATTTGCCAAAGGGGAAAGAAGGCAACAGTAATTTGGGGTGCCCTGGCCAGCAGAAAGGTGCTCAAAGCTGGGCTGGAAGGGTTTGAATCCTCCAAGGGGCTGCAAGACCCAGATCTGTGGGAGGAGGGAATCGTGGGAGGGGTTGCAGCAGAGATCAGGTTATTGCAAGGACTTCAAATGGGGAAAAAAAACATAAAAATGTGAGAGGAGAGGCTGGTCCAGCTGCTGGAGATGTGGAGAACCTCCTGGAGAGGACCAGGATGGACCAGCACAGATGTCACCCTGTCCATGCCCCAAAGTTCCCCCCTCTCTCCTGTTTTTTCTCCACTCACCCCTGGGATTCCTGCCCACCTCTGTCCCTGGAAACACGATCCAGATCAGCTTCTACACCAGAACATTAACAACTCATTTGGATGATGGAAAACAGGGAAGGAAAGTTGCTTCTCCCTTCCCTGCCCATCCCAAGCTGCTCTCGGTCATGTTTGGGGTGAGCCAGAGGGAGCAGCTCCAGGATTTGGGATTCTGGGATCACTCAGGGGCAGCTCCTCACCTTGAGCTTCCTTTGCTGATGGTGGGGAGTGGCTTTGAGTCCGTGACAGTGGGGACAGTTCAGATGGAAATGTGGGACAAAGCCAGGAGTGTGGGGGGGAATGCAGATGTCACCGGGACTGGGGGAGGATCTAGATGTCACCAGGACTGGGGGAGGGGGGAATGCAGATGTCACTGGACAGGAAGGAATGCAGATGTCACCAGGACAGGGGAGGGAATGCAGATGTCACCACGCTGGAGTTCAGCTGAGGTTGGTCCTGGGCTCCAGTCAGCACCTGCTTTTCATGGGAATGACGTTCCCAGCCCGGAGGGAGCTCAGGGAGAGGCTGCAGAGCCCGGCCTGGCTCAGCTCCAGCTCCCGGGACAGGATGAACCGTGTCTGCCTGACAGACTTCCAAAGGCAGGGAGGGAAAGAGGGAAAGAGGGATGCAAACAGGCTGGGAGTGAAGTACTGGGAGTGGGAAGATCTCCCTATAAACCAGGAATGGTCGTGATTTGCAGGAATCTCTGAAATCTGGGAGTTCTTTCCAGCTGAGAAAGGTGAAAACAGCCTGGGAATGTTCAGAACCTGAGCTGAGCTCTGTCTGCAAAGCCCTGATGGGATCAGACTTTGTCCATCCCAAGCTTTTCACCTCAGAACTGATTATTTCCTTAAACCAATACACAAAATGTATATAAAATTTTATACATAATTCCTGCTTTATTTATCAAATTTAGATCCCAGTGGAAATATAATCCTGGAGCTAAAAGAACATTAATTTAGCAAAAACTTCTCTAAAAGTGAGGAAAGCTTGATTTGGGGCAGAAATTTTCATAATTTTATGAGAGGCTGAAATCCTGCACAGATTTTATTGTATCCAAGAAATATCCCCCCCAAAAAAAAATATTTGTAAAATGCCACTGACAAAAAACTTGGTGGGGAAGGTGTGGTTGCCTAAAAATCATCACTTGAAAACCCTCACCTGAAAATTATGACCTGAAAACCATTACCTGAAAATTATCACTGGAAAATCATCACCTGATACTCATACCCTGAAAATCATCACCTGAATATCATCCCCCAAAAATCATCACCTGAAGACCATCACCAGAAAATCATTGGAAAATCACCCCCTGAAAATCATCCCCTGAAAATCACCACCTGAAAATCTTCCCCTGAAAACCCTCACCTGAAAATCATCCCCTGAAAATCACCACCTGAAAGTCATCAGTGGAAAATTATGCCCTGAAATCCATCCCCTGAAAATCATCCCCCAAAAACCATCACCTGAAGACCATCACCTCAAAAGCCTCCCCTGAAAATCATCACCTGAAAACCCTCACCTGAAAATCATCCCCTGAAAATCACCACCTGAAAATCATCATTGGAAAATCATGACCTGAAAAGCATCACTGGAAAATCATCCCCTGAAAAACATCACCTGAAAACAATCCCCTAAAAATCATGACCTGAAAACCTCACCTGAAAATCATCCCCTGAAAATCACCACCTGAAAGTCATCAGTGGAAAATTATGCTGTGAAAACATCACCTGAAAAGCATCACCTAAAAATCATCCCCTGAAAATTAGCTGATGAAAATCATCACCTGAAACCCATCACCTGATAATCATGACCTGAAGACCATCACCTGAAAATCATAATTGGAAAATCATCCCCTGAAAACTCTCACCTGAAAACCCTCACCTGAAAATCATCATCTGAAAATCATCCCCTGAAAATCACCAAGTGAAAGTTGTCAGTGGAAAATCATCCCCTGAAAACCATCACCTGAAAATTATCCCCTAAAAACCATCACCTGAAAATCCTCCTCTGAAAATCATCACCTGAAAACCATCCCCTGAAAATTAGCCGATGAAAATCATCACCTGAAACCCATCACCTGGTAATCATCACCTGAACATTATGACCTGAAAACCGTCCCCTGCCTGAATCTGAAATTCCCATTTTCATCCCAGAACTCTCCAACTTCCAGCCCCTGCCTGGCGTTCGATGCCCCCAGAGCCTCACTCAGGACCTACATTTCTGTCGGGGAACAGACCTTAAAAACCCCAAATCCTTCTAGGGCTCCTAAAATTTCCCTCTCCCAGGAAAGCCTTGGTGGGATTCCCAGTCTAAGGTCTGGGCAGGATTTCTGGTGAGGCTCCTGAGGGAACACGAGTTAAAAATTCCCGGTTTTCCTGCCGTGTCGTGGGAGATCTGATGCTTCCTAAACTCCCCCCGCAAAATTTGCGACCTTTCTTTGCCTCTGCCAATTAAATGAGCCAAAACAGAGGTTCGGAGGATTCCAGAGTCAAGACAAGGCAAGGAGCACGTGGGAAGGAGCCTTTCAGCAGCTGCTGGAGCAGCTCAGCCTTCCTATAAAACCTCCCCCCACGTGTCCCGACCGCAAAATCCATCCCAGTCCTGCCTTCCAAAGCCTGGAGTTAAAAGGATAACGGGTTTGACTCACCGGCCCCAAAATAACCCGAGCGCTGACCTTTTGAGACATCCCGGGCTGGGCTTCCACCACCACAGCTCCTGTTCCAGCTGCTCCACAGGGAATAAAGAGCTCCCTGCCGGAAAATGGGGATCCAGGAATGTGCAGCGAGCAGGAGAGGGGGGAGAGGAGGGATCTGCCCCGCTCCCAATTCCCTCCCAATTCCCTCCGTCCGCTCCCGGGGCACTCAAAGAAGGCATCGGGCTGGAGCTTTTCCCTGCACTTGGCCGGACCCCCAGGAATTCCAGCGGCCCCTTAGGGAAGCGTTTACACCGGCCACGAGCTGCTCGGTGTTAATGCTTTAAACAACCCCAAATGACCCCACCGGAGGCTCTGCCCTGGTGCCTCCGGGGGACACCGGGACACCCTGGGCTTTGCTACCCTCGGGGAGAGGCAGGAGAATTCACAGGGATGGGATTCAACCCTCGAGGCCCTTTTTCCTGCTGGGATTCAGCCCATGAGACCCCTTTTCCTTACGGGATTCAGGAGCCGGGAATGCCAGACCCGCGCGGCAGGAGCCTGCGGAGGGGAGGGCAGGGTTAAACCTCCCTGGGGCTGAGGATCGATTCTATCGGCTCTTTCTGCACGGAATGGTGGAGGCAAAGACAGGAGAATGATTCCCTTTTGTTGTTGTTGTTTTGTTTTGTTGTTTTTTTTTTTGGAAGCAGCATAAAAGACGGGCAGGGCATTGCAAGAAACGTGAGGAGTCCAGAGGGCTCAATGGAGATGGATATTCCCCCTTTCCCTGGAGGGATTTGGGAGTGGGCAGAGCTGGGAAGGGAGAGAGAGATCATTGATGGGGAAGGTGAGCTCGGGGAGGGGGGGGGTTGAGCTTTAGGTTTGGCTCGGGGTCAATGGATTTAATCAGCCTGGCTCCCAGCGGTCCCAAATCCTGCCCCTGATCATTAGGGGTTGGGAAAACAGGGGGGAGGTCAGAGGGAAACCTGGACAACATAGGGGATTGCTGCTGGAGGCTGGAAGGGAGAGAGAGCAGGATTCAAACCCCAAAAAGTGAGAGAGGGGGATTCAGACCTCAAAAGGTGTGTGTGTGGGGGGGGATTGAAACCCCCAAAGGAGAGAGAGGGATGTTCAAACCCCCACAGCTCAGCTGCAGTGGTGGAGTTGGAAGGAAAGCAAGGCTTTTCCTGGTAGTTCAGAGTGATGGTGTTCAACCCATGAGGCCCTTTTTCCTGCTGGGATTCAACCCCTGAGACCTTTTTTCCTGATGAGATTCAACCCATGAGAACCTTTTTCCTGATGGGATTCAGACCATGAGACCCCTTTTCCTAATGGGATTCAACTCATGAAGCCTTTTTTTCCTGCTGGCCCAATGTGAGGGGGTTCAACCCATGAGTCCCTTTTTCCTGATGGAATTCAACCCATGAGTCCCTTTTTCCTGATGGAATTCAACCCTCGAGGCCCTTTTCCCTGACGGGATACAACCCATAATTTTCCTGATGGGATTCAACTCATGAAGCCTTTTTTTCCTGCTGGCCCAGAGGGATGGGATTTAATCTTTGAGACCCTTTTATCCTGCTGGTCCAAAGTGATGGGATTCATCCCCTGGGACCCTTTTTTTCCCACTGGCCCAGCATGGTGGTTTTCAACCCTGGAGGCACAAGGATGTTCCAGCACCTTCCCGTGGGGCAAAGACAGCAGGAGCTCGGGGAGCACCCATGGCCTGTCCTCCCCACGGCATTCCCAGTGTGGTGACACTGCCTGGAGTGATGTCAGAGTGATTCACCCCAGCACTGCCACCACCAAACCTCTCAGAGAGAGACCTTCTGTGGTTGCAAAGACAACAAACAAGGCTCTTCAGGGCCCTGACGAAGTTTCTCCTCTGGTTTTGTGGCAGAGCACGGCAGGGTTTTTGGGGGATCTGAGGTTAAATTTACAGCCAGGGAAGAAGTGGGTTTAGGATAATTCTCAGGGACTCCACCAAAAAATTCCCATGAGGCAAAGGACCTCTGCAGAAGTACCTGAATATGGTGGAGAAGGTGGAGGGGAAGTTCCCAAAAGAAGTTTAGAAAGTCCTGCAGGGAGAGAGGAAAGAAAAGAGAGGCTCAGGGAGCAGAGGATGGGACAGAAATCCTGGGACCATGTGGTTCCACAGCTGGATCCAGCCCCCAAATTCCTGGGGAAGGGGCTGGAGCAGCAGGAGCAGCTGAGGGAGCTGGGGGGGCTCAGCCTGGAGAAAAGGAGGCTCAGGGGGGACCTTCTGGCTCTGCAATCCCTGACAGGAGGGGGGAGCCAGGGGGGGTCGGGCTCTGCTCCCAGGGAACAGGGACAGGAGGAGAGGGAACGGCCTCCAGCTGTGCCAGGGGAGGCTCAAGTTGGACATCAGGAGGAATTTGTCCCTGGAAAGGGTGGTCAGGCCTTGGCAGGGGCTGCCCAGGGAGGTTTGGAGTGCCCAGCCCTGGAGGTGTCCAAGGCAGGCCTGGCCGTGGCACTCAGTGCTGTGGGGATGGGGCACAGGGGGATCCCTGGGCTGGGAGGGCTTTTCCAGCCTCTGGGATGCTGTTCCAAAACTCTGCTGGCATCCAAAGCCCCTGCAAGGGTGAGGTGGGGAAGTGGAAGTTGGGAGCCCTCAGTTCTGGGAGGGGGGGACAACCCGAGAGAGCCCCTGGATGTGCTGAGAGAGGGATTGAGGTGTCGGGCTTGGAAAAAGCAGGACAGGAGCAAAATCAGACCCATCCAAGCATTTATTTCCAGACACATGTCCTTGGTCAAAAATAAATCACGACCCAGAAGAGCAGGAAACATCTGATGGAGCATCAGAACAATGATGTGAGTCAAGAGTTTCCAGGAGATGTCGGCACTCGAGCTGAGCCGTGGGCAGAGCACGCAAGGCCCGCCTGGGCTGCTCCTCCAGCCCTCCTGGAGCAGCTTCCCTGCGCCTGGATCCTTCCCAGGCTCCACATTTCAGTCCCCATCTCACCCCTTTGGAATGAGGGGATGGAGCAACGGGCATGTGCTTTGTCCCCAAAGGTTCCTCAGCCCTCCTTGGACGCGTGGGGAGGAAAATCATCTGCCCTGCTCCCTCCCTGCTGTTCCATTCACCAACAAAAGGCCTGGCTGTCGTTAATTAGGGAGCCACGAGAGGCATTTCCTCAGGACAGGCGCTGGGGTTTCAATCAGCCATCGGGTAATCATTAATTAGCATTAATTGCCTGCGTGTTCTGGCCTAATGAGCTCTGTTCTGTGCCGGGGGGGTCACTGTGAGCCCCGAGCTCAGGGAGGGTTTGGGACACCCATCCTGCCCCCCTGCAGAGGCACCCACTGCTCTTGGTTGGGCACAACCCAGGGGAAGGTTTTCTGTTCAAACAGCACTGTTCTGGTGGAGATTTTTTTAAAATTTCCAGCCTTTTCTGCCTCCTCAATTCCCCAAAGGCAGTGAGGCCTCCCTGGAAAAACAGAGAGAAGGATTTGGCCATTGCTGGCAGAAATGTGACCAAAGCAGGGAGAGAATTCCATGGGCAGCTCCTTTGGTGCTGCCTGGGATCAGAGTCATGGAATCATGGAATGGTTTGGATAGGAAGAAACCTTTGAGATCATCTCATCCCAACCCCTGCCACAGGCAGGGCCACCTTCCACCAGCCCAGGTTGCTCCAAGCCCTGTCCAACCTGGCCTTGGACACTTCCAGGGATCCAGGGGCAGCCTCAACTTATCTGCCCATCCTGTGCCAGGGCCTCCCCACCATCTCAGCCAGCAATTCCTTCCCAATATCCCCCCCAGATACTCCCTGCAGCAGCTCCACGTCCTTGTGCTGTTGTTCCCAGGGCTGGAGGCAGCTCTGCAGGGGGGGATCAGCCCGTGGGATCAGCCCAGGGAGTGGTGTCAGGATCATGTGCAGCTGCTCATTCCCCAACACCCCAAATCCTTCTCCTTGGTGCTGCTCCCAGACTGTTCATCCCCCAACTCCTGGGGGATCCTGCACCAAAATGGGCACAAGGGGAAGCCCATCAGCCTCACAGGGACCATCAGTCCAGCCCCAGTTGGTCCCAGACCTTCTCTGAGACGAGGGGAAATGATGACCAAGACACAAGTGAAGTCTACAATGTCTTTTATCTGCTGATGCTCAAACCTCAGCCCTGTGCTGAGGAGCCCTGCAGCTCAGAATTAAGCCTGGCTTGCTTTCCTTAGTGGGATTAAACCTGTTTTAGAGGCAGAACCACGAAAAGGAGAAGGACAACCCATGGCTGTGCCTGTTCTGCCTTTGCTCCATCTCTATTAGCAAATTGAATAAATCAATTAATTAAATACTCCAGGCTCATTCCCTGCCCTCAGAGGTGAAAGGGAGACCACGGATCCCTTCAGGAGACTCCCTGCCCCTCATCCTCCCTCTGGAGACTTCCAGGAGGGCACTTGGAGCCCAAACTGCCTCAGACTGAAAGGCAGCTCAGCTCAGCTCAGCTCAGCAGAGGTTGCTCTTGGCTTGGGTCTGACAAGCAGCGGGGAAGAAATACAGCCCAGCCTGTCCTTTTTCATCTCCTTGCTCAAGGAGAGCGCCCAGGCACAGCCCTGGAGGGGAGAGGGGCCGTAAATCCTGCCCATAAATCAGCAGGGAGGGGGGGGATTGCAGCAGGTGCCGAGATGAGGCCGTATTTCACTGCCCCCACCACCACCACAGCCTCTCCTCGCTCCTTTCCCCCGCTGCCCACCGGCCCCTGCAGGGGATTCATCGGGATGTAGAATCCCAGGATTGTCCAGGCTGGAAAAAGATCCCTAAAAATCCCGGAATGCAACCTTTGAACATCTCTCGCTCCACCCACCAGCCCTTCCTGCCCGAGAAAGGGGATTTAAAGTGGCTGATTTTCCTGACAGTGGCTGATTTTCCTGACGAGGGAAGAGCTGTGGGATGAGGGACGGTCAGCAGGGGTTGTGGGATCACCTGATTTAACCCCTGGCTGAGGCCATGGGAAGTTTCTCCCGGGTTCAGGGCAGCTCAGAGCACTAAGATCAGGGTGTGACACCCGTCCAAGGTTGGGTTTTCCCAGCAGTCAGGAGGAATCCAAGAATCCAGCAGCGCCCCTTGGAGTTTAGGCCAAGCATCTCCACTCTCTCTGAGAAAACAAAGGTCTGCAACGTCTCTTTTTGCATTTTCTGGGGGCTCCTGCAGTTCCTGGGCACTTTGATCTCCCTGCTCAGGGTGGTTTGTCACCACCCAGCATCATATTTAAGCCACACTGGATCCAACACTTCTCTCCTGAGCTTCCAACCTGGATTTCCAACCCACCTCACACAGGGTCCACCTCACATGGAGACCTTGGGAGGGAATCCCAACCCCACTAAAACAAATTTTCCCATTTTTCCAACCAATCTCTGTGGTTTGTTGGTCCTTCAAGTGCCCCAAATCCCAGTGTTTGTCCCTCCAGCTCCAGGCTCTGCCCTGAGCCATCACTTTGTGGTTGGAGCTTTTAAGGCTCCCATTAATCCTCGCTGTGATTCTGTTGCAACAGGAGCTCAGTACTGAGCTGGGAGTCCTCCCTGACCCTAAAAGATTTAAATGGCCCCAAATCTGACCCTAAGTCCTTTAAAGATTTGCTGTTTGCTTGCTCTGTCACTCTCTGGTCGTGGCCTTCCTGCCTTTCTTACATTTATAAGTGCTGGTTTTGCATCAGCACAGCAATAAAAAGCAGTTTATGAACTCAGGTTCTGTGTGATTTCCCAATCCTCATCATCACTTGACTTTATTTCTTTATTTAAAACTTATTCTCCACCTTTTTCAGGGCTACAAAGGGATTTGTAGATGTTGGGCATCATCAGGACTGGATGTCTATGAAATTCCATGTAGAATTCCTTCAGCTCCCAAGGATTTTCCAGTGACATTTGTCCCGAGCCCCGTCAGTTCATTCCATTCTTGATACTCTAAGCATGGAGTTATTTATATTTTTAGTTTAAAAAGAACAAAAATTCAATGCTGAGTCAAACCCCTTCAGCTCTTAAAGAACCCAAAAGAACCCAAAAAACACCCAGACCCCCTCTGGACTGGTGGGCACCTTTTACTCCCACACAGACTGAGCCAATTCCCTGCCACTTCCCACCTTCAAGTTGAAAAGTTGACTTTGACACCAACCTCAAGGCTTTTAGTGATGCCCCCAGTGCTTTTTTTTTTTTTTTCCCCAGTGGAATTAAACCCTTCTCTCTTTCAGAATCACCTCTGATCCAAAGTTTTCCTCTTGGGGAGCTCTGGTGGTTTGAAGTCTCCCACAGCAAGAGGCATTTTGAAATTATAAAATCATATTCCCGTTGAAACAAGGGGTAAAGGACCCTTTGCCATCCCTGAATTATCACGGAATCGTGGCATGGTTTGGGTGGGAAGGGATAGTAAAGAAAATCTTGTTCCACCCCCTGCCATGGGTAGAGACACCTCCCACCATCCCAGGTGTCTCCCACCTGGCCTTGGACACTTCCAGGGCTCCAGGGGCAGCCTCAGCTTCTCCGGGCAACAGCTGAGCCCGGAGCTCATCCCCAAAGCCCTACCCTTCCTGAGAAAGTCCGAGAAGGGAAAAGCAGAATCTCGTTAAAGTTGCGGCGTGGCAGGAGCTGCTGAAGGTTGTTTTTCCCTGTTTTCCCCTTCCTGGGGTGAATTTCAATCAGGTGGTGCCCGACTCGCGGGAGCTGCAGCCGCTGTAAATCCAGGCCCGGCCTGTCAGAGCCGTAAAGTATTTTGATGAAATGCCATCGGAGAAACCCTGTTTACCGGGGTGATTTGTGGGGCCTGAACAGCCAAACAGTTTGGAGAGCAGTAAAGTTCAGGGGGGTGCAGGGATTTATGGCTCTGCCTTGCTGGGGTTGTTAATAACCTTTCAGGAGGGTGAACCAGAACGGTGCAGGGCCGGGGATGGCTTGGGAAGGGGAGGGATGAGGAGTTTCTGAGAGGACATGAACACCTTCCCCATCTTCCTCTCAGCACCACCCTCAGTGCCAGGAACAGCCATTCCCTCTGAGCTGCCCAGAGTTGTATTGGAATCACAAAATAACCCTGCCCTCTGGCACTGGGAAGCCATTCCCTGTGTCCTGTCCCTCCATCCCTTGTCCCCAGTCCCTCTCCAGCTCTCCTGGAGCCCCTTCAGACACTGGAAGGTGCTCCAAGGTCTCTACACAACCTTATGCTCTCCAGGCTGAGCAATCCCCAGATTTCCCAGCCTGTCTCCATAGGGAAACTGCTCCACTCCCCTTATCAACAAAGTCCCAGCTCTGGGAAAAGCAGCTCTTGTGCCCCACCCAACTCCTGCAGCCAGGACACCCAGAGCTGTATCAGTGGCAACGAGGACGGGATGGGTCTGATCTCACACTCCTGGGAAAGCCCCTCCCCACCCCAAATTCCCTGGACACCCCTGGTGAGATGTTTACAGGTGCCCTTTAACAGCACTTTAATGGGAAAGCTCCCTCAGTGCCCAGTAAATCCCAGTTTGTCCCTGCAGAGGCCCCCGCTCCTGGAGATAATGCCCCAACATTTTCACATGGATGATCCCTCAGCTCCATCCGTCCTGCTGCTCTCCCGCCTTTTGGGAATGAAATCCTTTGGCACAGCAGCTGGAATTTGGGAAGTGGCCATTCCCAAGCTGCTTTGAACCTGATTTTCAGGAGGTAACTCCCTGAGGAGCAAAGCTTTTGTTTTCTTCCCCTGCCAGGCTCTAATTGCACACAAACAGCAATTAAAGGGCTTTGTTTGGGGCTTTTCACATTTTTATTTGATGAGCTTTTCTGTGACTTCAGAGCTGCTTGGGATGAGGTTGGAATGAGGCTGGAACAGCCAGCCAAGGCCTCAGCTCCAGGATATCAAAGTCTTTCCCGTATTTATTCCATGAGGTGCAGAAATACCCCCTCTCCAAGGGGAGCAGGAACAGAAGAGGAGGAGGAAGGTCACCATTTCCCCAGGGAGGTGAAGGCCACCAGCCCTCACCCAACCCTGTGTCTGAACCTCCCACTCCTGAAGCCCCACCACAAAGCAGGATGAATTCCCAGCCCCCTGGACGTGGGTTGGTGGTTCTGCCCTGTTTTCCCAGCCGGTGGATGGGTTGAAATGTGGGAAAACGGGCTGGAATGGCCGCAGCACTGCTGGGACCAGGAGTATCCGAACCCTGAGAAAACTGGGAGTTCTCCAACCCTCCCACGTGGGCAGGAAGAGCGAAAAACCGATTTCCTTGGCCTTCCACAGCTTCTCTCCAGCACGGCCTTGCCCAGCACCCCACATCTGGTGGCCACTTCCCCTGGTAAATTGTCACTGTACTCCGGGCTGGAAATGAGTTTATCGGCTCCTGCTGTCCCACAGTCCTCATCAGAGCTGGGATTTGAGGGCAAAGCCACTGAGCCCCAGCTGAAGATGTGCTGGTGGACGTGCAGTTGGGTCATACCTAAAATATGTATGACATATAAATTATAATTATATATTATATATAGTATAAAATAATCTGTATAATATATTATTTATATATATTATAGCTATAAATATAATTATAAATACTGATTACTTATACTTTGGATAATATATGAATTATATAATAGGAATAATATAATTTTAAATTACATACTATATATAAATTATAATTCTCTATATATTTCTATTATGTCATATAAATATAATACATAAATAACAAAACCATATAAATTTATCATTAATATATGATATAATTTATAACTATACATATAATCTCGAATATTTAATATTTATACTTTAAAATAATATAATATTTATATGTCATACATGATTTGTCATTCTAAATATATAATTTATATATTATATAAAATTTATATGAATTTTTATAAATATAGAGATTAATATATACATATATAATATATACATATAATATAATAGATAATAATATAAATATAATATATTCATAATAGGAAGGTACAAATTACATATAATACATTATTTATAATTAATATAATAATAAATGTTTATAATTTATTTATAAATATAAAATACATGTTAAGTTTTAAAGATATATATTTCTATTATTTATATATCATATCTAATATAAATTTCTATTATATAAGAGATATATGTTTCTATCATATTAGATATAATATATAAATAGTAGAAATATAGGGAAATTTATTATGAATATTGTATATATAATTTATAATTCCAAATATAATTACAAAGATTTATCATTTATACTTTAAAACTGGAATATATAATATATAATAATACATATAATTTATAATGCTGAGTATAATGAATTTTTTATAATATAAAATAATACCATATATTAGATATATAATATATAATATAATATAATAATATCTCTATGTCTCTCTTGAAGGAGGTCCCTGCCATGAGGTGGGAAGTGGCTCCCCCCGAGCTCAAACCAAACCAAGGCAACCAAAAATGCCCGCAGTGGGATAAAAGAAGCCTTTTCCATCCCTGGGAATGCCTTCCCAAGCTCTGGAACAGCCCATCCCGCGGGAACAGCCTTGCTGACATCCCTGGGGGCACCGAATGCCCCCGGCCATCCCCACCCATCAGTTCCTGCCCCACCACCAAGCTGGCTGCGGTGATTCCCAGAGGGATCGTTCCCAGCTGGGATAACTCCCGGTTTTCTTTTCACGGGCTTGTTTGTTTGAGTCCAAAGCACCCCAAGGAGGCTGGCGCTGGAATAGCGGGAATGACGGCGGGACAGTGCGGAGAGAAGGACCCGCATCCCTACAGACCCCCTCCCTGGTCCTTCTGGCCCCTCACAAATCCATCAGAGGCGCTTGCCAGGGGAAGGGAAAGGCTGGAAAAGACCTTGGAGATCATTTGTTTCCACCCCCTGCCCTGGGCAGGGACACCTCTCACTCGCCCAGGCTACTCCAACCTGGCCCGGGACACTTCCAGGGATCCAGGGGCAACCACAGCTTCTCCGGGCACCCCGTGCCAGGCTCTCCCAGGGTGCGGGATCCCTCCTGCCCGTCCCACCTGCAGCATTGCAGCCCCTCCCAGGGGGTCCCTGTGGGCTCCAGGGAGCCCCGGGCTGTCCACACTGCCCTCATCCCTCTGTCCTCATCCCGCTGCCCTCATCCCGCTGCCCTCATCCCCCTATCCTCATCCCACTGCCCTCATCCCCCTATCCTCATCCCACTGCCCTCATCCCCCTATCCTCATCCCGCTGCCCCCGGCCCCGGGAGAACCGGGAGAACAGAGAACCGGCTGTTCCCGGGAAACAATCCCGCCCTGTCTCCAGTCACGTTTGGCTCCGGCCCGCAGGTCTGCCCCCGATGCCTGGGGAAGGTCGGGAGACAGGAATGTTGTCCCGGCGGGGCTGGAGCGGCTCCGCACGGTGACCCCTGGAATGCTGTTTTCAGCTTTACGGGAAGCGATTCACCGGCAGGGGCAGGGGCAGGGGCAGAGCTGCTCTCCTTGGCCCTCCCGTAAAAAAACACCGTTTCTCCCCCCAAAAAAGCCTCTCCATCCCCCGCCATCCCTGTGCCAAAGCACCTTCAAAGCCCAGGGCGGGACGAGGAGCCCAAATGTGCTCCTCTCACACGAAAAGGGCCAAAATCCTGGGAATCGTCTTATCTTTGCCGGCTGCTCCCAGCCCTGATTTTCCTCTTGATGTCGTGGGAGCCTCCGAAGTGTTAAGCCCTTCCTTCCACCAGCAGGCAGCAGCCCCAGGGATAACAGCTCCCAGGACGGCCCCCAATCCCTGCGGGAGCAGATGTCGGCACCCCCGGCTGGAAGAACAACAGACAGCACGAGGTGCTCCTGGCTGTGCTCCCCGGGATCCAGCTGGAATTCCCGCAGGGAGATAATTGCATCTGTGGGGGCCATAAAGTTTTTACACACGTGGACCCCCGAAATTCCCAGGCTGGATGGTGTTGGGAGCATCTGGCTGACACAGCAGCGTCCTGTGCACACTCGGGGGGGTGGGTGAGAGTGAGGAAATCAGAGCAGAAATCCAAAGATTGGGAATAACAGTTTGTGTCCGACCAGGAAAGCCACTGGTGTGATCCCAGTGGGTGTTGGGAGAGCTCTGGGAGCTCTGCTGGGAACTGGAGTTGGGGGTGAGGGGAGAACCCAGCCCTTTCCTGCAGGAAAGGGGGGTTAGGATGGCTTAAAAATGGGGGTATTCCTGGACCTGGGGCTCAGAAAGAGCTGGCAAAGCATCTGGACATGAGGACATGGGGGAGAAATGAGGCCTGGTGTTCATCTCCCAAAATCCTGCCCTTCCCTGGGAGTGTCTGAGGGCAGGTTTGACTCCTCACAGCTGCTTCTCCTGGGCCACAGCACAAGGCAGAGGTTTGGAGGTGCTTCTGCCACAGATCCATGTGGGATTCGTGTCCCAGGGGTGTGGCAGATCCTGCTGCTCTCCTGGAGTGTCCCACTGGCCCTGGACACTCCCCTGGGAAGGGTGGGCATGGAAGGGCCACCAACCTGTCCCCAGACGAGGCACTTAGACCAGACACTCCATTTTTCCCATTAATTCCCTGGCTCGACACCAGGGCTGGCAGAGAGGGAGATTTCCCCCCGCCCCTTCCGGCCCTTCCCTTTCCCAAGGGCTCTCCAAGCCTTCATCCAGCCCGTCTTGTGAGATCCCAGAGGCTCCCTGGGCCTGTTCCCCATTAAATCCAAACCTCATCTTTTCTCATTAGGGATTTCTGGCTGGAATGACTGAAGTTAATGGAGCAGTTAAATCCGACAGTTCTGGCTGCCCCATCCGCAGGAAAGGGGTGTTTGACAGCCCTGGAGACAGGGAATGCAGGGGTGGCTTCCAGCCCCTCACACTGCAAGTGTGTGGCTCCACAAATCCCAGCAATCCTCGCTGATCCCTCCGTTTATCCATCCCCAAGCCTTGGATGGGGGTTGGTGCTGCCCCTGGGGATTGTGGTGTCCCCATCTGGCAGTGCCAGAGGCTCGGGATGACCATGGCCAGGCAGGAATGTGAGGAATGAGCGTGAGCAGAGCTGGAAACACAGGGGATCTCTGGGAAGTCACGTTATCCCGGGTGTCTGTGTGTCCCACACGGAAAATTGAGGGAAGCAGGAGCTCTGCTAAGATAAAACAGATGCTGCTCCTGGGCAGGATGATCTCAGGGTGAGGGACGATGTCCAGGCTGTTGTCATGGACCATGGAATGGTTTGGGATGGAATGGACCTGAAAGATCATCTATTCCACCCCTGCCCTGGGCAGGGACACCTTCACTAGTCCCAGGTTGCTCCAGCCTGACCTGGGACACTTCCAGGGATCCAGGGGCAGCCACAGCTTCTCTGCCCAACCTGGGCCAGGGCCTCCTCAGGAATTCCTTCCCAATATCCCACCTATCCCTGCCCTCTGGCAGTGGGAAGCCATTCCCTGTGTCCTGTCCCTCCAGCCCTTGTCCAAAGTCCCTCTCCAAGGAAGTGCTTCTACTCTTCTGGATCACTCCAACCATCACACAACAGTTCCAGCTCCAGCTCCAGCTCCAGCTCCAGCTCCAGCTCCTGGCTAAACATAGATCTTCAGGATATCCCAGTTCTCCTGAGAAACTCAACTCCAGCTTTCTACTGAGAGCTCTTGGGGAGGACCTCAGGGGGATGGAGATGCTGGAGCTGGAAAAGCAGTGGCTGGTGCAGGACTGGAAGATCTGTGTGTCCTGCTGGAACCAGGGCAAGGAGAATTATAGCTTCTGCCTTCCCTTCCCAAACCTTCCCAAACCTTCCCAAACCTTCCCAGATTCCTTTCTGGGGTCAGCCCAGAAATTCCTGTTGAGTTTTACAAGGCATTTCCAGGCCTTTGGTGTTCTCCTCACAGGGAAAACTACACCCACCTTCTCCCTGCCTCAGGATCTGGGGCAACATCATTCCCATCATGGAAAACCCCTCATTCCCACCAAGAAAAGCTCATTTGCACGTTATTCCCGGCTCTGATGCTGAGTTCATCCTCCTGGTGCAGTCAGGGTTGGGAGGTTGCAGCTGTTGTGTGCTGTCTGATGTTCTCACCTAATGCAGGATCTGGCTGATCCCTGCTGGCAGGGCAGCATTCCCAGGATATCCAGTGTCCGTCCCGGTGACGGCAGTGGGAATTATCCGTGGTTTAAGTGCTTCTCTGGCACGGCAGAAGGTTATGGATGAGATGACACAACACAAGCCAAGATGCTCCTTCCAAGCCCACATCCCCGACACAGATCAGGCAGGAATTTCCAAATATGGGCTACTATGGAATCATGGAATCACTGAATGTTTAGGGGTTGGAAGGGACCTAAAAGGTCATCCCATTCCAACCCCCTGCCATGGGCAGGGACACCTCCCACCAACCTTGGTTTCATCTCAATCCCAGTTCCCCAAATCATCCTGTTTAACCTTGAAATGAATGGGATGTCGTTCTTTAAGGATGCTGATGGATCAGGGACCTGTCACCTCTGAAGATCAGATTGCATCAACCTTGGGGCTGGAATATGGTTATACAGGATCGTTGCCTTTTCCCACCTTGGAAAACAAAGCCTCTGACCTTGCCTGGGGCTCTGAAATTCCCTGGAAGACCCAGGAAAGGCAGTGCTGGGAAAAGGGATGGAAGATATTTGTGTTCTTAAGGTTTTATTCTTATCAGCTGGGGTGTTATCATTTGTCTTCAGGGACAAAGGTCTGGAAGACTCCATGGGATTCGGGTTCAGGGGAACAGGAGAAGGCAGATTTTACCCACAACATCTGTGAGGTGGACAGGAGTGTGTGAATGGGGATCATGGAATGGGTTGGGCTGGAAGGGATCTTAGAGATCATCCAATCCCACCCAGCTCCATGGGCAGGGACACCTTCCACTAGCCCAGGTTGCTCCAAGCCCTGTCCAACCTGGCCTTGGACACTTCCAGGGATCCAGAGGATGGTGAGGGAGAAGTGTCCCCTCAGTGACTGCAGAGGAGCCTGTGGGTTTCCCTTGAAGACCTGGAGGTGGGGGAGATGAATCCCTCCACAGCTGCTCTTTTGGTCTCCACCACCATCCCCTGGGATTTCCTCAGACCCAGTCTCTGCAGGAGATCAGAGCTGTGCTCGAGTGCCATCCCAGCAGAGGGAGAAGAGGCTCTCCAAGAGAAGTCCTCACATCTGGCCTGTGTCCTTCTGTGCCTCAGTTTCCCTGCCCTTTCAGGAGAAGTCTCCCACTGTCTCACCTTGGAGTAGAACGCTTTGCCTTGGCAAAGAACACCGATGTGGGCTTGACTTCAATGGTTTGCCCAAATTTCTTTGAATTCCAAAGGAATAAAGTAGCCACCAAGGAAATTCCCTGGACCAACCACTGGTTCATTCCTCTGTGCCAGAAGAGCCCTCAGAGAACTGTGGCTGGTGGGTGTCCCTGGAGCCCAGGGCACTGTCACTCCTGGGGAAGGAAGGGGATTGACACAATCCCAGAGTCACGGGATATCCTGAGCTGGGAGGGGGTCAGATCCCAGCTCCTGACCTGCAGGGACACCCCAACAATCCCCCCCTGTCCCTCAGAGCAGCTCCACCAGCAGTGCTGGCCGGGAGGTCCCAGAGCAGGGCTGGCCAAGGGGCTCCTCCTGGGCTGCCAAGGGAAGGGTTGAAGGGCTCCAAACTGCAAGAGATGGGGTTGGATGTCAGGGATGAATCCTTCCCTGTGAGGGCAGGGAGGGGCTGGCATGGAACTCCCAGAGAAGCTGGGGCTGCCCCTGGATCCCTGGAAGTGTCCAAGGCTGGGTTGAAGCAACCTGGGGTGGTGGGAGGTGTCCCTGCCCAGGGCAGGGGGTGGAATGGGAGGATCTTTAATCCCAGAATCAATTAGGTTGGAAAACACCCCTGAGACCACTGAATCCAACCTAAGAAGGCCCCTCCAACTCCAACCATTCCATGATTCTGTGCCCACTGTGCCCACCAACAACTGCACCTTCACCAGGGGGGTTGGGAGACTCTCTCAAGAAGGTGATGTTCATTAATTCCCACTTCTGTGGCATCTCCAACCTCCTCCCTTTCCTTCCTTACCCACTGGGATCTCCAGGGATCCCTGGGGACAAACCGAGCTCTGCTGATCCCATCACTAATTGTTGTTTGGGCTTTTTTCCCCCTTTTTCTTCTTCTTCTTCTTCTTCTTCTCTTTTTTTTTCCCCTCTGCTCAAGATGAAAGATTTAAAATGCAATAACGTTTTGTCTAAATTCTTGTGGAAATAGCTTCTGACCTTTCAGAGAGAAATGCGGTTTCAGCTTTCCGGTAAGAGAGCTCCCAGCTAATGATTTTAGCTCTATTTTCTAATAAATACTTGGCAGGAGAGGGCCCCTCTTTCTCCCCTTCGTCGTTAGGGACCCATTAGTTGTGACTCAGAAATGAATCATTAGGTCTGGCACACAGCGAGTGCTCCGGGGGCCAGTGGATTTTTCCACTCGGTAGCGGCGTGTGCTTGTAAATTCGGCCTCAAAATTCCCATTAAAGCAGCTCCAAACGGGCCCTTTTCCTCCTCCCCCCCCAACCCCCAGCCATAAATTCGGTGACCATTGGTGGTCTTCCCACCTCGGCAACAAGGGCTTCTTTTCTTGGCCTCAGCACCAGCTAATTAGGCTTTTGTTTAATGAGGTTAATTTGGGTTCCTTTAGGGGGGTGAAATATTCCCCTCGGCCGGAGCCTTCCCCGTTTTTCCGTATCCTGGCGAAACCCAGGGGCAGTTGGAGTTGGAGAAGACCTTTGCTCTCGTTTATTCGGGACTCTCCTCTCGCCAAGGGCTTCCCAAAGTCTCCCCTTGCCTTTTGGAGGCTTCCAAAAAGCCTCTCCTCTTGCCAAGGGCTTCCAAGAGCCCTTTCCGTGGCCAGACGTGACGACAGCGTTGGACTCCAACCTTCCAAGGGGCAAATTCCCCCAAATTCTCCGGGAGATGAGGAAAAATATCCAGCCAGCAAATCATTTCCCCCTGCCTCCTTCCCGTTCCTAAATCATCCTCCACCTAATTGAGGGACTTCTTGAATCCATCCCATGGATGTGTCCCTAGGGATGAGCAATTTCTCGGCTAATGAGGGCAAGGGAATTAAAAAAAACAGAGAGATATGGTCCAGTCTCTTTTCCAGAGGCAAATTGTCCTTGTGTCCAAATCCAGGAGGTTGTTTCTTATTTGGACTGTTGGGATTTGATCCCAACTCCGACTTTTCTGGCCTTTGGGAACCTGCAGGTCGTCAGGTGGTGTGAAACTTCCAAGTAAAATGCGTGAAACACAAAGTTTTGGAGGAAAATTCGGGGGAAAAGTGGAATTAGAGGTTTGTGAGAGCTGAAATCTTTGGTGATTGTCCAAAAAACAATTGGGATACATTTTCCATCTTTAAATTCATGGAATTTTATGCACCAGATCACTGGGTTTGTCCTTCTCCTTGTGCTGCACTCCGGGATCCCCTCAGAGTCTCCCACCTGGAACACCAAGTTCTGCCTCAGCTCTAAAGCAATTCTGGGACAGGGGCTTGAGGGATATCAAGATTTCCCAGTGCAAAATACAAAATAATCCCTGGGAAGGGTTTTTCCTGGCAAACAGCAGCAGACAGGCTTAGTCCTGGGCTAAAAAAGAGAGGGAATAATGTTCTTTTCCCAGTCAAAACAGCAATTTAAACCTGAATTTTAGGCTTTGGTTAAAAGTTTTCTCCTCCTGCATTTTTTTTCCCATGCAAAACCTGCAGGAAACGCGCCATGGGGGACCAGAAAAAAGGGATTTTCACTGAAATTTGGGGGTTTGGGTTGTTTTGTTGGGGGTTTTTTCTGCTTTTGGAATTACAGCAGCATTTGATTTTCCAGGAGGTGCCTCTAAATCGATCAATTGGTGGAGTGGAAAAGAGAGGAATAAGGAGCAGAGCACAGAAAACCTGTAGGGAAGGAGAAAAAAATATAGGATGAACCCAAGAGATTTAGGGAGCAGCAGGGAAAAACAGAAATTGGAGCATCAGGGAATGGTTTTTTCAAGGTGAAAATTAAAAAAAAAAAAAAAAGGGCTCTGGGAAGTGGAGGTGGGAATAAAAAAATGCCTTAAATGTCTCCTGGATTGGTTGGAAATAGTAACTAAGCAACCTCAGGATGAGGCAGGGAAAGGAGAAGGAGCTGGAGATTCCCACTGGGATATCAGAGAATTGGGGTAAGGGAAAAAACCCAACACACACAAAAAAATCCTTTTTTTTTTCCTGGAAGCTGCAATTTTAGTTTTGAAATGCCACAAAGGTTTGGAATCTTCTGATTTCTGTTATTTTCAGGTGAGAAATGAACAGCTGGATTAAAAAAAAAAATAAAAATCTGGATAGCAATGGCTCATTTGGATCCAGGATTGGGGGGAGCACCAGGGAAAAGGTCCCTGGCATCCCTGGGATCCCTCAGGGATCAGCTCAGGGATTCATGTCCTGGCAGAGATTTCCTGACCAGGCCCTTTAAAGACCTCTGACCCCAAAAAATCATCGTTTCTCCTCTTTATGGTGAACATTCCCATTTGTTCCCTGTTCCCTCTCTCTCAGTTCCAGTCACTGTGGAGCTCCAAGTTAAAATGGATCCTGTTTTATTCCTAAACTTGGCCCATTTTTTAGGTGTTCCTGCAGGTTTGGGCTGGGATTGAATTAATCTTCTTCCCAGCAGCTGCTGTGGGGCTGTTTGGGATTTGGGATGGGACGGGTGTGGATAATTCAAGGCTCTTTTGGAGCAGTTTTTCCCAGAGTCCAGGCCTTTCCCTCTCCTCCAGGAGGAGAGGTAGCACAAGGAATTGGGGAACAAAGCCAGGAAAGCAGATCCCAGCTGATCCCAGGAAAGGTCCAGACCATGTGGCTTCATGCTCTGCAGACAAATCCATGGGAACAAGAAGGAGAGAGGGGAATGTTGGGAATCTTGGCTTGTCCTCCCAAGCCACCACCATGAAGGAGCCCGGGAACGTCCTGGGAATGCTGAACCTGCCTGTGATGGGAAGTGGGGAATGAATTCCTTGTTTCCCTTTGCTTGTGTGGCTTTTCCTTGAGTTTTCCCTCTCCTCTCCTCCTGATTCTCCCCCTGATCCCACTGAGGGACCGGGAATGACCATCAGTGTGGGGCTGAGTTGCCAGCTGGGGTCCACCCACCACAGTCCTTTACCTCCTACTAAACTTGCTCTCCCTGGAGATTCCCAAGCCTCTGCTGGCTCTTCCCAAGCTCTTCATCCGTTTGGAGTCACCTCCAAGGAGCAGGAAGTTCTCCCTAGCTGGGAACACAACCCCCAGGATTGGGGAGGGGGGATGATGAGCAGGATCACTTTGGGAACCAGGTCCAACCCCTCCTGTGCCCAGAAGGTTTTTGGCTACAAAACCCCAGAAATATTCCCAGTTGGAAAAGCCCCGCAAGGACCATCTGCCAAACCTGCAGGTAACACGAAGTGGGCCCACCCTGGACCTTGCCTGAGGTTTGAAAAAGCTGGGATAACCTTTTCCTGCTGGATATTTTCATTCTACCTCAACACCTCCCACTCCAGGACAACGCTGGGAGCACGAGTGTCAAAGTTCTGGGGAACAAAAACAACAAGGAAAGAAGCTCAGCCAAAACAAGAACCACCCACAGAAGAGCCCTCTTCTCTCCTGGGCATTCCTGGAGCAGCTGGAAGCTGCAAACGCTGGCAATCTCCCAGGGAATGAGGCTCTCCAGCCCCAGGAGGTTAAACAAACACCACCCGGCTCCTTGTTTGGTTGGTTGGTGGCCAAAGCCCGGGAAGGAACACAATGGAAGGGTCCATCTGCCCATTTTTTCTGAGCTGTTTACCTAAGCCTGATCCCACTAAGTGGCCCTTTGTCCCAGAAAAAGGTAATTCTGCTCCATATCCAGGGAGAGTGAGCCTGGATCTGGGTGTGGGGGAATGACCCACCTTGTGGACTGTGGTAGCTGTAGGGAGGGCACCGTCTCTGGGCCATAATTCTGGGACTGTTGGTGGGAAAGGCTCATCTCCAAAGGGTGGAACCTCTAATTCAGGGATCCATGGATGGCTGAAGTCAGGTGGGGGCATTCCCATAGATAAACTGGATATTGCTGTGGAAGGGGAACTTCCTTGGCAGAGACACCACCACCTCAGCTGGTGACTCCAGACATCCAGAGAGGAAAACCCGAGCCAAGACCTCACCAGGATCAGGTTCAGGTCCTATTTCAGGCTCTGCTTAACATCTGATGGTCCCCTCTGGTGCATCCCAGCTCACCCCAGGGCATCCAAGGTCCAAAGCAGACACACCTTCACTCCTTGTCGTGGGTGCAAGAACCCAACACCACCGGAGTGAAGAGGTCAGACAGTGCTTGAGGCATTTGGGGCCCAATTTCATTGGGAAATCCACTTCCAAAGGGGATCTCCTGGATCTCTGAACTCACCAAGGTTTGATTCATGTCACAGGGATTTCTCAGAGTGAAAAATGTGTTCATGGAAGTGCCCAAGGCCAGGCTGGAGCCACCTGGGCTAGTGGAAGGTGTCCCTGGGCACTGGATGGACTTTCAGTTCCCTTCCAGTTCAAACCGTTCCAGGACTCCATGCCTTGGCCAAGCCCTGCCCTGTGTGTTCCTATTTGCTCCCAGAGTCCCATCCTGCTCCTCCAGAGGTGCTGGAGGCAAAAAGCCACTTTCTCCCCACCTGTGACCACTTTCCCCTTTCCATTTCCCTCTCTCCCCATGGCCTTTCTCCTTCCCCCTGTTCCTCCTCTCCATGAGGAGCAGCTCCACCTCTTCCCTGCCCTGGCCTGGCCCCCGTGTTCCCCAGGAATCCCCAGGGAGCAGCAGGACATCATTCCAGCCCTGTTTATCCTCCTGCTCCTCAGGTCCAGCTAAACATCCCCCCCCCCAGCCTGGAAACCCACCCAGATTGTTGGGGCTCAGCTGGGAGGTTCTTCTGCTTCTTTCCCCTGGTGGAAAAAAATCTGGTAGTTATTAATCCCCACCAAGGCCTCGGTTCCAGCAGAGCTGGGATGGCTCTGTGGTATCCAGGGAGAGACAGACTTTGTGGGAAGAGGCTGGATGATGGGGATGGAAGCAAGAACCTGGCTCCAAGAGCTATTTAAGGAGCTCAGCTCCTTAAAGTGGCCTGTTCTCCACAGATAAAGCCACTTTTGGCCACAGTGGTCTCGGTGGGGATATTTACTTCCAGATAATTCTGCACAAGCCTCTCCTCAGCCTTCCAAATTCCGGGAAAACAAAGGTGCTATTTATAATAGAATAAAAACTGGAGGTTAAATAAGAAAGCCTGAAGCTGGCTGTTTGTGCTCTCAGGTTTTGTCATCCTCCCTCCTCTGTGTTCATCTATTCATGGGCTGGAAAATAACCCAAACTCATCAAACCATGGCATGGTTTGGGTGGGAAGGGACATGAAAGGTCATCCTGTTCCATGGGCAGCGGCACCTTCCACTACCCCAGGCTGCTCCAAACCCTCCAGCCTGGCCTTGGTGCTGAAACAAAACTTCTTGGACACTGAAAGCACTTCCCAGGCTGCAAAATAGGAGGATCTACTGGGATCTAATCCTAATCCATTTGGGATTTATCCATTATGGGATCTGCTGTTGGTTTAAAAGCATCTCTGAACCCCTGTTTGGAGCTACTGCAGGAGGAGCTGGCTGGAAAAATAGTCTGTTCCTGGAGATCCATAACTGGCATGGGAAAGGGAGGGAGAGAGGGAGGGAAGGGAAGGGAAAGGGAAAGGGAAAGGGAAAGGGAAAGGGAAAGGGAAAGGGAAAGGGAAAGGGAAAGGGAAAGGGAAAGGGAAGAGGGAAAGGGAAAGGGAGGAGGAGAGGGAGAGGGAGGAGGGAGAGGAGAGGGAAAGGGAAGAGGGAGAAGGGAAAGGGAAGAGGGAAAGGGAAAGGGAAGGGAAGGGAGAGGGAAGGAAAGGGAAAGGAAAGGGAAAGGGAAAGGGAAAGGGAAAGGGAAAGGGAAAGGGAAAGGGAAAGGGAAAGTTTCCCAGAAGAATTGAGGATGTATTTTCTTCCTGCCCATAGTTGTCCCCTCATTTTGGGAGAAATGCAAGAGGAGAAGGGAAGCTGAGGATGGAGAAGGGAAGCTGAGGGATGGAGAAGGGAAGCTGAGGATGGAGAAGGGAAGATGAGGGTGGAGAAGGGAAGATGAGGATGGAGAAGGAAAGATGAGGGTGGAGAAGGGAAGATGAGGGTGGAAAGTGTTGTCACCTCCATCAACAATTTCCCTCCTCCATAATACCTGCCAAATACCAACGTTTGGGTCCATCCTTAAAAAAAGCCATTCCTCCCTCTGGAGCACAAGTGTCCCCCTCCTGCTTCCAGCAGCCACATCCCAGCATCCCAAAAGGGCCTCCAGCTGGAACGGAGCTTTGTCTCTGGAAAAGGGCCGTGCACTAAACCTGACCCAGAGCTGGAAAAGTCCCCCTTGTGCCTCTTCCAAGAACAACAGACCTTTGCAGTGTGCTCCCATAATTCATCACCAATTAAGGGTGGGAACAATCCCAAAAGCTGCCTCTCCAGGGAGGCAGGGAGGCAGGGAAAGAAGATGACTTAGGCCCTCAAAGAAATGGAAACCCAGCCCCACGCTGGCCTTGGAGATCCCACCCGGATTTGGGAGGCTCTGTGTGCCCAGGACACGTGGTCTCCTCACCTGGCTCCTGAGGGGGGTGGATGGTGCATCCCAAAGCTGCCAAGAACACGGAGAGAGAGGCTGAGAGCAGAGTTTGTGGCATCTCCTGCTTCCTCCTCTCCTCTTTCTTGGCCCTTGGGCAGCGTTGATCTCCATCCAGCCCATGGAATCACTGAGGGTGGAAGAGATCAAGTCCAAAATCATTGAGTTCAAGTCCCTCAAGTCCCAGATGATCAAGGGACATGGAAATGGATTTATCCACCCCTTGGGATGCTCTTCCTGAATCCCACACTCCAGGTTGAGGGTCTGAGCAGGGCTGTGTCTTTTGTAATTAGTGAGGAGCAGCTAATTAGGCTAATTAAACTAATTAAACCTCAGAACTGGTGCAACAATCCCTGTCCTGGGCCTTGGCAGCCCCACTGTCCTGGGATGTGGTTTAACAGGAACAAGGAGCCTCCTGGGACTGGGGTTGGCTCTGGAGGCCTCCAGCAATGGAGCAGACACAGCTCTGCTTTCCAGCTCTGCCTGGCTCTGTTTTCCTCATGGAATCTCTCCCATGGTTCTCCTGGAAGATTTCACCCCATTGGAGGGGCTGGAGCTTGGTCTCCTCCCTGCCTTCTCCACATGGGAAGATGTGGGACACCAGAACCACGACCTGTGGGGACAATGTCCCACCTCCAAACTGGCCATTCCATGTGGAAACAAGGGGGAAAGCTCATGGAAATGTCCCATCCTCTGCTCCTGGTCCTTCTCCTTCTCCTCGGGAAGAACCTCAGGAAAACTGTCCTGAGAGCAAGGACGGGGTTGGGGGTGGTTGCTCCTCCACTTCCCGTCTCCATTAACGCTCTGGGAATTGTTTTGCCGCCAGTCCTTAATCCCCAAATTGAAAACTGTTGGATTTGGGCCCTGAGCAAGGAGGACACAGCTCTGCTGAGGGCCAAACTCCCACCATTCCCAGCATCCCCCCAGCCCAGCCCTGGATCCATGGGCCCAAACGTTGCTCCAATGGGATTATTCCCCTCATTCTTGCACAGATCCCAGCCCAGGCTGGGGCACATCCCGGATTCCCACGGGAATGGGGAAGAGCCCTCTCTGGGAGGGCCTCCTCGTTTTGTGCAGCCTCGTTTGGATTTTTCGGGATTTTTTTTGGAAATTGCTTTATATTTAATATTCCATATCCTGCTGCTGTTTGGGTGTCAAACATCCCTGTCTGGAACCTCCAGAGCTGCCAAAGCCCGAGGTTATCAAACAGAACCAGCCCCCCGGTGCCAAACGCTGCCCACAAGGATTATTTTGCCGCTTCCAGCAGTTTTTTTGGAAGCGCCATTTCTCCAGAAGTTTCAGATTTTCACTCCTGGGCTCCGATTTGGAGTTAAAACAGAAGCTGAAATAAATGTTGGCGTTTCCCCTGGGAAGGAAATTTGATTTTCCCCCCTCAAAAAGAGGGTTCAGTCCAGATTTGGGTGGGAGGGGGACGTGTGAAACCGCATTAGTCCAAGGGCCTGTTCAGCCAGCAAGGGGGGTGTGAAAGGAGTGGATTCCATATGGATTTACAGGGGGTTTATGTTTCCCCTCCGTGGGTAATGTCTCTTTTTCTGGGTTTATTTCACCTTTCAAACACTCCTTCTTTGTTCTAAGCAGGGGGATTTTCAATTGAGGGTGCCCTGATGGATCAGGTTAACTCACCTGTGGGTGACTCGTCGAGCTGAGAAAAGCTCAACCTTTATTTCAAATATTGAAGATAATCTGGGTGCAAAATGTTGTTTGTTTGGGGTTTTTTTCCATGGTTTTTCAAAGCCCTTCAGTTGATTAAATAACAAGTGTTAACTCTTGGAATCGTGGAATTGGAAGGGGACCATCCAGTCCAACCCTCAGGAGTCCCACCCTGTGCCCCAGAGGATCATCCCAACCCTCCTGGAGCTCTGGCAGCCTTGGGGCTGTGCCCACTGCCCTGGGGAGCCTGGGCAGTGCCAACCACCCTCTGGGGAAGAACCTTTCCCTGAAAACCAACTTAACATCCCCTCACAGAGCTCCAGAACCCCTGGAAAAGAGCCCAAAGAGGAGAGGGAGATTAAACCCATCCCCTGGCACTGGCCTGGCCCAGGCTTTGGGAGCCAACAGCTCGGGATTTGACTGAGATCAAAGCCCAATCATCAGGATGGATTTATCCTCCCTAATTTATCTGGGATCTTTTAAACTCAGAGTGCTGGGCCGTGTTCAGACCATTGGAGCTGAGTTATAATTCCTGCTCCGTTGGGTTTTGAGAGTTCACAGGGGAAAATTTGGCTGGAAGAGAGAAAAAAACCTGTCTCATTCTAACTATTTAATATTTAAATCCCTTTCTTTTCATCCCTTCTGTCACAGAATTGCATTTTAACCCCAGCAAGACGGTCTGGATATTCAATTTAGATGGATAATCAATATGTGGGTGCTTCTTTTAACCTCCTGATGCTTCATCATTGAGGGAAACTTTCCTTAGAGGCAGATTTTTTTTTTTGAGCAGGATGCTGTTGTTTTTATCTACCATCAAAAGAGTAGAATTTCTTCATTTTTCACATCATAAATGTGTGGTTTTTTGGGAAGGGAATCTATTTTGGAAGGGCAGTTTTATATTGCACTGAGGTATTACACCTATTGCATCCTCTCTGATTGAGGCAGATGGAAGGACAAGCATGGAAAACAGCATTTTTTATGGAGAAATTGCTCTGTTTGTGTGTGCAGCCACAGATCAGCTGAAGATTCAAGTTCCCCAATCCTAAAAAAAGTCACTTCATGGAGAAGAGGCCTTTTAGAAAGGTGAGATGTTCAGCCCAGGGAGGAGTTTCAAGGAAGCCAAGGAGCTGGTGGGCTGGGAAGTGACATAAATTCACTATCCCTCAAAATCTGAAGCAAAAAATGCCCAGGAAGTGTCATTTCCACGGAATAACTCGAGCAGTTCCAGGCAGGCTCTGATGATTTTCTCTCCTGTTCATAAAACCCACAGAAAATACAGGGAAGGCTCTTTATTAACTCAAGGTGAAAACTAAAGGAGCTCAGAGGGAACCTCCTGAGCCTGGGCTGGGAGTCAAGCCTGGACCTTTAAATCTTCCTAAACTCAGGCAGGACTTCTCCTGGACTGGGACCAGCAGGAACCAAGGCCAACCATCCCCTTCCAGGCGTGGATTTTAGTGCAGACCGAGCCTTGGGTTCCAAACCTTAAATACAATAACTCCCAAAGTTAACCCTGGAGCAGCTACTCCTGGGCAGGAGGGTTAATTGGCACCTTTGTTTGCTCCCTCTTTTCCATGGAGAAGCTCCAAATTCATCCCAGATGTTCCTTGGAGGGTTTATTTCACATTGACTTTGATGGAGTGGTCCCAGGGTGAGTTTATTCCCAGACCTTCCACCTTCCATGGAGAGCCTGCCAAGCTTCCCTGCCTCGGGATAACTCCCTGCCTGGCCCTTCCCGCTGCTGCCTCTTCCCAGAAAAGCAAGTTGTTATAAGATCCTCAGAGTCCCTGAGCCTGTGGAGTGTCTCTGTGCCAGGATATCCCACGGGATTCATCCCTTCTGCCACCTCGTGCCCAAGGTGGCACTTGGTCTGGAGCAAATCCAAGGAGAGGCAGGGATGGACCAGGATCAGGAATACCAGGAATCTGAGTCCTCCTATTCCTGACAGGTTATTCCTGAGCAGGGATGTGACTCCCCCACTTTATGGGATGGATGAGCCACCACCACCTTTGGAGGAAGGGGAGTTTAGTCCTGAGGGTGTAATCCTGCCTAAACCACCTCCCAGTGGAATCAAAGCATCGAAACACCCTTATTTAATAATATCCCTCATTTATTAATCCCTCTGGGGCTTTGGGAATGTGGCAGAGCCAAACAACAGCCTGCAGAGACTCCTCCTGGACCTTGGGCTCAGCACTGTCAGGCCTGACCCTGAGCTTTGACCTTCAGTGCTGGTGTCTCCAGCCAGCCTTTGGACGAAGGCCCAATCTGGAAGCCATTCCCAGAGAACAAGAGCACATTAAATCCACGAGGGGGATAAGGAGGTCTCTCAGAACAGACACAGCTCCCCTTGTTTTGGGGCTGTGGAGCCCGACCCAGCCCGGGTTCAGCTCCAGTTCAACACATCCCAACAGGAAAACAAATGTTTGGTCCCCAGAACAAACCAGTCAGAACCAACCCCACCACCACCACCCCTCAGACTCCAGCCTTGGTTCAGAGCAGGGTGTTGAAATCCCAAATTAAAACTATTGTTCCCCAGCGTTTGTTTATCTTCTGACTTCAACAGCTGCAATTTTCCGAGTGCCCTTTTCGTGTTGTCAAATAAACACAGAGGTTTTTTAAGAGCACTTTTGTCTTCAGCGAGAGAAAAAGGCATCCCAGGGCTCCTCTGGGCAGTGACCTGATGGATCTGGGTGCTGGAAATGCTCTCCCAGAGCACCCTCGTGGCGTTGGAAGGGCTCAACCACGACATTTTTATGACGTTCCCAGGAGATTAATATGTTTGGTGGGTTTTTTGTGTATGTGTATGTGTGTGTGGTTTTGGTTTTTTTTTAATGTGGCTCATCTGCAAATGAACCAAAACTTGGCCCAGAGTTGGTTTTTTTTTTGGGAGCTCGGCTTTTTTTCATCCATCTCTTCTTGTTTAGAGAGCTCTAAGAGGATGTTCCAGAGTTTCATGTGATCCTTCAACTCTGGACAGGGCTCCCATGGATCCTCCAACACTGTCTGTGCTCCTGGCTGAAATATTTCCAGCTGCCCCCTGATATTAATGAAGAAGATTATGAAAAAGAGACATTTTTTTTCCCCCTTTTCCTTTGATCTGACCAGTTTTTCCAAGGAGAGCAGAAAAGTTTCACGTTTCCCGTTGATAAAATAAAAAATCCCAGCTCATAAATCAGCTTTTCAGCCCCTGAATGAAACGTTTTCAGCCCAGTCTTTCCAAATAACTGTGACACAATTAATGCCTCCCTGTCCCTGTTTCTGGCAGATGGGATGAGATGTCCACCAGCCCCTGAGCTCCCAGGGCCGTGCAAACGTGTCCTTAGCAGAGAAGTCAAGGAAATGCCATCAGCAAGGAGGGAAATTGGGGAATGTGAGAAGGGAAGATGGGGCCCAACCCCATGAACCAAAGGGAATTAATGGCAGGGACAAAGACAGGCCCGAGGAGTTCTTAATCCTGTGTCAACACCGAGGACCAGGAGGTAAAGGCAGCTGCCAAATCCTCCTGGATTTTGCCCTCCTGCCTGGAGGCCTCTGGAAGTGCTGGGCTAAAAAGGGCTCTTTCCTGCAATTCCAGCGGGAAGAGTGTGTGTTTTAGGAGCAGGAGGAAGGAAAACCTCTGTGCTCCCCTCGAGGTGCTCAGGGAGCCAAGGTAAACCCACGTGGGGAACAGAGGGGACATTGTTCCCCTGCTCCTGCTGTTTTCCACAGGGAGGGATGTGTGTTTTGGGAAGGGTTGGTTTCATGACATCACACATTAAAGGGCATTTGGATGTCACCAAACCTCACCTGTCACCAGGTCACCCCCTCTTTGTCACAGGGACGAATCCATGGATGGTCCTTGGAGGTCCCTTCCAGCTCAGCTTTTCTGGGATTCTGGGATGTCTCATTATAACCCTGGAGGCTCCACCTCCAAAACATCTGGAGGTGCTGCAGGGCAGGAGGGGGGTTGGTCAGACAGGGGGAAGTTCTCCTTGCAGAACAGAGATGACCCAAAATTCAGGCCACACAAAAATGGGCTTTCCATGGTCCTTCATGGCTGGGGCAAATCCCTTGGAACTCCTCTCAGCAGGGCTGGGACAGAGGTGTGAATCCTGCAGGGATGTTCCTTGGCACACACAGCCTGCTCCTCACACTGGCACAGCACACAGGACATGAAGAATAGATGGGATATTGGGAAGGAATTGCTGGCTGGGAGGGTGGAGAGACCCTGGCCCAGGTTGGGCAGAGAAGCTGTGGCTGCTCCTGCATCCCTGGAAGTGTCCAAGGCCAGGTTGGAGCAATCTGGGCTAGTGGAAGGTGTTCCTGCCCAAGGCAGAGGGTGGGACTGGGTGATCTCTAAGGTCTCTCCCAACCCAAACCATTCTGTGATTTGTAAATAACGGTTAAAAGTTTGACTTTATGCCCTCAGAGGTCTTTTGCCATCTAAATGATTGTATGAGATGCAAAAGTCACATTCTCTTGCAGAATGTCCATGTTTTGCCACTGCTTTTCTGCCTGTGGTTTGAACTCCTGAGCTCACCATCAGTTACAGCAAATGTTGGGCAATTTATTTACCTAAAGACTCTAATTTTGGCATTTTAATCTGCTTGAGAGCAATAACTTGGCAATCAATCTTAATTAATCTTAATCAACCATTTAATTAGAGGTGGTGCAGAGCTGTGAGGTTCAAACAGCCTCATCCACCCCTCTGGCACATCCAGATGGGATGAAACACCTTCTGGAGTCCCACCTCCTTCCTGTAGACCGGAGACAGACCAAAGGTGGTTGATTCAGACTAAAAACCTGGTTGAAATCAGATTAATTGATATCCAGCTTTGTTAAGCTCTGATGAAACCTCATTCTGCAGCCCAGGAAAGGCAGTAACAAGTTAATTATTCTCAGCATTTTGTTGGAATTTGTTGTGAAGAAAATGTCTCTTCTGAAGCAGAATTGGCACCAGAGACCCTTCCAGGAAAAAAGACAATCCCAGAGGGACTGAGAAGTGTCATAAATCCCATCAGGAGCATGAGATCAGTAGAAACGGGCAGGGAAAATCCTGATAGTGGGATTTTTGAGGGGCAGGGAGTGCAACTTGAAAGGGTAGGAAAGTAGCCAAGCGACACAGAACATCAGTGCCAGCTCAGAAGTGTCTCCAGAAAGGGATGTTTTGGGCACAATCCAAGGGGAATGTGAGCAAATCCCATAAAAGCAGAAAAGGGGATTTCACATCCGAGCCCTTGGTGGGGCAGAGATACAAAGCATGCCGTGTCCTGGGACTGCTGTGGAGGTCGGACCTTCCAGAGCAGGAAAACTGCAAATCCCTCAAAACAAACCCGAAATGTGGTGGGGGGGAAGAGGAGATGGAGATGTCAGGGAATACTCAGGGAACGGGAAAGAGCAAAGTGACACGGGAAAGTCACAGGCTGGGCAGAGAAGCTGTGGCTGCCCCTGCATCCCTGCGAGTGTCCAAGGCCAGGTTGGAGCCCCCTGGGCTGGGGGAAGGTGTGGAACTGGATGGGCTTTCAGGTCCCTTCCCACCCAAACCATTCCAGTCCAGGCTGGCACCAGCTCATCCCAAGGCCTTCCCTTCCCTTTTCCCTCTCTTTTATCCCGTTAAACAAGGTCAGGAGCTGCTCTTTCCCTCTGCCTCCTCCTGCCGGGCCCAGCCCCTGCCGTGGCCGTGGAATCCAAGGCGGGAGGGACGGGAGGGTGAAGGAAAGCCGGAGGTTTTCCCTATTTCCAGAGGCTGGTTCCGAGCCTGCCACTTACACACATTCCTGGGAAGTGAATAATCCCTGGGAGGGCTCAGAAATAGCTCCCTGTGGTCCCACCATCCTCACGGGGCCGAGGTCAGGGAGCGGGGCTGGAGCCACTGGGCAAGGACAGGGCAGGGAGGCAGCGAGGAGGGTTTGGAGTGCAGGGTGGAAAATATGGAAAATACAGGAAAAATATGGAAAATATGTCAAATACAGTGTCTGAAATAGAAAATATACAAAATACAGAAAATACATTAAAAATATATAATACATAATATATAATACACAATATATAATATATAATATATATAAAATACAGTGTTTTAAATATAAAATATAGAAAATATAGAAAATGCCTAAAATATATAAAGTCCCGTGTTTTAAATATAAAATATAGAAAATATAGAAAATACCTAAAATATAGAAAATACCTAAAACATAGAAAATACTTAAAATATAGAAAATACAGTGTTTTAAATATAAAATATACAAAATATAGAAAATGCCTAAAATATATAAAGTCCATTGTTTTAAATATAAAATATTAAAAATACATTAAAATACGGTGGTTTAAATATAAATTGCATAAAAATATATAAAATACCCAAAATATATAAAATAAAGAGTTTTAAATATAAAATATATAAAATAGAGTGTTCTAAATATGAATAAACATAGTGGTTTACATATATATATAAAAATATATGTATAAAATAGAGTGGTGTAAATGGGAAATATCTGAGGATAAAGCTTGGGGATGCTGGGAGAAATCCTCTTTTTTGGGAGTGAAAAGGGACAGGGAGAGGCTGGCTGTTTAAATATAAAATATAGAAAATATAGAAAATATAGAAAATATAGAAAATATAGAAAACAGAGTGTTTAGAATATGAATAAACATAGTGGTTTACATATATATAAAATATATATAATATCTTTAAGATGATACGTATAAAATATATATAAAGTGTATATATATATATATAAAATATATATAAAATATATATAAAATATATATAAAATAGAGTGGTGTAAATGGGAAATGTCTGAGGACAAAGTTTGGGAATGCCTGGAGAAACCCTCTTGATCAGGGGGCTGAGAGGGCCAGGGAGAGGCTGCGTGTTTTTATCCCGCTCTAAGGAACACGACCTGTTTCCCTTCCCACGGGAAATGTTGGATCTTCCTCTGCTCTGCGTGGCCAGATGGTTTGGGGATGGTTGGTTTTGGGATAGCTGAGGGAGGAATCCATCTCCTGAGTGGGAAGAAGGGAAGGAGGGGGAAAAAAAAGGAAAATCCTTTTTTCCCAGCTGGAAAAACCTGCTTTTTGAGGATGGTGCAGGATATCCACAGGGGACAGATGAGGAGTATCTGTTTTAAACCCTAATTCCAGGGTTTTCCCACCTCTGTGCTCCCGTGGAGCATCACCACACCTGGAATGGGATCAGGTGCCGTGGGATCAGAGGGTGGGAGAAGGAGGGGCCGGTTCATGACCTTCCAGGAGATGATGGTAAGATGCAGGAAGTCCTTCCATGGATATCATTTCCCCCTCCCCTGCCCTAAAAACCTGTCAGGAATTGCAGAGAGCTGACCATGTCCTAGGGTAGGGAGATGTCCAAGGTCACTCCTCCTCTCCAAGGCACATATTCCAGAGATCAGGAGGAAGGTTTGGTAGTTCTCTCCAGAAACAGAGGTAGAATTCCCATATTTTTGTTAAATTTGACTAAGCGTGGGATTTTCGGGATCAGTCCCATTAATTCTTGCTGTCAAACAGCAGGTGTTGCTCTGACCTGCCCATCCCAACCCCTCTGCCAGCACAGGACAATCCATTTCTCTCTCCATTGAGACCTTTAAGATCCCTTCCCACCCCACCCATTTCATGATTCTGTGACCACGGGAAGGGTGAGGGGATGGATCCCAACCTTTCCTTCCCCCTGGTGCCACAACAGGGACGTTCCCACTCATTTCCCGTCGCAAAACACTTGGACCGGAAAACTCTGCGGGAACACAACAAACCCAAAGGGGTTTACAAACCCAGAGCCCTCAGCTGGTCCAAGGAACTGAGTCAACACCCGACCAGCCCTCGGGATGTTCCAGGAAAAGCCTTTTCTGCTCCTCTCCAGGTCCCGCTGCGGTTTCGCCGCGCCACAAAATCTCTGCTCACGCCCTGGTCCCTGGTCCAAAGGCGGCACTGGTGCCGTGTGAGGGCACACGTAGGCTCCTGGCAGGGACACCTCCCATCCAGCTCCAGCCCTGCCACCTCTTGGCAAAGCCCTGGAGATCCGGCTCCCAGCGGATCCGCCCGGGGAAAACACCCTTCCAAGGCTAAAGGGAAAATAAAAGGGCCAGAGTGGCAACCAAGAGATTCCTGCCGGGAGATTGGTGCCTCAAGGGCCTGAGGAGAAGCCACAACTCCTCTGTGGGTTCCTCACCTTCCCCTGTGTCCCCTGGGGGGGTTCTGTGGCTGGGGTTTGGTAGCGGGGGGCTCCAGGAGTGGCTTCTGTTGGAACCTTCCAGAAGCTTCCCCTGCCCCGTGGAGCCAATGCCAGCTGCTCCAGGACAGGATTCCTGCCCCTGGCCCGAGCCAAGCCAGTCAGGAGTGACAGTAACACCTCTGGGATAACACATCGAGGCACAGAAGGCATTGAGCAGAAAGAATTCCAGCCAGGGAAGAGTGGAGTGGGAACATGGGAACAGCAATGCAGACCCCAAGGGCAGTGCAGAAGGAGGGGCAGGAGGTGCTCCAGGCCCTGCAGCCCCTGGGGGAGCACTGGAGTGCAGAGGGAGAGGGACAGAGTGGCTTTAGTGGGTACCTGGCACCAGGCAGGGGCATCCCCTGCATGCCCCCAGACATGGAAGCAGGAATTCCTTCCCCCACAGTGACTGCGGATCGTGGCTCCTCCTGGGCTTGTGGCACCAGGGAATGTGTCTGTGTTTGTTGGGACTTTTGCCACCACAAATCCTCAGGGCCCCATTTCAGCCTGGATGTTGTGGGAGGGGAAATTTGGACTTGGCTTAGCCCGGAAGGAGGAGCAGGAGGAGGAGGGAGAGGGATGTGGAGAGGGATGTGGAGAGAGACTGCTGCTCTTCTTTGCCTTCCAATTCAGGGCCAGCCTTGTCCCCCTTCTTTCCAGGTTTCTCCTGGATGTGTCTCCTCTCTTCCCTCCCTCTGGAATCAGCTTCAGAGCTGCTGATGCTGCACCCAAGTGTCCCACCCATGGAGGGAACCCCAGTGCCCTTCCCATCCATGCTCAGCCCTAGGAACAGTCCTTGGGAGCCCCAGGTTGGGCTGGTTCCCATTAAAATGGGATTTTGTCTGGACTGATTTGCTTCATTCCTTATTTTTGAGAGGATTATTTTTTCTTTTCCTACTGCCAAAGCCACTGGGTGATCATGGAATGGTTTGAGTTGGAAGGGATTTTTAAGACCATCTCATCCCCAACCCCTGCCATGGGCAGGGACCCCTCCCACTATCCCAGGTTGCTCCAAGCCCTGTCCAGCCTGGCCTGGGACACTTCAGCTGGACACCCTCCATTCCAGGTGGGAAGCATCATGTCCACACAGCCTGACCCCAGGCAAGGCCCACATATTCCCACTTCAGCTTCCAAGTGTCCAATCCAATCCAGTGGATCTAAATGGATCCTTGCCCAGAGAAGCTGTGGCTGACCCATCCCTGGAGGTGTCCAAGGCCAGGTTGGAAGGGGCTTGGAGCAACTTGGAATAGTGGGAGGTGTCCCTGCCCATGGCAGGGGGTGGGATTGGATCCTCTTTAAGGTCCCTTCCCACCCAAAGCATTCCATGATTCCGTGATCCCACGAAGTGTGGCTCAGCTCTGCAAACATCCACTGTGGTGACAACATTTCTGGTGACCTCCTGGGCCTGGTGAACCTGCAGCAGACAAAAGGCAGTTGGGGGATGAAGGTTTATCTGTTCTCCTCCTCTCTCCTATCCAAGGGCAGTTCCTTGACCTGCCAGCCAGGAATGGGAGATCCCTCCCAGCTGGAGCAGCAGGCCCTGGCACAGGAGGGTACCCTGAGTGCCTCAGCTCAGAGCCCTGAGCTCCTCCTTTTGGGGGCTGTGTGGTCTTGGCCCTCCTCATTCCCAGATTCCCAGCTTCCCTGTACCAGACAACACCCAGATCCCAGGCTGGGAACAGGAGCCAGACCAAGTTCACTCTGGAAAAAAGCACCTGTTTTCCCTCTTCCAACTGCAGGAACAGCTCCCTGGGGCTGCCGTGGGTTCTCCCTGGGAAATGGGGACAGGATGTCTCCCCAAAGCCCAGGGGCTCCCCTGGGAACCACAGCACGGGAATTCTGGCAGGGGTTTTGTGGGAGGTTCAGAGATCTTTTCTTGCCTTACATTCCATGGATCTCCCCTTTGCTGCAGGAGCTGGATCCTTTCCCCTCTGAGGGGCTGAATTCCCAGTGATTTATGTCCAGCAGGATTCCTTTAGTCTCCCAGTCCAGTTCAGATTTTCTTCCCTCCTTCCCAAGCCCTTTCCTGACCATCATCACTGCCCTCAGTGCCAGCCTCACCTCCCTTTCACCACCCTCCTTTTCCCTCCTGCTTTGTCTTGGAACAACCACGTTACATTTCCCCCTTTGACCAGCTAATTATTCCCTGATCCCTTTTTCTGTTGGATCCATCCATCAGCAGGAAGGAAAGCTTTGGTTCCTCTCACAGAGGGGAGGGATCAGTCACACCAGACATGCAGGTTTTTTTGGCAGAACCACCAAGTTCCACACAGATCTCAGCCCTGGGATCTCAGCTCCTTTCCTCCTTTATTTTTCCAGGGAGGAATTGCTGGTCGGGCAGGGACAGATTTAATCAGATCTGCAAGAACACACTTGGGGTTTTTGATCCTTTCAATGATTTCTCTACATTGATTTGAGGCCATTCCTCAGTCCCAGGGTACTGAAACCTAAAAGCTGATGTCTCACTCTCATTCTCCACCTAAATTGAATCTCCACAAAGAAAAAGGTGGGAACAGCAGGTTTGTGTGGAATTTATATGAAATTATGGGTTTGTATGAAATTTCCACATTATCTCCATTCACAGACTCGTGGAATGGGTTGGGTTGGGAGGGACCTTAAAGATCATCCAGTTCCAACCCCTGCCATGGGCAGGGACACCTTCCACTAGCCCAGGCTGCTCCAAGCCTCATCCAACCTGGCCTTGGACACTTCCAGGAATGGGGACTCCACCACCTCCCCAGGCAGCCCCTTCCAGTGCCTGCCAACACTTTTCCTGAGGAAACTCCTCCTGAAATTCTTCCCTGGGAACCCTTCCTTTGCTGCTTGGGCACTGAACCCATTCCCAGGGGCTGCAACCAGGGGGACAAGGTGCTGTCACTCCCAGCTGCCACTCAACAGGAGCCTCCAAGTTCCCACCTCAGCCAAGAATCCCAGAATATCCTGAGCTGAAACTGGGACCTTTCCTGAGCTTTAATTACAGGCAGCAAATCAGGGGTGGAAGGAGGCACCAACCTGACCCTTCTCAACCCCCAGATCGACCTGGACACCCCCAGAGCACCCCAGACAGTGTCTTGGGCTCTGCTGTGGCACAAAACCCCTCTTTTTCACCGAGTTGAGGCTCTGTGCCCTCAAAGGCCCCGAGCAGGCAGCACTTCCAGCCCCTCAGACAGAACACAGCCATCTCCCCGTCCTCGGAGCGTGTTCCCTTTCACTGGAGCCTTTCTGTGGCTTTGGCCAAGCCCCAGAAGTTGGCAGGACCAACAGACACACAATTGAACTGCTCCCAGCCCTGGAGCAGCCCAGGGATGACAGAAAAGTGCCTGTGGATTTATTGGCTAATTAGGAGACGGGCACTTGGAAAGGGAGGTGGGAGGTGGTGTCGGTGACTCAGGGGGTGGCAGCGGTCCATGTGCTGCTGGCCTGGAGCAGAGGGCAGAGAAAGGCACTGTCCAGCTCCACAGGCTCCAGCACAGCCTGTCTGTGCTCCCCTTTGCATTTCTTTCCAGGGCAAAGGTGTTAAAAACCTCCCCTCCTCCTCCTCCTCCTCCTCCTCCTTCCCCCTAATCAAAGTTTTCCCACTGGGGAAGGATGTTCTTGCTGCATTTGCACATCCCACTGTTATCCCCTGTCCATGGAGGTGCTCCTGGGATACACTTCTGGTTATTCAGTCCTGCTTCATTCCCAGCCCTGAACATCCCAGACCTACAGGTCATGGAATCTCAGAATGGATTGGGTGGGAAGGGAACTTGGAGTCCACCCAGTGCCACCCCCTGCCATGGGCAGGGACACCTTCCACCAGCCCAGGATGCTCCAGCCTGGCCTTGGACACTTCCAGGGATCCAGGAGCAGCCACAGCTTCTCTGCCCAACCTGTGCCAGGGCCTGTCCACCCTCACAGCCAGGAATTCCTTCCCAAAATCCCACCCAAATCTTCCCTCATTCCCCTTTGTCCCATCACTCCATGCCCTTATTCAAAGTCCCTCCCCAAGTCAAGAGGCACTTCCCAGGTTATGGACACACAGGTGATGTTGGTTTGCAACCAGAAACCAAAATTATTCCCAGCTCACCTGGCAATAATTCACCCTCCTGCCAGGGCTGGATCCCTCTGCTCTGGAGCCAGGCTGGGAGAGCTGGGGGGGTTCCCCTGGAGAAGAGAAGGCTCCAGGGAGACCTGAGAGGCCCTGGCAGGGCCTAAAGGGGCTCCAGAAGAGCTGGAGAGGGACTGGGGACAAGGCCTGGAGGGACAGCACACAGGGAATGGCTTCCCACTGCCAGAGGGCAGGGTTGGGTGGGATATTGGGAAAGAATTTGGGGCTGTGAGGGTGGGGAGGCCCTGGCACAGATTGGGCAGAGAAGCTGTGGCTGTCCCTGGATCCCTGGAAGTGTCCAAGGCCAGGCTGGAGCAACCTGGGACTGGTGGGAGCTGTCCCTGCCCATGGCAGGGGTGGGACTAGGTGGGCTCCAAGGTCCCTTCCCAGCCAAACCATTCCATGATTCCACCCACCTCCAAGAAGAAATAAGGGATAAAGCTCCAAGTGACAACCCTTAGAGGGCACAGAGGTGACACTTCTGTCTGGGAATGTTCACCTTTGTAAAGTTTGGGATTTTGGTGTGGGATTGGGTTCTTTGCCTGGATCAGACAGGAAGCTTTAGCTGAACCAGCCCAACCAGAGCTGAAAACACGACGGGTCTTTTTTTTCCTAGAAATGTTCAGTTGCTCCTGTGATCCCCTTGCTGCCAGGAGTTTAATCCTGGGCCTGAAATCCATGTTTCTCACTCTCCAAACACTCCCAGCTCCGGGCTGTTAAAAGGAGCAAAGCCCTTCCAGTGGCAGCTCCGGGGAAGCTGCGAATTTGGCACCGAGGGGGAGGAATGAACTTGCTCCCAGTAAATCTCTCCATTAAACCCTTTCCATGATGCCCAGGCCCTTCAGCAGCTCCAGGAATTAATCCTCCTGGAGGTCTCTCTCTGACAAGTCTCAGCACCAGCCAGAAGAGAGAAAATCACAATTTCTTGTGTTTGTAACTCGTGATTTTGCTTTGGGTTTTTTTTCTGCTGTAAAACCCAAGGATTTTTTCCAACATTTCCAAGTTTAAAGCACCTCTGGAGGCTCCATCCCTGCAAACACTGGCACAGCCTTCCTGGGAGTCGAGGCAGAGCTGTGGATCCCAGAGGATTTGGGATGGCAGGGTTTAGTGTCCTGACAAAGACCATACTGGGGAGGATGTGGAGGAGCAGGAGCTTCCCTAGGATTGGTGGGAAATGAGTGTCCTGGCTGTTGGAATGTCAGTCCCTCCCAAGGCTGAACATCCACAGGATCATGGAATGGGTTGGGTTGGAAGGGAACTTGAAGATAACCCAGTTCCAACCCCCTGAACATTTCCAGGGATCCAAGTGGGAGCCCAACCCCCGTTCACCCCGTGCTCCCGGGAGATGACGATCCCTGAGCGTTCCCATCCCAGGGAATGACGGTTGTGGGCTCAGCCCAGGCTCCAGGAGCATTCTGTTCAATGGGAGCCCAAAGCAAACCCTTCAAGGAGCAACACAGAGAATCCCAGAGGCTGGAAAAGCCCTCCCAGCCCAGGGATCCCCCTGTGCCCCATCCCCACCTTGTCCCCAGCCCAGAGCACTGAGTGCCATGGCCAGGCCTGCCTTGGACACCTCCAGGGCTGGGCACTCCAAACCTCCCTGCCAGTACCTGACCACCCTTTCCAGGGACAAATTCCTCCTGATGTCCAACCTGAGCCTCCCCTGGCACAGCTGGAGGCCGTTCCCTCTTATCCTGTCACTTCTTTTTTGGGAGCAGAGCCCGACCCCCTCCGGCTCCCCCCTCCTGTCAGGGAGTTGCAGAGCCAGAAGGTCCCCCCTGAGCCTCCTTTTCTCCAGGCTGAGCCCCCCCAGCTCCCTCAGCCCCTCCTGCTGCTCCAGCCCCTTCCCTGGACACGCTCCAGCCCCTCCATGTCCTCCCTGCAGGACCCAGAACTGCCCCCAGGGCTGGGGCTGTGACCCCCCCAGTGCCAGCAGGGAGGGAACAGCGACTTTCCCCTGCAGGCAGACCCGAGGAAAGGCAGAGTGGAAACCATTCCCTGGAGATTCCACGAGTCTGCAGCTGTCAGGAGTGAAACCAGAGCACGTGTCTGCCTGGGAGTCAGGACTCCTTTACATTCCCACCAACATCCATTAGGAGCCCAATCCACCACCTTGCAGACAGTTTTCCCCCTCCCTGACTGCGTTTGATGACAAGTCCTGCCTTGCCAGGTGGGTGACTTTTCCCAGGATCTCGCAGCACTCGGCTCCATCCTGATGAAAACCCCTTAAGCTGCTGAGTGCAGATCCAAGCGGCGTTTTGTTCCTTCATTTCCCAGGATTTTCCATTCCAAGAAGTATCGTTTTGGACGGATTTATTCCAGAATTTGACACAACTCCTTCCCCCTCTTCCAGGTTCTTGTCAGGAAGGAGCTGCTGGTCCCCCTCCCGAGGGTTGTGTTTTACAGCCCAGGGTGTGTCAGGCCAGTTGAAATCAGGGATAATTGGGGGAGACTGAAAGTTCTGGATGTACCAAGGCAAGGAGGGGGAAAAGTGTCCTTGAAAGGAGACCTTTTCCCTGTCGGTTTTTGCCTGGATTCTCAGTGTTGCTCCCTGAATTCAAGGGAAGAGGGAGGAAATTGGATGATGTGTGGAGTCTCCACGAAAGGTCTGCAACGTCTGCTTCCCAACCTAATGAGCAGTCTCGGGAGCACGGAGCCAAATCCGCCCTTTTCCTGCCCCTGCCACTCCTGCTCCCTGAGAGGACTTGGCTGAGGGACAAATTTCCCTGGAGTCAGGGAAGAAAAGGGGAAAAATCCACCCCAGAAGGGCCTGTGAGCCCTTACCCCCCGAATTCCAGGGAGGCTGAGGGCTCCCCCTCTGAGCTCTGGAGCCTCAGGCTGTCACCAGGAGACCTTCAGAGGCTCCACATTCCTGATGGAGCCGTTGGATCTTCCCAACCCTTGAATTCAGGCCCGAAAGGAGGGGATTTGTTTAAAACCAGGAGCTGCAAAACACCCGACACTTCAAACCCAGCTGTGACTCCTCTGCTGAGCAGCAGCGCTTGCTGGGCACGCCCTGGAGGCAGATCCATGCTCTCCTGGGCTATCCCACGGCTCCAGATCCCAGATACCCAGAGTTCTGGTGCTCTTTTGGGGGGGGATTGGAGGCAGTTCGAGCTTTAGGCTTGGCTTTGTGGAGCAATGGAGCTCAGGGGGCCCAGCCCGGTGTCCACGCCCCTCCTGCTGATGAACCTTCTCTGTGTCCTGCTGCCCGTGGATGGCTCTCACCCCACTGCACTTGGGGCAGAAGGGCCAAAACTGGGCAGTCTTGGCCCCTTTTCAGGCACAAAATCCCAAACAACCCTTTGGCTCCCTGGCTTTGCATTCATGACTTTCCCAGTGCTCGTGCCCAGCCCTTCCTGCAGGGACAGCCCCACCCTGGTGACGCCTGTTCTGGCCACCCAGGCCAGCGAGGGACAGAGCAAGAGAGAGTCCAGGAGGGAGGGGACCCTGGAGCCAAAGGAATCTCCCTTAATCCGGGTGGATACCACAGGCTGGAGAATGCTGGGAGCAGCCAAGGGGGCCGTGCCTGGGGCACCTCCTGGCCCAGCCCAAGGGCTGAGTGACCCAGGGAAAGATGGGATAAAGGCACTGGGAGGTGTGGATGTGGGAAAAAGAGCTCAGAACTGATGGGGTTTGAGTGGGATGGACCCTGAGGTGCTGCTGGGGAGATCCCTCATGTCCCAACCCTCCGGCACTGGGGTTGTCCCAGCACAGCACACGATCACGGGATGGAATGGGCTGGGCTGGGAGGCACCTGAAAGGCCATTTAATTCCAGAGCCTGTCCCATCCCTGCCCGAAAATCCTCACTTTGCTTTTGAGAGTCGATGTTTGAGCCAGGCCAGGACCCCCCCTGATCCCACAGGACCAAAAGGAGCTGAGCCTTGTGCTGATGTCAGTCTGGAACAGCTTAAGCCAAACTCCCCCCTCCCAGCACGAGTCCATCCATGGCTCTGCTGCCCTTCTGGACCTCCCCCAAGCAGCAGCTCAGTGGAAGGATCATTTGCTCCCAAACCATCCCTGGTTTTGATTTTGTGGGGAAAGGATTGACTGACATTTACCAAAAGCTGCCTGGTTTTCCCCCATTCTGCTTTTCCACAGCTCTGCTGGGATAACCAGCCCTGCTCCTCGCTTTTGATCCTCAGCTGGAGCCAGGAAACACCAGAGAAAGCCTCAAATCAGGATGAGGGAGGGGGAAAAGGGGGAGGACCAAGCAAGAAAAGTGAAGTGAAGTTCCCTGAACCACAAATGTTCCTGGGATGAGCTCATTTTATGGGTCTGGAATCTCCGTGCCAGCCCCTCAATCATGCTGAGGGGCTGAAACACATCAACAGTTTGGCTTGGGATTTGGCAAAAGAGGGGAAGAGACGATGAAGGAGTGGGAGAAAGATGCTTTTCATGCAGTTGGGCTTGTAGGAACTCCAAGGATCAAAGCACCATCCAAGAGTCTCCCCATCAGTGGCCTACTGAGCCACTTCTGACATCACCAGCAGCCCCAGAGACACTTCCTGCCGACTGCAACAGCTCAGGGGTGTTTTAAACACACTTTTCCCGTGGACTTGAAGCGTTTTGCAGCTCCTCTGATGAGCTGCTCTGCAGGTGTCCCGTGCTGAGCTCGTCTCTCCCGTCTGGTGTCACATCAGGGTTCCCCAGCCCTGAGGGCCTGCAGGTCAAAGCTCCCACTCAGGGGCCTCAGCTGGAAGGAGGAGACAAAAGGGACAAGGAGCCCACCCCGAGCTCTGCAGGGAGCACAGGGAGAGCCAGAGGGCATGGGCTAAAATCCCACCTGGAACTGTGTGGGGCAGCGATGCTTCAGGGGCTCACCTGATGGGCCAAAGCTGGACTGCCCGGCCCAAACTCAGCTCCCACTGCGGGAGCCAGAAATTCAGAGCAATCCCATCAACCTCCCACTTGGATCAGGTGGATTGTTCCCAATTTGACTGGAATGGTTTGGGTTGAGAGGGGCCTTAAAGATCCAGTTCCATGGGCAGGGACAGCTCCACCAGCCCAGATTGCTCCAACCTGACCTTGGACACTCCCAGAGATCCAGGGGCAGCCACAGCTTCTCTGCCCAACCTGTGCCAGGGCCTGCCCACCCTCACAGGGAAGGATATCCCAGGATCCCAGAGGCTGGAAAAGCCCTCCCAACCCATGGATGCCCCTGTGCCCCATCCCCACCCTGTCCCCAGCCCAGAGCACTGAGTGCCACTCCAGGCCTGCCTTGGACACCTCCAGGGCTGGGCACTCCAAACCTCCCTGGGCAGCCCCTGCCAGGGTCTAATCCCTCTTTCCACGGGTAAATTCTTCCCCATGCCCACTGTCACCCAGCAGTGTTTGCTGAGGCTCCTCCTGGGATGGAAAGAAGCCATTATTTCCCCCAGGAGTGAAGAGGTGCTTTTATGTGGAATTAGGAGGACTTGAGATGGCAGTTGTTGTTGTTGTTGTTGTTGTTGTTGTTGTTGTTGTTGTTGTTGTTGTTGGGGTTTTCCCCTCCAGTGGATGGTGCTGAAATCAAAGTTCAGTGTCTCCATCACACTCATCACCCAAAAAATGTGCCTGGTTTGGGTTAGACTTGTCCCAAATATTTGCAGCTGGCAAAGGGGAAAAGCACAAATAAAAAGGATCTCCAGTGGGCTGGTTTGGGGAAAACTGGAATAAGATTCCCAATAATTGTCTTCAGTAACTCCCTGGTTTAGAAATCAAATAAATCAAAAATGAGGGACCACATTCACCTATTGGATCATCCCTTTTATCTCCCAGGTGATGGGGATTCTTGACTCTAATTATCCATCCATTTTGGCATTAAAAGGTGCAGCTGATGTGGCTTCCACACCCCCCCTTCCCTCCTGAGGGCCATCCCAAGCCCACCCCAGGAGGACAAATCCCAGGTGCAACGTGGGGGGCTCCTCCAAACAAGACCCCAGGCCCCTTCACTGAGCTCGGACAAACCAAAGGCAGGAGCTCCAGCTGGGCATCCCAAGGTCATTCCAGGCAGTAATTCCAGAAGTGGGAGCTCCTGCTGCTTCCCTGAGGGAGTGGCAGCTTTCATGGCTGGGTAGAAAGATCCCATTGCCATGGGATGAAGGGATGGGATTGGGGGTGGGACAAAAGTGTTACAGGGATTGGGGGGCTCCAGGAGAGCTGGAGAGGGGTTTTGGGTAAGGGATGGAAGGACAGGACACAGGGAATGGCTTCCCACTGGAAAAGGGGAGATTTGGGTGGGATATTGGGAAGGAACTCTTTCCTGTGAGGATGGTGAGGGGCTGGAATTCCCAGAGAAGCTGTGGCTGCCCCTGGATGCCTGGAAGTGTCCAAGGCCAGGTTGGAGCCCCCTGGGCTAGTGGAAGGTGTCCCTGCCCGTGGCAGGGTGTGGGATGAGAGGATTCCATCCTGCAGGGAGGTTTGGATTGGCTGCTAATTTTGATTTTTTTCTTAGAAAGCCACTTTTTTACTCTTCTAATGCCCACAGAATAGACAAAGCACTTGAACTTCTTGATTTCCTTTCCCCCTCCATCTCTCCTTTCCACCTGAAATAATCCCCACGAGTTCCAAACCAGCATTTTGTCCCTGGAGGGATTTAACTCTCCCCAGAATCACGACCCAGCTCTCTCCTTCTGAAGCTGTGGCTTTAGGCAACCTTGAAAACATTTAAATATGTAATTATTATAATTTACAATTCCCTCAACTGCCCCCTGGACAGCAATTCCCAAACAATGGTCTTTCCCCTCTCTCCTGGAATTCCCTGGCTCCTCTGCAGAGAACAGAGTATTGCAGAGCATAAATCATAATATTTAACAGATTTCTGGCCCACAGGTCGTGTCAAACCCATGGAAATATCTCATATTAATTAGGTTTAATACCAATTATTGCTGTCAGATAAGGTTTTATGTGCACACACCCCGTGTTTTATGGAACCACAAGGACTGGGAGCCAACAGTGCTGACGTTCAGCTTCTGCTGGAGGAGCAGTTCTGCCTGCATGGAATGTCATCCTGATGGAAAAGGAACACCAGGCACGGTGCAGGGAGATGACAAGGCTGGGGATGAGCGGACTGGGAGCTCCTTGAGGAGAAGGACTTGGTGTGTTGATGGATGTTGGGCTGATCCCCCAGCGTGGGCAGCAGGACACGGGGGATTCTGCCCCTCTGCCCCCTCAGTGAGACCCCCCTGCAGAGCTGCCCCAGCCCTGGGAACAACAGCACAAGGACGTGGAGCTGCTGCAGAGAGTCCAGAGGAGGCCCCGGAGATGCTGCCAGGGCTGGAGCCCCTCTGCTCTGGAGCCAGGCTGGGAGAGCTGGGGGGGTTCCCCTGGAGAAGAGAAGGCTCCAGGGACACATGAGAGCCCCTGGCAGGGCCTAAAGGGGCTCCAGGAGAGCTGGAGAGGGACTGGGGACAAGGCCTGGAGGGACAGGACACAGGGAATGGCTTCCCACTACCAGAGGGCAGGGAGAGATGGGATATTGGGAAGGAATTCCTGGCTGTGAGGATCCAGGGAAGAGAAGGGAACCCCAGTCCAGTTTGTCCCATAATTACCAGCAGCAAATAAACCCCTCAACACCCCCGAGGCAAAGCCTTCAAAGGGTCCCTGCTCTGAGCTCAGCTGAGAGGAGACAAGGACCTCAGTTTTGGGAGGGAGAATCCTGAGCTGCCTGAAAGAGGATCTGTGCCAAAATCCCTGCTGGTGGTTTGCAGAGACCTGAGTGCAGAGGGACACCAGGGAAGAGAAGGAAAGCTGGAAACGGTTCAGGAAAGAGCTCTGAGTAGAGTTTGAGGTCTGGGAAAGCTGCCAGGAGAACCTGGAGTTAATAACTTCTCCAGGAGAAGGTTAAGAGGGGACTTGATCCCAGCCCACAAGTACCTGAGTGGGGAGGAGGGGTTTGATAGAGGCAGCTCTTTAATCAGCCGGTGATCCCAGAGTGAAATCCCAGATTCCACAGCCAAATCCAGGCCTGGGATGAAGTGGAAGCTCCCTGACAACGTGGGGGATTAACTCCAGCTTGAGACACTCCAGGCTTTTTGGTTGTTGGAGCTTTAAATCAAAGGTGTCTGTCAAAACTCTGGGTGGGATTCCCATCCCTGGGCCTGGAAAAGGGGAGTCCAGGAATTTGGGAGGTGACCAGCAGGGAGGGGAAGCTCCAAAGGACAGTTTGCTCCCTGGTTTTTTTCCATATTCTTGTTTTTTTAAAGAGGTGTCTCTCAGTGCTTTCCCCTCCTGTAAATCACATGGATGTAGGGACAGCTCTTTCCACCTCTCAGGAGCTCCTGGTTTTCCTCCTGGGAGCTGCTCCTGGTCAGTCCCATCACAGGGTCAGTCCTTCACCATCTCAGGGGGTTCAGGGCCAGACACCACCTGGCTCATGGATCAACAGCATGGAATGCTTTGGGTGGGAAGGGGCCTTAAATCCCACCCATTCCACTCCTGCCATGGGCAGGGACACCTTCCAGCAGCCCAGCTTGCTCCAGGTCCTGTCCAGCCTGGCCTTGGACACTGCCAGGGATGCGGAAGATTCACATGGATCAGTTGTTTATGTTGGAGGCTCCTCTCAGCTTCCCAACTCAACCCTCCCTGTGCCTCAGGGAAGCCAACCTGGGAGAGCTAAAGATGCAGAAGGGCCCATTGCCCAGCCCTCCTGACTCCCATCCAAATCCAGGAGCCCAACTCCCTGATCCAGCACAAAGACAACCTGGAAATCCTTCAGCTGCCGCTGCAACCCCTGGGAATTTCCACGTGGTTTGCAATCCAAGCTGCATTTACAGGAAACCTCCAGCACTGGGAGCATCCAGCTCCTGGAGGACTGTGAGGACATGCCAAGGAGGTGGCAGGGGAAGGCAGGAGGCTCCAGAGTTGGGATCATTTCCAGGGAAGGTTGGATACAACCAGCAGCTTAACGAGCATCCAGCGGATAATCCATCCATCCATCCATCCATCCATCCATCCATCCATCCATCCATCCATCCACCCGTGGCTGATGGCTCTGCACAGTGGCTGGAGGATCCATTCCCTTAATTAGTGCTTGGGAGACACTCCAACACCACTCCAAGTGCTGGAAGAGCAGACAGAGCATCCCTCGGGACCGCTGGAAAACGGCGCGGGCAGAACCCACCTCGCCCTTCGCAAACGGAGCCTGAGCACGACGCTCCCCACGGGGCACTTTGGCTTGGCCAGGGGTTGTTCCAACCCCAAATGCAAAGAGAGACCCTGAATTTGACTCCCCTTCATCCCCCCCCATCCCAAACAAACACTGTCCAGCAGCCAGGGAGCTGCTGGGAGACTTTCCATGTTCCAGCGGCAGCGGCAGACGGAGCGATTGGAGCTCGGGGACTCCTTGGACTTTTAGAGTTTCCATGGAAAGCTCAGGCTGGGAGGCTTTTGTGGGGCTTTTTTTTTTTTTTTTAAATGGGACTTGTGGGGCTTTTTTGTTTTGAAAAAGAGGTTTTTTAGCTGATTTCCAGCCCGGTGTCTGTTCAAACCTTCCCCCAACATCCCTCCTTCCTTATTTCACTGTGCAGCTCAATGTCACTCAAATCTGCCTGGTTTTTCAGGAGCTGCAGCTGAACTGCTGGGTCTGGCAGCAATTCCCAGCTCCAGGGAGCTCCCAGGGCCAGGCTTGAGCCTCTCCCCACGTGGTTATTCCCACCCCAGAACTGTGGGGATGAGGATGGGATCCATCCACCCCACCTTGCAGCACCTCTGGCTGGAGGATTCCTGCAGCACAAACCCTCTGTGTGTTTGCCAGGGAGGCTTGGGAAAGGAATCAAGGGACCAAGAGGCTTGGGAAGGAATTCAGGGAGCACTCAGGGTTAAAGCAGCAGCTCCCAGGGAGCTTTTTCCCTCCAGAAGATCAAACCAGAGCAGTTGGGAGGCCTTGGGGTGCTCAATGCAGCAAATAATCCTAAAGTCATCCCCAAAAATAATCCTGAAGTCATCCCTAAAAATAATCTTAAAGGCATCCCACAAAGATGGCCAAGTGACTCAGTTTGAGTGATTTCTCCTGGAAATGTCCATCAGGATGAGAACTCAGCTTTCCTGCCGTGGCTCATCCCAGCAAGCTGAAAGGCCGGGATTAAACCACTCCTTAAACATCCACCAACCCCAAACTCTCCTGGGCTGTGGGAAGTTTTTGTTTTGGCTCCCAAAGAAGGGGCTGGACCCCAATCCAGTTGCAACATGATTTCGGTCAGGATCCTGCTGGTGCCGAGCAGGGCAGGGCAGAGCTGTATTTTTGGGTTAAAATCCCCAATTTCCCAGGTGTGAGGGACTGGAAAAGAGATTTGCTGCGGGTCAGAGCAAAGCAGGAATATCCCAGAGCTCTCAAGAGCCACAGAAGTGTCACTGTGGGGTCACACACAGCCCATCCCCAGGCTCCAAATGAAAGGTCTTCCTTTCCTCCCTGAGCTTGGTAAAAGCTCTTATTAAAAATAAAACTGGGCATAAATTGTGAGGAGGAGCTTTGCCTCCAATCACTTAGGGTTAAAAAGAGTGAAATCAGAGAATGGTTTGGGTTGGAAAAGGTACTAAAGGTCATCACGTCCAACAGCTCCCCCAGCACTGCCAAGGCCACCCCTGACCGTGTCCCCAGGTGCCACATCCACAGGGATTTTCATTCCCTCCAGGGATGGGGACTCCACCACTGCCCTGGGCAGCTGTGCCAGGGCTGGACAGCCCTTTGCAGGAAGGAGTTTTCCCAATATCCAAATTAAACTTCTCCTGGCACGACCTGAGGCTGTTTCGTCTTGTCCTGTCCCTTGTTCCCTGGGAGCAGAGCCCGACCCCCCCAGCTCCAACTGTGACCCCAGCCCTTCATCACAGACCTTAAAATTCCCTCAATCCTCCCCAGAAACACTCGGGAGAAAAGCACAAAATGCAGTTTTTTGGGAGCCTGAGCTCCTGGGCCCTTCTGTGCAGGAAGAGACAGCAGGGCCAGAAATAAAGGTGTGAGACTGAACAGCAGGAAAAAAAAAACTGATAAGAGGAAAAAAAAACTGATAAAAGAGGCATTTCCACACCCACCTTGTTGTCTTTCCTGGAGTTTTCCTCCAAGTTTACACCCTGGAGTATTTCTGGAGCGTCTGGTGCTGCCAGATGGCTCCAGGCAGCTCCAATCCCAAGGGATCATCAGCACTGGGAGCAGCTTTTCCCCTTGTTCACAGCCAGGGCAATTGAGGAAAACATCCCCATATCCACCCCCAGGGCTTGGGATCTCCCCCCAAACCCTCCTGTACCTAAAGCAGAGGAGCAGGAAGTTTCCTTTGTTCCCAATTTTCCTTTGATCCCAGTGGATCATTAACTCTGGGAGCAGCTGTTCCCCTTGTTCACAGCCAGGGGAATTCAGGAAGATATCCCATATCCACCCCCAGAGGGCTGTGGACACACAGGGATTGAGATCTTTCCCAAACCATCCATGATGTACCTAAAGCAGAGGAGCAGGAATTGTTCTGTGTTCCCAGTTTTCCTTTGATCCCAGTGGATCATTAGCTCTGGGAGCAGCTGTTCCCCTTGTTACACACCTTCCAGTCCCGTGCTGGCTGTGGGAATTCAGGAAAACATCCTGGGAGAACCTGGAACTGGAACATCCCAGATCTTGGTGCTGCCGGGAATCCATCACTGCTCAGCTCATTCCTTTGTTGTTTGGGAGGGATTTTCCCATCCCAGGGAGAATGGACTCAGGGTTCCACCACTTCCCCACCCCCTTTCACTCCTGGGAGGGCAGATCACACAAGTTCAAGGAGCTCTGGGCCATGGTGGGATTGCTGGAATGGTCCTGTGCAGGGTCAGGAGTTGCACTCCTCGATCCTGGGGGATCCCTTCCAGCTCAGCCCATTCTGGGAAATGGGCATTCCCAAATCTCCAGTGCTGCTTCCTCAATGCCAAAAGTAACTCCCTGCTCTCATGTCCACCCCAGACCCCCAGAGCTCTCCGTGGTGGCTGTTAAAGACATCCTGGGAGAATCTGGAATTTCAGGATCCTCCCAAACACCCACAGAAGCCGAGCCCTAAACCCCTCAAACCTGGACCACGGACCCTCCTCAAGTCTGGCCCCGGTGATTCCAAGCCCAGTTCCACATCCACCAGCCTGGATCCATCTGTCCATCAGCTCTGGAGCCTCCTGGAAAACTCTCTGGATCATCCCAGAGCTGGAGATGGGGCCAAGTTTGGCCCCCAAGGCTGCAGGGAGGAGAAGCTCCCAGTGAGCCAGGACTGATCTTGGCCTCTCCTGAGCTCTGCCTTGGGAATGCTGAGTCCAGTTCATCAACAGGAGCGTTCCAGTGGCTCCTGAGGGAAGAGGGAAATGGTTTCTATAAATAGATCCCGGGAAGGAAAGATGCTCCATAAAACTCCTCACCATCAGCTGCCCTTTCCAGGCAGGCCCTGGAGGGGTTCCCCCCTCTCCTCCCCTCTCCTCCCCTCCAAATGATTTTTCCAGGCTCCAGGTGATGTGGATTTATCCTTATGAATTTCCATAAAGCTTTTCCTGCTCTCCTCGTGCAGATTCCGTGTTTTCAATGTGTCAGGCAGTGGAAATCTCTGGGCCCCAGGGGGAGGGAGCTGGGAGGTTTTGCTGCTCTGGGACAGCAGGAACAGCTTGTCCATCCACCCAGGGGAGAGCCAGGCCCGAGGGTTGGGGTGTTTGACAACAAACAGGAAGGAGAATTAATTAGTGAACACTCATAATTAATTAATTGTTACATAATATGTGTATTAGCTATGTAATATATAATATATAATTATTATAACATACAACATATAATTATTATAATATATAATTATCATTATAATATGTCAATAAATTATATATTCTATTAATCCTTATATAACATGAACTCTCATTATGAATGAATCAGTCAACTCTAATTATGAGAGTCCTCTAAAACTTTATTAAAAATTCCCTTTTTTTTTTTAAGCCTGGAGAGGAAAAATAGACCCTTCCTTCCCTCCAAACTTGCAGGGGGGAGGATTCTCCCCATCCCCCTCTCATTTCCAACTGTCTCCAGCCCAGCCTGGAGGGCTCATTTTACCTTTTTAATGTTCTTTTTTTCTCAAATAGCCCATGGAAAGTTGTGTCTCCAGCCTGAGCCTCATCCCAGAAAGACGACTCCAGGCCTAAATCCTTTGGAACCTCTCTTACCTTATGAAATCCTGGGGAAATTGCTCTAATTGGCCCCAAAATTATTCAGGGGGGTGACAAAGAGCCGCTGGAATTGCAATAGCCCGAGGAGAAGCCACTCCAGCAGAGGAGGGTGGGGTTTCCCTTCCACTGTCCAGGCCAATTTCAACACCAAAATCCCACCCAGGAGCTCCTCTGCTCCCACAGAACACTCCCAGTATTCCTGCAGCCTCTCCAGGAAGGAAAGTGGGTGGAAAAATTACGTCACGAGGCAGTTCCTGCCCCACTGCCCTTTTATTGCAAGGCATTTAACGCTCCAAAGTGGAGGGAAGAGCCAGGATGGGCTCCAGCCAGCGAGGACATGGCACAGGGAACTGCTTCATTCCTGCCCTGTCCAAGGCTCAGGGCGGGCCCATCCCGATTTTCCAGGGCCTGGAGGTTCTCCCTTGACCAGGAGCAACAATATTTCTTCATTTTGATAAAATAAACCCATTTTCTGCAGTGAGAACCACCAATCCCTGGAACCCCATCCCCGGGATGCAGTGGAGTTCCCACCACCGGAGGTTTAAGAAAACTGGGGTTTGGATCATCCCACCTGTGTTTTCCTTCCCACTAAATTTTGGATGACTTGGATGATTTTTGAGGTCCTTCCTAACCGGGGAGGGATGTTTTGGGATAACAAGAGTTGCTGTCCCTCCTGAATCTGCACCTCCTGAATTCCTGCCTGCCTTCCCCGACCATCTCCTGGCTCCTGCAGCAGGAAGGCCTGGATCTCATGGGACATCCCTGCTCTTCCTTCCAGGCTCAGAAAAGCCCTGAACCAACCTGGTGGGAGTGGAGGGCAAGTCTTTTCCCTGTTCCTTTCCTAATTTTTGGGCTCTGAACCCACTGAACTCCGGCCTGCCAGAGCTTCCCTGGTCTCCAACTGCTGTTCCTCTCCGGAGCCTGGCGGGCTCCAGCCACATCATCAGTCCCAACAACCCAACCTCCCCCTCCCCTTCCAGCCCAGGAGGTAAAAAAAAAAACAAAAAAAAATAAAAAATAAAATAAAAATAACGTTTTCTGCATCAACCACTTGAAAGAGCCCAGATCACCTACAAGTATTTTTATGGCGGGGGGTTTTGTTCCCGTCCTGAACTGTAAACACTGATGTTTTCCAGGTGTTGGCTCCTCAGCTGGAGATAAAAACGTGTTGGAGCAGCCCAGGCAGCTGCAAGGGCAGGTGTGGGGCACTTGGAGCCAGGGGGGAAGGGGAGAGCCCGACAGCTGCTGCACCGGCAGCGACTGGAAGCAATCGCAGCCCTGATGGAGACGGAGCGTTATTGAACGGCACCAAATTCCGGCGGCCCGGAGCGGATCTGCTGCCAGGAGCGATTCCTTCACGGAGGGCTTTTTGGGAATTAAACAAAGGAGACACGTTTTGGGGCAGGGACGGGATGGGAAGCAGCTTTGGAGAGGGTCTGTGTGGCCCAGGGGTGGGGTTGGATCCAGCTCTCCCGAACCTCCCGAGCCCTCATGGGGGTTCCAACAGATTTGGGATCCAGCAGAATCATGGAATGGTTTGGCAGGGACCTTAAAGACCATCCAGTCCCAGCCAGGGACACCTTCCACTGTCCCAGGTTGCTCCAACCTGGCCTTGGACACTTCCAGGGATCCAGGGGCAGCCACAGCTTCTCTGGGAAATTCATTCCAGGGCCTCCCCACCCTCACAGAGAAGAACTTCCTTCCCAATATTCCTAATTAGGATAAAAAAAGATCAATTAACGTGGCAGACAACATGCACCAGCCCAGTGAAACCCCTGGATCCACCAGGAACAACCCCATCCTAACAAAACTAGGGCAGGGTTTAGCCCCTTCCCAACAAAACCAGGGAGGGCTTTGCCCATTCCCAACAAAACTGGAATGAAACCCCTGTATTAGGGAAAGATTTAATCCCCTCCCAATAACTATCTTGGAGCTTCTGAAAGGGAAATTCCTCCTGAGAGAAGCCCAAGTGCTCACTGTAAGGTGTGCAAACAATCCCTGGGCATTAATCCGGAAATTCTGGAACTTCAGCGCTTCTTGCAGAGTTTTTAATTAAATTGGGGGGTCGGGGTGTAAATTGTAGCAACAAAGGGAGATTTTGGTGCCTCCTCTGAAGTGGGAATTGGGCTGTGGAGGACCTGGAATGTCAGCAGCCTCTGGAGTCACCAGGGCTTGGCTGGGAATGGGGATGGCAGCCTTGAAAATCCCTGAGCTGCTTAATTCCTAAAATTATCCCCTTAAAAGTGGGCAGGTTTGGACCCTCTGAAGATGATCTGAGTTCCCTCCTTTTCCCTCTGGCTCTCTGATGGTTTCCAGCAGCCCCACAATGCATGGAGACACCAATCCCTACATTATAAGATGGGGTGAAATCGATATCAAAGGGGTGATATCAATACAAAACATAATATAAATATCTATATAAAATAGGGTGAAATTAATATAAAATGAGGTGAAGTCGTTATAAAAGGGAGGGAATTGATATAAAATTAAATGGAGTTAATATAAAATGGGGTGAAATCAATATAAAAAGAGGTGAACTCAGTATAAAATGGGGGTGAAATTGTTATAAAGGAGGTGAAATCAACATAAAAAGTGGTGAAATTAATATAAAATGGGGTGAAATTACTATAAAAGGAACCACAATTAATATGAAATTGGATTAAATCAATATAAAATGGGGGGAATCAATATAAAAGGGGGTGAAATTATTTTAATAATATGAATTGAAATTATTATAAAATGGGGTGAAATCACTATAAAATGAGGTGACAGTAATATAAAAAGAGGTGAAGTTAACATGGAATGGGGTGAAATCAATATAAAAATGGGTGAAATTAATATGAAGGGGGTGAAATTAATATGAAAATGGGGTGAAATTATTATAAAGGGAGTGAAATCAATATAAAATGGAGTGAAATTAATATAAAATGGGGTGAAATCAATGTAAAATGAGATGAAATCAATATAAAATGGAGCAAAATGATTATGAAATGGGACAAAATTAATATAAAAGGGGGTGAAGTCAGTATAAAATGAGGTGACCTTACTATAAAAAGGGGTGAAATTAATATAAAATTATATGAAATCAATATAAAGGGGGTGAAATCAATATAAAAGGAGGTAAAATGAATACAAAATTAGGTGAAATCATTATACAAGGGGATTAATTAATACAAAAAGGGAGGGAAATCAATTTAAAAAGGGGCAAAATTAACACAAAATGGGAGGAGATCAATAAAAAGTATGGGAAATCGATATAAAAGGGAGTGATATTAGTATGAAATGGACTGAAATGAATAAAAAATGGGGTGAAATCAATATTAAATGGGGTGAAATCAACATAAAGGGGGTGAAATTGATATAAAAGGGTGTGAAATCAGTATAAAAGGGGTGAAAAATATGAAGTCCAGGAATGAGCCTAACGAAGGGATGAGAGCTGAGAGGATGCAGGGATGGATGGAGGAGCAGGAGCTGGGAATGAGCCGAGGGAGAGGCAGCAATTCCAGCTCCAGGAGCACTGAAGGGGCCTCTCCTGGGGCTTGAAAGCCTCCCACTGACTCCCTCAGCTCTCCTGGGAAATCAGCCCGTGGGAGGGGATGGAGGGGAGAAGGTGGAAGTCTGGAAAGCACTGGGCTGGTTTGGGCTGGAAGGGACCTTAAATCCCACCCAGTTCCATCCAGGAACACCTTCCACCATCCCAGGTTGCTCCACCCTGGCCTTGGATGCTCCCAGGGCTGGGGCAGCCACAGCTTTGAACTTGGGCTGTGCTGGGGCAGGAAGATTCCCAAGTTATCCCTGGCACAGGTCAGATTCCTGCTTTTCCTTCAGGAGATCGTTCCAGAGGGGGGTTCAGGAGGGACAAATTCCTCTGGTGATCCCTGGAGCACATCCCTGTGCCCAGACCTGTTCCCATGTGCCCTGTGCTCCGTCAGGGTGGGAGGGTGATCCCAGAAAGCCCAGCTGGGATTCCCTGTGGGATCCCCACTCCGGCTGTCTCTGTTTGGAGAGGCTGTGGCACCAGGGAGACCTTCCCAGTGGGTGGGTTCTGATGCTTCCATGTGGAGCTTGGACAGTTCCAGCCTTTCCAGTGGCCTTTTCCAAGGAGATGGACCTGCTGCCTCTCCTCCTGCCTCATTCCAAGCTCCAGGAATTCCTCTGCCCTCAGCTGAATTCCCTGGTTTTCTGTAAATCCAGTAAATAACCCGAATTGTTCCCCAAAATGCCCAGCATTTCACCTGGAATTTAAAAGAAGTGATAAGCAGGAGAGACTGGGAATGACCTGGGACATGGAATTCCAGGTGTTAAGGAGTACCACACAGCCTGGCCAGCTGGAAGCTTTTCCAAGGCAGGTAAACCTTGGAGATGGTTTTTATCAGCTCCTCTAATTTCCTTGGCAGATGTGGGGAGAGAAAAAAAACCCCAAACCTAAAACAATTCCCAATTTCTCCCTCTGAGCCAGAACTGAAGGAGGTAAAATCTCCAGCTCCCAATAAATGTTTGACATGGAGAAAACTCTATTTTTGGGAGTGCTGTGGAAAACCAAAGGAAAACGAGGAACATTGTCCCTGTTGGAGCCAGGCTTTGCTTCTCCTTTGGAATTCCTTTTCCTCCCACACGGGGAGGGAGCACCAGGGTCAGGCCCAGGGCAGGAAGACACTTCCAGGCTGGATTTTATGATTCCCCCCAGCAGGAAGGTTGGGCTCTTCCCTGACTCCCAGATCCACACAACTGAAAGGAATTTCTTCCCTAACAACCGGCCCTGGCCCGTTCCAAGGGAGCGATGGCAGCGGGACAAGGGAGAAACGGATCCAAGGAAGATGGTCCCGAAATATCTGCTACTGCTTGTTCTTAGATTTCCTACAAACCCCAAACATTCCATTAAAGTTTTATATCAGGGAGCAGCAGCCGCCAGCGGGGCTTTGACTGCTCCGACCTGGCTCGTTTTCCCAAAAACATAAAAGGGATTAAAACACACGAGAGAATTCCCGGGATGCTGAATAATAAATGGGATAAAATGACCTTGGGATGATGGGTTGGAGGGACTGCTGGGACAGCCCAGGGAAGGAGCTGTGAGGAGACACCAACAAATCCCACCTCCACTGATTGTCCCTCTCCAGTGGGATTTATTCCTGCCCAGTCCCTGAAGGAGAAGGTGCAGCAGCATCCTCTGAACCTCAGTGACATTCCCAGGATTAGGGAAGAGCTCCAGGCCCCTTGGAAAAGAGGCTTCTGGACAGAGGTGGCACATCAGGAGCTGGTGGCAACTTGGAGGAAAAGGAACCTGCTTTTCCAGCTGGGAAGGAGTGGGGTGGGAGTGGGAAATAGGATCTCCTCCAGAAGGTCCTTTTGTGGCCAGAATCAGAATCCCAGGATGGTCTGGGTGGGAGGATCATCCCATTCCACCCCCTGCCATCCAGCTGTGTCCAAGATGGGAATTTGGAGCTTGGAGGACAAACCCCCATTTTTGTTTTAGAAGGTATTTTGGACTCACCCCCAGATTCCAGCAAAGAGCTCCCTGGGAGCAGGGAAGGGGGTCAGGGATCCGTATTTCCTTGGAAATGTGGGACACTCCCCTCGTTCCTTCCTCCATCAGCACACCTGCTGATTTGGAGGGAAAAGTTTGGTGCCTTCCAACCCAAACCATCCCATGATTCTGGGACTGCTGGAGAGAGAGAAAGCCATTCCTGCAGGACACAGTGCCTTGGGAATGTTGGGATTATCCTGCCCTGGGAGATTCCTCTGCTTGGCAACAGCAGAGACAGTGAAGAGAATTCCTAAATCCAGTTGTACCTGACAGAGGAATTCGCTGCTTGGAGGATTTTGGAAGCTAAGAAGGGACTTTTTGGCTGTTTTTTCCCAAAGAACTCCCTGGTTTCTGTGGGTTTTTTTCACTCCAGAAGCTTTGGCACCATAAAAAAACAGCGGGAAAAGCCAGGCATGGGAGCTGGAAAACAGAGGAACAGGAAAGCAAGAGGGGTCCTGCACGTCCCAAAATAGAATGATGGAATCAGTGAGGCTGGAAAGTCCAAGATCATCCAGTTCCAACCTTCACCTTCCGGAGAGAACTTTCCATGAGGGAGCTGCTGGTTGGGAGCACGGGGAGGAGAAGGAACCTCTTCCCTCCAGCCACTGCCATGAACTTTCCCTGGAATGCCTGGGCTGTCCAGGCACTGTGGGAGCAGCAGGAACCTGGACCTTCCCTCCTGGAATGTGGCCGGGCAGGGAATGAGCTCCAGGAGGCTCCAACCGAGCGTGTTCTGCTCCAGCTGCCCCTGCCAAGGAGTTTTCCATGCTCAGATCCCACACTTTCCCCTCCAGGCACCTCTTGTTCCTTTACACCCTATGGATGGTGCCTAAAGAAACGATGGTGAGCCTTACAGCGAGTATTCCCGAAATTCCCAGCTTTTTTATGGATGTGGCAGGGGGTCCTGCTGTGATTTCCCTCTCCCAGTTCCATTCTGGGATCATTTCGTGCCTCCCAATTTTTATTCCTGTGCAGACCTGGAACTCAATCCCACTCCCCATCCATTCATATGAATTATCTTTATAATCATTTATAAATATTTTATAATTTGTTGGCAAAAAAACCCAAACCCACTGCAGCTTTTTATTCTCAGACCGACCTTTTTATCACTGTCCATAAATAAAGGGAATTTTAAGGGGAATTTTCTTTCAATCCCGGGAAGTTTCACTTGGAGTTCCCTGAAAATCCAAAAACTGGATGTTCACTTTTTTTTTTTTTCCATGCAACTTCCTTACCTTTTTGCTCGCTGAGAATTGCCAGGAAATGCAATAATTCAATCGTTTTTTAAAAAAAACACAAACAAACAAACAAAAACCAAACAAAAACAAACAAACAAACAAAAAAGACATCCCTGACAAAGCCATTTGTCCTCCTGGGAGCTGGAAGAGCCTTCCCAGCCCATGGCAGGGATTCCTGTCGGTCCTTGGAGCTGCTCCCGTGTCCAACACCAGCTGGGGGGAGGTTTGGGTGGTCCAGGCTCAGGTCCCCCCTCCTTCCCAGCTCTTCCCAAGTCCCACCGGCTGAATCCCTCCCTGCTGTGGGACCTTCAAGCCACGGCCACCCCTGGTGGGACACGCAGATCCCACAGGGAACGGGAATGCGGGCTCAGAGCCCTCTTGGCTCCGTTTGTCCCCCTGGCAGGAGGTTTTCCAGGGTTACCTGGAGGGATCTGCTCTCCCATCCTCCCCTGAGCCTTTTCCAGGTGTTCCCCCCGGCCTGGCAAAGAGACCGGGAGTGTCCTGCTGGTGTGGAAAATCCCGAGGGGGGTGGAGAGGAGACCCAGCCCTGAAGGGGCTCGGCTGGAGGGATTTTCCAGCCGGGGTGCGAGCTGGGAGTGGGAATAACGTTCTTTCAGGAGCCTGGGGACGGTGACAGGGACAGTGACGGTGACAGGGACAGCTCGGGGGGGGCTCTGCCTGGCCCTGGATGGGGGATCCGTCCCAGGCTGGAAAGAGCTGAAGGTGAGGCTCGAGTTTAATCTCCAGCTGGATGCTGAGCCTGTAGCTCATCCGCGATGGAAGGGCTCCCTCTGGCGCCGCCGGGAATCCTCGCGGTCTTTCCCTATTTTTCCTCCTTTTCCCCCAACCCTTTCCTCCAAGAAAGGCACCTTCTCTGCTCCGGAGGCGAGCACAGGGCCCATCCTGGCGCTTTTCCAGAATCCAGAAAGCCCAATTCCTCGTCCCCCCACCACTGAAATATCCCACGTATCCATGGACACCCCAAGAGAGACCAAAATCCCGGGAAGCCTTCCCTGGTAGAGCTGGGAAGCCATGGGTGACTCCATCCAGTTAATTATATAATTATATCCGTGTCCAGTGGGATGTGAGCCCAAACCAGGGAGTGTCCCAGCGCCTGGGTACCAATCCCAGCATCCTGCACTGTCCCTCCCAACCCCCAAACCAGTCTGGAATTCCATGATTCCACGTTTCCATGTAAGATTCCTTCCTCCTGTTTTTTTTCTGGGATCCAGCTCCGACTCATTTGCTGGTTTCCAACGACATTAATGTCAGTTATTCCATTCCTGCCTTTTAAAATCCTGGTCCATCCACAGCCACGATTAATCCTCACAAATTGTTCACATCCAGCATTTTTTCCTCTGCACAAATAAAGCAGGAATTCCCATTTTGCCAGGAGCTCTCCAAGTGCTCCCTTCCCTGGGGGCTCTCCGGGTTTTCACATTTGGTTTTGCAATCAGGGCAAACTTAATTACAAAAATAATCATAAAGGAAAAAAAAAGGAAAAAAAAAAAGAAAAGAGGCAAAGATGAAACAATAAACCCGAAACAATCATGTGGGAACTTTCAAATCCTCCTTTGCCAGATCGGTCTGGGGAGGGAAAGATGGATTTTCCCTGGATGGGGCTGTGCCCTCCACATCTGTAAGACATCCATGCGTCCCTGCAGCTGCTTTATTCCAGCACCTTTGATCCCTGTCGCCTCCCAGGCCCCCTTTCCCAGATATTTCAGGAGGGAATGTTTTGCCCAGCACCTCCATGGAGCCTTCCCAGGGAAAAGGAGGATGTGGGAGCAGGAGGGAATGACCCACAGCTCCCGACAGATGGAAATCTGCAGGGGAGGGTTGGGTGCAGACAGGGCTTGGACACAGGGAATCCTGGAATGCTTTGGGTGGGAAGGGACCTGAAAGACTGAGCTCCAAACACCTGGATGGGCAGGGACACCTCCCAGCAGCCCAGGTTGCTCCAACCTGGCCTTGGACACTTCCAGGGATCCAGGGGCAGCCACAGCTTCTCTGGGAAATCCATTCTGGGAAGGTGTCCCTGCCCATGGAACTGGATGTTAAAGGTCCATCCCGACCCACCCCATTCCAGGAACCCATGATTCCATGCCAGACCCACTCAGGGCTGTGCCAACCTCTCCCTCAGGCCCCCGGAGCTCCCAAAGGGCACATCCAAGGGATCCCAGGAGCTTTCCCACGCAGGCAGAGCGGGATGCAGCCCCTGGAGCAGGACCTGTCCCTCCCACCCCATCCCAGGCGGAACTGGAGCAGGGATTGGGCAGTTTCTCAGCAGGGAAAAGGTCCCAGGGAAGGATCCTCAGCATCATTCCCGCCCTGCAGAGCCGGATCCAGCCCTGGGCAGCGGGAAGGGGGAGCTTTGGAGTGAGAGCCACTCGGGCAGTGCTTTAATGAGCCTGCCTTCATTAATTCGGTTAAAAATAAACACTGGCAGCACCATCCAAAGGCTCTCAGGAAGTCAGGGGTGCTCCAACCCTGTTGAAGCTTTCTGGAAATTGCCTTCCATCCGTTTAAAGTGGAATGAGAACCCGCTGAGGGCAGGAAAGAGCCCTCGAACCCAACCCGCTGGCTCCGGAGCCATCGCGCTGGAGAGCCCCAAACCCCGGGACCGAGTGCCCCTGATCGGCAGCTCCTTCTCGTCTGCCCCCTCGATCCGCGCGAAAAGCGGCTCGTTTTTCCTGCCTCGGGAAGAGGGAATTAGCGCAGAGCCGTCCGGGAAGGATTCAGTACAAAGGTCAGCTCATTAGGCGGGGGAATTGGAGCAGGAGTGGATGCTCCGGGAGCTCTTCAGCCCCGCGGCGTGCCCGGGGGAGGGCAGCCCCTTCTCGGCCAGGATGTGGGGCCTCTCCTGGGGGGGCTTCGTCCTGGATCGGGGCTGGAATCGTCCCCCGGGAGCGGCTGCGCGAGGCAAAGGCAGAGACACCCCCGGGGCAGGCGGAGGCTCCAAACGAACATCCAGCAGTTCATGGAATCGTGGAATGGGCTGGGGTGGGAGGGAGCTTAAAGGTCATCCCATCCCACCCCTGCCACGGGCAGGGACACCTTCCCCTATCCCAGGGTGCTCCAACCTGGCCTTGGACACTTCCAGGGATCCAGGGGCAGCCACAGCTTCTCTGGGAAATTCATTCCAGTCCCTCCCCACTCTCCCAACCAACAATTCCTTGCCGAGATCCCAACCAAATCTCCACTTTTAAAATTTTAATCCATTCCCTGTGTGCTGTCCCTCCATGCCTTGTCCCCAGTCTCTCTCCAACTCTCCTGGAGCCCCTTTAGGCCCTGCCAGGGGCTCTCAGGTCTCCCTGGAGCCTTCTCTTCTCCAGGGGAACCCCCCCCAGCTCTCCCAGCCTGGCTCCAGAGCAGAACACAACTCTAACATTTAACAGGTATTTAATTAGTGATTTAATAATAAAATTCAATATTTTCACCTGTATTTCTAAGGAGATGAATCTCAGGCTGTGGCTGAGGCTCAGTTTGTATTTGCTGAGTAGATGGAGGTGGGAAAATATTAATCAATTCCCTGAAATTTATCCATTAGCCCCTGAAATCCCTCATCCACGCCTGTGTCCCACCTCCTTCAGCCCATCCAGCCCCTCAGAAGTGGCACCTGCAGCACCTGCAGGAGGGGTTTTATTCATCTCACTCTTCTGGCCTGGTGTTTGCTGAGCAATTCTGCCCCAAATCCTGGGATTTGGGCTGAGGGCAATGTCCCCCTGAAAAGGGAATTCCTTATTCCTTTCTGCTCCTCCCTGCAGGACTGTTGAGCTGATCCTGCAGCCCCAGCCCCATCAGCCCTTCCCTGCTGGACAGGAGTCACCCTGAGGACCCCTGGGAAGTTTTGTCCTGCTCAGCTTTGACAACCCAGGCAGGAGGGGAACCTCTCCTAAATTCCCTTCCCAGGGTTACAAACCAGCTCAAGGCAGGGAATCCCCACTGTCCCTCTTCCAGCTGGCCAGGAAGGTCCTCCAGCCTGGAGCCATTGCAGGATTAAGGCTCCAGGAGCCTCCCCAGGCCCCTCAACCATCCCTCCCACCCCTCCCTGGGCTGTGGAAACAGAGACTTTGAGGAGCTCAACCTGATCCCCCTTGTTCCCTGAGCCAGGATTTAAATCCTGATCCCAAGGCAGCTCGTGCCAGCCCTTCACTTGTGGTGAATTTATCCCCTCAATGCCCCCATTGTTCAAGGAGGTGACACTTTTGCTTTCCTTTCTGCCTTTCTGACTGGGTTAATATCCCCTTTTACACGAGTTCTCCTGGATAACAGCAGTCAGCAGGACTCCCTCTCCCCCTCCTTCCCAATCCCCCTCAGCTCTCGTTCCCCTGCTCAGGAAAAATGCCAAAGAGGGAGAGAAAACTCAACTGGAAAAGAAAAGGGGGCTCAGGGCCCTGAATCCTGTGTGGTGATGGAAATGAATGGTCCTGGTGGAATCAGGGTTGGGTAGGGTTGGGTTGGGTTGGGAGGGACCTTCAACCATCATCTCCCCACTGGGAGGTTGTCACCAAACCCCACCTGCCACCAGGTCACCCCCTCTTTGTCACAGGGTCAAATCCTGGGTTTGCCAGGAGAGACAAAATCCTGCCCAGCTGCAGCTGTGTTTTCCTGGGGGGAAAGCAGAGCTGGAGCTGCTGCTCTGGCACCCACGGGTGGCCTCCAGCCCCCTAAAGCTCCTGGAACAGCTCAAGGCACAGTCACAGCTCACCTCTGGGAAGGATTCAGGGCAGGTTCCGGGGCTCTGGCTTGGAGGAAGAGCTGTCTGGGGGCAAAGAAAGAGGGAAAGAGCTCCTAAATATTCCTGCCTGGGAGACACAGGACTTGCCACAACCTCAGTGTGTCCTGAGGGGCAGAGCAGGGGCAGGACTGAGCTCTGCTCTGTGTGACCAGGGACAGCTCCCAGGGAATGGCTGGAGCTGTGCCAGGGCAGGCTCAGGGTGGATCTCAGCAGAAGGTTCTTCCCCCAGAGGGTGGTTGGCACTGCCCAGGCTCCCCAGGGCAGTGGGCACAGCCCCAAGGCTGCCAGAGCTCCAGGAGGGTTGGGATGATCCTCTGGGGCACAGGGTGGGACTCTTGGGGCTGGACTTCTCTTTAAACACTGCAAGTTTCAAACTCAGACTGAGGGAAAAGCCACAAACTTTGGGAAATTATTGCTGCCCTTTCCTGGCATGAGCTCAGCTCCTGTCACAGCTCCCCAATCCCTGGAAGTGTCCAAGGCCAGGTTGGAGCAACCTGGGCTAGTGGAAGGTGTCCCTGCCCATGGCAGGGGCGGGATAGGATGATCTTTAAGGTCGCTTCCCACCCAAACCATTCTGCGATTCCATGATTGAATAAACTACGGGAATTTTTGAGGATCCACCTCTGGGAAAGCTCCACATGCTCTCTCCATGTTCTCCATCACCAGACCCAGCTCTGGGTGGCTCAGTCTGGTTGGGAGAGGGGCGACCACTTCCTAAACCTGCGTCCCTTGGTGGCAGAGCTGAACCATCACCTCTTCCAGGAGCAATGGGATTTCAGCCCTTTCCAGGTGCAATGGAATTTCAGCCCATTCCATAAGCAGTAGGATTTCAGCCCATTCCAGGAGCAGTGGGATTTAGGGCTGCAGCAATAAATCCCTCCCCCAGCAGTGGGAACACCAGCCTTGTTCCCTCCTCATCCTCAGTCCCATCCTCGCCTCAATCTCTCCCTCCTGCAACAAGGTCTGAGCATTCCATGATGCTTTAGGATCCAGGTGGGGTCCTAGAACATTCCTAAAGCATTCCATGACATTTTAGGACCCAGGTCCCAGTTTTTGCCTCCTCCATCGGGAACAAACAGGAACAAAGACTTTTCTAGGACAGGATCCATGAAGGCCCAACTGGAGCAATTCTGGGGCTTTGCTTTTATATTTTCTCTGATGAAAAGGGAAAATCCATCCCCTGGATTTGCAGCCAGAGGGGTTTTGGGGAGGGATTTGATTCACCTTCAAACGGAGGCTGATTGGAGGGATTTGATTCAGCTGATTGAAGTGTGGCCTCTTGCCAGGGGGGATTAAAAACTCCTGAAATCCAGCTCAGCTATTGGCTTTTAAAAATAGAAAGTGCTGATAATTCCCAGTTTAATCCCAGGCTGCCAGGGGGTGTTTCCAGGATGTTTTTCCCCTCAGGAGAAGGTGTGTGGGGTTGCCCAGGTGAGAAGTCACAGGTTGGGGAGGTGGATCATGGAGTGGCTTTCCAAATCATAGTTTCAAAGGTGGATTTGGGCTGAGGGGATTTCCAGAATTCCCAAGGGTTTGGGACACAGCTCCATCTGCTCCTGGCAGGGCAGAGCTGCAGTGATCCCTGGGGATGGGATCACTCCCCCAGGATGGGGGAGAAGGAGCAGGAGAAAAGGGGACAGGACACAGGGAATGGCTTCATAGAGGAAAAGGGGAGATTTGGGTGGGATCTTGGGAAGGAATTCCTGGCTGGGAGGGTGGGGAGGCCCTGGCACAGGTTGGGCAGAGAAGCTGTGGCTGCCCCTGGATCCCTGGAAGATTCCAAAGCCAGGATGGAGCAACCTGGTCTGGTGGAAGGTGTCCCCACCCATGGCAGGGGGTAGGATGGGATGATTTTTGAGGTCCCTTCCCACCCAAACCATTCCATAATTCCATGATTCCCCTGATCCTGGTTGGTCTGTCCCAATCCAGCTGCACTTTAATCCTTATTTTTGCAGGGAAAGGGCAATTCCAGAGCTTGGCAGCTCCGTCCTCCCCACGTGTCTCACTCCCCCCACCCAGAGCTGTGACACTTCCCTGCCCAGGAATGGTGATTTATGGGAGAATCCCAAAAAGGCCAATGACTCAAGGCTTGAGGAAATCAGGAAACCAAACCCTCTAATTCACTCAAGATGCTCAGCGACTTTTCACCTACTTTTCAGCTGCCCAAAATAATCCCAATTACTGTCTGCGGTCAGGGGGGAGGAACCAGCAGCTCCAGAGGGCCCAAACCTGGATCTGGAGCGTTTTATTCCTGCAGTTTCCAGGCGAGAGGAGCAGGAATTTACTCAGGATTGCCCCGAGCCTGGTGGAGGTGCCTCCCTTTTCTGAATCATTCCCAACAAGCCACGTTTGGGATTTGCAGACCCAAGGAGGGTTTCCAGGCAGACTTTGTTCCACCACCTGAAAAAAAACCAGGGAATTCGTTACTCCAGGTCCAAGCTGAGCCCTGGGTGATGTCACACCCTCACTTTCTGTTTTTTGGGGGGGGAATTTTTTCATTTTTCGGACTCCAAAAGCCCAAAAAGAGTCCTTTGTTTTGCCCACCAGCAAGTGCCATTTGCTCACCTATCCCAGCTCCCACTTTCCCAGGTCTGTCGGTGGGAAGATCCTTTGCTCTCCCAACTCTGTTCCATAAATCCCCTCCTTGGAGAGGCTGAACGTTCTCAGCTTGCTAAAAAATTGGGAATTTGCCCCATTTCCCCCAATCCATCCCAGTCTGTGTCCCGGGGCTGCCTCCCCCCACACGGGCTGCATTTTCCTGCTTTTCCTGGAGCTCCCCAAAACTCCGGGATGGGCCGTGCAGGGGAAGGAGCTGAGAGCTCCAGAGCCATGGAAAGTGGGATCAGGGAGGGGAGAACGGCTCGGAAAGGGCTTTTCATGGAATGGCACCATCCGGTGTTTGAGGGAAGAGCGAAAATAAGGGAAGAGGAGAAACTGGAGGTTTGGCTGCTCCAAAATGTCAAGTTGTGCCCTTTATCTCTGGACAAAAAAAACCCTCAGGGCTCTCGTGGCTGCTCGGGAGCTCCACGGGGAAAAAGTTGGAAAAATCCCTCATCCCAACTCCCTGGAATGTCACAACTAAAGCAGCCAACAAAGAGAAAATGGTACTGACTAGTAATGGTTATTAATGATATTAATTGCTAAGTGTTATTACTCGTTATTAATGGTATGTAATATTAAATTTATTAATTAACAGTTGTTACATGTGATTAATTCTTATGACTGCCATTTAATATTAATTTTAATAATGTTAATTGTTAAATGTTATTATTCATTGTTAATGTTATTTAATATTAAATTTATTAATGCTATCAATTATTACATGGGGTTACTTGTTATCGATGTTACTGAATATTAGTTTTAAACAATGTTCTTGTTAAATGTTATTATTCATTATTTATGGTTTTATATTAAATTTATTAATGCTATCAATTGTTAAATGTTATTACTTGTTATTGATGTTATTGAATATTAATTTTAAACAATGTTATTGTTAAATGTTATTATTCATTCTTAATGTTATTTAGTATTAAATTTATCAATACTATCAATTGTTACATGTGATTACTTGTTATGAATGCCATTTAATATTAATTTTAATAATGTTATTAATTGTTAAATATTATTCACTATTAATGTTATTTGGTATTAATTTTATTAATGCTATAAATTGTTAAATGTGATTACTTGTTATTAATGTTATTGGATATTAATTTTAATAATAAATTGATAAATAAATTAATTATTAAATAATTAATTGTTAAATGTTATTACTTACTATTACTGTTTTTAATATGGATTTTATTAATGCTATCAATTGTCAGATGTTATTACTTGTTATTGATGTTATTGAATATTAATTTTAAACAATGTTATTGTTAAATGTTATTTAGTATTAATTTTATCAATGCTATCGATTGTTACATGTGATACTAATGTTATTGAATAATTATTTAACAATGTTATTAATTTATAAATGTTATTAATATTAATGATATTTATTATTTTTATTAATTATTTATTATTAATTTTATTAATTATATCAATTGTTAAATTTTATTACTTATTAATGTTATTGAATATTAATTTATACAATGTTATTAATTTATAAATGTTATTACTCATTATTAACGTTATTTAGTATTAAATTTATTAATGCTATCAATTGTTATGTGTTAGTACTTATGTTATTGAATATTAATTTTAATAACAAATTTAAAATAAATAAATTATTAAATAATTAATTGTTAAATGTTATTACTATTACTTTTTTCAATATTGATTTTATTAATGCTATCAATTGTCAAATGTTATTACTTGTTATAGACGTTATTGAATATTAATTTTAATAATTAATTTAAAAGAATTTACAATTTTATTACTCATTACTGTTATTTAATATTAATTTCATTGATGCTATCAATTGTCAAATGTTATTACTTGTTATATTATTGAATATTAATTTTAATATTATTACTTGTTATTAATTATTAATGTAATTTATTATTAAATGTTATCATAACTTATAATTACTATTATGCATTATATTAATAAATTATAATTTATACATAATATTAATGTTAAATTATTTAATGCTGACAGTTGATAAATGTTATTACTCATTATTAATATTATTGAATCTCAATTTTATTACTGTCATTAATTGTTGTGTTATTAATGTTTAAATGTGAATAATGGTTATTGATGTTATTGAATATTAAAATTGGCTTTTCCTCAGCTGAAAAATCCGAGATACAGAGAGTGTCAATGGCAACAGTTTGGAATAATCTGGGACATCCTGCCTGTCTTTCCCTGGATTTTCCAGGGATCCCAGCCCAGCTCCCAGCAGGGCAGGTGAAAGGAGCTTGTCCTGGGGAACTTGGAGCTTCCCGGCTCCAGCCCCCCAGGGACACAATTCCTGCCTGGCTGGAGATTCCCAAGGCAGGGAAGGGTCCTCCCTTCCCTGAAATCCGGGATCAGGTGGCCACATGGAACTGGGAATGGGGTTGTTTCCAGGCCCACTGCACACATCCAGCTGGGAATTAGGGCGGTTTTCCACTCCTGCCTCTTCCCAAAGCAGTGGGAAGATCCAACCCTGGCTCAGCATCCTCGGGAGCCCCCGTGAGCGGGAAAGGGGCTCGGGATCCATCCGGAGCACTGACCCATGGATTTGGGATGCAGCCCTGCTCCTCAGGACACATTCCCTGCGGTGGCACAGCCTCCACCACTCAGGAACGTTGGGATGACGGCATTTTGAGCTGGAAAGGAAATCCAGCCCTTCCAGAAAGGGCAGGAATCCCAAGCAGATGGAATGTGGAAAGGGCTGTGGTTCCACAGGAGATTCCTGGACGTACCAATCACTCCCAAAAACTCGGTCACGCTAAAAAGGCAGCAAATTATGGATTTTTTTCCTTCTTTTCCCCTTGCTTTTCTTAGCCCAGGCACGGCACTGAAAATTCCTTGAGGGAAAGTTTTCTGCTGGTGGCTGGAGGTGCTTCTGATGTGGCAGCCGGGGCTGTTCCCTCGGGATTAAGGGAAAAAAAGGATTGTGTTCAGGGACAATGGACCTTGGCAGGCTGGGAGAGCTGGGAATGGCCAGCCTGGAGAAGAGGAGGATCCTGGGAGACCTGAGAGCCTAAAGGGGCTCCAGGAGAGCTGGAGAGGGACTGGGGACAAGGCATGGAGGGACAGGACACAGGGACACCTTCCACGAGCCCACGTTGCTCCAAGCACCGTCCAAACTGGCCCTGGACACTTCCAGGAGGAGATTCCACAGTTTCTCCGTGCACCAGTGAGGACACGGAGCAGAGAGAGCAGGTAAAATTCCCCAGAAGTGGAGTTTTTCCCCAAAAAATAACCCTTTTCCCCCTCCCACCCCACAAGAACACACCTTGCCCAAAAGCAGCAGCGGGAGAACCGGGATCAGAAACATTCCAACACAAACATTCCTGCCACGTGGCCACGGGGCAGGAGACAAACAGAAGCCAGACCTGGAGGTGGGGGCTGAGCCAAGGCTCGATCAGACGTGGATTGTGCAGCAGCAACAAACCTTATTTGTTTACCTCCCCCCGCCCCATAAAACCCCAGCGTGGAAATAACGAAGGGAGCTCCCAAATTACCGCCCAGGAACCGCTCCACTCGTTAAACATTACGAGCCCAGAGCCAGAGGAGTGGGGGAAAGGGGAGAAAAACCAGGAGGGAGGGGTTTGTGTGCAGACAAAGCCTTTTTTTTGTAGAAATGGGGGATTAAAGGGGTCGTGGGAGGGCACAGAAACCCCACAGAGCAGAGCAGAGAGGGCAGAGCTGCCCCTGGGGCAGCCGAGGTGAGGGGAGGTTGGAGCTGGGTCAAAAATAAAGGATGAAAAGGCTGTCAGGGAAGCTGGGTTTGCAGCAAAACCTCTGGAATTGCAGACAGGAGATCCCATAGAAGGGTCTGGGGCTTCAAAATCCAGTTCCAGCCCGAGTTGAAAATTACTCCTTGTCCAACACATCTCATGGATCTGGGAACCTTTTGGGAGCAGTGCAAGGCCCCTGGATGTCACCCCAAGGGAGCTGGGGCTGAAAGCTCCATTTTCCAGCATTATTTCCAGCCAGAAGCACCTTGGAGCTGCAGGAATGAGGGTTGGGAATGGCCTTGGGTGCTCCTGGGACTTCCCTCCTCAGCTGCCAAAGCGGGTCCCTCAGTGGGATGTGAATCCGTAAATGATGAAGGGAGAGCTGAAAGAGTGAAAAAGGTGGAAATGCTTTCATTTCCAGCTCTTCTGTTTCATTTTTTGGAGGGTTTTTTGGGGATTTTTGTTCTTTTTTGGTTGGGATTGTTCTCCAAGGCAGGGGGAGCACAGGCTGAAGCAGGAGCAGGACCACGGAGATCTCCAATCCAGGAGCATTTCCGGGACTGTTGGTACCAGAAGTCGTTCAGGGGAGATGAATTACACTCATGTTTGTCATCCCAAGGGATTTTGGGGGTGAAAGCTCCATTTTCCAGCGTTATTTCCACTCAGGAGCACCTTGGAGCTGCAGGAATGAGGGTTGGGGACTTCCCTGCTCAGCTAAATCAGGTCCCACAGTGGGATGTGGATCCAGAACTCCTGGAGGGAGATGGGGATTGCTAAAAGAGATGGAAATACTTTGATTTTCGGCTCTTCTGGTTCATTTTTTGTTGTTTTTTTGGGGCTTTTTTTTTTGTTGTTGTTGTGTTTTTCTCTAAGGCAGGGGAAGTAAAGGGTGAAAGATTAAAGGACATTAATTAATTAGGTTTTTAAGGAATTAATGGAGGACATGGGGACATCCAGTCCATCCTAAGCTCCATCAGTGACAAACACACTCCTGAATTTATAAATGCCATTACTCAATATTAATGTTGTTTAATATTATTTTATTAGTGCCATCAATTGTTACATGTTATTACTCGTTATGTTATTGAATATTAATTTTAATAATGTTATTAATTGTTAAATGTTATTATTCACTATTAATGTTTTTAATTTTATTAATGCTATCAATTGTTAAATGTGATCACTTGTTATTAATGTTATTGAATAACCTCATTCCTATTTTAGGAGCAAAGATCCTGATTTATATTGTTTTTTCTCCTTTTTTCTCCTTCCTTTCTTTCTCTTTCTCTTTTCTCTTTCCTCTTTCTCTTTCTTATTTTTTTGTTATTTTCTCTTTCTTTTTCTTCTTTTTCCTTTATTTTTCTTACTTTCTCTTTTTTCCCTTTATTTCTTTTTTATTTTTCTTATTTTCTCTTTATTTTTCTTACTTTCTCTTATTTTTCTGATTTTTTCTTATCTTTTCCTTTTTTCTTCTTTCCTTTTTATCTTCATTATTTTCTCTTCTTTTTTTCTTATTTTCTCTTTGTTGTCTCATTTTATCCTATTTTTCTTTTCTCCATTTTTTCTTATTTCCTTTTTTATTTTCTCTCTTTTTTATTTTATCTTTATTACTCTTTTTTTCTTGTTTTCTCATTTTTCTTATTTTCTCCATTTTTCCTTATTGTATCTTTCTTTCTCTTTTTCTCTTTATTTTTCCTCTTTTCTCTTTATTTTTCCTTACTTTCTCTTTTTTCCTCTTATTTCCTTTTAATTTTTCTTATTTTCTATTTCCTTTTAATTTTTCTTATTTCCTTTTATTTTTCTTATTTTCTTTATTTTTTTATTTCCTTTTTTTATTCTCTTAGCATTTTTTCTTATTTTCTCTTTATTTCACCTTCTTTTTTTCCTTATTTTACCTTTTTTATTATTTCCTTTTTTCTTATTTCCTTTTATTTTTATTTTTATTTTCTCTCCTTTTTCTCATTTTCTCTTTATTTTCATTATTTTCTCTTTATTTTTTCCTAATTTTCTTTTTTTTCTCTTTACCTTTTTATTTTATCTTTCTCCTTTTCTCCTTTTTCTTTTTTTAATTTTTTTCTCTTTGTCTCCTCTTTATTTTTCTTACTTTCTCTTTATTATTTCTTATTTTCTATTTATTTCTCTGACTTTCTCTTGATTTTCTTATTTTCCCTTTTTCTTACTTACTTTCTATTTTTCTTCTTATCTCTCTTTTTCCTGATTTTCTCTTTATTTTCCTTATTTTCTCTCTTTTTTTTCTTCACCTTCATTATTTCTTACTTCCTCTTTTTTCCTTATTTCCTTTTTATCTTTCTTTTTATTTTTTCTCATTTCCTTTTTAAATTACTTTTTCTTATTTTCCCTTTATATCTCTTACTTTCCCTTATTTTCTTATTTTCCTTTGTTCTTATTTTCCCTTTTTTCTCATTCCCTTTCTATTTTCCTTATTTTCCCTTTATTATTCCTTATTTTCCCTTTGTTATTCCTTATTTTCTCTTTATTTTGTCTTTATTTTTCCTTTATTTTCTCTTTATTTTCCTTATTTTCTCTTTATTTTCCCTTTATTATTCCTTACTGCCCCTTTATTATTCCTTACTGTCTCTTTATTATTCCTTATTTTTCCTTTATTATTGCTTATTTACCCTTTATTATTCCTTCTTTCCCTTTGTTATTCCTTATTTTCCCTTTATTTTCCCTTTATTTTCTTTTTATTTTCCTTATTTTCCCTTTATTTTCTCTTTATTTTCTCTTTATTTTCCATATTTTCCCTTTATTTTCCTTATTTTCCCTTTATTTTCCTTTATTTTCCTTTATTTTCCATATTTTCCCTTTATTTTCCTTATTTTCCTTTATTTTCTCTTTATTTTTCCTTTATTATTGCTTATTTCCCTTTATTATTCCTTATTTTCCCTTTGTCATTCCTTATTTTCCCTTTATTTTCTCTTTATTTTCCCTTTATTTTCCCTATTTTCCCCTGGATTTCCTCCTTCCCTCTTTACTTTTCCCCCCTTTCCCAGCAGCCAGATGTCCTGGAGCCCCCAAAGTCCTTCCCAGGCAAAGCTTCAGCCCAGCCCAGCCTGGAAGGGCCTTTTCCTCCCCTTCCCTTGGGAAAATCCCCTCAAATCCGTGTTTTCCCTCCTCCACCTGCTCAGCAGTCCCAGAGGGACCGCGTGGAGAGGCAGGGAACGAGGTGGATTGACAGGGATTGTCCAACACCGTCAGCACTGGAGTCTGGGAAAGCCAAGGATCAAGGAATGCCAGCCTGCTTTGGGTTGGGAGGGACCTTAAATCCCATCCCGTCCCATCCCGTCCCATCCCATCCCATCCCATCCCATCCCATCCCATCCCATCCCACCCCCTGCCACGGGCAGGGACACCTCCCACCAGCCCAGGTTCCTCCAGCCTGGCCTTGGACACTTCCAGGGATCCAGGGGCAGCCACAGCTTCTCTGCCCAACCTGTGCCAGGGCCTGCCCACCCTCCCAGCCAGGAATTTCATCCCACCAGCCCAGGATGCTCCAAGCCTTATCCAGCCTGGCCTGCTGGAACGCTGGCCAGGCCCTCTGGAAGCGCTGAGGGTGATTCACCCGGAATGAGCTGTCGGGACATTCCCGACACCCAAAAATCTCACCTCTCCAGAGGCTGCAGCACCGCCCCTCCCTCCTGTCAGCGCCTCCTTCCCGGGATTCTCCCGGCTCTGGGAGCACAGAGGGGCTGGAGAGCGTCCCAGGGAGGGGTGGGTGGCACATCTGGAGGCCCAGCTGTGGAACCCAGCGGGTCACCCCCTGTCTGGAACCCATTTAGGGGGGGGGTTTCCACCTAAAGCTGAGCCCAAAGTCTGCTGGCACCTTCTCTCCCGGTTTCCCTTCCAGCTGGGACTGAATTCCTTGTCCAGTCTCATCCTTGGGAAGCTTCAAAAATAGATGCAGGGGCTGTAAAAAGGGATGAGCTGCTTTCCCAAGGGCCCTGCTGGAGGGAGGGAGGGAAATCTGCTCCCCTTGGAGCAGGGAAGGGTGTGAAGGGCAGAAATCCCTGCAGGAATTTGATGGGAACAGACACTGAGCTGTTATTCCCAAAGGAATAAGTCAGAGCAGCGGCTCCCATCCCTTTGCTTCACTTGAAGGGAGATCTCACTCTGGGAGGGTTCAAATGGGAAGTCTCCTTGGAAAAATGAAGTTTCAGGGCCTGAACTCTGGGAAAATCCATTCTGGGATTGGTTTGACTCCGCTGGAAACTCCCTCCCCCGCAGTTCCAGGTGTGAAAACCAGGAGGGAGGCTCCCAAAATCCCATTTCTGGCCAGGCAGGACAATGGCCCAGGGGCAGAAAAGCACCTTTTGTTTGTGTGTCTGGAATTAGGATGCATGTGCAGTTTTGTAAAGTCTGATTTAAAGGTTGAGATGGAAATATCTCATTTATAGGATTGCAAATCCTTAAGTTTCCCAACAAAACAGAATCCCCAGCACCAAAAAATGGGGGGTTTCCCTCCAGTTTTGGGCATTTCCAGGTCAGATCCCCACATGGGAATTCATTCCCTGGGCCCCAGTGATTCTAAAGAACTCCTGAAAATTCATTCTGCCAGAAATTAAATGTTTTCTTTCCATCTCAAAGCAGTTTTGGGGGGAGGGGGTTCTTTTTTGGTGTTCCCAACATATCTCGGAGCAAATCTCACACCAGGGATTTGCTTCACATCAGGACATCGAAATGTTTTGTTCCCAAAGAGGTCTGACCAGAGGAATTCCACATTTTCTAAGGGGTTTCTTTTCCTTTCCTTGGTTTGTTTTGGAGGGTTTTCCTTCTCCAAACACCTCCCTGGTGACATCAAACTCTGCTCAGGGAAACTCTGCATTTTACCAAATTTTAACCATTAAAAAAAAACCCAAAATTCCAGGCAAATCCCAGTGTTTTTACCTGGCACAGAGAGACCTTCCCTTGATGGCTTTAAACTGCAAGAGAGCAGGTTTGGGTGGGATATGGGGAAAGAATTCCTCCCTGTGCGGGTGGAGAGGGGCTGGGATGGAATTCCCAGAGAAGCTGTGGCTGCCCCTGGATCCCTGGAAGTGTCCAAGGCCAGGCTGGAGCAGCCTGGGATAGTGGAAGGTGTCCCTGCCCATGGCAGGGGTGGCACTGGGAGGGCTTTAATGTCCTTCCCAACCCAAACCATTCCAGGATTCCACGACTCCAGGTTGGCACAGGTCCCTCCTTCCCGCTTTTCCACCACAGGCAAATGGATCCTCTTTAAACCAAGCAGTGTTTGAATCCCAAAATCCACTCTCCCAGGTTGCTCCAAGCCCTGTCCAAGCTGGCCCTGGACACTTCCAGGGATGAGGCAGCCACAGCTTCTCTGGGAATTCCATCCCAGCTCCTCCCCACCCTCCCAACCAACAATTCCTTCCTAATTAATGAACTTTGAACCAGCTGGGTTCATTTCATCCCATTTATCCCTGTTTTGAAGCCTGTGGGATGCAGGATCCCCATCCCCGCTCCCGGCCCTGCTCCAGCCCATCAATCCCAGGGAAGTTAAACCCCACATTTCCCAGAGCACAGATCAGGACCATTATTCCAACCAGGCAGTCTGGATTCTCCATCACATCGAGGTGATGAAGAGGCTGATCCATCCACAGGGGCTTTTCCAAGGGGGCTGGAGGAGCAGGGAAGGTGTGTTTGGAATCCCGCTGGTTTTTTTCCACCCTCCGACCCAGCGGCTGTTTTTTCCTTGCTTTTATTCCCTTTTCCTTGCTCAGCTCCCCGTCCATAAAAACAAACAGCTGGAATCAAAGCCTGGTACTGGAGAAGTAGCATTTAATGGGCTCCAGAGCTGCGGCTGCTCCTTAATGGGAAGCAGATTTCATGGAATGAGGCAGCCTGGCACGGCTCGGACACCCACCAGCGCTCCAGGAGTGCATTTCCTGCTCCAGGCCCTCTCCAGCCTCTGCTCCTCCTTGGGAAGGGGGAAGACTTGGACATGAGGGCCTGGAATTCCTTCCTGTGGGTTCCCAGAGCTCCAAAGAGCCCAGAGGTCGCCAAAGGGGAGTTTTCCCAGTGCCAGGAGAAAGGCGAGGAGAGGATGGACCCCTGTGCTCAGCAGGGGAGCTCTGACCCATCCCAGGTCGGGGTTTGGGTCTCCCTGGATTTCACTGGGGATGGAGGAAATGAACTTGTGAAGGCCAGATATTGTGGAATCCCCATCCCTGGGAGTGTCCCAGGCCAGGCTGGACAGGGCTTGGAGCAGCCTGGGATAGTGGGAGGTGTCCCTGCCCATGGCAGGGGGTGGCACTGGATCATCTTTAAGGCCCTTCCCACCCAAACCAGTCTGGGATTCCCTGATTCCAGGAGCCTGAGGCGTGGGGAGATGAAGGATAACAGAGGAGGGTCTGACCTCAAGTGCTGCTCCAGCTGCACTAAAGCCTGGATGGATCCAGAGCCCTTTTCCCTGTTTTATCACCCAGTCCAACGTTTCCTTGGCTGGAATTCATTCCCGGTTTGTGGCTGTCAGAGTCCGTTTCCTGGGGGGTTAAACAAGCCCAAGCCTTCCAATCCCATCCTCCCCGGAGTCTCCATTCTCCCAGACACCTCATCCCTCTTCCCTGAATTTCCTCCAGCCCCTCCAGTTCTTCGGGAAGTTGCCCAAAATTACCTGTCTGGGGCAGGTCCCCCCATCTCCTGGTTGGGATGGAGGTGGGGGAGGCAGGAAGGATGGAATAATCCTCTCAAAATCCCATCCCTTGGGAGCCAGTTGGAATTATCCAGGTGTCCCTGTGGGGTTCCCTGTGCTGAGGACACGAGGGAGACGATCCCAGTTGACAGGATTTGGGTTTTCTGGTGTTTGTGGAGCTGGAGCTGAAGGAAATCTCAGCTGTCCAGTGCCAATGTGGGTATTTTTAGGCATTTTACTGGCAGAGAAAATTCAAATCCTTGATTATTCAACTACTGAAAAAAAAATATATATAAAAGCAGTCCAACATTATATTATTATCATTATTTATTATTATTATTTCTATTTTCTTTTCCTCAGTTGCATAACTTCTAAATAAAGGAACGACCTGGAGGGCTCTGACTCCAATTGTTCACATTCCCTGGAGGGACAAAGGAGGGATGGGAAGGAGGGAGGAGGGTCCACATCTTCCCAACATTCCAGCCTCGAAGGGGGAGACCTCCCACCTCCCCAGTGACCTTCCTGCCCCCCTCTGGAGCCGCTGGGCAGCTCCAAATCCCGGGACAGGCCCATCCCAGCCCCTCGGAGGTGACTCATCCCAACAGGTGCCAATTGTTCTCTGTTCACTTCGGAGCAGGACAATGAATCCAGGCTTTGTTTTCCATGGACATTGCAAGCAGATGCCTCTTCCTACCGTGTTTTCCTTGGCAAATCACGCAGAGATTGTAAATCTCCTGCTTGTTCTGGGGGTTATTTTTCCCCTTTTCCACCAAATCCTATTCCTTTGCCTCAAGCGGAGGAACAACCTCGAATCTCCTCCAAAGGGGGAAAAAAAAGGGGGATCAAGAGGTTTCTGCCTCCTCCATCCACCTAAAGTGCCCTGGATCCATGTTTTTCATAAACATGGGATGATGTTTTCCAGAGGAAACCTCCAAGAGGTCCCAAGATCGAGGTAGGAGAACAGAGGAATTTCTTTCACACTGTTCTGAGAAGGACAAAGAGGGAGGAAGGGCCCGGATTTGGGAAAGCCTGGTTGGTGGGGCTGGAATTCCCACTCCTCCCAGGATGGCAGACTTTGGTGAGCTCTGGATGCAAATGGATGGCAGACCTGAAGGGAAAAAGGAGGAGAGGGGGAAAAGACCAAAGAAAGGGGGGAAAGACCAAAGAAAGGGGGAAAGACCAAAGGGAAGGGAAAGGAAACAGCCTCGAGTTGTGCCTTTCCAACCATTGCACCATTCCACCAAACCCCCCAGGGCCAAAAGACATTCCCAAAGGTAAAGGGACATTCCAAGGTCTGATCCGTGATCTCCTTTAAAGTCCTGCTTGTCCAGGGAGCCTGGGACGGGAATGGGAAAAGCAGGAGGGACAAACGAAGCTCCTTTTCCTGCTGGAAGTGGATCCCGAGCGGAGCCAAACCCGGCACTTCCCCCCCTGCCCTTCTTGGGGGTCTCCAACCTGACCCAAACCCCCCTGGGAGCTCAGCTGGTGATCCCAGAATTCCAGAGCCGAGGGAGCAGCCCTGGGATTCACCACAACCCTCCCTGGGCACGTTCCAGGGGGACATTCCAGCAGTTTTCCAGCTCCTCCAGCTCGGGGGGCTGAGCCCAAACACAACGGGGGTGTCAAAAGCTCAGCCCCAGGAAATCAGGAAAGGGCAGGAAATAAAAGGGAATCAAAGAAAAGGAAAGAATATTTTATGAATTAAAATTAAATACAATACAAGGAAATAAAACTAAAGGAATTGAGAGGAAATGAAATAAAAAGGGAAATAAAATAAAAGAAAATGAAATAAAATATGCACTAAAGTAAATGAAATAAAGAAAATAAAAGCAAAATTAAAAAAAAATAGAAGAAAATGAAACAAAATATGAACTAAAGTAAAATGAAAAAAATGAAATAAAGTAAAATGAACTAATAAAATAAAGAAAATAAAAATAAAACAAAACAACAAAATAAAAATAAAAATAAAAAAATAAAATGAAATAAAATTAACTAAAGTAAAATGAACTAAATTGTAATTAAAAAAGAAAATAAAAACAAAAATAAAATGAACTAAAGTAAAATGAACTAAAATTTAATAAAATAAAGAAAATAAAAACAATACCCAAAAAAATAAAAATAAAATGAAATGAAATAAAATATGAACTAAAATTAAATACAATGAAATAAAATTAAGAAAATAAAAATGAAATTAAAAACAAACAAAAAAACCTAAAGTAAAATGAAATAAAACAAAATAAAACAAAGCAAAATAAAATAAAATATAACAAAACAAAATAAAGTAAAACAAACCAATGCCAAATAAACTAAAATAAACCAAGACCAAATCAAATCCCATGAGCCAGAGCAGGGCGGCCGGGTGCAGGTGCTGGGGACGCTCCCGGTGGATTCTCCAGCTGGGAATTGCTGTGTCCATGCTGGGAGCAGTTCAGGCCTGGGGGGGGCAGTTCCTTCTCCACGTGCTGAGGGATCCAGAGCCAGCAGTGCTTCCCAAAATCCCGGCCCCGGAGCCTGCAGGTGTCCCAGCTCAGCTGAAAGGCTTCACCAGTTTCATGGCAGCGTAGTTCTGGCAGGGAGAACAGGGAGGAGCCGTGGGAATGGGACACGGATTCCTCCAGGGCACAGGGATGGCCCTGTCCTAATCCCAACCCACGGGGACAAGCAGGAAAAATCCCATTCCCACTTAAGAGGAGGGGAAAAACCCTCTCAAAGCAGCTTTTCCTGTCTCCAGGAGCAGCTCCTGGTCAGAAATGGTCCCTTCCAACCCCAGCCATCCCAGGATCCAACAGGCCCCAACACCAGGAGTCGCTCCTGGATTTTGGCTTCTCCTCCCAGCAGTTCTTGAGATGAATTTCCAGCTCCTTAAACCCTGGGAAGGGCTTTGGCACCTCCCCAGCAGCACCAGCCCAGGGCCCAGAGGGGCAGGAGGCACTTCCAGCCATCTGTGCCTCCTCCTCTCCCCTGGATCCCGCTGCTCCTTCCCCTCCAGTGCTTCCCACAAACCCCCAGGCTGGATTCACCACCCAAACCCCGACCTTGCATCCTGCCAGCTCCTTCTTCCCACACTCCCCCAGAACTGGTGACCTCACCCACTCTTCCCGCTGAGCTGGACCCTTCGGAAAAGGTCCTTGAGCATCCCCAGGACTTTTCCGGAGAGCAGAGCTTTCCACAGGCCTGGAATCACTCCAGGAAGCAGAGGAGGGCTCTCCAGCCCTGTCCCATCCTCATTAACTCCAAGTCCAAACCCAGCCTGCAGCTCCCTGGAACGTCTCCAGAGGCTCTGCCAAAGGCAGGGAAGCCAAACCCACTCTGGATTTTTATCCCTGCCACTTCAGCACCGTCCCCATGATCACCACGGACACGGCCCCAGGTGCCACATCCACAGGATTTTTGGACACTTCCAGGGCTGGGGACTCCAAACCTCCCTGGGCAGCCCCTGCCAAGGCCTGAGCACTCTTTCCAGGAGGGAATTTTCCATATTATCCAACCTGAGCCTCCCCTGGCACAGCTGGAGGCCGTTCCCTCTCCTCCTGTCCCTGTTCCCTGGGAGCAGAGTCCGACCCCCACCCTGGTTCCAACCTCCTTCCAGGGAATTTGAGGGATCCAGAGGGTTCCCCCTGAGCCTCCTTTTCTCCAGGCTGAGCCCCCCCAGCTCCCTCAGCCCCTCCTGCTGCTCCAGCCCCTTCCCAGCTCCGTTCCCTTCCCTGCACTCGCTCCAGCCCCTCCGGGTCTCTCCTGTGAGGGGCCCAAAACCAACCCCAGAATTCCAGGGCCCTCAACAGTGCCCAGCACAGGGAGAAGTTTAGGGCTGACATGGAAAATGGGGTGTCACATGTGGAGTTCAGCCTTTTTTCCACAGAATTCCTTCCTTAAGAGAAGACACAGCAGTGCCATGATCAGGAATAATCTGTTCTAACCCCCCTCACCAAACCACAGTGACACACAGCCCAAAATGCACATTTAGGACATTTGGGAAGAGCCACAGTTAAAGCAGCTCTGATCCCACCCCCACCACGACCTGCACAGTTTGGAAGCCCCTCCTCCCATTCCATACCTGGAACAGGATTTTCCACCACTCCTAAAAAAACACCAAACTGGAAACAAATCCCAGGGCGAGATATGGGGAGAAATGGGGGGGAAAAGACACAAAAACCCCTAAAAACCAGCCAACCACTGCCTGAGCAGAAGCATCCCCATGAATTACAACATGGAGCAGCTTCTCCGGCGCTTTTCCAACCAGGATTTCTAATAATGCCATAAATCCAGTGGGGGCAGTTTCCCAGAAGTCATTAAAAAGCCCCCAGTGACAAATAACCTCGGAATTAACGATCCATCATCTGTCCCTCCAAGTCCAGCCTCCCAAACGCTCCCGGTTTTTGGGATTGGACCCGTTGTGTCCTGGGAGGGAGGAGTTTTGCGCCCAGGGCTGAATTTGGGATCAGCAAGTGTGGAAAGCCGAGCAGGATCATCACTCAGGGAGGGGGAATTGGGATCAGCGGCCACGGGAGCAGCGCTGGGATCATGGAACAACTTCCCAGGGCTCCCGAGTGCAGTCACATCCAGCTGGAAGCACAGCTGGATTTTGCTGTGGTGGGAGCCACTCAAATCTTCCCAACAATCATCATTTTGGGGAGATGCTTCAGTGTATTCCCAAAATGTTATGGATTTATATTCCCTACACTTTATGTCACAGCCAGGCTGGACAGGACTTGGAGCAGCCTGGGATGGTGGGAGGTGTTCCTGGGTGGGATTTAAGGTCCCCTCCAACCCAAACCATTCCATGATTCCATGGCACTCCACATCCAGCCCAAGGTGTTCACTCAGCCATTCCCACAGCAGAAGGGAGAGCTCCACTTAGCCATGGAAATGTTGGAATTGGTGGGATTTAAGGTCCCCCCTCAAGCCAAACCAGTCTGGGATTCTGGGATTCTGTCAGCTCCAGCTCCACCCTCTGCTCCTGCCCAGCAGGGATCAGTTATGGATTCACTGTGGGGTGGTTTGGAAAAGTCCAGTGACTTTGCTGGAATTTTCATCCAACATTTCCCTGGGTGAGTGGAGCTCTCCCTTCTGCCTGGGGAATGGCTGGGTGAACGTCTTGGGCTGGATGGGAGGTCAGAAGAAGAAGGATCATGGAATCATGGAATGGTTTGGGTTGGGAGGGACCTTAAATCCCACCCAGGGACACCTCCCACTATCCCAGGTTGCTCCAACCTGGCCTGGGGCACTTCCAGGGATGGGGCAGCCACAGCTGCTCTGGGCAACCAATATCCTGTAGGAAAACATTCCATCTCCATCCTAGGACATCTCCAGCAGCAACAACTCCACCACAACCTTTGGCTCGTTATTCCAATGGTTAATTATCCTTCATCTCACAAATTATCCCCCAATTCCCACTGGAACAGCTCCTCCACCTCCAACCCCCAGCTACGGGATCTCATTATGATTTTCCTCTTCTTTAAGGAAGCTCCTGATGTCAAGTGAAATCTTAAGGACAATCCAAGGAAATCCCACAGGAAATCTCCAGGGAATGCTGCTCCTGGTTTTTACAGACCTTGATCCCAACCAGTCTCCAGGGAAACCTAAAGCAGAGCAGTCACCTGGCCCTGAGGGTGGGTGGAAGAGCCCAGGAATAAATTCAGGGCCTCAAAATATCAGATTTTCAATATTTTCCCCCATTTTTGTAGAACTGGACCATTTTTGGGATGGAAATGTGCAGTTCCAGGCAGTTTTCCACCCAAAACCAATCAGGTTTTCGGTTGGAATTGGCTCTTCCCCACTAAACTGAGATCTTCTGGAAGCAGTGGGGTTAGGGATGATTCCTTATGGATGTGGGCCTTGATTTCCCATCCTGGCCTACTCCCAGCATTCCATGGATCCTGATAAACCTCCTCTTCATCCCTGAGCCCTTCCATGCCCTTTCCCACTTCTCCATGTCTCCCCCTACTCCTTAAGAGACCCCAGATCCCTCCAGGGGACCCACAGCATATTCCCTGCCTGGAAAACAACTGGTTGCACAAAATTCTCCCGGGAAGAGAGTTGGAAGAGGATGCAAGAGGAGGAGAAGACGAATGGGAAGGTCTTTACTCCAGCCCATGATCCATCACGGTGTCCCGAGGACAATAGAACCACAGAGACCTCCCACAGGTTCCTGATCCCACGAGGCAGCTCCAAAGGCTCCCTTGAGCTTCCCTTCCCATCACCCACCACTTTTCCTGGGATGAGGTGGGCAGGATGCCCATAAGCCCCTCTGCCTGCAGAGTGGGAATTCCTCAGAATTCCAAGTAAACCCTGCTGTCCAGCGGGACCTGGAGCTGCTGCTGGGACACGAACCAGGACCAGCAGTGGGGAGGGGTTGGTTTTCCACGTATTTAATCAGGGATTAACAGTGAACCCTTCCAAAGGCCGGGATGCCGAGGGGATCCTTCCGAGCAAACCATGCCCAGATTTAGTCCCTGGTGGGAGGGGAAAGGAACTCAGAGACACAGGACCAGAGACCTCAAAAATTCTGGGGAATGAGGCCAAAGACACAAAGCCAGAGGAATTCCATGGAACGCGGCCCTGCTTTTCCAAAATAGCTCTGAAAACCCCCCAGGGTGAAACTCAACCCGGCCTTTAATTGGAAAACAGGGAGAAATCCCAAGGAGTGCCGGGTGGAATGCAAGCTCCTGAGGGGCTGACCCCATGGAAAGGGACCTGGAGCAGTTCCTGAAGGAATGACCCCATGGAAAGGGACCTGGAGCAGTTCCTGAAGGAATGACCCCATGGAAAGGGACCTGCAGCAGTTCCTGTGGGACTGACCCCATGGAAAAGTGACCCATGTCAGGGCAGTTCCTGAAGGAATCCCTCCCTGCCCTTATCCCATCCCATGGCCCTTAGTTCTATTTCCCCTTGTCCAGCTGGGAAGGGCAGGGATGGAGCAGCTTTGGGGTGTGCCTGGAACCAACCAGGGCCATCCCACTGCCAGGAATCCCCAGGAACTGCTCTCAATGCCCAAACCTGCACTTCCATAACTATTTCCTCCTTAATTTAACACCTCCAGAATCGTTTCTCCAGCAGCAGGATCCCAACCCTCCCCATGGATATGGGGATGGAGAGATGGGGAGAGCCATGACCTAATCCCAACCCCTTTCCCTCCATGGGAACAACCTCCCTGCATGAATTCCCATCATCTGAAAGCGATTACAATCCTGAGGAGAAATCCCCTCCCCTCACTTTTCCACAGGAGCAGCTCCATCCTCTCCCAAGAAGTTATAAATTCCCTCAATGAGGCTTTTTATTTAAGTGGCAGAATTTGTGGAGTGCTGGGAAAAAGAAGAGGGAGTGTTTTCCTTATCAGTCAGAGAGGAGGGAAAGGTTTCCAAGAGCCCTTCTTTGAACTGTTGCAGTGCTGAGGAAACAGAGGAGGATGCAGAACTCCCTCCAGAGCCAAACTGGCAGCTCAGGCCTCTGTCCTGGATTTATTTTGTTCTGCCAGAGGCAAAAAGGAGCTACTTGGGTGAGGAATGAGGTGCAAACCCTGCCCCTGATTTCAGCCCCTGGTGGGGCGTGCTCCGAGCTCTGACAGCAAGGGACAACCTTCCCCACTTCCCAGGAACTCCTCCAGCTTTAAACAATCACTAACTCCAGCTGTTCCCACTGCTCAGCCCCCTAAAATCCCTGGATTGCCAATCCTGCTCCCACCAAACTCACAAGATCCCCAACAGCAGCTGCTCCAGCCTCTCTGAGACCATCAATGAACCTCAGCGTCATCAGACTGACCCCATGGAAGGGACCATGGAACAGTTCCTGAAGGATTGACCCCATGGAAGGGACCATGGAGCAGTTCCTGAAGGATTGACCCAATGGAAGGGACCATGGAACAGTTCCTGAAGGACTAACCCCATGGAAGGGACCATGGAACAGTTCCTGAAGGAATGACCCCATGGAAGGGACCCCCATTGGAAACATGGACACAAAGAGGGGAGAACCTTGGGGTCAGCCTGCAGGAGGGGTCTGGAATGGAATGGTTTAGGCTGGAAAAGCCCTCTGAGATCCTTGAGTCCAACCAGCCCCCAGCACTGCCAAGGCCAGCCCTGACCATGTCCCCAAGTGCCACATCCACAGGGATTTTAAATCCCTCCAGGGGTGGGGACTCCACCACCTCCCTGGGCAGCCCCTTCCAAGGCCTGACAACCTTCTCCAGGAGGAAATTCCTCCTGATGTCCAACCTGAGCCTCCCCTGGCACAGCTGGAGGTCATCTCCTCTTGTCCTGTCTCCTGTCACTTATTCCCAACTCCCCCCAGCTCCCCCCTCCTGTCAGGGAGTTGCAGAGCCAGAAGGTCCCCCCTGAGCCTCCTTTTCTCCAGGCTGAGCCCCCCCAGCTCCCTCAGCCCCTCCTGCTGCTCCAGCCCCTTCCCAGCTCCGTTCCCTTCCCTGCACACGCTCCAGCCCCTCCGGGTCCTTCTTAGCAATGATCCAAACCCAAACCGCCTTTGACACCCCCCACAATCCCCCAAGTTGTTCCTCAGGGACCAGCACTGGATTTTCCAGCCCCCTGCACTGGAGCCACCCCCCACACCCTGGGGGATCTCCCCTGACCCTGCCCAGCCCCTCGACCCCCACCCCTCGGTACCGGGAAGGCGTAGATGAAGATTCCCAGGAAGAGCAGCAGGATGAAGAGGATGATGAACAGGATCAGCATCCACTTGTACCTCCTCCACAGGATGTACTTGAGGGTCTTGTAGGGGGAGGTGAACCACAGGAAGGAGGTCTCGGGGCGCCTGGAGCCGGGAAAAGTTCAGAGCTTCACCCTCCTGGATCCCGAATCCCAGCAGTGAGGCCTGAGAGCCCACATCCCTCTGGGAATGAACCACTCATGGCCTTCCTGGTGGTCCAAACCAGCTGCCCATCCCACCTGGAGTGTCCTGGTTCCTCCATCCCTCTGGGAATGTCCCCCCAGCATCCTCCCTGGTGCTCCAGCCCAGCCTCCCAGTGCCCCTGGACTGTCCCAGCTCCTCCATCCCTCTGGGAATGTCCCCACAGTGCATCCTCCCTGGTGCTCCAGCCCAGCCCAGCTGGGCACCCAGAACCCCCATTTGCCCCCCGTGCCCCGGGGGGTTGATTTTGCCCTGGGGGTGTCCTCACTTGGGGTCCTCCAGCCGGGGGTTCATGTTGGGCTCGTCCCGGCCCAGCCCAGCCGGGCGCTCCTCGTGCTCCTGCTCGGCCACGATCTCCAGAGTCATCTCCAGCTTGCCCTGGGAGGGGGGACGGGCAGAGCACAGTTAGAATCCCAAAAAAAAGAGGGGAGGGGTGAGAAAGGGGTGGTGGGAGGTGGAAAACACGGATTGGGGGAAGAAAATCCACTTGGAGCAAAGCCCGGAAACCACCCACGAGGAAAGCAGGAAGAGTCCAGAGATCCCTCAGTGGCCACTGGGGATACCCCAGGGGATCCCAAATGTCCCTGACACCCAGGTTTTGGAAGCTACAGAATCACTGAGCTTGGAAAAGACCTCCAAGATCATCGAGTCCAAGCTGTGACCGGTCACCACCGTGTCAACCAGACCACGGCACCGAGTCCGGCCTTTCCTGATTCCCTCCTTCCTGATTCCCCTGAACCAAACTCAGGGTTGGTTTTTGTGGAATGGCTCCATTCCCCGCCTGGACTCCTTTACCTGGATGGAAGCACCACCAAACCCTCGACCAGGACACATTTCCATGCACCAAAATGGGACATCTGGAGCCTTTCCCTGGTGCTTCTCCGGGATCACCAGGAACGGGTGTGACACAGGGTCAGATCCGGTGGCACATTCCAAAACCCACAGTCAAAAAAATCCCACAACCCAAGCAAAGGGAAAATTTACAGCCCAAATCTTCATTTTATGCCCTGACTGTGACATCCTGCAGGTGCTTGGCCCGGACACCTCCCTCCTCAAAGCTTCCAGGGAATCCTGGAATGGTTTGGCTTGGGAAGGACCTTAAGGATCATCCCATTCTAGACCATACAGGTGTCGAGTTCCACCCCTTGCCACGGGCAGGGACACCTCCCACTATCCCAGGCTGCTCCAAGCCCCATCCAGCCTGGCCTGGGACACCTCCAGGGATGGGGGTTTGGGGTGAATCCCACATGGAGGGGCCTCCTCACCGCCAGGATCTTCTTCTGGTCCTGCTCAGCCCCACAGGGCCACCAGCCCTTGACAGTTTTCTGCTCAAAGAGCGACACAAAGCGGCTGGAGGACCCCGTGTCGTCCAGGAGCTCCAGCGAGCACTTCTCAGCCGTCTTGGCAGGTCTGGGCATCCTGTTGAGATCCATCTGGATGGAGCCTGGAAGGAGGCATGTCACAGGTGGGACACCTCAGCGTAAAGGTCCTTAAAAATGGGGACACTTCCCCTGAGGACTCTCCCCTTGTGGCACCTTCCTGATCTCAGGGAGTTTGGGCCACCCAGACCACCCAGCTCCAAACCACGACCTCCCCTAGCCCAGGTTGCTCCAAGCCCCGTCCAACCTGGCCTAGGGCACTTCCAGGGATCCAGGGGCAGCCACAGCTTTTCCAGGCCCCGTTTTCCAGGAATTTTTCCCTTCCTGCTGCCCCAGGAGGGATGGAATCAACACCCCCCCCAACTCACCCAAATAGTCATCGAAGGAGAACTTGTCGTTGTCCCAGATCTGCAGGATCAGCTGTGGGGGGATCTTGTTTTCTGTCTTGTCCAAGCTCCAGAAATGCTCCTAAAATCCCACCAGGCAAGAAATAAAAGGACTGTTAGAGGGGGTGGGCAGAACCTGGTTCCTCTCATCCCAGGGAAATCCTGGCAGTCCTGGTGTGTCCTGCTCTGGCTCTGCAGGGCTGGAGCCGCAGGGCCTCGGGCTCTGAGCAGCTCTTGGATGCTCAGGAAAAGCCAGGATGCCTCTGGAAGGTGAGTTATCACCGATTTATGCCTTCATTTACTGACAGTATTTTAGCAAAGGGGCTCCCTCAGCTCTCAAATAGGATCCTGTGGAGTGACAGCACCATATTCCCACAATTCCAGTGAGGATTGGTGACTCTCCAAGGTGAAGAGGTCCCTTCCCAATCAATTCACCCTGTGATTCCATGATATTTGTTACCCATCTGAGTTCAAGAAAGGAGAGACTCAGAGCTGTCAGAATCATGGAATCATGGAATGGTTCATGTTGGAAGGGACCTTAAATCCTACCCAGTCCCAACCAGGGACACCTTCCACCAGCCCGGGTTGCTCCAGCCTGGCCTTGGACACTTCCAGGGATCCAGAGGCAGCCACAGCTTCTCTGCCCAACCTGTGCCAGGGCCTCCCCACCCTCCCAGCCAGCAATTCCTTCCCAGTATCCCATCTGTCCCTGCCCTCTGGCAGTGGGAAGCCATTCCCTGTGTGCTGTCCCTCCATGCCTTGTCCCCAGTCCCTCTCCAGCTCTCCTGGAGCCCCTTTAGGCCCTGCCAGGGGCTCTCAGGTGTCCCTGGAGCCTTCTCTTCTCCAGGCTGGACATTCCCAGGTCATCCATGAGTTCTGGATGCCAGAGTAAGGAATGGCCTGGGCACAGCACCCTGTGTGATCTCAGCAATAGGATGAGGCAGCAGCTTCTGCTTCCTGGAGAGGAGATGATTGACCAAACCCCGAGGGGTTGGCAGCTCCACAGCCACTCCAGTGAGTGGGTCCCCAGCAAGGCAGGTGCTCTGCATTCCCAAAAAGCCACTCAGGGGGAATATTGGCCTTTGGATCTCCCTGGGAAGGAGGGTTTGAATCCCCCTGCGGTGACACCGAGCCCGTGGCCACACCGTGCCAGTGGCTGTGGGATCTGTGCCCACACCACAACTGCCTGTTTATGTGGGTGAAACTGGGGATATTCCCTAATCCCACTTCTGGGATGCCTGGGAGTTAGGAATAAGAATCCCAGAGTCACTGAGCTTGGGGAAGAGCTCCAGAGCCATGGAATCCCCCCTGTGCCCCATCCCCACCTTGTCCCCAGCCCAGAGCACTGAGTGTCACAGCCAGGCCTGCCTGGGACACCTCCAGGGCTGGGCACTCCAAACCTCCCTGGGCAGCCCCTGCCAGGGCCTGACCACCCTTTCCAGGGAGAAATTCCTGCTGATGTCCAAAAAGGAGCGTTAGGACAGAAGGAGAGAGACCAAAGCACTCCCAGACCCAGGGTTTGTTATTCCTGGCTCTGCAAAGAGGAGGCAGAGTCAGGGCAGGATTCCTGACACCCCTCCCAGGGGTATCCTGGTGGCAATTCCTCCCTCCACGCTCCTGCACTGGGGAAGTGTCAGAAAGGAGCAGATTTAATTAAACCCAGGAAACCCCAGCACTGTTCCTGACCCCATAAATCCACTGCAGTGGCTACAACTCGGATTCATTCCGTGATCCAATATTAAATAAAACAGAAGGGAAAACGTGTCACACTCCAGGAGAACATAAATATTCCAGCTGGGACATTGTGGGCAGTTAAATCCCCCTGGAATTTGTTTCATTTAGGAGCTCCCCCTGGATGGTTGGATTTCACTGTAGCTCCATTCCCTGCCTGGTTGGGGGAAAACGGGCCAGGAATTTTGCACTGGAGCGTTTTATTCCTGTGCTTTAAATCTTTTACAATCCAGAAATGCCAAATGAAGTCGATGGAAAGTTCCCTCTCTCCCCCTGTGCTGACTGCAGTGTGTCAGCATGGATGTTTTTCCAAGGGGGTGCTGGGAGTGGGATGTTTTCCCAGTTTTCCCAGTCATTGGAAGTTAAAGCTGCTCCAAAGGGGGAAGAGTTTCTGGTGATTCCTCCCTTTCCCAGATATTGGGGCCTTCATGGCAGGAGGGCTGTCAGTCACCCAGAGGAGAAACTCCCCAGGAAACACATCCCCAGGGCCAAAGGTGGTGGGATGACCTCACCAGGGGTTGGAAAGGTCCATCTGGGGTCTGGGAGGTGGAAGAATTCCCATCTCCAAGGTGTTTTGTTCACCTGCTCATTGTCCCCTGCTGGATCCTGGAATGGTTTGGGTGGGAAGGACCTTAAGTCAGGAGGGGGCAGAAGGGGAAGAGAGTTGTGGGCAGAGGGGGGTGGGGATGTTTCACACTCATGAACAACACGGAGGGGAGAGGGAAAAATCCACTCCTGTTCTTGGGAAGTGTTGACAGGGCTGTGTTTCTGCTGGGCTGGTTTTGTGCTGCAGGATGCAGAGCAAAGGGAGCCCCTGATTTCTGGGAGGGCAGGAGGCCCCAGAGTGTTTGCACCCAAAATCTGGTCCTGCTTCAAGTTGTGCCTGTGGGAGGGCAGCAGGTCCCTCATCCTCTCCTCCTGTCCCTGTTCCCTGGGAGCAGAGCCTGACCCCCCCCCAGTTCCCCCTCCTGTCAGGGAGTTGCAGAGCCAGAAGGTCCTCCCTGAGCCTCCTTTTCTCCAGGCTGAGCCCCCCCAGCTCCCTCAGCCCCTCCTGCTGCTCCAGCCCCTTCCCAGCTCCGTTCCCTTCCCTGCACTCGCTCCAGCCCCTCCGTGTCCTTCCTGCCACGATGGTCCCAGACCGGGACACGGCACATTCCATCTGCTCTGACATTCCCTGCCCACCCTTTCCTGCCCTACAGAACCTCCTGAACTCGGCCCTGGCAGCTGCACTCGGCTGCTGCTGCAACTGGGACGTGAAGCTGAACGTTCCAAATCAATTCCACGCCTTTTCCAGCTCGGGGTGCCTGAGGGATGTGGGGGCTGAGCCCTCCCTGCGCCCAGAGATTCCCATCCAGCCCACCTGGGAATGCCCTCGTGGCTGTGCCAGGACCATCTGATAACCCTGCAAGAGCTGAGACCTGCCAGGCTCAGCCCTGGGGATCTAAAGCTGGAACTTCTGGTTTAAGTTGGATTTGGGGAAAATTCCCTCCTGGGAAGAGTTGTCCAGCCCTGGCAGGGGTGGATCCCCATCCCTGGGGGATTTAACAGCCCTGCAGATGTGGCACCTGGGGACATGGTCAGGGGTGGCCCTGGCAGTGCTGGGGATGGCTGGATCATCAAATCTTAAGGGCACCAGCAGAGCTGGAGATGGACTGGGGACAAGGGATGGAGGGACAGGACACAGGGAATGGCTTCAGACTGGGAAAAAACAGAGATTTGAGTGGGATACTAGGGAGGAATTCCTTCCTGGGAGGGTGGTGAGGGGCTGGGATGGAATTCCCAGAGAAGCTGTGGGTGCTCCTGGATCCCTGGAAGTGTTCAAGGCCATGTTGGAGCAACCTGGGCTGGTGGAAGGTGTCCCTGCCCGTGGCAGGGGTGGCACCGGGTGGGCTTCATGGCCCCTTCCCACCCAAACCATCCCAGGATTCCATGAATTCCCAAAGGGGAACACGGGATGTGAGGACATGGATGGGCTCAATTCTGTCACTCCAGTGGCAGGGGGGTGCAACGAGACGGTCTTTCAGGTCCCTTCCCTCCCAAGCCATTCCACAATCCCGCAATTCCCGCTCCCTCCTGCCACCCCGAGGGGAGAGGGGAGGGAATCCCTGTGAGATCCAGCCCAGGCCCGGTGCAGGTGCCTTTTGAGCAGCTCCCAGTTTGCCCCGGGGGCGGTTTTGATTTAAATTCCACCTCGCAGGGCCTGCGTTTGCAGCAGCCCCTTTAACGAGCTCGGAGTTCAAACGGCACACGGGGAGATCAAAACCGAGGCCCCCGGACACAAAGCCCGGCTTTTCACTCATTAGTCCTGCCTTTCCACGGGGCTTTTACAAGCTGTTTATTTTCGGAGCCATGTGCTGGGAGGGGAAGCAATCTCGGCACAGTGGGATGGATCTGCTTAAAGGGTTTATAGGGGAGGGCTTGGCCGTTGCAGAGGGGGATAATTGGATGTAGAACACGCTGTTCCCGGGATTTGCTGAACATGAGGCGTGAAATGGGCACGGCTGGGATTCTGGCACTGCCTGCAGCTGCCCAGAGGGGCCTCTCTGGAAGCTGGGGATTGTCTGGGAGGGGGGATTGGCTGGGGGGTTTTTCCTGCCAAAGCCACGCACAGGAAGGAGGGCTGGGGGTGCCGGTGGGTTGGGGGATGGTCCCAGAGCAGTGGGACGACACTCATCCAATGAGGCTGAGCTCTCAGGAGCAAGGCAGGGAGCAGGGAGCATGGCATCACAGAATTCCTGGAATCATTTAGGCTGGAAAAGCCCTCCCAGCCCATGGAATCCCCCCTTGTTCCCCAGCCCAGAGCACTGAGTGCCACGGCCAGGCCTGCCCTCCAGGGCTGGGCACTCCAAACCTCCCTGGGCAGCCCCTGCCAAGGCCTGACCACCCTTTCCAGGGAGAAATTCCTGCTCATATGATGGGATCACACCTTCCTCAGGGGGTGAAGGCTCAGGGGTAGATGGCTGGAAGTGTCACAGAGCAGGACCAAGCCTCAGAAGACAGGAGTGTCCCTGCTGCCCACACAACCTCAGCAATCATGGCATCATGGAATGCTTTGGGTTGGAAGGGAGCTTCAAAGATCCTCCAACTCCAACCCCCTGGATCAGCACATTCCACTAGAATTCCCCTCCTCTTACTGCTTTCATCCTCCTAATCTCCAGGTGAGGAGCAGCAAACTTAAGGGAATAGATCTCCTTCCCCTGCAGCGTTCTATGTCCAATTTTCCCTAATTTCCATTATTTCCATAATTTCCACTATCCAATTTTCACTGGCATTATCCCACACATCCCAATTCCATCCCTGTTTCCTTCCCTCCACGAGATTCCCACATTTGACCATCCCATTGCAACAACTGATCCAAGGAATACCAGGAGCAGGAATCACATCCATTTGTAACTTCCCAAGTGAGGAACTCTCTATCAGACCAATCTTCTCCCTGAATCCCAGACCAAAGCTTCCCTTCCCATCAGGGGTACATCCCAACCCGTGTTCCCCTCAGGAATTTGGAGGCAGCCCCTTCCTTTCCCTCCTCTTTAGCCCATCTGGGAAGTTCCTGTGCAGGAAGGCATCCCCAATTCCCTGGTGGAGGCCAGAGGTTCCCACCAAACCATCCCCATGGAAATGTCTTCTCCATACTAACCAAGCCACCTTGGAAGTTCACCTGGAGAGCCCTTGGCCACCAGTGCCCCAACATCCATCTTTCCCGGGTGGATCCACCTCTCCAAACCCCCCACACAAACCACCCCTAACTCTGACCCCACAAATGTGGATCCTTTACACCAAATTCCCACAGTCTGAGGTTCAAACAACACCAGGTAAAAGCTGAGCCTTGCACAGCTCCGGCTGTGAAGGTCTCAGACGCCACCTCCACCCCAGAATTCCCAGGAGAAGGCAGGAATTCCTCCCTCCAGGCCCCTCACCTTCCTTGCCACGTGGCACATCTGCTCGGCCGGGAGGTAATCGAAGGGGAAGACGAACCTCCAGTTGAAGTTGCCCTCTCCCCCCATGGACCTGTAGTGCACATCTGTCTTCTGCTTGTTCTCCTCGTGCCCCACCAGCCACCTGCAAAGCGCAGACAGAGCCCGTGGAAAACCGGGAACACGGTGAGGATTCGGGATGTGAGCGGGAAATGAGACATTCCTCATCCCTGCTGGGATTCCCTTTTCCCAGCTGAGCTCTGCAGCTGCTGGAGCTTTTAATTCCCTTTCCAGGAATTCCAAGGTGCTCCCCACTCTCAGGTCTCTACATGTCCATGTTGTCATGGGAGCACCCAAAAGATCCAAAGAAAAATGGTGTCCTTAAGCAGTTCTGAGCCCGGTGGAGACGTGACTTCCAAGAAAATGGATCTATCCATGGACAGGTTTGGCTCTATCCATGGACAGGTCTGGCTCTATCCATGGAGAGGTCTGGCTCTATCCATGGAGAGGGTGGATCCATGCCTGGAGACAACTGTATCCATGCATGGAGAGAATGGATCCATCCACGGAGAGGTGCGATGGTTCATCCAGCAGGATCCATGCCCACCCCAGCAGGATCCATGCCCACCTTGGCTGTGTTGCTCCAAGACCCGTTTTAACCCTTTCCCTGCTGTTCCAGCCCCGGAATCCGGGCTCCCTGGAGCGGGAGGGCTCACCCTTTGACGTAGATGTCGCTCATCTTCTCCCCGGTGATGCTCAGGTCGTCCAGGATCACGTCCTTGGTGTTCCAGATGATGCAGCGCAGGTAGAACCTGGAGCACCCGGAACAGCCGGCGTGAGGGGGGAACCTCAATCCCAATCCCACCTGGGCAGCTGCTCCTGCCCCAAACTGCCATTCCCTGGGGATGATCCCACAGGGAAGGTGAATCCCATCCCGCCTGGCACCTCCAAGCCCTCCCAGCTGCCCAAGGAGAAGGGGCTGGAGCGTCCTATCCCCCGGGAATGCCCCGTTACCTCTTGGCTTTGCGGGGGCTGATGTTGAAAGGGGGCCCGGGATGTCCCAGGGATTTCGGGAACAGATCCACCCACATCTGCAGCTTTCCCTGTGGGGAAAGAACAACCTGTGAAACCTGAGGAGCCTCCAAGCTGGGTCACCTGCCCCTCCTCGGGGACAGCCAGAGAATGCCAGGTGCTCCAGAATTCCCTCGATGAACGGGGAGGATTCCCTCGTGGAAAATAGAAAAGAGAATAGGACAAGGATAAAACAAAATGAAATAAAATAAAATAAAATATAAAATAGAATAGAATAAAATAAAATAAAGATAAAATAAAATATAAAATAAAATAGAATAGAATAAAATAAAATAAAAAAGAATAAAATAAAAGATAAAATAAAATAAAATAGAATAACATAAAACAGAATAAAAGATAAAATGAAATATAGATAAAATAAAATAATGGTAAAATAAAATAGAATAATGTAAAAGAGAATAAAATAAAATATAAAATAAAGATAAAGATAAAATAAAGATAAAATAAAGTAGAATATAAGAGAGAATAAAAGAGAATAAAATGAAATAAAATGAAATTAAGAGGAAATAGAATAGAATGGAATAGAACAGAATAAAATAAACATAAAATAAAGATAAAATAAAATAGACTAATATAAAAGAGAATAAAGGAGAATAAAATAACATAAAAATAAAATAAAACTAAGATAAAATAAAATAGAATAAAATAGAATAAAATAAAATAAAGATAAATTTAAAATAAAATAAAATAAAGATACAGATAAATTTCAAAGTGTGCGGCACAGCTGCTGCTGGAAAAGCCCACGGGAGGGTGGAATCGATGTCCCCAGACCCCATTTTCAGGACAGCCATGGCTGGGTTGAGCCCCACCCTGTGATAAGCAGAGCTCTGCTCCAGCCCACCCAGCTTCCCTCCCTGGGAATTCCCCAGTCCTGGCACAGGGACCCCTGGCAGTGGCCGAGGCTGGTGTCATGGCCTGTCCCCCCAGTGCCCCCAGTGCCCCGTGCCCATCCCACCTGCTCGATGCCAGGCTGCAGGGGGCTGGAATCCCTGTCCCCCAGTGCCCCCAGTGCCCCGTTGCCCCATCCCACCTGCTCGATGCCAGGCTGCAGGGGGCTGGAATCCCTGTCCCCAGTGCTCCCAGTGCCCCCAGTGCCCCGTGCCCATCCCACCTGCTCGATGCCAGGCTGCAGGGGGCTGAAGAGCCGCCGCGTCTCCACGTGCTCCGGCACCAGCCCCTGCTTCCTCAGGGCCAGCAGCGCCAGCTGCTCCTCCACCGGCCCCAGGTGGGGATTCGGGGGCTTCCCGTCCTCTGCCAGGGGGCAAAGAGCAGCGTCAATCCCATGGGAGGGGGTTGGGATGTCCCAGGGATCACCACCAGCCTCGCTGCAGCCGGAGCAGGAGGGGCAGAGCCCCCATTCCCAAACCCATCCCCACAAACCCTCCCGGGCACAGCCGTCCCACCCCATGGGCAAGTCCCATTGCCAGGCCCTTTTCCCACGGGCAAACCCCCACAGATGGGATAGGGACCTGCTGGGAGCCTCGTGTGACCACCCCCAAACCAGGGGAACAGCACAAGGACCAGGTTGAAGGGCATGGAAAGGAGACCCCAGGCTCGGATCCCACTCCGGGGTTCAGGGCTCCTAAAGCCATAGAAATTTGGGTGCAGGGTCCCCAGCAGCCCCCAATCCACGCTGCTGCTCTGCTGATATTCCCACCCCCACCAGAGGTTTGTCCCATCATTCCAGCCCATCCAGGATCTTCAGCTGGGCACAGGAATGAGCTCCCAAAGGGATCCCATTTCTTCTCTGCTGGGTTGGGGGTGAAGGACAGAAAGGAGAGCGGGAGGAAGGCCATGGAGACACCACCAGCACAGCTTGGTGGCTGATCCTGGTTCCACTTCCATCCCAGTCCCTGCTCTGCTCCTCCCTGCTCCCTCTGGGATATCTGTGGTCCTTCAAGGAAAGGGGCCAGGACGTGGCAGCCACAGTGAATAAAGACCTGGAAGCATCTCCTCCTCCTCACCTGCTCCAACCAGACCCTCACCCCGCCACAGACTGGCCAAGACTGCTCAGTCATGGACATTTCTGCCTTCTCTCCCCAGTCAGGATCCATCCATCCATCCACCCACCCATCCACCCACCCATCCATCCATCCACCCACCCACCCATCAGGCAGGGTGAATGGCCAACCTGGCCTTGGCTGAGCCTGCTCCTGCCTCCCCATGCCATTCCATGATTTTGTACCAGTTGTTGGACAGGATGACCTATCCTTGGAAGGGGCTGCCCAGGGAGCTGGTGGAGTCACCACCCCTGGAGGTGTCCAAGGAATGACTGGATGTGACACTCAGACAAGGTGGGGATCAGCCAGTTTGGACTCAGTGACCTCGGAGCTCTTTTCCAACCTTAACAATCCTGGGATTTCATGATCCCAAAGCTCTTTTCCCGCCCACAAGATTCCCTGGCTCTATGAATCCAAGCTGAATGATTCCCCAAGCTCCTGCCATGCCAGGCTGGGGAGGGAGCAGGAGCTCACCCCAACCCCGCTGCCCTTTCAGGTTGTGCCCCTTCCAAGACCCTGGGAACAAAACACTGTTCCATAAACACCATTCCAGACTCAGGTGACACATCCCAGCTCCTTTCCTGGCAGGGCCTTGAAGTGCTTAACCCCAGCCATCTGGGCTCCATCCCAGCCATTCCCAGACACTGGAAAGCTGGGCTGTGCACATGGGGGTGTGTCCAGACCCAGGGGAAACACCAGCCCCTCAGGAACAACTGCCAGGGGGGTGGGATGAGGGGCTAGGGGTGTGGGATGAGGGCTGGGGGTGTGGGATGAGGGGCTGGGGGTGTGGGATGAGGGTAGGGGGGGTTGTGGGCTGAGGGGCCAGGGCAGACGCTTGTAAAAGCCCTGCTGTGGTTTCCTGGCCCCAGCCCAGCCCCAGCTCCCAGCTGGTTCCCAGATCTCCTCCAGGTCCAGCTCCACACTTGGTTCTGCTTTTTGAACTCGCTGCCATTAAAGCAGAGGAAGGTGAAAGGCAGGGGGGTGGCACGGGGGGAACTCGCTGCTCCAACACCTCCCCAGCCCCAGCTGAAAACCTCCTGCTGCCCTCCTTCTCCACCTCCTCCTTCTTCTCCTCCTCCTCCTCCTCTCCTCAGGGAGAGCCAGGAATTTAGACCTTGATTCCCAAGAGAAGGAGAGGGATCAGTGCTGTGTGTGGCTTGTTTTGTGCCTCTGACGACTGCCTTGATGTGGTGGCCCTAATACTGCCAAATTAAAATACAGGTGTGATATTGGGAAGGAATTCCTGGCTGGGAGGGTGGGGAGGTCCTGGCACAGGTTGGGCAGAGAAGCTGTGGCTGCCCCTGGATCCCTGGAAGTGTCCAAGGCCAGGCTGGAGCAACCTGGGCTGGTGGAAGGTGTCCCTGCCATGGCTAAACGGGGTGATCTTTAAGGTCCTTTCCCACACAAGCCATGCCATGATTCCAAACTGCAGCTCCTGGTGGGGTTTCACCTCCCCCCCCCCCAGGGCCAAAACACCCCTTTTATGCCTTAAAGCAGAGATTTCTCACAGAGGCAACTCCTGCCCCAAGGGTGTGGGGCAGGGGGGCATGAGCTGATGCCCAGGGTGGTAAAAGGGTCAGAGCTGGGGTGGTTTTTGTGCAAACAAGAAAATACCTCCCCAGGCCTCAGAGACATTCCTAGATAAGCAGAGGTTGGTTCTGCCCTTCCAGCTGGAGCCCCCCCAAAGCCCCCTGAGCCCTGAGGTGATCCCTGGGCACCGTGTGTGTGATCCTGTCTCCACCTAGTGACCCAAAAGGAGATTCCAGTGGCACAGCTGCTCCTCCAGCAGCTGGAACATCTGAGCTTCTCAGCCCAGGATGGACTTCAGAGCTCCCACAGCCCAGGGAAGTCCCTCAAGCTCAATGTTCCTGTGACTGGATTGCAGGTCTGGGTTCCATCCCAGAGTTTTGGGGCACAGCCAAGCTCGGGAATGGTGCAGATCCAACCAGGCCAGTGAGGTGGGGAGGATGGGGATGTGCCCACCAAGCTGTTCTGGCCTCCATGGAACCCCCCCAATGAACTCCAGCTCCGTCCCTTGCTCTGCATAAAGGAAACTCTGCTACCCCAAAAGATCCCTGTGCCCTTACCCAGCTCAGACAGGACGTATTCCTGATCCCTGAAGATGATCCGGTCGGATTTGTAGGTGGGAGCCTTGTAGTTGTGCTGCAGGGAGAAGAGCTGGAGCAGCTGGGAAGGACGGAGCTGGTCCCGCCACTGGTTGGGCCCGGAGCTGAAACCAAACAGGACCATGGAAAGGGTTGGAAAGACCTTCAAGATCATCCAGCTGCAGGGGCAGGGGCACCTTCCACCATCCCAGGCTGCTCCAACCTGGCCTTGGACACTCCCAGGGATGGGGCATCACCTCCTTCCCTGGGCAGCACGGGCACAGGGAGTGTGCCCAGCACGGCATGCCCAGGAGGTGTAACGGGATCTCCCCAAGGATTCCCATGTCCTTTGGAGCATCTGGGACTTCCAGAGGAGAACCAGTCCCCCTGGAGCCCACCCTGGTGCCCTCCCAGCCCCGCAGCCCCCGGTACCCACACGCAGTAGGTGAGGGGCAGCCCGCAGCGCGCCCCGTAGCGCGACAGGAAGCGGTTCTCCAGGTCGATGACGGTCTCCCCGATCTTCTCGTCCTTGGACAGCAGGTCGTAGTCGTACAGGGCCACCCGCAGGTCCTTCTCCAGGGGCAGGGTGCAGCTCAGCTCGAACATCCTGCACGGGGCACGGCACAGACGGCCGGGAGAGGGAGGGTGGGCCCTGGGAATGGACCCACAGCCCACCCCAACACACCAGTGCCAGTGGGAATGGACCCACAGCCCACCCCAACACACCAGTGCCAGTGGGAATGGACCCACAGCCCACCCCAACACACCAGTGCCAGTGGGAATGGCCCCACAGCCCACCCCAACACACCAGTGCCAGGGCTGTGTTGTGTTGGCTCAGTTTATCATGGAATCATGGAATGGTTTGGGCTGGGAGGGACCTGAAAGATCATCCAGTTCCATGGGCAGGGACACCTCCCGCTAGCCCAGGTTGCTCCAACCTGACCTTGGACACTTCCAGGGATCCAGGGGCAGCCACAGCTTCTCTGGGAAATTCATTCCAGGGCCTCCCCACCCTCACAGCCAACATTTCCTTCCCAATATCCCACCCAACCCTGCCCTCTGGCAGTGGGAAGCCATTCCCTGTGTCCTGTCCCTCCATGCCTTGTCCCCAGTCCCTCTCCAGCTCTCCTGGAGCCCCTTTAGGCCCTGCCAGGGGCTCTCAGGTCTCCCTGGAGCCTTCTCTTCTCCAGGGGAACCCCCCCAGCTCTCCCAGCCTGGCTCCAGAACCATGGAATGGTTTAGGATGGAAGGGACTGTAAATCCCATTGATTCCACCCCCTGCCATGGGCAGGGACATCTTCCACTCTCCCAAGTTGCTCCAAGCCCCATCCAACCTTGAGTGCAGGTTGGAATGGGAAGCTCTGGCTCATCCAGCACAACTCCCTCAAGATGACATAAGAAAAGCCCATGGACCCCAAAGTGAATCCACACTCACTTCCCAAAGACAGGCTCCAGGGTACAGGGCAGGTAATTTTCCTGGTCATTGATGGATTTCTTTCCCACTGAAATCTTCACATAGGGATCGCACTGAGGGGGGGAGAGACGGAGAATCATGGAATGGGTTGGGAAGGACCTTAAATCCCATCCAGTCCCACCCTATGCCAGGGGCAGGGACACCTTCCATAGACCAGGATGCTCCAAACCCCACCCCTCCCACAGTTCAAACAATCTGGGAAAATCAGCATTCATTTAAAAAGTGGGTAAATGAACTCAAGTCAAGGGGAAGAAGAAAACTCAGGGAAAGGATCCAACTCCACCTAAAAGATTCCCCCCAGCTCAAGGGCAGGCCCTGGAGAGATCCACCAGCCCAGTTCTCACCAAAAAAATTCCCTGGAAAACACACCAGGACCAGTTCCTCATCACTTTGCCTTGATTTTCCTTTTCCTGGAGATTTTTTTGAGGAGCAAAGGATGGAAAAACACCACTCAGGGAATGGACTGGACATTCAGGATTCTCCTGCACTGGGATGAGCCCCCAGAGAATTCACAGTCCAGGGAGACACTGGAGGTCAAATTTGGGTCGGTTTGGGGTTTTCAGTGGGAAAAAATAGCCTTTTTTTCCATTTATTTTTAATCCCCAGGAGTCATTTATGGGAGATTCCCAAGGACTGGAAAAACTTCATTCCAAATCCATTTTCAAGAACTGGGCAGATTAAAATGCAGTTTCATTTTCCTCATATATTTTTTCAGGTATTTCATATATTTTATATGTATTTCATATATATATTTTTTATTTTCCATATATATTTGATATATTTCATATATATATTATTTTACATATATTTCTCATACATCTTTAATATATTTCATATAAATATTATTTCCCCTCTATTTTCCATATCTATTTCTTCACCTATTCAAAAATTTCCCATTGTTTTCCTTAATTTTCCCCTGTTTCCCAGTGGAACAAAGACAGTTAAAAAGGATCTTTCCCTGAGATTTTTTTTTTTGGGGGGTGCAAATTGAACCAAAATGAAAACATTTCTCATTTTGCCCAAACCCAATTTCCTTTCTGCCTTTAAATTTCCCTTCCACACTGGCAAAGGAATTCCTGGGAAAGAGAGGATTTCGTCACCCTTTGGCTCCAAAATTCCAAAAGAAAAAAACGCTAAAAAGCCAAAACTCATCCACATATTTGAACTAATCCTATGGAAAAATCCCTGTGGAAGGAGGAAGAGTTGGCCCTGGCATTCCCAGAACTGCAATGGAGGTAGAAAAGAGGGACAGACCCCCGAATTTTAAGGGAATCAACCGATTTTGATCGATCCGAATCAACCCGTTCCAAGATGCCACCCCCGGAGGCAGCCCCGGAGCCCAGGGGAGCATTCCCACCGGGATACCTTCCCGTTGGAGTCCTTGGGCTGCAGCTGGAAGGCCCTGACGATGTAGACCCTGAGCAGGCACTCCTGGAGGCCCCGCGCCGGGAGCTGCTGGAACTGCCGGGGCGGCGCCGGCACGCGCGGATCGTCGGGAAGGGGGTAGATCCTGAAAGAGCCCTGGGAAGGACACGGGAGTTGAGGAGCCCTGGGTGTCCACTGTGGATGGTGGGATGGGCCATGGAATCACGGGATGGGTTGGGCTGGGAGGGACCTGAGAGATCGTCTTGGTCCAGTGTGGACAGGGACACTTCCCACTGTCCCAGGGAGCTCCAACCCGGCCTTGGACATTCCCAGGGATCCAGAGGCAGCCACAGCTTCTATGGGAATTTCATCCCAGGCCCTCACCACCCCCACAGACAGGAATTCCTTCCCAGTATCCCATCTCCCCCTGCCCTCTGGCAGTGGGAAGCCATTCCCTGTGTGCTGTCCCTCCATGCCTTGTCCCCAGTCCCTCTCCAGCTCTCCTGGAGCCCCTTTAGGCCCTGCCAGGGGCTCTCAGGTCTCCCTGGAGCCTTCTCTTCTCCAGGGGGACGCCCCCAGCTCTCCCAGCCTGGCTCCAGAGCAGAGGGGCTCCAGAACCATGGAATGGTTTGGCATGGAAGGGACTGTAAATCCCATTGATTCCACCCCCTGGACACCTTCCCCTATCCCAGGCTGCTCCAACCTGGCCTTGGACACTTCCAGGGCTGTGGCTTCTCTAACTCATGGCATGATGGGATGGTTTGTTTGGGAAGGGCCCTCAGAGACCCCCCCAACTCCAGGCAGGGGGGTCTCTCCCACCTTGAACTCTCCCACGACCGAGGGGTCGTCGCTGCAGTCGCGGCCGCGGCCCCGGAGCAGGGGGAAGGTGTGGCAGAAGTCACAGAGGTGCTCGAAGGCCTCCACCTCCTCCAGCTCCGTCTCGTAGACCTGGGAAGGCAGAGATGGGATGGGGACAAGGTTGCATCCAACCCCCACAGTCCTGGGGAACCCTGTGCAGGGACAAACCCCGGGGATCTCTCACCCCGTTGTCCCCCGGGACGCCGACGGAGAGTTTGGAGACCCTCCAATAAATCCCAGCCCAGCACAGACTCGGATGAGCCAAGGGCTCCTCCAGGGTTTGCCACCACACAGATCTTCCTGCTGGGAATATTTTCCCTAAGAGCAGGAAAGGTCTTCCCCATTTTAGCCCTGCTGGGGCGTCTGTGTTAAATCCTCCTGAGCAATCGCTGGTTTTCCTCGTTCCCAAACAATTCCCAGGGTGGCTCTTTCTCACCTCCTGGGCCACTTCCAAAGTGACAATTTCCTGAAGGCAGCCAGGTTTCCAGAGAGGATTTTGCAAAGGAATTTGGATTTTCAAAATAGGCATTTTTATGCCTATTTTATATTAAACAATATTTCCTTTAAAAACAATACTTATTTTTTAAAACAGTATTGATTTTAAAAACAACATATATTTTAAAAACAATACTTATTTTTTAAAACACTACTGATTTTAAAAAGAATATACATTTTAAAAACAACATTTATTTTTAAATTATTCAGGTTTTTCCCTCAGGAAAACGTATTTTGTTGTTTTTTTTTTTTCAACCTAGCAGGGGAAAAAAAGCCTAAAATCCCTCTAAAAAATCCTGGAGAGCGAGATCCAAGGAGCCAGGCCTGAGGGAAGCCACTCACCTGCAAGGTGTCAAAGCCCTTCTCCAGGTAGGAGCCACACTTTTCCCTCTCTCCTGTGGAGGCATAAAACTTGCTCCACCAGTCAATGAACTCTTCCTCCTGCAGCAACAGATCCCAGAGTTACTCCTCTCCCAGGGAAAATCCCAGGGGAACGGCAGCAGCGCCTCCCAAACTGCTGGAGCTGAACTTCTGCCCCAAGCCCAGTAACCAGCCAGGCTGGGATCCCCCTGAAGCTCCTCCAGCCCTGATTCCAGGGGATTTTTGGGATGGTCCCAGCCCCAGATCCAGCTGGTGCAGCCACAGCAACACCAGGAAGCTTCTCCTGAGAGGATGGTTCTCCATGGGAGGGTGAGGTGGAGCTCCCAGGAAAAAAAACCTGGAGCATTTTTAGGGAGATTCTGGCCACTTGGAAGGTGGTTTTCCTGGGATCTCCGTGCAGGACCTCGCAGGGAATGACACAAATGAACTCTGGTGTCAAGATTTTGGGGACAGGGATTGACTCCCTGGTTGTGACCCAGCACCATCCAACCCCCCTATCCCAACAAAGCCCGGGGGGAATGAAGAAATCCATCAAATCCAGATATTCCCACTAAAAATTCAGGGGACCCTGGAGGGACAAAACCCTCTTCCCATGATATCAGACCAAAAACCAGGAAAATCCCACACAGTTCCATCTCCCACCAGGAAGGAGCAGTTGCCTCATTCCCTGAGCAAACCACTCCAGCTCCAAGGATGCTGTTCCAAGAGGGAAAACCATGGATTTTACAAGAATCCCACTTTTTACATTTCTAAAGCAAAGCTGGAGGGGCTTTGCCTGCGATCCATGAAACATTCCCATGAAACATTCAACAAGGAGAGCGCTTGGATCCATCCCAGGACTTACCCACAGGATCTTCTGCAGCCCCAAGGAAAGAGGAGGGTTAAAGATTTTAGTGGATTTTGACAAATGTTACAACAAAAAAAACGGGAAAAATTAAAAGAGAGAGGGAAGGGGAGCAGCTGGAATGTTAATAGGGAGGGGTATGAATCCATTTGGGAATGGGACAGGCAGGGAAAGCAGTGGATCCACCACATCAAGGATGGACTGAGGGTTTTCATGGAGCGACCAAGGGGGGGACAAAATCCCCTCCAGAGACCCCAAACCCCCTCCAGCGATCCCAAATTTACTCCCAGGTATCCCAAAACACCTCCAGGTATTCAAAATTCCCTCCAGGAAGCTAAAATTCCCTCGAGATGCCCAAATCACCTCAGGAAAGCCCAAATTACCTTGGGATACCCAAAATTCCCTCAGGATAGCCAAAATTTCTGCCTTCAGGAAGGAATTGCTGGCTGGGAGGGTGGGCAGGCCCTGGCACAGGTTTTCCCAGAGAAGCTGTGGCTGCCCCTGGATCCCTGGAAGTGTCCAAGGCCAGCCTGGAGCAACCTGGGCTGGTGGGAGGTGTCCCTGCCCACAGAACTGGGTGGGCTTTAAGATCCCTCCCAAGCCAAGCCATTCCATGACTCCATGGTGGGAATGCAGCATTCCTGCAGATGGAGCAGGGAGGGCTTTCCCTCCTCACCAGGGAACAAAAGGTACACGAGGAACACCGTGGGAGGCAGTGCTGGCCTGGCAGCCATTCCCAGGAGGAGACACCCCCTGCCAGCAGCTCTTCCAGCAACCAGAAACTGGAGAAGGCGTGAAATGCGTGCTGGGGTGTGGAGGGAGCGGACCCAGCACAGAGCCAGTTATCCCAAATCATTCCCAGCTTCGGGCTCCGCGGCTTTGGCTCCGCTTCCCTCGGTACCGTGGCCTGGGACGGGAGGTTCGTGCCTGACAAGGAAAGCTCTGCCAGAGGGACAGGGGAAAAAGGACCTGGGAGGGATTCCCAGGGGGAATGGAGCCTTCTCCTCAGAGCTTCATGGCTCAAGGGTGTCTCAGGGCTCCCCCTGAGCTCCTCTCCTCTGGGAGAGGCCCAAGAATCATGGAATTATGGAATGGAATGGAATGGAATGGGTTGGGAGGGACCTCAAAGCTCACCCAGTTCCACAGGCAGGGACACCTTCCACGCTCCCAGCTTGCTCCAACCTGGCCTGGGACACTTCCAGGGATGGGGCAGCCACGGCTTCTCCAGGAAATCCATTCCAGCCCTCCCCACCCTGCCAGGCAGGAATTCCTTCCCCATATCCCATCCCTCCATCTGGCAGTGTGGAACCATCCCCTTGTCATTATCACCACAGTGGGAGGTGGATCCCAATCCAGGACCCCCCTCCCAGACTCCACACTGGGCTGGAGCTTTTTGGCTGGAAAAGCTTTTTTCCTAATATTTCTTTGCCAGCTGCAGCCCCTGCCCCTCATCCCACGGCTCCTGCTTTCCTGGGAAGCTCCAAAGCTCTGAAGGAGCAGGAGATGGGTCAGAGATTTCCATGACCAGCTTTCCAAACCGGGATGGTTTTCCCAAGGAAACACCCACATCTCCCTGCAGAGTGGGGTTTGGTACATCAGATCCCATCATCCCGTGGCATCGTGGGAGAAACCAGGACAATGGCTCTATTCCTGCCTCCTGTTCTGCTGCTTTTATTTTAAATTAATGATTTGCAGCTTTTCTCCTCCTTTTTTCCCCCCTATTTTATGGGAGCTAAACCAAAAGCACGCTCACGTAAATTCCAGTTGCTGATGGACAAGGATGGGAAGGTGTTTAGGGAGGCTTCGTGTCCCTGGTTGGGATCCCTGCACTGCCACCCATCCATCCTCTCCCTGGCACACACAACCCACCCCAGAGGGCAATGTTTGGGTCCAGAGGGGCTGCAGAGACACAGGCAGAGCCAACACAGAACTGCTCAGGGACAGACAGAATGTTGGGAGAGAATTCCAGCCTGTGAGGGTGAGGAGGCCCCAGCACAGGGTGCCCAGAGAAGCTGGGTCAGGGTAATTAAAGAATCCTGGGATGGTTTGGCTGGGAAGGGACATTAAAGCCCATCCATTCCACCCCTGCCATGGGCAGGGACACCTTCCACCAGCCCAGGTTGCTCCATCCTGGCCTTGGACACTTCCAGGGATCCAGGGGCAGCCACAGCTTCTCTGCCCAAGCTGTGCCAGGGCCTCCCCACCCTCACAGCCAGCAATTCCTTCCCAATATCCCATCTGTCCCTGCCCTCTGGCAGTGGGAAGCCATTCCCCTTGTCCTGTCTCCTCAGGCCTTGTCCCCAGTCCCTCTCCAGCTCTCCTGGAGCCCCTTTAGGCCCTGCCAGGGGCTCTCAGGTCTCCCTGGAGCCTTCCCTTCTCCAGGCTGAACATTCCCAGTTTTCCCAGCCTTTCCTCCCAGCAGAGCTGCTCCATCCTCTGATCACCTGGTGCCTGCTCTGGACTCTCCCCACCAGCTCCACGTCCTCCCTGTGCCAGGATTCCGGAGCAGGACACGGGATTCCTCCCCAGACCCACCTCCCGTCCTCTGGCAGGAAGGGAAAACCATTCCACCTGGAACTGCCACGCTCCCAAGCAGCAAGGGGGTCTTTCCCAGCAGGAGATACCTCTTCCCATTTCCACACGCACATAAATCCCAGATAAAAGCCGTTAATGGGGCAATGAAGTTGGAAGTGAAGCGATACCTACACGAGGCTGGGCCCCAGGAGCCGGGATGTTAATTAGTGCAGAGCTGGTCACACCCTCGGCAAGCTACAAATCAAAAGGAGCCGTTAGCCAGGGAATTAGAGGGATGAGGGGGAGCACACGTCAGCAAAGGCACCATCTGGGGAAATGAAAGCAACTCATCCAAGGAAATCAGCCCTGGGTGCGAGGGTGAGGCTTCCCAGGACGAGGCAACCTCGGCAGGGTTTGGGTTTTCATGGATGTTCAGCAAACTGGACACAGTTACAGGGAACAAACGGGATAATTAAGGGGGAAATGTGGTATGGAAAAGCTGTTAATACTTTTCAGTGGAGCAGGGAATCTCCCTGGACACAAGTTCATCCCAGAGGGATCTGGGCCAGGGGGGTTTAACGGGATGAGCAAAGCTCGGGACCAAAGTCCAGCCCCAAGCTCAGCTGGTCCTGGGCAGCCCAAGAGCTGCCATCGCTGCCCTGGGCACCAAGCTCTGCTCCTGCTTCCCAAGGCTTGGTCCCTTTGAGGTGGGAAAAGGGGACAAACGAGATGTTCTTCCCAGAAAAGCTTCCCGGAAAACATCGGCCCAATCCCAGCAGCATTCCCTGAGCTCCCCTCACAACACACTGCTCTGAGCCCCCCAGCCCAGACCTGAAACAAGCTGAAAACACCCCATCCCCAGCTGCTCCAGGGGGAAAACATTCCCTGAGGCTCAGCTCCAAGCAGGACACCCCCCCAGCTGCTGGGAGGCTCCTGGGAATGGCCCCTCCATGATTTATCCATGAGCAGGAGGACAAATCCCCGCTCACCCCTCAGGGCTGCACATGGACACCATGGGTGTCCTTCCCCAGCTGCTTCCCAGGGGAATGACCCCATGGAGAACAGGGAATGCAGAGCAGGCAGGACTTCAGCCCTTCCAAAACCCCACTCCGAGTCCACTTCCCAAACTAGCCTGGAAAAGCAGCTTTTCCATGGGTTTGAGGAGGTTTTTCCACCCCAATGGATGACCACGATGAGGTTCCTGTGCACATGAAGTGCTTTAAACTCCAGATGAACTTCTCACCCCCCTGGATGAGGTGGACAACACTCTCCCAGCCCTGGAGCAGGGGGGATTCACCTCTGCTTGTTTTCCCTCTTCCAGAGGAGGACAACAGAGGGATCCTTTGTTCCCAACATCCATCGGAGCAGGGACCAAGGCCAGGCCTGGCAAGGAGGGAGAAAAGCTCTGGAGCCACACAGTGAAACACCCCCTGCACAATCCTGGCTCCTGCTTCCAAGGTCACAGCTGGGAGAGCCCTGGGAATGGGCTCCTGGCCTGGGTTCCATCCCTTTTTCCCAGGGAGAAGGAGCAGGATGGTCTCTGCAGGCTGGGAGTGCTCCTTGACCCCCCAGATCTGTCCCCAAACGGGAGCAGAGGGGGGTGAAAGGACCCTGATGATCCACCCACATCCCAACCCCGTCCCCCTCCAGGGCAGGAACAGCTTCCAGGGCCAAGACTTCGGGGTCAGGGAGGGAGAAGGTGGGGATTTCCCTTCGGCTTTCCAGGAACAAGCTCCCTCCTCTCCCAAAACAAAAGGGAAAGACAAACAAACAATCCGAGGAGGACAAATGTGGGGCCAAAGTGAACAGGGCAGGGGGTTGTTCGGGAAATGTTTGTTCCCATAAAAAAATTCATCAACATCTTCCACTCTGGAAGGGCTGGAGTGGAGGGGTTTGGCTGTGCCACGTCCCTGTCCCCCTTTTCCTCCTGTTTAAACTGCTCCCTGAATTGAATGTGAGTTTGGAGGTGTTTTCCATAGGCTTTAAACCACCTTAGGATGCAAACCTCTCCCCCATTCCTTCCTCTGGGATCTCTGCAGCTCCTGTGCTGATTCCCTGCTCCTGGGGCAGCCCCTGGAGCTCAAAGCACTGGGAACACCTGTGTAGAGGGGGGGTTGTGTCCCTATCCAGGAGTTTCATCCCCCAAGAGCTGATGAGGACTGGTTTGGTCACATCCCAATGAAATCCCTGCGAGGTTTTGGGTGGGAGAGCCCCAGAGACCCCAGGGATTCCCAGAGGGAAGAGCTGAGCTGCTCCACCTCTCCCAGCTCCAGGAGCATCACAGGAAAGGTGCAAGTGAATCCTGTTGTCCAGGAGGATTTTTGGGAAGAAAGCCCTGCCTATGGATCACAGATTCATGGAATCAGGGAAGGGGTTGGGTTGGGAAAGACCTCAGAGGCCATCCAGTGTCCATGGGCAGGGACACCTTCCACCAGTCCAGGTTGCTCCAAGCTCCTCCAACCTGGCTTTGGACACTTCCAGGGATGGGGACTTGGAGTGGGAGCACCAGCCTGGTGTGGGAGAAGTGCCCAGGACGAGGCCAGTCCAGGCTGGAGTCCCACAGGCACGGGATCTGCTGGGAACTGGCCAAAATCTTCATTCCCAGCTTGATTTGGGACCCCAGGCCAAGCCCACAGGATCCAATGGAAGCAGGAAATCCTCGGGAACAGGAACACTGGGGAGCCCCCAAGGGGATGAACAAAGAGCAGGATTGATGCCCAAATTCCACAATTTACTCCCCTAATAATCCCTAGAAGTGTCCAAGGCCAGGAAAGGTGAGGCAGGAGACACCTGAGGGGCAGATCCTTCCAGAAAGCTCAGGCTCTTCCAGCCCGAGGTTCCAGCCTTTGGAACAGGGAGAGAGGCAATTCCAGCAGGTGACAAGGACACCAAAGGGACAGGAGACCATGGAAAGCTGCACCAAACCTTCCTGGAACCACACCCAGCTGCTCCTGGGCCACCAGGATCACCTGGGGATCACCTGGGGATCTGCCCAGCCCGGCACTGGCAGGGCTGTCCCAGAGGGGACACAGGGGGAAGGAACACAGGGATTATGGAAATGGGAAACTCCAGGGAGGAGAACAGCAGCCCCAGGGGCATTTCCAGCCTGACCCATCCACGGGGGACAGCTGAGATCCCTCAAACTCACGGCACAGGGAGCTTGGAACACCCCCCTCCTTCCCTGCCAAAGCTGTGCAGCTCCACCCCCACGGAGTCTGGAGTCTGGAGTGTGCAATCCCAGTCCCACCAGGGCCCTCTGCAGAGGGACTGGAGCTGCTGGAAGCAGCAGCGGGGTTTGGAAGTGGCAAAGGAACCTTCAAAGAGGAAAACTGGGAAAAGGAGACCTGGCATGGGGTGAGGATGATGGACCCTCAGGGAAACCTTTGCTTCCAGCCTGGCCTTGGGAACACTGTCCCATCTCCCAGCACCAGGTCACCTCCCAAGGCTGGGAGGATAAATCCCTCCAAGGCCTCTTTGGGACAGTGCCTGTCCTTCCCAAGGAATCCCAAGGGATGACTCCAGACCTTGCCCAGCCCCAAAGCAAACCCTGCAGTGAGGAGGAGACGCCGAAGGAAGAGCCTGGAGTGGAGAAGAGTCCCTTGTCCTCTCCCAGAGGAGCAAATCCAGCTCCCCACACCAAAAGCAGGGATGGAGGATGGGTCTGGGATGTGCAGGTGGAGGAGGGGGAGTGAGAGCAGGGGTGGAAGCTCCAAGAGCACGGACACCACCAGCCACAGCCTCACCTCAGCCCTACACCCTGCCCAGGCCCCCCAGAGCACACCCAGATCCCATCCTGCCCCCTGCCGTGTTTCCATACCTGGGCAGGGATCAGGGGCTCCCTGTCGTCGATGTCAATGAGGACGTCGTCCCTGGGCGTGGGGCTCCCGTCGTCTGCAGGGACAGCAGGGCGTGGCAGGGCATCCCCAGAGCCTTGGCATCGACACCCCGCAGCCCCAGCCAGGCCCCTCACACCACCCACAGCTCATGTCCCTGATCCCAACCACATCCAAACCCTTCACACCACCCACAGCTCGTGTCCATCATCCCAACCACATCCAAACCCTTCACACCACCCACAGCTCATGTCCCTGATCCCAACCTCTCTCAGACCCCTCACACCACCCACAGCTCATGTCCCTGATCCCAACCTAATCCAAACCCTTCACACCACCCACAGCTCGTGTCCATCATCCCAACCACATCCAAACCCTTCACACCACCCACAGCTCATGTCCCTGATCCCAACCACATCCAAACCCCTCACAACACTCACAGCTCGTGTCCATCATCCCAACCACATCCAAACCCTTCACAACACTCACAGCTCGTGTCCATCATCCCAACCTACATCCAAACCCTTCACACCACCCAGAGTTCATCTTCATGCAGGTTGGCCAGCCTGGCCCAAGGGCAGCCCATCCCACCAGCCAGTCCCAGAGCTAAACTCATCCTGGGCACCTCCTGGGACTTTTGGATCAGGACTAGAGCTGGGCTGAGCTCAAAAGAACGTGGAGAGTGACCCAGGGCTCCTCCTGGAGAAGGGAGGGCTCCAGGAAGGCTTGGACAAGGACAAGAGGGAATGGATTGAGCTGAAGGAGGGCAGGGCTAGGTGGGATATTGGGAAGGGATTGCTGGCTGGGAGGGTGGGCAGGCCCTGGCACAGGTTGCCCAGAGAAGCTGTGGCTGCCCCTGGATCCCTGGGAGTGTCCAAGACCAGGTTGGAGCAACCTGTGCTGGTGGCAGGTGCCCCTGGGTGGCACTGGATGATCCTTCAGGTCCCTCCCAAGCCAACCCCGATGCCACGAGGGTGGCAGTGCCAGCCCTACCTCCGTGCTGGTGGGGCCCAGCCGTGTCCTGGCCGTGGGGGTCCCAGTAGAAGGGCTCGAGGCAGCGCACGGAGCACTGGCCCACCACGGGCCGGCGGCCGAAGGGCCGGTTGTCGATGACCTTGATGACGATGGGGGGGCTGTAGAGGCTCTCCTTGGGCAGGCGCTGCGGGAACGGGGCGGGGGGTGAGGACAGTGGGAAGGGGAGGGCACAGGGCCTGCACCACCCCAAAAACAACGGGGGCAGAACCAACTTCACCAGAAGGTGCTTTTTTTATGGGGCTCCCAGGTCCTTCTCCAGAAAATCGGGTTTTATGAGCTCTGAGGTCCTTCTCCATAAGGTCATTTCTGTGGGACCTCCAGGTCCTTCCCCATCAAATCCATTTTTATGGGACTTCGAGCTGAAGATCTCCACCATAAGATGCATTTTTATGTGACCTCCAGCTCCTCTACCACACAGTGCATTTTTAGGGGATCTCCAGGTCCTTCACCATAAAATCAGTTTCTATAATGCCTTCAGCTCCTTCACTATAAAGTGCATTTTTGTGGGACTTTGAGGCCCTTCACCACAAGGTACATTTTTATGGGACCTCCAGGTCCTTCACCATAAAATCCACTTTTATGGGACTTTGAGGTCCTTCACCATAAGGTGAAGGTCCTTCACCTTAAAAGGTCCTTCACCATAAAATCCATTTCTGTGGGACCTCCAGGTCCTTCTCCACAAGATGATTAATTTTTAGGGGACCTCCAGGTCCAGCACCACGAGGTGCATTTTTATAGGACTTGGCAGTCCTTCCCCACCAGATGCATTTTTATGGCACTCTGAGGTCCTTCACCAGAAGGTGCATTTTCCTGGGACCCGCAGGTCCTGCCCAACCAGCCCTGGCTGATCCCACCCCCCAGGGCCCTCACCACTTCCATGTAGAGCACGGAGACGTCGAAGTTGGGGTTCTTCTTGACGTTCTTGATGACGCAGGACTGCACGAGCTGCCCCCCGCACTCCACCAGCAGGCTGGGGGATGTCACACTGGCCAGCTGGAAGCTCTTGAGGTTCCTCAGCCCCCAGGCCAGGATCTGCAGGGGGAGGGGACAGCAAAGACTGAGCCAAACCTCTGCCCCTGGGTCTGTCACCAGCAGGGGAGGTGACCGTGAGGGGTGGCCCTCCAGGGAGAGGTGACCCAGCAGTGGGAAAAGCCGGCTGTGCATGGAATCACTGAGGCTGGAAAAGCCCTCCAAGGTCATCCAGTGCCCCCTGTGCCCCATCCCCACCTTGTCCCCAGCCCAGAGCACTGAGTGTCACAGCCAGGCCTTCCCAGGACACCTCCAGGGCTGGGCACTCCAAACCTCCCTGGGCAGCTGTGCCAGTGCCTGACCACCCTTTCCGGGAGGAAATTCCTGCTGATGTCCAACCTGAGCCTCCCCTGGCACAGCTGGAGGCCGTTCCCTCTCCTCCTGTCCCTGTTCCCTGGGAGCAGAGCCTGACCCCCCCCCGGCTCCCCCCTCCTGTCAGGGAGCTGTGGAGAGCAGGAAGGTCCCTCTGGAGCCTCCTCCTCTGCAGCCCCCCCAGCTCTGGGGGTTCTCTGCATGCCTGTTTGGATCCCACCCCAGGCTCCCTCCCCTCGATGTCCCCAGCCCCTCTCACCTCGATCGCCGTGCGCTGCAGGACGGGTTTGATGCCCTGGGGCACCATGTAAATGTTGGGCTCCCGCTGAGGGGGCGGGTAGGGAAGGTCGGAATCGGCCGACTGAGGGAGCAGAGAGGGAAAGGACAGGTCAGGAATCGCAGGAGGAGACACCAACCCCCTCCCCGCTCTGCATCCCCCCCTGGAGTCTCCATCTCTCCGCCAAACTCATCTCCCCCTGGAAGGCCAGGACGGCCAGAGGGGCAGTGAGGGTTGGGGGGAGGATTTCACTGGAAAACTGGGTTTGTCCCTTTAGTCCAAGCCTGGAGAAGATCAAACACCTGCTGAGAGCGATCCCTGAGCGTTCCCAGGGAGACAGGAGGGATCTGCCCTCCAGCAAGTTCAGCCCCTTTCGGGGAAGGGTGGGGTGGAACCCCCTCTGTCCCACCAGGATCACTCTGGGACAGTTCCAGAGGGATGAGGAGAGGAGAGGGGAGGAAGCAGCAGCAGGTTCAGATTTGGGCAGAGTGAGATGCTGGGAGCAATTCCCAAAAAGCAGTGATTTAGTGGGAGCAGCACCATGGGATGGTGGGCTGGCATCGCCCCTGGATGTGGGAAGGGGCTGCTGTCCCTACAAACCACACAAACCATCATCCCACAGGACAGGGCTCAGGGGAAGCCACCCCTGCACAGTGCCCAGGGAGGGAGAACTCCAGCAGGGTGATCCCAAATCTGGGAAGCACGTGAGGGATCCACGATCTGCCTCCTGAGAGGAACAAAGCAGGAGAATTCCCTGGACACTCGTGTTCCTCTGGACCTGCATCTATCTTCCAGTCCAGAGCCACCAAAAAGGCAGGAATGAAAGGAAAACCTCTGAAAATGCCACCCCTCCAACAGGGGCAGTTGGGAGCAACTTAGGAAGCTGGAATTCTTTCCAGGCTGGAATATCAGTGCACTAAATCCAGTGTGTTTCTGTTGCAGTCACAGGATTGGGGCAGGTTTATACCTGGGCATAAATAAATGCTCCACAAAGGGATTTTCCATGTGGAGAATCCTGGAATGGTTTGGGTTGGAAAGGACCTTAAGGATCATCCAGTTCCAAGCCCCTGCCATGGAGCTTTGATTTCCATTGGGAATTGCTGAATCCAGCTGGGGATTTGGGGTAATTCCATTTTGGGGCAGATGTCCAGGTTTCCCACATGGAGAATCCCCCATCCCATGATCCATGTGCTCACGGTGGGAATTAGTGGAGGCAGGGAACGGGAATGTTATCCAGGAGGTGAGTCCCAAGGAGAAGGGAGAGGTGCAGAGCATCCCCAGCATCCCCTGGGAACCCTCTGCTTCCCAAAATCCTTCACCTGAGGCTGCTCAGACACAGAGTCACGGAATGCTTTGGGTTGGAAGGGACCTTAGTGATCAATCCTTTGGGAAATCCTTATGGGATGAAGGAAAAACAGGGAAAGAGCTCCTGCCTGTCCCTCCTCCCTCTCCAGGTTCAGCTTTGGAAGCCCCAAAGGACACTTGGCTTCTAACCCTGCACCACCTCCAGCTGTTCCTAAGTCCTTATTCCCAGCTGCTCTCCTGGGAGTTTTCCAGTGGCTCTCCTGGCTCCCAGTGATTCCAGGAGGATCAAATGTTCCACCAGATGGACAGAAGGGAGCAGGGAGTGCCAGGGATGAGGCAGGAGCAGGGAGGGATCGGGGAACAAGCAATTCCCAGGCACAGCTCTCACCCAGGAGAACACCTGCTGGCATCTAGGATGGCTTGGACAAGAAGAAATCAGAGGGAATCTGGGTGGGAAGGAGCTCTGGAGAGCAGCTGATCCAACCCTGGCTCTGATCCAGGGCTGGAAGAGTGACAGGTGAAAGCCAACACTGCCCAGCCCAGTCCGAGCCGGGGCTGGAAGCATCTCCCACTTGGAATGGGAGTTCCAAGAAGGGCTTAAATCCCAGAGTTTGGAGGGGATTTGGCCCCAAAAGGACATTCCCAAGCAGAGATGACACAGGAGGATGGTCCCAGCATGGTCCTCCAGGAGTACCACGAGGATTCTCCCCAAGGTGCTGGAGACTCGGGCTGGCACCAAACTTTGGGATGAGGCTCAGAGGGATGGGTGGGATGGGGGTCCCACAGGGCAGGAGGGCCAGGCCAGGCCCTCCTGGAGGAGCTGCTCTCCCCGAGAGTCTCTGCTGGGATTTTGCTTGGATTTCTGGGAAAAGGAGGGGGATGGAGGAGAGCAAAATACCCATTGGAGGAGCCCCTCGGAGAACAAGGCCGGGAGGCAGAGCTGTGGAATTCCCCATCCAGAAATGGGAAGAAGTGGAGGAGAAAGAGCAGAGAGATGATTATGGTCACACCAACCCATCGGAGCACAGGGCTGGACCCTGCTCCCTCAGGAAAGGCAGCCTGGAAAATGTGCTCATCCCATCCCATCCGGCCTCGCTTAGGAATGTGGCCAGGCCTCACGTCCTTCCCTAGCTCACCTCCCAGATTTTGGGGTCACCTGGTTCCAAGGGCCACCCCAACACTGCAAGAGAGGTGTCCCTTGTTCTGCTCTCTGCCTGGAGCTCTCCAGGAACAACCTCACCCCGTGGTGATCTGCTCCAAAGGAACCACGGGGTCTGGGGAGAGACTTGGACAGGTTGGGACCCTGGGCTTGGAAGCACAGAATCATGGAATAGTTTGGGCTGGAAGGGACCTCGAAGGTCATCCAGTCCAAACCTCCTGGAATGGGCAGGGACACCTCCCACTACCCCAGGTTGCTCCAAGCCCCGTCCAACCTATCCCTGAATTATTCTAGGGATGGGGCAGCCACCTCCTCTCTGATGAGAATACTTCCTTCAGAACCACTGGCACAGTCCGGGAAATCCTCAATTCACGGCCAATTCCCCATGGAAAGGGGGCAACTGGGATTTCAGCTGAGGTCCAGCCAAGGGGCAGCCCAGCATTCCAGCTCTTCCATGCGGGGTTTGGGAAGGGGGGAGCTCCTCGTGCACACACATCCCAGGGAGGCTGAATGTACCCCAGCACGTTCCCCCATCCCATGTTGACTTTCCCTGCCATGGGAACCCTCCCTGGCTCAAGCCCAGAGTCCATCCACCCCATCCTGCTGGTGGTCACTCCTGTCCCCAAAATCCAGCTGCTCCTGGAAAGAGGGGCTCTCCCAGGGAGGCAAATCTGAACCACCCCAAGATGGAAAGCAACTCATCCTTAAAGACTCACCTCGTCCAGGCTGGAGGACAAATCACTCTGGAAAAGAGGAGGAGAGGACAGAATTAGAGGAATTCTCATCCACCAGCCCATCCCAAGGCTTGGAATTGTAGCTGAAACTGAATAGAAACTTGGAATGCTTTGGGTTGGGAGGGACCTGAAGGATCATCCAGTTCCACCCAGGGACACCTTCCACTCTCCCAGGTAGCTCCAAGGGCCACCCAACCCGAGCCTTGGACATTCCCAGAGATCCAGGGGCAGCCACAGCTTCTCTGGAAATTCCATCCCAGCCCCTCCCCACCCTCACAGACAACAACTTCTCCCCAGTATCCCACTCAAATCTCCCTTTTCCAGTGGGAAGCCATTCCCTGTGCGCTGTCCCTCCATGCCTTGTCCCCAGTCCCTCTCCAGCTCTCCTGGAGCCCCTTTAGGCCCTGCCAGGGGCTCTCAGGTCTCCCTGGAGCCTTCTCTTCTCCAGGGGAACCCCCCCAGCTCTCCCAGCCTGGCTCCAGAGCAGAGGGGCTCCAGCCCTGGCAGCATCTCCGGGGCCTCCTCTGGACCCTGGAATGGGACACATTCCCCCCTCTAACAGGTCATAAATGAAGCTTTCCCACTTTTCCCAGCTCTTTTTCCCAGCTGAAGGACACTGGAATCTCTGCAAGGGGACTCCTCCATCCTAAAATAATTCCTTAGGGCAGGATGGACAAATTGCCCGTGGAAGCTCAAAGAGGGTTCCTGCAAAGCTCCAGGGGAGCAGGGGAAGGAGCAGGGCCAGGGATGGAGCTGCAAGGAGGAGTCAGGAATTACCTCAAAGCCAGGGATGTGATGGACAGCCGGCTGTGGAGAGAAAACACAATTCCCATTGGAATTCCTGCTGCCACCTTAGCCTTACCTGGCAGGGAACATCAGCCCCACACTGCCCACCTCCATGCCCAGCTCCAAACATCCTGGGCACGAGGATTCCAGGGAATCCAGGGCTCTCTGCCTCTATCCAGGAGGCACCAGCAGCACCTCAAATCCATCTGGATGTTCTGTGGATCCAAGAGGCTCTCTGAGGGCACAGCCCTTCCCAAGGATTCCCAACCCCTCCTGAGGGGTGAGGGGGGAGCCTTGTCCTGGCTCCAGGGCCCGTGCTGGGAGCTCCAGGAAGGAGGGAGCTGCAGGACCACATTCCCAGTGACACCTGGGATGGGATGGGATGGGATGGGATGGGATGGGATGGGATGGGATGGGATGGGATGGGATGGGATGGGATGGGATGGGATGGGAGCACTGAGCTCCCAGTCCCTCCATGTTCCCTGGCCCAGGGGCACCCCAGCCATGCAGCAGCCACTGGAAAAGGCTGTGTGGCTTCAAGCTCTCCTAAGCCCCCTCCAGGAATCAATTCCAAGCAAAGGGCAGCATTCCTTATGGATCTGTGCAGTCCCAGTTTCCTCTATCCCCCCCAAGCCCTCCCCTTAGGAGAGAAGGAGCCATCCAGCCCTTCCCACCTGTGCTGACACCTGGAATTCTGCAGGTTTCCACCAGGCCAGCCCTAAACCATCTCCTTTTCCAGCTGGAGAGGCTCAGCCCGTGGATTCATTCCTCAAAAAGGGCCAAATCCAGGAGGCTCTCCCTGAGCCCGAGCCCAGGAGGACCCCACCCAAAGGCTGGATCTGCCGGCTGTGGAGACTCCAGGGGGGAAAGCAGCACTGCAGGAGGGGATGAGGGAGGGATGGGGGTCTCACCTTCTCCCTCTGGATGAGCTCGAAGGCCGCCAGGAGCTCCCCCACGTTCCTGCCTGCCCTGGTGACGGGGTGCCAGCACAGCCGCGGAGAGCGCTCCAGGCTGGGCCGGCAGATGCAGCGGCCCATGAACTCATCTGCTCCCTGCAGGGAAACACAGGCACTGGGAGCCTCCTGCCCAGCCCTCCTCCCAGGGGAATCCACCACCATGCACCCCCAGCTCAGCCAAAATCCCCCCACTCCAGAGCCAGGAGCGAGGATGAACCCGTGACGGGACCAGGCCAGAAACTCCAGTGGGTTTGATGTTCACAGATCCTCCCTGGAATTCCTTGAAAAGGGCTGGAAATGCCCTTTTGAAGGCATTCGGGCTCAAACAGGAGGTGAAATTCCTACCCCAGAATTCCCAGAGCAGGAGCCCTGAGTGTTCAGGATCAGCAGCTCCTAAAAATCCCATTCCCTGCCCTGCAACGGGATCTTCGGTCAAAGAAACATTCCCTACTTCCAGCACTGCTTTAGGTCTTATCCCAAGCTTTTTCCACAGGGAAATACAGTCCATTTGGCCATCTGCATGATGGAGATGCAGCTTCCTACCTCTTTTCCCAGTGGAATCCATTTCTACCCACCCACAGCTCAGCCAGGACCCTGCCACTAAAAACCAGGATCAAGGGATGAACCAGGTCAGAAAATTAAGGGGTTTTGAAGCCCAGATAGTTTTCAGATCCTCCCTGAAATTCTGATGGCTAGATATGCTCTTTTTCAGGCATTTGGGCTCAAACAGGAGGTGAAATTCCTATCCCAGAATTCCCAGAGCAGGAGCCCTGAGCATTCAGGATGAGCAGCTCCTAAAAATCCCATTCCCTGCCCTGCAATGGGATCCTTTGCTTTTGCTGCTTCCTGGTGGGAAGGAGGAGCAGGAAGGACAGAAGGGTCCCTGAGAGGTCCCTGAGCATTCCCAAGCTGGATTCCAACCCTTCCACACTGTCTGAAATCCCTCCTGCCCTTGGGACAGGCTCTAGCCCAGTTTTCCTGGGAAGGACTCAAGTTGCTATCCCCAGCTCCCCCAAATCCCATCACTTCAAGGCCCTTTGGATACCCTGGCACAGCTGAGCAAGGAGCAGAGGATGCTCCCGACTTCCAGGGCTGCTTCAGGTTTTCCCACGGGGAAATCCGGCCCACGTGGCCACTCTCCAGGATGAAGACACAGCTTTCCCACCTCTCTATCCGTGGAATCCATCCCCACACCCCCACAGCTCAGCCCAGACCAAAAACCGGGATCACGGGATGGATGAACCACTGCGGGTGGACAAAGTTTGGAGCAGAAGGACCTCAAGGACACCTTGAGCGGAGCTGGCTCCTGAATGTCTGTCCCCTGAGTGCCCCCTGAGCCCCACAGAGGTGTCAGAGCCCGGCATTCCCGAGGGCAGGAACGCTGCCAGCGGTCCCAGCCCCCACTCACGTAGGTGTCGTGGTCGTAGATCTCCACCACGATGCTGGGGGGGGCCTCGGCCACGCCCTGGGGGTCCCCGAAGATCTCGATCTCGTAGAAGATCAGGGTCTGGTCCCACGTGGGGTTCAGGGTGTTCTTCACCACCACCGTCTTCTGGCTTTGGTGCAGGAAGGACACGATGGCGTACGGATCTGCGGGAATGGGAGATGGGGCTTGGAGCTCCTGCCCCTCTGGGACCCACCAGACCCTCCGGGCAGGGCTCCAAACAGCTCCTCCAGCATTCCTGCCCTTCCCAGCCCCCTCCAGCGCTCCCTGAGCTCCCCCACGTCTGGCACAGCTGGGTGGAGATCCCAGGAACATCCCACACACACACACCTGGATGGAGATCCCAGGAACATCCCACACACACACACACCTGGATGGAGATCCCAGGAATATCCCACACACACACCTGGATGGAGATCCCAGGAACATCCCACACACACACACACCTGGATGGAGATCCCAGGAACATCCCCACACACACACCTGGATGGAGATCCCAGGAACATCCCACACACACACACACCTGGATGGAGATCCCAGGAACATTCCACACACACCTGGATGGAGATCCCAGGAACATCCCACACACACACAGCTGGATGGAGATCCCAGGAACATCCCACACACACACCTGGATGGAGATCCCAGGAACATCCCACACCCCCCAAACCCAGCACTGCCACAAGTCTGGGAATTTTCCTGGGGGCCAAAGGTGTCCTGCCTGTGCCAGAGGTGATGGAACATCCCACATACACCTGGATGAAGGTCCCAGGAACATCCCACACACACCTGGGAATTTTCCTGGGAGCCAAAGTTGTCCTTCCTGCACAGAAGGTAGAGGAACCTCCCACACACACCTGGATGCAGATCCCAGGAGTTCCCCACTCACACCTGGATCCAGGTCTCAAGAACATCCCCTAAACCCCTGGCTGCAGATCCCAGGATCCCCCCCAGCCCTCTGGCTGCAGGGCCAGGCAAGCAGGACACCATTCCCCCTCCTCCCTGCCCTTTTCCAAGGACTGGGGCTGGATTCCTGCCCGGTTAACGAGCCGGGGCCGCTCCGACGTGTCCGACCCTTCCCACTGGGAAGAGCCTTTCCCACTGACACACTCTTTTCCAGCTGCAGCAAAGCAGAACTGGGTACAATAAACAAAAAAAACCCCTGGATTGGGATTGGCTTTTTTTGCTCTTTTTTCACACCCCCCCTCCCCTCCCCTTCTCCCGCTTTTCCAAGGAAAGCTCTCAAAGCCCCTTTGTTCGGGGTGCACAGAAGGGTTATTTGTGTCCCTGTGCAGAGCCCCCTCAGTGACCCCCCCTCCTGCTTTGTCCCAGCAGTGGGATCACAATCCCACACTGTGCCGTGTTGTCCTTGGCCGGGATTTTCCAAGGGAAGGATTCCTGGAGCAGGAGCTCCCCCCTCCCAGCTGAGCCCCTGGTGCTGGGCACAGACACTGGGGGGGCTGTCCGGGGGCTCTGCCCCCTCCAGGGCATTTCTACCCCCCCCACATCCCTCTTTTCCAAGCCCTGGGAGGAGCAGGATCCCACTGGGATCACGGCCCTGCTGCCTGGAATGGGGATGTCCCACCAGCTGCTCCCACCCCCATTTTGGGGGGGTGTCCCTGTATCCCATCCCAGATCCACCTCCCCTTCGACCACATGGGTGGGCAAGTCCGTGAAAATCCCTCGGAAAATCCCGGTGGAAGTGGGCAGGGACAGCCCTGGAGGGATGCTGGGTGCCTGAGGGATCCCTGTGCAGGGGGTGGGTGCTCCAGGGACACCTTTCCAGGGATTTGGTCACACCTCGGGTGTGATCCCAGCACACAGCAATGACCTGAGCGGACATTCCGGATTGTCCCAGCCCCAGCTCTGATCCAGGGGCACTGGCACCCCCTTTACCCACTTTTCCCTCTCAAAACCAGGCCCTGACACCTTCTTTTCCTGCTCTTCCCTCAAAATCACACACTGACATCCCTTCTTCTTGATTTTCCCCCCTCAAAATCACAGTGACATCCCCTATTCCTGCTTTTCCCTCAAAAATCAGGGACTGACATCCCATTCTCTTGCTTTTCCACCCCAAAATTACAGTCCAAAATATCCTCAGGTGTGATCCCAGCACACAGCAATGACCTGACAGGGGACATTCCAGATTGTCCCAGCTCCAGCTCTGATCCAGAGGCACTCACATCCCCTTTGCCCAGTTTTCCCTCTCAAAACCAGGCCCTGACATCCCCTTTTCCTGCTTTTCCACCTCCAAATGGTTTGGGTTGGAAGGGACCTCAGAGATCATCCAGTTCCAAGCCCATGGGCAGGGGCACCTTCCATCAGCCCAAATCCAACCAGCAATGGCACAAGGACACTGGGATAGAGGACCCATCTGCCCTGAGGTCCTGATTATATCCTCCCACCCTCTGGAATGGCTTCCCAATGCCAGAGGGCAGGGAGAGATGGGATATTAGGAAGGAATTCTTGGCTGTGAGGGTGGTGAGGGACTGGAATGAATCTCCCAGAGAAGCTGCAGCTGCCCCTGGATCCCTGGAAGTGTCCAAGGCCAGGTTGGACAGGGCTTGGAGCAACCTGGGCTGGTGGGAGGTGTCCCAGGGTGTCCCTGGATCAGTTTTCCGGCCCCTCCCAGCCCCAGGATCCAGGTGGACATGTGGGTCTGGGCTCACCTGAGAAGCTGTCCTTGTCCATGGCCAGGAGATCCCGTGCCTGGTACAGGTAACAGCGCAGGTGGTACCTGTTCCCACCTGCCAGAGGAACGGGAAACACGGCAGGGATGAGCCAGGGATGGTTTTCCACCCCCTCCAGGCCATGTCTTGGCTCAATTCCCCCTGAGCCCATCATGTTCCCACAAGGACAGATCCGTGCCCCGTCCTGCCCCTCCAGCCTTCTCCCATCCCCTGCTTCCCCCTGGGCCAGAGGCACAGGCTGGGAAGTGCTCTCCCCGTCCCCTTTGCCCCCCCTGGGCCAGAGGCACAGGCTGGGAAGTGCTCTCCCCATCCCCTTTGCCCCCCATGCTCTCACAGTCGAAGATGCAGGAGATGGTGGGTCTGTTCACTCCGAAGCTCAGCGTGGACGCGCCTTTCCCATCATCGCTCCTGTCATCCGTCACCCCGCCCTGCGAGGGAGAGGTAGCCAAGCTGGGGCACCCTAGGACACCCCCAGAGCCAGGGCCCCCCATGGGGTGGGCTCCTCCAGGACATCACCCACACGGGGGGCCAGGAGGAGTCTGGGCTTCTAATGCTCCACAGAATTGTAAAATTCAGGTTGGGAAAAGACCTCTGAGACCCCCCCAAGTGCAACTGTTCCCACCCCTGACCGTGTCCCCAAGTGCCACATCCACAGGGCTTTTAAATCCCCCAGGGATGGGGACTCCCCCTGCCCTGGGCAGCTGTGCCAGGAGGGAATTCTCCCAATATCCAACCTGTCCCTCCCCTGGCACAGCTGGAGGCCGTTCCCTCTCCTCCTGTCCCTGTTCCCTGGGAGCAGAGTCCGAGCCCCCCCAGCTCCCCCCTCCTGTCAGGGAGTTGCAGAGCCAGAAGGTCCCCCCTGAGCCTCCTTTTCTCCAGGTTGAGCCCCCCCAGCTCCCTCAGCCCCTCCTGCTGCTCCAGCCCCTTTTTAGCTCCATTCCCTTCTCTCCCAGTCCGACCTTGGCTCTTCCCTCCCCCCGTGTCCTGACCTGGCCTTTCATCACCTCCCAGTTGCCCCACTGGCCTTGGAATATTTAGTGGAAGGAAAAGGAGGGATTTCTGAGGATGGGAATCCCACCCAAGGGCTCCAGGGTGAAGGGGGAGGAGGCAGAGTCCCAGCAGCAGGGTGTGTGGGTGACAACCAGGACCCCCGGGTGGGAGCAGTGGGAGCTCAGGGAGACTCCAACACTCCAACACTCGTTCCCTCCTCCAAGTGCTGCTGGTTTTCCATGCAGAGCTCAAGGACAAGACTCGAGACTCGGATGAGGGAGCAGCATGTCTGTCCATGGGTGCAGAGGAGGAACCCCCTCAGCATCCCAGACCTCCAGGGTCGACCTTCCCACCAGGCTGGCACCCGGGGATGGAAAGAGCAGGGAAAGAGGGGAAAAGCCAAATAAGGGGGAACCCTTAAAAACAATGAACAGGAGCTCTGGACTGCGGGGCTGGGTCTCCTTTGGAGAATCAGGGAATCCAGAAAGCTGGGATATCAGGAAACGAAGAGGGCGGGAGAACGAGCTGATAAGGAGCTGATAAGGAGCGGCTGATAACGAGCTCCGACCTGACCCGGCTGCCCCCACTCCCAGGCCGGAATTGGGGAAAGGAAGGAGGTCCCTACCAGAGCCCCCTCCAGGGCGAAGACGGCGGCGGCTCCGGTGCGTTCCAGGGGCTCCATCCTGCGCCTCCAGCGGCGCCGGCGGAACGAGTCGGTCCGGCGCTGCTTCAGGTGGAAGCGCCATCCGAAGAGCGACGCGTATTCCCAGCCTTCCCCATCCAGCTCCTCCTGCTTGTGCTGCCGGACAGGGACACGCCGGGACTCAGCGGGGTCGGTGCCACCGCCCCCCGGCCCCGCTGGAGGTGACAGTGGGGAAACCGCCCGGCTTTTCCAGCACAAAACGCGGATTCAGGGGCTTCAGGGTGTTGTCGGCCACGGTTGTCCCACCCTGTGCCTCCCCAGCTTGGAATCGTGGAACAGAGTCATGGAATCATTTAGAGGATCATAGGAATGTTTAGGTTGGAAAAGACCTCCAAGGTCATCCAGTTCAGGTTGGGAAAGACCCTTAAAAGCATCACAGAATCATGGAATGGGTTGGGAAGGACCCTAAAGCCCATCCAGTGGCACCCCCTGCCACGGGCAGGGACACCTCCCACTAGCCCAGGTTGCTCCAAGCCCCGTCCAGCCTGGCCTGGGACACTTCCAGGGATTAACCATTAGCAGTGCTGGGTCCACCACTGGGAATTCTGCCCTTCCCCAGCCCCTGGGGTGAATCCCACTGGGAGTGGGGTCGCTGGGCTGGGGGGTTCCCACGTTGAGCAAGGAGGGGACCACATCCAGTGCCTCCGCAGCCTTCCCTTTGCTTTTCCACCCTCCCGTGGCTCTGTCCCCTCTGGAATGTCTCCCTGGATCATCAGCCACAACCCTGTGAAGGTTTTCCTCCTCAGAATTAGCAAACAGGGTGCCAGGGGCTCCCCATGGCCACAGTGACCCGGGAAAAGTGCTGGAAAGGGAGACGAGTGTCCTTGGGAAGCGGCGGGGGGAGGGAGGAGCTGCAGCTGCGGAGCCATTCCCGCTCCAACTGCACCATCTAGAGGGAAGCGGGGCAGGGACAGGCTGGGGACAGCCGGCCAGCCCTGCTCTCCCGCGCTCTGTGACACTGCTGGATGTCCCCATCCCGCCCCGCAGCCCGGCCAAGCCCCTCTGGAGTGGTGGCTTCCCCTGGGAAATGTTGACATTCCAGGTGGGGAGGGGCCACCAACTTCAGGGAAAACCAGGTCTGTGCCAAAGCCACCTCCACGTGGAGGGCGGGGACACGTCAGGGAGGGACAGGGACACATCCCTGAGCGGCCGCCACCCCTCCCCAGCCCATCCCACCTTCCTGGAGGTGTCCATGTGCTCCAGGTCGCGCCGGCGGAGCCGCACCCAGCGCCGGCGCCGGTTGGTGTGGTACATCTTCTCCGCCGGCACCCAGGCCTTGGGCTTGCGGTCCGGGGGGATGGTCAGCCCGTATTCCCAGCCTGGAGGAGCGGGAGACACCCGGCTGAGGAGCAGCCCCCGCCCTGAGCCCCACCAGGGAGCCTCAGTAGGGCAGCGCGTCCGGATCCGAGGCGATTTCCCGGCTTGTTGCTCCTGCCCACGGTGGTACCCAATGGATGTGTCCCTCTGGGATGTCCAGGGGGTGGATCCGTGGGGGCGGATCCATGGTGGCCCTCGGCTCAAAGTTACAGCTTGGGGACTGTTCTCCCTCCCTCAGGCCTGATGTTTACCATTCCTCTTGCACCAGAATTTAGGAAGATGTTCCTGGACTATCCCAGCAGCCAGGAGAGCGCTGCCTTTGGGAATTCCCTCCCCCAGCCCGAACAAGAGGGTCCCCCAGGGCCTGATCCCCTTCTGCTGATCCAGCAGGGATCCAGGACAGGTCTCATCCCTGGTGAGGCCGTGGAGGGAAACAGCAGGATGGGGGATGAACAGAGGGCCCCCAGAAGTGCTCCTGGGTACCTTTCTCATCCACAGCTCTGTTGAGATCCGTGTCCCACTCCAGGTCTTCCCATTTCCAGCCCGGAGGACACTCAATCTCATCCTTGGGCAGGACCTTCTCCCCGTTCTGTGGGACAGGGGTGTTGTCAACGAAAGGATCCATAAATCCCCCCTGATCTCCAGCACTTCCAGCCCAGGGTGGTGCCCAGCTCCAGCATTCCCACTTTTCCCTCACCACATCAGTGTAGGCATCGGTCATGTGGATCCACTGCCCCCCAGGGAGCCGGACCTGGTTCTCAAACACCTCCTCCACGAAGCTCAGATGCCCTGCATCCACGTCATGGAGCAACCTGCATTCCAGGGACACATCCTACTCAGGGAATCCCCATCCCACCCTCCACATCGTGGAGCAACCTGCATTCCAAGGGACACATCCCAGTCAGGGATATCCCATCCCACCCTCCTGGGTATCAGCACAGCCTCGGGCCATCCCCAGCATTCCCAAACCTCTCCCACCTCAGACTCCAAGAAAAACTCCCAGGAGACCTCCGGACAAGCCCAAACCCCATGAAATCCCGCCCAGTGTCCCACGGGGATCCCACTCCCAAACCTCCTCCTCCCTGCTCCGAGTGCTGGTGCTCCACGCAGAGCTGCAGGACAATCCCCGACACGGCTGAGGGAGCCCCACACCCAGGAGAGGAGCTGAGGAACCCCCAGGGCCCCCCAGCCCTCCCCACTGACCTTCCCCCCAGCCTGGCCCCCGCTGTGGTTTCTGGGGGGACAGGACCGTCCCACTCACGTCCTCTCGGGGCAGACGAACCAGTCCCCGGCCCAGGCCCAGCCGGCGGAGGGGCGGAAGCTTTCCTTGGGCAGCTTCATCCTGCCCGTCACGTCCGAGTACTTGGGGTAGGTGAGGCCGGTGGTGCCCCAGTTCCCCACCAGCGCCAGCTTCGTCTGGTTCTCGTACTGGGGGAGCAACAGCAGGCGAGGTTTGGGGTCGGAGGCGCAAAACCCCGGGGGTCATCCTTTAGAACCCCACAGCCAAGCCCTGCAGGGTCCCACCCTGAGGACAGATCTCCTGGGAAAAGCCATCCCCCAGCCCCACACCACCGCGGGCACCCCCAGGTTCCCTCCCCTCCAGCAGCTGGATGGAGATGTGAAGGGACGCTGTGGATTTATGGCTAGTTCCCAGTTCGCTCCTCAGCATTCCAGGCTGGATGCTGGAGGAAAGAGCTCCCTCTTCTCACAGATTTCAGGGACTGATGTGGCCCGTGGAGCTGCTGCCCACCCCGGGGAGGCCCCGTCCCGGGACGTGGCTGTGGAGCACTCACGGTCTCGGCGAACACGGAGAGCTTCCCCTCGGCATAGCGGTTGAATTCCTTCTCGTCCGCGGCCAGGCCGAGCCAGAGCCGCACCCGGATCTGCGCCGGGATCCGCGGCCCCGGAGCCTCCTCCTGCGGGTACTGCCCGGGAACGGCCCCGTCAGCACCCCCGGGTAGGGGGATTAACGGGAATGCTCCCCATGGGAGGGCGGGAATGGAGCCCTGGGTGGGGAGCACAGCTGGGAACTGGGACAGTGTGTGGAGGACTTTGGGGATCAGGGCAGGGAGAGACCTTCGAGATCATCCAGTCCCGCTGTCAACGGCCCTAAAACGTGTTCCCAGGTGACCCTGGGCAGCTGGGGGAGGGTCAGGATCAGGGACAGGGACAAAGGCAGGGACAGGATCAGGGACAGATATAAGGTCAGGGACAAGGTCAGGTTAAGGTCAGGGACAGACATAAGGTCAGGGATGAGGTCAGGATCATGGGCAGGGTCAGGGACAAAGTCAAGAACAAGGACAGGATGAGGGACAGGGAAAGGGATAAGGCCAGAGAAAGGATCAAGGACAAAGTCAGGGACAAGATCAGGGACAAGGTCTGGATCAGGGACAGGGATAAGTCAGGGACAAAGAAACAGGATCAGGATCAGGGACCAGGACAAGGTCAGGGACTGGGTCAGGATCAGGGACAAAGCCAAGGACAGGGACAGGGGTAAAGTCAGGGACACCCTTCAGGGTCAGGACACCAAACCCAACCCACATATTCAGCAAAAATAGAAATAATCCACAGGAATTTTTCCTCATTGCTCTTTTTTCTCTGTCTCAGCCACTTTTCCCTAATCCAAGTGCTGCTGGTTTTCCATCCAGAGCTCAAGGATAGAAAAAAAGAAACCCAATATATGGATTTTAGGTCATTTTTGCTGCCAGCTGGGTTTGGGCTTTGGGGCTTTACTGAGTTTATTTTATTTGACTTTATTTTTTCAGAGCTTGTTCAGTGCTGATTCCCTGCTCCCGAGCTGGCACCAGCCAAGGAATGTCACTGGAGATGGGAGAAACTCAGGAATTGCCTGGCAGGGGAATGGCAGCTTAAATTTCCTGGGGTGGCAGATGGTCAGGAATTGGGGGAAATAATCATAGAAAAATTTAAAACCAAGAAATATTTTCTAAAAAAGCACCATCTGGGCCAAATCTTCACTACCCTGGAATTGCAGAAAACAGGGAGGTATTCACGGGATCTGCTGAAGATCCATGCGGGAAGAGCTGCTGCTTTCTCTGCCTTATTTTCTCTCCATTCTCAGGGGAAAACGTTTAAAAAAGTCCATTCCCAACGCGGGCAGAGGCCCCAGGGGTACCTTGAGGAAGATGGTCTGCAGCTTCCCGCAGCTGGCGCCGCAGCACTGGGGGATGTTCCTGGAGAAGAGCACCTGGTGCGCCGGCACGCGGGCGTAGGCCACGCGCCTGTCCCCCTGCAGCATCCAGATCACCACGTCCGGGAGGCTGTTCTGGGGCTGGGAACAGGACAGGGAACAGCTGGGAGGGATCCTTTAGGCCCTGCAAGGGGCTGGAAGGTCTCCCCGGAGCCAAACTTGGCGCCTGCCAGTCATGGATTGGGGATCCAAGAACACCATCCCTACGTCCCACCAGAACATGCCACCGTGGAAAGACTGGGAAGAGCAAGCCCCTCCAGGGAGCACGGGAGCCCCAGGAGCACCCCAGCAGTGTCACCTCTGTGCCATGGCCCTGAGATGGCACAGCCAGTGTCCCCCGCAGCATCCCCCTCTGTCCCCAGCCCAGCAGTGTCCCCCTGTCCCCAGCCAGCAGTGTCCCCCCATGTCCCCAGCCAGCAGTGTCCCCCCCTGTGTCCCCAGCCAGCAGTGTCCCCCCCTGTGTCCCCAACCAGCAGTGTCACCCCGTGTGCCCCCAGCCAGCAGTGTCCCCCCATGTCCCCAGCCAGCAGTGTCACCTCCTGGGCCATGCTGCGCAGGCGGCCCAGCCAGTCCTCTCCCTGCTCCAGGAGCGGGGCCAGGCTGCAGTCGTGGTGTTTGAGCCTCAGGGCCGCCTGCAGGATCTGCTCCAGGTGGGCGCTGCGGAAGCGGAACAGGTGCTGGTCCAGCTGGGTGCTGGAGGCCTTGCCCAGGACATCGGGAAGCGTCAGGCTGTGGGAACGGAGAGAGGAACGGATCACACGCTGGGCTGGGATGGGAGGGACACGAAAGGGCGGCTGATCCACCTGCCAGTGCACCCCAACAGCTCAGCCTCTCCTTTGGGGGGTTCTCCCGGCTTTTTAAAAGGGGGGATAAAATGGGAGGAAAAAAAAGGGGAGGGGGACAGGGGGGGAAATGGAGGAGAAAAGGGAGAGGATAAAAAGGGAGGGGAAAAGGGGGGGAAGGGGGAGAACAAGGGGGGGAGAACAAGGGGGGATAAAAAAGAGGGGAAAAAAGGGGAGGAAAGGGTTGGGGGAAAGGGGAAAAAAGGGGGGAAAATGGAGGGAAAGAGGGGGAAAAAGGGGCAGAAAAAAAGAGACTGAAAAAACGATGGGGGGAAATAAGGAAGGTCAAAAAAGGCAGGGGAAAAAAGGGAGAGAAAAAGGGAGGGGGGGAAAAAAGGATGGGGAGAAAAATGTGGGGAAAAAAAGGCTGGGGGGGGAAAAGGCTGGGGGAAAAAAGGGAGATGCAAACTCGGTGGTCCTTTCCAGGGAAGGCAATCCATGCAGGACAGGGCTGGCTCCGAGGTGGCCGCAGTACCTGCAGTCGGCAATGACATCGTCCAGCAGTTGGTTCCCCAGCACCTCCAGCTCGGCCGGGGAGCGCTTGGACTGCAGGGCCAGCTGCACCTGCTCCAGGTTGGCTTCCTGGGGGAGAGGTGGGGATGAGGAGCTCAGTTCAGCAGGGAACCCCCAGAACCAACCCCCACAGCCAGGGAGTGCCCAGGGTCACTCCCCAGGATCAGAAACTCCAGCCTGGGCCCCCATCAGGGCCCTCCAACCCCCAGCTTCGAATTCCAGGGGAAACAAGAGGGAAATGCAGCAAGAAATCCCATAAATAGCTCAGGAGCTGAAGGAAGGCCCCATCCCTGGAAGTGTCCAAGACCAGGCTGGACGGGGCTTGGAGAAACCTGGGACAGTGGGAGGTGTCCCTGCCCATGGCAGGGGGTGGAATGGGATGGGCTTTTAGGTCACTTCCAAACTAAACTATTCCAGGATTCTGGAGCCCCTCTGCTCTGGAGCCAGGCTGGGAGAGCTGGGGGGGTTCCCCTGGAGAAGAGAAGGCTCCAGGGAGACCTGAGAGCCCCTGGCAGGGCCTAAAGGGGCTCCAGGAGAGCTGGAGAGGGACTGGGGACAAGGCCTGGAGGGACAGCACACAGAGAATGGCTTCCCACTGCCAGAGGGTAGGGACAGATGGGAGATTGGGAATGAATTGCTGGCTGGGAGGGTGGGCAGGCCCTGGTACAGATTGGGCAGAGAAGCTGTGGCTGCCCCTGGATCCCTGGAAGTGTCCAAGGCCAGGTTGGACCAAGCTGGGATAGTGGAAGATGTGCTTGCCCTTGGAATTGGATGATCCTTAATATCCCCCCAACCCAAGCCATCCCATGAATCCATGCAATCCCTGCCCTCCCAGCCCTGCAGCAGGGGCTGCCAGGACAAAGCCCCACCCCGAGGGGGTGACGTTGGCCCCATTCCCCCCTCACCCCCTGGGCTGAGCAGGACACCCGGAACACCAAGAGGATTTTCCCTGCACAGCCCAAGAGCCACCGAAGCCCGAAGCTGAGGTGGTCTCTGTCCCCTCCCCGTGCCCAGGAGGGGGGCAGCAGGGCACTCACCAGCCTGTGGGCCGCGTGCAGCAGCAGGTTCTGGGCGTCGGTGCGGCAGCTGATGTCCTCCCAGTAGGACGACAGCACCACCACGGGCTTCACGTTCCCCCAGGGCAGGTAATAGTACTGGCACCCTGCAGGACAGCACTGCTGAGCTGGGGGTGACGGGACACCCGCCCCTCAGGACAGGGGATGGAGGGGGGCACAGCAGGGTCTGGGCAGGAGATCAGCTCTGAGGGGGTTCTGGAGCGAGAGGATGGGGATGGTGCTGCCCAGAGCCCAGCGAGGTCCAAAGGGATGTGGGTCAGGCTGTGTGGATGTGGCAGTGAGGTCAGACACCAGCACAACCCCGCTGGAGTGAGGACATCCCACAGCAGGAGCCAGGGAATGGTTATCCTGAACACTGGCTCTTCCCTGGGAGAGAAACGGGCACTGGGAGTGCCACAGTGGTCCCAAAAACCACCTCAACCGGCACAGAGCCGAGAGCAGTCCTGGTTGCCCCGCTCCTCCTCACTCACGTATTCCCCTTGGCTGAGGTGGGAAGAACCTCTGGAGTCCCCTGGTCCAAGCCCTGCTCAGGCAGGGTCACCTCCAGCAGCTTATCCAGGATCACCTGGATACAACCCCTGGCTTCCCATCCCTGCAAGTGTCCAAGGCCAGGTTGGACGGGGCTTGGAGCAACCCGGGCTAGTGAAACTGGATGATGTTTAAGGTCCCTCCCAGCCCATTCCACGATCCCATGACCACATCCCGCTGGGATTGGAGCACCCCCGAGGACAGAGGCTCACCATCGAAGACAGCCCTGCTGTACTGGGTGGTGGAGGCCAAGGGCAGGCAGGTGTTGTCGAACTTGTTGCCGTAGTTGCCGATGCTGACCTCGAACTGCACAGCGGCGTCCACGCCCTGCAGCATCGTGGCCGAGTAGAAGGCGGCGAACAGGGAATATTTCCGGCGGCGCAGGAACTTCTGCAGCGGGAACGGGAGCGTGGACGTGGAGGAGAGGCCACCACTGCCCTCCTGAACACCCATCCAGAGAGTCCAGGGAAGGGAACGGAGCTGGGAAGGGGCTGGAGCAGCAGGAGCGGCTGAGGGAGCTGGGGGGGCTCAGCCTGGAGAAAAGGAGGCTCAGGGGGGACCTTCTGGCTCTGCAACTCCCTGGGGGGATCGGGCTCTGCTCCCAAAAAACAAGGGATAGCATAAGAGGAAGCAGCTTCAGGTTGCACCAGGGGAGGCTCAGGTTGGACATCAGGAGGAATTTCTCCCTGGAAAGGGTGGTCAGGCACTGGCAGGGGCTGCCCAGGGAGGTTTGGAGTGCCCAGCCCTGGAGGTGTCCAGGGAAGGCCTGGCCGTGGCACTCAGTGCTCTGGGCTGAGGGACAAGGTGGGGATGGGGCACAGGGGGGATCCCTGGGCTGGGAGGGCTTTTCCAGCCTAAATGATCCTGGGATTCAGGGACCCTTCACTGCCCCAGCACACACAGCTCAGCGAGGCCTCCAAGGTGGGGATTTCATTGCAGGGCAGAAAAACACACTTCGCAGCACAGGAATTTTGGGGGAGATATTTAGGAGAACCCTGACTAAGAGAAGGCCACAGCTTCTCATGGAAAATGCAGCTGAAAGGTGAAAAATGAGGAAAAGGAGCAAATGTGGGAGAGCACTGGTGCGGAGGCAAATCTTCCGATGCTCCATGAGACCTTCCAGCCCCTTGCAGGGCCTAAAGGGGCTCCAGGAGAGCTGGAGAGGGACTGGGGACAAGGCATGGAGGGACAGGACAAGGGGGAATAGCTGCCAGAGAGCAGGACTAGATGGGATACTGGGAAGGAATTGCTGGCTGTGAGGGTGGGGAGGCCCTGGCACAGGTTGGGCAGAGAAGCTGCGGCTGCCCCTGGATCCCTGGAAGTGTCCAAGGCCAGGTTGGAGCAACCTGGGCCGGTGGACAGCGGAACTGGATGGAACTGGATGATCTTTCAGGCCCCTCCCAGCCCAAACCATTCCATGATTCCATGTTCCCCATGGTCAGCTCACACCACACATCAGCTCGGATGGATCAATCCTGACACTTTGGAATGGAACTCGGCAGGAGGCACCTCCAGGAGCTCCCCAAACATGGAACCCACCCAGGACCAACTCCCACATCCCTTCCATCGTGTCTCATGTGCCCACAGGGCCGGACACCCCCCAAAACCCCCCGAAAACCCCATTACCTCCACCCTCAGGATGTCATCCGCAGGGATATCCTCCACCTTCTGCTCCATGTGCTCCACCAGCTTGGTCTCCAGCTCCACCAGCATCCTGCCACGGTAGGCAACTCCCTCTCCCTTGGGACAGAGCAGGGAGAAGCGTCAGGATCCCGACGTTCCCTCCCCACGGATCAGCTGCGCCTTTGTTTTTCCAGGAGCTCCGTTGCAGAGGACAGAGAGCGGGCAAAGAAGCTTCAGCGGCTGCTTCCCGGGTGGGAAGTTCCGGGAGCAGAGCGGAGCCGGGAGGTTTGAGGCAGCGGGAATAGCCAAGGAAGAGCAGGAATCACAGGACAGGCTCCTGCTGCCGGAGCCAGGCTGGGTTAGGAGCGGCTGGGCCGGGGCAGGAGCAGCTGCCGGGTTAGTTGAGGCCACGCCGCGGAGAAGCCGCTGTCACCTTTCCCAGGTTGAGGCTCTCGTAGGGATCGGGGAATCCCGTGAATTCCCGGGGGCTCCCGTAGAGGTTGATGTAGCAGGGGCCGAAGGTCGGCAGGAATCCGAGCCCGTCATCCACTGGGAATCACAGGGAGAGGCCATCAGGGGGGCCCAGCCACGGCCACGGGCACCACGTGTGGCTGGAGGCACCAAAATGCTGAGGTTTGTGCCCAGCTGGAGCCCTGCGAGCACTCACCTCAGGCCAGCACACAGACAGGCTGGGGGGGCTGTGTCCCGGGAAAAACGGGAATTCCCAGCCCCAGGAAGGGTCCCCAGGGAAGGGGGGACAGTAAGAGAGGGGGCTTGGACAAGAGTAGGAGTGACAGGGTGAAAGGACACGGCCTCAGACTGCACGAGGGGTGAGTTGAGGTTGGATATCGGGAAAATTCCTTCCTGGAAAGGGCTGTCCAGCCCTGGCACAGCTGCCCAGGGCACTGGAGGTGTCCCCATTCCCACAGGAATTTAAAATCCACGTGGGTGTGGCACTTGGGGACACGGTCAGGGGGTGGCCTCGGCAGTGCTGGGGGAATGGTTGGACTCGATGGATCACAGGGATTTTCCAACCTAACCAGTTCTGTGATTCCACTAAGAGAATCATCCCTTTCCAGGGAACTTTGGGCAGGAATCCTTGGCAGGGCCCTGCCCTGAGCTCCCCAGGCCAACAGGGGCACCCCAAAGGGCAGGGGAGCCCTTTCCCTGCTCCCACAGAGCAGGAGGAGGCCAAGCCGGAGCCATTCCCTTTTCCCAGGGTGCCCAGACTGAACCCAGCTGATCCTCCCCCAGCCCGGACACTGAACCAGTAAAACCAGTCCCGAGCAGCGACCAAACTGGGACGATGAGGGGACGTACGGTCTGAGGCCTTCAGGGGCTTCGAGGGAGCAGGAAACTCATCTGGGGCACAAAGAAAGGCAGAGAGGTCAGGAAAGGCTGGAGGAGGAGCATGGAAAAGGGATGGAGAGGCACAGGGAATGAGGGTGGGTGTTCCTGGACTTTAGTGCCAAGAGACAGGAGAGAGACAGAGAGGGAAAGGGAGAGGCTGTCACATGGAACGATGGAATGGTTTGGGTTGGAAGGGACCTTAAAACCTATCCAGGGACACCTCCCACCAGCCCAGGTTGCTCCAAGCCCATCCAGCCTGGCCATCCCATGTCCCATGGGATGTTCCTGGTGTGGTGAGGGGTCCCGGGGCACCCGAGGTGCCCGAAGGCAGATGGGACATTCCCGGTGGGATCCAGATGCCAAGGAGGCGTTGGCAGCAGGACAGGCTCATGCAGGACGGGGCAGGCTCTGCTCCTGGCCCTCAGCAGCCCCAAAACTGTCCCCCTGGCACAGGTGACAGTGTCACCCAGCCCATCCCTGCCAGCACCTGAGGGTCCTTGGAAAGCCCCTGGGACTGGGGACAGCCCAAGCTGGGTCTGTGAGAGCTGGATCCCACCCTGTGACAGCCCCTAAATCCCTCCCCTCAGGAGGAGCCACCAATGGGGCCACAGGTGGGATGTGGCATCTGCCAGCTCCGGTGACACCACTGCTGTCCCCAACCCCACAGGGGACCGTGGCCACCTCCAGCACTCCTGGGAGGACCAAAGATCTGCCAACCCCCAGACCAGGATGGGGTGACCCCCAGGACCCCATCCCACATGCCCAGGCAGGGACAGTGACAGCCGTGACACCCCCCAAAGCCACCACCAACCTCCAGCCACTCCATGCAGAGCTGCTCCATGACCATGCATCCCAAATCCCAGCCCCCTTCCCACCCTTACCCTCCAGCTCCCCGCCGGGGGCCGAGATCTTGGACATGGCCAGGAAGGCGGTGCCGATGACGTCGTTGTGGGTCAGGCGGTCCCTGGGGCAGGACAGGGGACATTGTCACACTGGGGGTCCCTCTGTGCCCACCCCCTGCTCCGGGCACGGGGAGCCCCCTCCACGCTCACCAGTCGGTCACACGGATCCTCATCCGCTCGCACATGGACGGGAACTGGGAAAAGAGCCGGGAATGGTGAGGGATGGGGGGATCAGGGCCCGGGGGGTCCTGGGGACACCAGTGCTCACCATGGCCGGCACAGTCAGGCACTGGTTCCACTGGGGGTTGGCGTTTTTCTCCAGGATCCTCGAGTAGAGCTGGAGGGGTGGGATGGAGGAGGGAACAGTCAGTGCTGCTCCCACCATTCCGGGAGCTGGGAAGCCTTGGGATCCCCAAAATCCCACCTCCATTCCATGGGTGACACCAGGGAGCTCTGCAGCCCCCTCAGTGCAGGAGGCAGAGGATGCTGTGGGGTGCTCAGGGATCTCCCCAGCTTAGGACCACCAGAATGATGTCCCAAGCCTGTGTTTCCCCCCCACAAATAGTGTTCCCATGGGAAGGGGAGATTTCCAGCCCCTCAGTGCTGCTGTGGCTCAAAGGGCAGCCCGTGGGATCAGCCTCTCCAGACCCCTTTGTGAGGCAACAGCACCAGGAAGAGCCCGGAGAAGAAACTGCTCTGATGGCACCACACGGATCCCAGCACGTCACACACACAGGGATAGGGCTGGGAATGGGGAACAGGGCTGTCCCACTGCCATCCCAGCTCCAAGGATCCCAAGGGACACCCCCCACGCCCCGCCCAGGCAGCACTGACCGTCCTGCCAGCAAAGCTGACTTCCACGAAGGGATCCACCAGGTTCTTCCTGTTGCTCTCGAAGCCGAAGATCTGCCGGACGTTGTCCACCACGGCGTCATCCACTGGCAGGAGGAGGGGACGCTAAAGCCCAAGGAATTCCGGGAGCAGCGCCCACGTGGTCCTGGCTGTCCCACCAGCTTTTCCATCGGGGAGAAGCTCCCCATGCGGATAAAACCAGTCTGCACCAGCAGGAGACCCATCTCCCAGTACAGCACGACTGGCTGGTGTCTGCAAGGTCTTTGGACCAAGACTGTGGATAATTCCCTCCCCTGAGCCCCAGCTCCTCCCTGGAATGCCGCGGTGCCAAGGGATCCGGGGTGCTCCGAAAACCAAACACCTACTTTGGGGCAAATCCTCGGCTTTGAAGATCCTGAGGCAGAACTGGGCCCCCCGCAGGGTGACCCCGGTGGGGCGCAGCAGGTTGGCCTCGATGTCCTCCTTGTCCTCAGACACCTCCTTCTTCTCCAGCTGCAGGGGGACAGGGCAAGGGCAGAGCTCAGCCAGGCTTCCCAACAGTCCTGCAACGAGCAGGAGAACCCCACGAGAGGGGTTGCCCAGGCAGGTGTGGATTCCCCATCCAGGGAAGCATCCAAGGCCAGGCTGGACAGGGCTCGGAGCAGCCTGGGCTAGTGGAAGGTGTCCCTGCCTGTGGAACTGGATCTAAGGTCCCTCCCAGCCCAAACCAGGCTGTGATTCCATGACAAAAAGCAGCACTTTGCCCCCAAAATGGAGGAATATCCAAGCTGCAGCTTCCCTGGGAAGAGATGTGGGGTTTGGCGGCCCAGGGAGGTGGAAGGCCCCACGGGATCCAGGGGGATACTCACAGGAGCTTCATCTCCAGGCCCCAGCACGAAGACGCTGACCTTGAGGTAGCCCTTGGCCCCCGCGGAAAGATCCTCTGGATCGGAGAGCAGGAGCCACTTCCTGAGGAAAGCGTGTTCTGGGGGGGGAAAGAGATGGAGAGCCCTCAGCCATGCTCCAAGGATGCTCTGGGAAGGGGTTTTAGGATAAATACCACATTCCTTTATATAGAACAAGGGAATTTGTCAGCTGGAAGGGATGTGGGAACAGGGAAGGAATAGGTTGCCCACAGGAGCTGTGGCTGCCCCTGGATCCCTGGAAGTGTCCAAGGCCAGGTTAGACGGGGCTTGGAGCAACTTGGAATAGTGGAAGGTGTCCCTGCCCACAGCAGGGGGTGGGACTGGGTGGGATTTGAGGTCGCTTCCCACCCAAACCAGCCTGGGATTCCCTGGTGATGGACACAGGGACACAGCCGGGTTTGTCCATGGAAGAGCCGTGATTTGTGTCCACGTTTCCCAACGTTTGGCCCCTAAAAACAAAAGGGGTTTCCCAAAGCTCACTTGGCTCGGAGTAAACGGATTCCACGTCCATCTGTGGGATAGAAGGGAATTCCAGAGTTCATCCCGTGGGTCAGTGTGGGGGGGAAAAGGGGGAGGGGGAAGGGGAGGGAGCACCATACCCGGAACTCCCCGATCACCGAGTCCGTGCGGAAAGACCGGGAATCCACCACCTGGGGGGCGAGAACACAGGAAAAGGGTCACTCCAGCCCCGATCCGCCCAGGAGGGAGGATCCCACGGCGTGCCCACGTGGGAAGGAGGCGGATCCCAGGGATCCCCCACTCACGGTTATGAAGACGGGGGTGTCAAACAGCTCCGCCGGCGCCTCGAAGACGTTGAAGAAGAAGGTCTGTGGGAAAGAGGGATCGGGCTGGGGGACCTCTCCCAAACCCCAACTCCACAGGACGGAGCCTCCCGGTGCTCCCAGGCGGGGCTGGGGCGGGAATCCCCCTCACCTCGTCAAAGAAGGGGCTGTTCCCCTTGCGGATCCGCGTCCTCTTGGTGTGTCCGGCCGCCGTCACCTTCACCACGGGATGGATGTTGGTCCCGGGGAGCTGCCGGGCCTCGATCACCCGCACCCGGATCTGGGACACGCACGGGGAAAAAGGGATTAAAGACAGCCCAAAAACCCCCCAGAATCCCACCTCGACTGAGGGAAAATACGTCAAATCCCACTGCAGTTTTAAACGTGAAGGTAATTTCAGCTTTGAGAAAGTTAAGGCAATTTTAAGTTCGAAATTTAAATGGAATTTTTAAAAATTTGAGGAGGTTTTACGTTTGAAATTAAATGGATTTTTTTTTCTTTTAAATTTGCATCATTTTAAGTTAGAAATTAAACTGGACTTCTGGGAACTGAATTAAATTTTAAAGTTGGCATTAAGTTTTTAATTTTTAAATTGAATTTTTAAACATTTAGGGCAATTTTAAATTTGAAATAAATTGAATTTTTAAAAATTTACAGCGGTTTTACACTTGAAATGAAATCTAATTTTCTTTTAAATTCGCATCATTTTAAGTTAGAAATTAAATTGGATTTTTAAGAATTGCATTCATTTTCAAAGTTGACATTAAATTGAATTTTTAAAAATGTAAGGCAATTTTAACTTGAAATTTAATTGAATTTTTAAATATTTAAGGTGGTTTTACATTTGAAATTAAATGGAATTTTCTTTTAAATTCACATCATTTTAAGTTAGAAATTAAACTGGATTTTTAAGAACTGAATTAAATTTTAAAGTTGGTATTAAATAAATTTTTAAACATTTAAGGCAATTTTAAATTTGAAATTAAATCAACTTTAAAATTGTAATGCAATTGAACTGCATTAATTGTAATTATTTATTAATTAACACTCCAGGGGCACCTGTGAGGTGCTGAAACCTCCACAGGGACAAACTGAGGGGGTTCTCAAGAGGTTCCAGGGGAGCAGCTCATTCCCATCCCACCATTCCCATCCCAACACCCATTCCCATCCCACCAATCAAACATTTCCATTCCACCAGCCATTCCCATCCCACCCCATCCCACTATCCATCCCCATCCAATCCCACCACCCATTCCCATCCCCCCCACCATTCCCATCCCATCCCACCAACTATTCCTATCCCCCAAACCATTCCCATCCCAGTAACCATTCTCATTTCACCCACCACTCCCATCCCACCACCCACTTCCATCCCATTCCAGCAAGCATTCCCATCCCAACCCTATGGAAGGTTGGGACCCACTGACCCACCACTCATTCCCATCCCACCACCATTCCCATCCCATCCCACCATCCATTCTCATCCCATCTCACCAACCATTCCCATCCCACCCCACTCCATCCCCCATTCCCACCTCACCCACCATTCCCCTCCCACCTGGAAGTCCTGGGGTTTGTTGGACAGGGGTTTTTTGGGAGAGCTCCTGCTCCTCCTGCCGCGCAGGCTGGGCTGGGTGGGGGGTCTGTGGGGCACGCGGGGGCTCCGAGCCGGGGGGGCCCGAGGACGACGACGGCTCCGCCTCATCCCCCGTCACGCCGGGATCCTCCGGCTCCTCCTCTTCAGCCGGCTCTGGCAGGAGGGAGAAGGGACGCAGGGATGTGGGAATGGGGCTTCCCGAGGGGGGGATACCCGGGGAGGTCACCAGGGGGTCTCCTACCTGTGACCGTGTCCAGCTCGGCCGCAGCCGGGGCCGGCTCCGGAGGGGCCGGGGGGGGGAAGAGCGGCACAGCCCCTGGGGGGGGCAGGTAGGACACCTGCAGCAGCAGGAAAGCCTGGGAACAGGGAATGTCGTCACAGAGGGTGGCATAACGGGGGCAAACTGGGAGAACTGGCCTGAAACACTGCTCGGACTGGGCTCAGACTGGGAGCTGCCACTGGCAGGGACAGGGCTCAGACTGGGCTCAAGCTGGGAGGAACAGAGCTCGGACTGGGCTCAAACTGGGAGATGAAACTGGGAGCTGCAGCTGCAGGGACAGGGCTCAAACTGGGCTCAAACTGGCACGACATTGCTTGGACTGGTCTTAAACTGGGACGTGCAACTGGCAGGGACATTGCTTGGACTGGTCTCCAACTGGGAGCTGCCACTGGCAGGGACAGGGCTCAGACTGGTCTGAAACCAGGAGGAACGGTGCTCAGACTGGTCTCAAACTGGGAGGGTCATTGCTCAGACTGGTCTCAAACTCACAGGGACACAGTTTGGACTGGTCTTAAACTGGGAGCTGCAAATGGCAGGGACATTACTTGGACTGGCCGTGCCCTGCCCGTACTGGAGCCACCCTGGGGTCCCCCAGCCCCTCCTGGAGCCACCCTGGGGTCCCCCAGCCCCTCCTGGAGCCACCCTGGTGTCCCCAGCACTCCTGAGCCACCCTGGTGCCCCAGCCTCCTGGAGCCACCCTGGGGTCCCCCAGCCCCTCCTGGAGCCACCCTGGGGTCCCCCAGCCCCTCCTGGAGCCCCCCGTGTCCCCGCCGTGCCGCTGTCCCCGCACTCACCCCGGTGCTCTCCCGGTGCGTGTCCAGCAGCGGGAGGTTGAACGAGGCCGCCAGGCTGGGGGTGCCCAGGACATCCCGGAGGGGCACCCGGCACTCCCCCAGGAACCTGGGAAAGGGGACAGCTCAGCAGGGAAGGGACACCCAAACCCCTCCTGAGCCAGGGAGCTGCTGGAGCAGATCCAGAGGGGGCCATGGATGTGATCCCTCTGCTCTGGAGCCAGGCTGGGAGAGCTGGGGGGGTTCCCCTGGAGAAGAGAAGGCTCCAGGGACACCTCAGAGCCCCTGGCAGGGCCTAAAGGGGCTCCAGGAGAGCTGGAGAGGGACTGGGGACAAGGCATGGAGGGACAGAACACAGGGAATGGCTTCCCACTGGAAAAGGGGACATATAGATGGGACATTTGGAAGAAATCCTTCCCTGTGAGGGTAGAGAGGGACTGGAATGAATTTCCCAGAGAAGCTGTGGCTGCCCCTGGATCCCTGGAAGTGTCCAAGGCCAGGCTGGACCTGGAGCAGCGGGGCTGGGGGGGAGGTGTCAGCCGAGATCTCCTGTCCCGGGATCCAGGACCCTCCTCCCGCCCTCCCCTCACTATTTATAGTCACAGGGAGCTGGATGGCTCCCAAATTCCAGCTCCTTGGCCTCCAGCCCAAGAGCCAGCCCAAGGTTGGCTCCAGCTCTGGAAACGGGATCAGGCCAGGCCATGCTCCCTGTCCCGGCCGGAGCAGGAGCAGGAGCAGGAGCAGGAGCAGGAGCAGGAGCAGCACATTCCCAACCCTCCAAAGCCCAAAAATAAATCCCTTCCTCAATTTTTTCCCATTCCAAACAGCTCTCCCTCCCCACGGAGCCACGCAGGGAGCCAGGCTGGGGCTCCCACAGTGGGATCCCCCCGTTCCAGACACAGCAGGGAGCCCTCTATCCAGGGAATTCCTGAAGTGGGGTCACAGGGGCTGGGGGGGGGAGGAAGGAAGGCGGCAGCTCCAAGGGCTCCACCACCCCTTCCCGGCGCTGCCGGCGCCTCGGGAAAGGAGCTTGGCAGCCACTTCCCACCTCCCGGCCAAGAGCCCGGCACAGGCATCCCCTGAGCATTCCCAGCCCTCCAACGCCGCGATCTCCCCCCACGCTGGGAGCAAAGCAGCCCAGAAATGCTGCTCCGGCCTCCCACTGCCCGGGGAGGGAGCCCGGGAAGAGCCGGCACATCCCGGGGGACATTCCCGCACATCCCAGGGGACATTCCCGCACATCCCGGGGGACATTCCCGCACACCCCGGGGGACATTCCCGCACATCCCAGGGGACATTCCCGCACATCCCGGGGGACATTCCCGCACATCCCGGGGGACATTCCCGCACACCCCGGGGGGACATTCCCGCACATCCCAGGGGACATTCCCGCACACCCCGGGGGGCATTCCCGCACATCCCGGGGGACATTCCCGCACACCCCGGGGGACATTCCCGCACATCCCGGGGGACATTCCCGCGCATCCCGGGGGACATTCCCGCACATCCCGGGGGACATTCCTGCACACCCCGGGGGACATTCCCGCACATCCCGGGGGACATTCCCGCACACCCCGGGGGACATTCCCGCACATCCCACGGCTGGGAGCGGGGTGGGGGGGGATCATTCCCAGCTCCCAGAGCTTCTCCCACCTGTTCCTGCCCACGGTCTCATGGTCTTTGACCACCACGGTGAGCTCGGCTCCGGCATCCAGGGGAACCCCCTTGAGATCCCACTCGAATCCCTGGAAAGGAGAGAGGAGCGGGATCAGCACCAGGATGAGGCACCCCAGGCTTTGCCTCCCAGCTCCCCCCAGCCCAAATTTCCTGGCAGGTCCCAAGGAAAAACCTGCCCTTGGCAAGGGCCTTTTCCTGGCCGTGGATTAACGGGAAGGACCAACCATGGAATCCAGTTCAGCACCACAGCTGGGGCAGTTTTCCCAAAAAATCCCTCTTTTGTTTAAATTTTGGCCCGTGGAAACACAGGACAGGGATGGAAGGAAGAAGGTGCTGGCAAAACTCCTTTTTTTCCCACTAAATCCCCTTTTTCTTTTAAATTTTGGTCCACAGAAACAAAGGACAGGGATGGAAGGGAGAAGGTGCCTGAAAAACTTCTCTTCCATGGGCTTCTTTTCCCACCAAATCCCCTTTTATTTTAAACTTTGGCCCATGAAAATCCAAGTCAGGGTTGGAAGGAAGGAGGTGTTGGAAAAGCTCCCCTTTTTTTCCCACCAAATCCTTTTCTTTTAATTTTGGTCCCTGGAAACACAGGATGGGATTGGAAGAAGGTGCTAGAAAAACTCCTCTTTTTTCCCCACTAAATCCTTTTTTTAAAAATTTTACCCCATGAAAACCCAACTCAGGATTGGAAGGAAGAAGGTGCTTGAAAAACTCCCCTTCCAGAGGTTCATTTTCCCACCAAATCCCTCTTTTTTTTAGGTTTTAGCCAATGAAAACACAGTATTGGAAGGAAGAAGGTGCTGGAAAAATTCCTTTTTTTCCCACTGAATCCTCCTCTTTTTTTAAATTTTGGTCCATGGAAACACAGCACAGGGTTGGAAGGGAAAAGGTGCTGGAAAAACTCCCCTTTTTCCCACTAAATTCCCTTTTTTTTAGAAACTTTGCCCCTGGAAGGCCAGGATGGGGCTGGCAGGGAAAAGGTGCCGCTTTTCCCACCAAAGGCCCCGGGATGGGGACACTCTCACCTCATTCCATATGGGATTTACGTTGTTCTTGATGACCTTTGTCCTCTTCTTCACACCTGGAGGGAGAAACACACGGATCACAGGAGCTTCCTGTGGAGCAGGATCCCAAAATTCCTGGCTCTCAGGACATCCAGGGACTCCTGCAATTCCCAGGAGCAGGATTGGGCCCCATTCCCTGTTCCCAGGTGGGGCTGAGCATCCAGTGACTCCCACAATTCCCAGGAGTAGGGCTGGGCCCATTCCCTACTCCTAGGTTGGACTGAGGATGCAGGGATGGGGTCCAGGACTCCACTTGGATCCCAAACCCTGGAAAACCCATGGAAGTCACCTTGGAGCTGTGCCTCAGTTTCCCCAGGAGCACAGAGGAAGCTCCCAAAGTGTTCCAGGGGCATTTTTGGGATGGGAGTCCCAAACACCCCCTCCCTCCATGAAAACCTCGGGATTGTACCTCAGTTTCCTCACCATCCCACCAAATTCATGGATGGTGCCCTGTCCCCTGGTGGCCCGGGACGGGAGCGGAGCCATCTGGGAATGTCCCATCAGGAGCCTCCCAGAACCCCCATTCCCAGTCCAGGGGGGGCTCCAGCCCTGCCCAGGATCCCCCAAAACCACGACCCCCCTGTCCCCGCTGGAATGTCACGGCATCCCGAGCGGGAGGGACCGGGGGAAGAGGAAAAGGAAGAGCCAAACAATAGCAGTGACTCAAATCCCGGGGGACAGCGGGAAGGGACACCAGGATTTGGCACAGGGGGGGACCGGGAGCCCGGGACACTCCAGAAATTCCCGCTTTTTGGCTATTTCGGCATCAGTAAAAGCACCTTTCCCTATTTGGGATCGGGAAGAGCCTCTGCCCAACCTCCTGGACATGGACACAGCACCTCTGGGAATGTCAACCCTCTTTCCTTCCTCAGCTGGAGATTCATCTCCCTGTTATTGCCCATTCCCACGGCACTCCCAGCCCTGCAATTCCCGCTGCGCTCCGGGATCAGGATTGGGCCAAGCGGAGCTGAGGGATGGGAGGGATCCCAAAGCCAGGGGGACACGGACCAGGAGCACCCCCATTCCCAGCACCCCTCCCGCTCCCCACAGGAAAAGCTGGGGCAGGAATTGCTCGGCCTTTTCCTTGTTTGTTTGGGGTTTTTTTCTAAAAATGGAGATTTTCCACCGGCAGGAAACGGCTTCCAAAAAAAAATATCCCAGGGACATCCTCCAGGGAGAACTTTCGAGATGCAGAGCCCTCCCTCCCTCCCTCCCTTCCCGGGAAATCCATCCCCCGGGAATGGGATAACCCCTCTGAAAGGGATCATCTGTATTAATTCCATCTTAATTAAAATGCAAAGCAAAGCACTCCAAAATCATGGAGGGACAGGGAGAGAATTCCCAGCCCGCTCCTGGGACACACCAGTGCCGAGGGTGGGAGCAAGGGATGCATGGGAGGCAGGGAATGGGGGGGATTCCCCAAGGATTTAGGAGCGGGATGGGGTTCAGCAGCCCCCGGGCTTTGTGGGAAGGGGCTTCCAAAGCAGCCAAAAATCTCCCCAACCCCCCTCCCATCCCAAAGTCGGGGATCCCTCACCTCGGAAGGTCAGGCTGGCCACGGGATCGCTCTGCCTATCCCGCTTTTCCAGGCTCGGGAGGTGGGTGGCCCGTTGGAGCAGCACCCGCAGCATGGCCGGGATGGAGCCGGGAGCGGGCAGGATCCCACCCCCCCATCCCGATCCCCCCCCTTTTCCCGGGCCGGCCCTTCCCGGCGGGAGGAGGCGCCGGGAGGCGGCACAAAAAACGCCTCGGAGCGGCAGCGCCGGAGGGTGGGAAAACCGGGATAATGGGAGGGATGCGGGGAGGGGGCACTGGGGGGCGGGGGAGGCACCGGGATGGGGGATAAATCAGCGGGATCCAGGGATGCTGGAGCCATGAAAGGGAATAAATCAGCGGGATCCAGGGATGCTGGAGCCACAGAGGGGAATAAATCAGCGGGATCCAGGGATGCTCCAGGATCTGGGAGTGGCCAGGCACCAGGACTCAGGGATGCTGAGAACTCCAGGGCTGGCCTGGCTCTGGGATCCAGGGATGCTGCAAAGCCCGGCATGGGAAATAATTCACCGGGATCTGGGGATGCTGCAAGGCCCAAGGATATCCAAGCACCAGGATCCAGGGATGCTGCAATTCCCAGGGATGGTAAATAAATCCCTGGGGCTCAGGGCTGCTGGGAACCCCCAGGATGGTCTGGCACCAGGATCCAGGGATGCTGCAAACCCTGGGAAGGTAAATCACTTCCCTGGAGCCAGGGATGGTAAATAAATCCCCGGAATCCAGGTGATCAGACCTGGGAAATGAAAGCACTGGGACTCAGGCCCGGGATCCAGGTGATCAGACCTGGGAAATGAAAGCACTGGGACTCAGGGATGCCAGGAACTCCCAGGGATGCCTGAACACCAGGATTTGGGATTGCTGGGAGTGCCAGGGATGGAAAGAAATCCCTGGGATCTGGGGATGCTGCAAGGCCTGAGGATGTCCCAGCGTCAGGATCCAGGGATGCTGCAAATCCCAGGAAGGGTAAATTAAATCATGAGGAGCCAGGAATGCTTTGAACCCCAAGGATGGCCTGGCACTGGGATGTGGGAATGCTGCCAGCCCCAGGATGGGAAATAATTCACTGGGATCTGGTAAATAATTCACTGGGATCCAGGGAAGCTGCAAACCCAGGATGGGAAATAGTTCCCTGGGATGCAGGGAAGCTGCAGGTCCCAACCATGGCAAAGTCAACCAGAGTGACTCAGGAATGCTGAGAACCTCCAGGACACATCCCAGGGTGAGAAATAAACCCCCTGGAGCTGGGATGGGAAATGAAGCCCCAGGATCCAGGGAAGCTGCAAGGCCTGGGGATGGGAAATCAAATCACTGGAACCCAGGGATGCTGGAAAGCCCAAGGATGGCCTGGAACCAGGATGTGAGAATGCTGTGAACCCCAGGGATGGTGAATATATCTCTGGGATCAAGGGATGATGAAAGTCCCAGGGATGGGAAATTAAATCCTGAGGACCCAGGACTGCTGCAAATTCCCAGGACAGCCTGGCACTGGGATCCTGGGAAGCTGCAGATCCCAGACAGGGTAAATTTAATAACCAGGGTGACTCAGGAATGCTGAGAACCTCCAGGACACATCCCAAAGTGAGAAATAAACCCCCTGGAGCTGGAATGGGAAATAAAGCCTCAGGATTCAGGAAGCTCCAACCCCCAGGGATGGTAAATTAAATCACTGGAATGCTGCAAACTCCCAGGATGGCCTGGCACTGGGATCCAGGGAAGCTGCAGATCCCAAACATGGTAAACTCCATCATCATGACTCAGGAATGCTGAGAACTTCCAGGACACATCCCAGGATGAGAAATAAACCCCCAGGATCCAGGAAAACTGCGGAGCTGAGGAGGGGCTGGCACTGGGATTTGGGGATGCTGCGAGTCCCGGGGATCCCCCAAACACCGGGATGTGGGGGCTGTGATCCCGGCATGGGAAAGAAATCCCCGGGATCTGGGGATATTCCGAGGCCTGAGGATGACCCAGCACCGGATCTGGGGTCGCTGCCGACCCTGGGGCTGGGAAATCTCCCGGAGCCTGGAATGCTGCGATCCCGCAGGGCACGCAAACCCCGGGAGCTGGGAATGCCGGGAACTGCGGGTGCCCAAGCCCCTGTCCCGGGGGTTCTGGGAATGGGACACCGGGAAGGGACACCCCGGCAGCTGCGGGAGCAGCGGGACACGGGGAGCACCCAAATCCCGGGAAAGGGCCCGCCCCCATCCAGGGAAAAGCAGCACAAAGCCCCGGAGGTGATTACTGGCCCGCCCCGCCCCAAAAAGCTGCTTGTTCACCCCAAAAACGTCCCAGACGAGCTGTGATGTCACCCCCGCCTTGTCCTTTCTGTCACCCCTTTTTTGGGGAGGGGGGGTGGCCCCCAATAGCACTTTTAGGGGGACCTGGGGGTGTCCCCACCCCGGCACCGCCTGTCCCGGAGGGTCCTCAACTCGTGGGACCCCTCCCTGAGCCCACGGGGGTCGCAGGGAAGGGACACACCCTTACCCCCCCCCCAAAATTCGGCATGGCCCCTCCCCCCCCAGGAGCGCAGAGAGGCCAAAAATATCGGCGCTGGTGTCACCGCTCAGCCATGTCCCCCAAAAAGGAACCGGGGGGCTTTAGGGGGTCCCCACGTGTCGGGCGGGGCGTGACAGCGTGGCCGCGCTCACGGTGGGGGTCACAAACTGAGGGGGTGTGAGAAGGGGGGACACACCAGCAGGACCCCCCCATGACTTCCTCCCCGTCCCCGCGGCGGTGGCAGAGCCCGGCGAGAGCAAAACCCCCGGGGCAGCCCCAAACCCCGGGACCCGCCCGGGAGCCTCCCGAGCCCTTCGCCCCCCTCCCCGAGCCCCCGAGCCCCCACCTGCGAAGGCGGCGGAGCAGTACGCGTCGCTGATGTCCGAGTCGGGAGAGCGCAGGTTCTCGGCGCGGAGGAGGAACACGCGGAGCATCGTCCCATCAGCCCCTCGGCCCGGCCCCCAGCCCGCTGACCCCCACTCAAACCCCGGGAACCCCCGGCACCGCCCCCGCCCCGCCTCCCTTAAAGGAAACGGCCCCGGGCAGGGAGACCCGAGGGAGCGGAAAGGGGGTTTTGGGGTGGGACCCCCCCTAAACAAGGGTGGGGGAGCGTCCTCTCTTTGGGGACCCCCCATTGGCCCCAGGGGGGAGCTTGGGGGTCCCCACCCCCTCACTGTGGCTCGGGGGGAGGAATTTGGGGATCCCCACAACCTCATTGTCCCCGGGAGGTCCCCACCCCATCACTGTGACCTGGGGGGGATGTTGGGGTGTCCCCACTCCCCCCACTGTCCCCGAGGGTTATTTGGGGGTCCCCACACCCCCATTGACCCAGGAGAGATTTGGGGGGTCTCCAACCCCCCCACTGTGACATTGGGGGAGAATTTGTGAGTCCTCACACCCCTGTTGTGCTGAGGGGTGCATTTGGGGCTGGGGGGGGCGTCTCCCACCGTGTCCCAGCGGGAGCAGCCGGGAACGGCCCCAACCCCCATCCCCCCCACCCCGGCTATTTTGGGGGGTAATTTTATCCCGGGATTTCCCAGCAATCGGCTCCGGGAGGCCCCTCCCCCAGAGAGGGAAATGGGACCCCCCTTTTTTTCCGTGTCCCCCCTTTCCAGCTCCTCCATCCCCCTTTTCCTTGTGCCCGCTTTGCCTTTATCCCCCACCCCATTCCCCCCTGCCCGGCCCCAAAACCCGGGATCAGCCTTGGAACTGGAACCCTGGGAGCAGCAGAGCCCTGGAATTGGGGGGAAAGGGGAATTTGGGGGAATTGGGGGATTTAGGGGATCTGGGAGAGATTAAAGCCAAGGGCACCCGTGGGAGAAGGGACAGCTCAGCCAGGGGGGCCCTCAGCCCTCAGACCACCCCCGTTCCCCCCACTTGCCCCAAGACCCCCCAGACCCTCTCACCGCAGCCCCCCTGTGTCCCTCCCACTTGTGCCACGTGCGTGTCCCCCCTGCACGCGTGTCCCCCACGCCCGCGAGTGTCCCCACGGCACGTGCCACGTGCGTGTCCCCAACACCGGCTGGATGTGTGTCCCCCCCCCCGTGCCACGTGTGCCCCCCGCAGCACCTGCAGCCCCCGTGTCCCCTCCCCCCACGCTGTCCCCGGGGTGTCCCGGTGTCCCCGGGGGGGGTCCCGGTGTCGCCGTTCCCGCCCGGGCCGGGCCGTGACTCAGTGTCACCTCCCTGTGCCCCCCGTTCCCGTGCCCGGCACCCCCGGCAGTGCCACCTGTGCCACCCCCCCCCACAGACCCGCGCTGGCACCGCCGCCGCCTCATTAACCTTTCTTGATTAGCGTAATTAACTCCAGCACCCTCCGCTCGCAGCGACACCCCGGAGCGGCGCGGGGGGGGACACGAGGTGGCACCTGCGGCCGGGGGGACACGGGGGACCCCCAGGGGACAGGACGGAGCCCAGGGGGTGGCAGGAGGTGGCACCTGCGGCCGGGGGAGACACGGGGGGCGCCGGCAGGGCAGGATGGGGGTGTCCCCGCTGTCCCCAGGTGGGGTCACCCCCCTGCCCTGCCTTGTCCCCAGCACAGCAGGGGGGTCAGGGAGGGTCCTTGGGCCCCCCTGTCCAAAGTTGGGGGTCCCCCCCCGTGTCCCCCGGGGGACAGAGGGGCCCTGGGGGGTGGGAGGAATCCAGGGGGTGGTGAGGGGATGGGGGTCCCCGCAAACCCCCCCAGCTCCCGCACGGGGGTGCAAATAGCTGGGGGCGGCGAGTTGGGACCCCCGGCAGTGGGGGCAGCACTGGGGGCCGTGGGGCCCAGGGTGGGCGCCGGGAGGGTGAAGCCCCCTCCCTCTCCCCGCGACTGTACCCAGGACTCCCCCCGCGGTGTCACCACCCCGGGGTCCCCAGTGCCGCCCCCCCGCTCACAGAGCCCCGGAGCCGCAGCCCTTCTGCAAGGCCTTTATTCCCCACGGCAGAGCCCCCCACCCCACGAGGGACCCCGGCCACGCCCTGACAGCGCCGCGGGGGGCCTGTCCCAGGGTCCCTGTCCCCAGGGGTCCCGCAGGACCCCAGCCCTGCCCGGGGTGGCCCCAGGGGGTGCCGAGGGAGCACTGACACCGAACAGGGACAGCGGTGACAGGAGACACGCGGGGGGTCCGGGCCACCCCCGGGTGGGATGTGAGGGGGGCAGGGGCTGAAGGGGGTTGGGCTTTTAACCCTTTTTATGTACAAAGTTCCCGCTGCTCCTTCCCAGATGGGAGGGGGGCAAAGGGAGGGACAGGGACACCCCCTGGGGGCAGCAGGGCCAGGGTGGGTCCCCTGCCCCACCCACCCCTCCCCCCCAGGGCTCCCCCCGGGCTAACAATGATTGGAGTGTTGATATTAATAATGATTGATAACGAGGAGAGAAGGTCCCACAGCCCTGGGGCCTCCGGGGACAGGGACAGGGACAGGGGGGTCCCCTCCCGGGGGGGCAGCAGGGCCTGATCCTGCACGGGCAGAGAGCTGGGATCCAGGATCCAGGCATGGGAGTCGTGGGTGGGCAGTTCCAGATGTGGAGCTGCACAGCTGGGAGAGAGCTGGGAATGGTGGGGGAGCTGGATCCCACCTGAGCATCCTTCCTGTCCAGGGATACCATCCCATCCCAGAGCATCCTTCCTGTTCAGGGATATCCATCCCACCTGAGCATCCTTCCTGTCCAGGGATACCCACCTGAGCATCCTTCCTGTCCAGGGATATCCATCCCACTCCAGAACATCCATCCCTCCTGCCCTGGAACATCCTCCAACCACAAGCATCCGTCCTGTTCCAAAGTATCCATCCCAGCCTGGAGCTTCCAGCCCTCCCCAGAGCATCCCCCCATCCTTCCATCCATCTCTCCATCCATCCATCCCACCCTGGAGCTTCCATCCTGTCCTGGACCATCCCTCCAGCTCTGAGTGTCCATCCTGCCTTGTTACATCCATCCCATCCTGGGGCATCCATCCTGTCCTGGAGCATCCATCCTGTCCTGGAGCATCCATCCCACCCTGGAGCATCCATCCCACCTCAGGGCATCCATCCCACACCGGCACATCCCTCCCTCCTCGCCTGGATCCTCATGCCCTCAGTTCCACTGCCCCCACTCCCAGGTCTCTCCATGTCTTTCCGAGGCCAAATCCAGCATGTTTGGGTCATTCTGGGAGCTCCCCAAAGCCCCCCCTGAGCGGGGCCGGGGTCCCCCGGGGGGGCCGGGCTGGGGGAGCCGTGGCCAGCGCGGTCGGGGTCCCCTTTGGGGTGGGGGTCCCCCGTCCCGCTCCGTGTGGCGGCTCCGGTGCCGTCCCAGCTCCCAGGGCGGCTCGAGGCGGCCGGGCCCGGCTGCAAGGGAAGGGGGTTGGAAAGGGGAACATGGGGGACAGGGGAGTCCCCATCCCTTGTCCCTGCTCCCCCATGTCCATCCCAGGGGAATGGGGGGGTCTGGAGCCCCCCAGGACCCACCGTGCTTAGGAATAGGCCAATCCCTGGAGCGGCCGCGCCGGGGCCGGGAACTTGTCCGAGTCCTCGAACGGAGGGTCTGGGCAGAGGGGGGACAGCATGACACAGGGGGGGACATCGGGGACAGGGAGGGACACCAGGGACAGGGGGGACATCGGGGACGGAGGGGACAGTGTGACACAGGGGGGACATCAGGGACGGAGGGACAGTGTGACACAGAGGTGACATCAGGGACGGGGGTACATGGGGGGACAAGCACGAGGGTGGCACAGGGCAGCCCCGGCCGTGCCCACGTTCAGGACATCAGGGAGGTACAGGGAACACGGTGACACCGGGACCCCTCCGTGGGGCAGGGGGAGCCGGGGGTGGGAGTGGGGACACAGGGACACGGGGCCAGCGGGGCCGTGTCACCTTGCAGGGCGGCGGCGGCGCTGGCACAGGCGGGGCCGGGGGAGCCGGGCGGCCGCACCACGGGCGCGAAGGCGCTTTTCTGCTTCACGGCCGAAATCATCGTCACCGGCGAGAAGGAGAAACCCCCCGGAGGGGTGGGCGCGGGGGGGCCCGCGGGGACCGACACCGACGACGCGCCCAGGGGGGGGCTGGCCGGCATGACTGCGGGGACAGCGACACGCGGGGTGGGGACACCGCAGGGACAGCGACACGCGGGGTGGGGACACCGTGGGGACAGCGACACGCGGGCTGGCACGTGACTTTGGGGACCCCCCAGGGCTGGCACGTGGCTGTGGGGACACCCCGGCTTTGGTCCATGGATTTGGGACACCCCAGGGTTGGCACGACTTTGGGGAACCCCCAGGAACCCCCCGCCCATGACTTCGGGGACCCTCCAGCACTGGCACATCACTGGAAACCCCCCAGGGACTCTCCCATGACTTTGGGGACTCCCCAGGGACCCTTCCAGAAGTTCGGGGCCCCCCAAGACCCCCCTGCCCCCGCCCTGGGCCCCCCCCGCGGCCGGGACTCACTGGCGTAGGGGGAGGTGGCGGTGGAGCCGTTCAGGAAGCTGGGGGGGGACCCGGGCACCCCCAGCCCGGCCATGGTGCCCCCCCCGAAGCCGCCGGTGCCCCCGGCATAGCCCTGCTGGGGGGCAGAGCCGGGGGGGCCGAACCCCCGCGCCGGGGGGGTGCCCGGGCTGCGCGAGAACCCTGCGGGACACGGCGACGTGTGGGGACGCGTGGGGACGGGTGGGGACACGGGGAAAGGGTGAGGGGGGGTGGGGATAAAACCCCTGCCGTCCCCAGCGCGGGGTCGGGCCCACCTTGGTCGGAGCCCTGCGGGGACTCGGCCACGGGCAGCCCCAGCTGGGCCCCCCCGAAGGCCGGGACCCCCACGTGGGTGGGGGGCAGCGGCGCGGGGGGGCGGGGCACGCTGTACAGCGCCTCGGCGATGTCGGCAGCCCGCTTGAGCAGCACCTCCTGGGGACACCGGCACGGCGGCCACCGCGGTGTCACCACCCCACAGAGCCCCGCGGGGCACCCCGGGGGGACACCCACGCGGTGTCACCTCGTGGCACAGTGTGGCATCCCATGGTGTCACCCCCCCGACATGGCGGGCCCCCCCCCAGCACAGCGTCACCCCACGGGTGTCACCCCACAGCGTCGCCTCATGGCACGGTGTGGCACCGGCATCACTCCCGAGTGTCACCCCCCCAGCGTCACCCAACAGTGTCACCTTGTGGCACAGTGTGGAACCCCACAGGGTCACCCCCCAGCACGGTGGCACCCCATGGTGTCCACGCCCCCAGCATGGTTCACCCCCCTGTGTCACCCCACAGCATCACCCCACAGTGTCACCCCACAGTGCCACCCCCTGGTGTCACCCCCAGCACAGCATCAGCCCATGGCACCGTGTCAGGGGAGGGGGGCAGGTCCCAGGGGTGTTCCCGGGGTGGGGGTCCCACGGGGGGGTCCCGGGGCGTGCCCACCTGGTTGCTGTGGGGCATCCCATAAAGCGCCTCCACCAGGTCAGCCGCCCGTTTCAGCAGCACCTCCTGGGGCAGGGGGGTTAGGGGGGTCCAGGGGGGGCTGCACCCCCACCCCAACCCCATCACACACTGCAGGCACCCCCACCCTGCCCCCCACCCCAGCCCCCCATGGCCCTCCCTGAACCCCTTCTCAGGAACCCCCTGTCCCCTCCATGGCCCTCCCTGAACACCCCCAACACCCCCCATGTTCCCCCCATGGCCCTCCCTGGGCCCCCCCAAACCCCTCCCCGTGTCCCTCCCTGCTGCCAGCTCTGGAGGAGGTGGGGGGCACAGGGTCCCCCCTCCCTGTCCCTGTGTCCCACAGAGGTGTCCCTGTGCCCCCCAGAGGTGTCCCTGTGCCCCGGGGGTCCCACCTTGGGCAGGCGCTCGGGGTCCCCGGGGTGCCGGGGGATCACCTTCTGCAGCCGCTGGAACCCGTAGTCGATGGTGGGCTCGTTCAGGGCTGGGGGGGAAAGAAGGGGGGTCAGATCCCCGGGCTGGGAACCCTCCCCAGGGTCTGTTTCTGGGGGGTCTGTGTCCCCTCCCTTGGCTCTGCTCCCGCCTTTCCCGGGTCTCTGCCCCCCTTTCCGGGGCGCTGCCCACCCGCCCCGCGCCCCCTCACCGGTGTAGACGAATCTGCCCGGGGCGCCCTTGCAGAACTGCTTGGATTTGTAGGACAGGGTCACCTCCACGACGCCGGGGATGTGGCGGGGGGGAGTCTGCACCCGGATGGCGTGGGGGTGATGAGCTGCGGGGGGGTGAGAGGGACACACACGGGGAGTCAGCGCGGCCCAGGGGGTCCCGCGGCCCCCCCAGGCCCCCCGTACCTCGCTCCACACCAGCACGGTGCCGAACACCACCTGCAGCCCGTCGAAGAAGTTGTCGCCGATGACGATGACGGTGGCCCTGCCCGTGGTCCAGCCCTCGCTCGGGCTGATGGCCTTGATGCAGGGGGTGGCTGCGGGGGGGACAGTCACCGGGGGCGGGGGGGCGTTAAGGGGGTTGGAGGGGGTTGGGGGGCACGGGGATGGGGGAGAGGAGGGAAGGGAGAGAGGGGGAGAGGCGGGACAGGCACGGGGACACAGTGGGGACACAGAGGGGACAGGCATGGGGACAGGGGAAACAGGTAGGGACAGACACGGGGACACAGTGGGGACAGGCACACGGACACAGGGACATGGACATGGCAGGGGACAGACACAGGGACACAATGGGGACACAGTGGGGACAGGCATGGGGACATGAGGACATGGATATGGCTGGGGACAGGCATGGGGACACAGTGGGGACAGACACAGGGACACAGGGACACAGGGACATGGGGACACGGACATGGCTGGGGACAGACTCAGGGACACAGATTAGGACAGGTGGGGACATGGGGGCATGGACATGGACAGGGACAGACACACAGACAGGGGGACACAGTGAGGTGGATATGGATGGGGACAGACACACGGACATGGATTGGGACACACAGGTGGCCACAGGGACAGATGGGGACAGACACGGACACGGGGACACAGGTGGCCATGGGGACATGGACTCAGATGGGAACAGACACAGGGGCTGGCACACGAGGGACAGGCTCAGGGACACGGACAGATGGGGACAGCAGGGAGGGGACAGCCACCAGTGACCACAGGGGGACACATGGCTCGAGGGGATCCCACCCCCTTCCACCTCCCTCCCTTGTGTCCCCCTCCATGTCCCCCCTGTCCCCCCCGTGTCCCTCACCCTCGGCAGGGTCGAGCCGCCGGGCCCTCCGGCCGTGCTTGGAGTTGTTGTGCACGAACATGTTGTCACTCACGGCCAGCACGTGGCCGTCCACGTGCACCGTGGTGGAGACCACCACCTGAGGGACAGGGACCCCTGACCATCACACACCCCCCCACCTGAGGGACAGGGACCCCTGACCATCAGAGACCCCCCCACCTGAGGGACATTGACCCCCAGTGAGCACCCCCTGAGCCCCCCGGGGGGGCTGTGCCGGGTGTCCCCAGGGCTGTCACACCCATGTGCAGGTGACAAAGGGGTGGGTGCATTTGAAGCCCCCCCCAAGGGAACCCACCAGCCCTTCCAGGGGACCCCCAGAACCCCAGGAGACCCTCCCCAGCCCCTCCTCCTATTTCTCAGCCCCTCCCCACCCAGGGACCCCCTGGACCCTCTCAACCACCCCAGGACCCCCCTCCCCATCCAGGACACCCCAGGGGACCCTGAGTTTCTCCTGTCCCCCCAAGACACCCCTTAGCCCCTCTTGTCGCCCTCCCAGCCCCCTCCAGGGACCCCAGAACCCCCAGGGACCCCCGTAGCCCCTCCAGGACCACCCTCCAGCCCCCCAAGGGGACTCCTGCCCCTCCTAGCCCCCAGCCCCGAAAAGGGGACCCCTCGCCCCCTCTTCGCCCCCCCTCCCTCCACCGCTCTCCTGCCGCCGCCGCGATGCAAATGGGGTCGTTAATCACCGAAATGTCACAATTAACATCTCGTTACCGAGCCCTGATGAACCTGCGGGGGGCTGGAGGTGGGGAGGAAGAGCCAGGACCCCCTCCCCTCCAACTCGGCTGCGCTCCCTGCGCCAGCTGCGGCTCAGGGGCACAGGGGGCTTCAGGAATTGGGATCTCAAAGGGGTGGAGGGGAATTGGGACTACCCTTGGTGAATCGAGTCCCCCATCCCCTCCACCCCTTTGAAAGCTTTAGGGGTCCCCCAACCCCTTGAAGTCCCACACCCTCTCAGATATTTTATTTTGGGGGCTCTCACCTGGAAGCGCCGCATGTCCCGGGGGTTCCCCGCGTTCTTCAGGCAGTTCTGGTTGCACTTGAGGAAAAACTTGAGGAAAAACCTGGGATTGGGAAGGGTTTGGGGGGTGTTAAAAAACCTCCGTGGCACGGTGGCCTCATCCCTCTGTGTCACCTTGTCCCATTCCATTGTCCCCATCCTGTCCCATCCCACCGTCCCCATCCCTCTGTCCCCCCCATTCCCACCCCACTGTCCCATCCTGTCCCCATCCCTCTGTCCCCATCCTGCCATTTCCCACTGTCCCACCCCGTCCCCATCCCTGTGTCACCCTGTCCCATCCCACTGTCCCACCCCATCCCCATTCCAATGTCCCACCCCACTGTCCCCATCCCTCTGTGCCTCTCTGTCCCCACCCCAGTGTGACATCCTGCAACATCCCTCTGTCCCATCCTGTCCCATCCCACTGTCCCAACCCCTGTGTCACCCTGTCTCATCCCACTGTCCCCATCCGTCTCGTCCCCATCCCACTGTCCCCATCCCTCTGTCCCCCGCCCCGTTCCCACCCCACTGTCCCATCCTGTCCCCATCCCTCTGTCCCCATCCTGCCATATCCCACAATCCCGTGCTCTTCCCATCCCTGTGTCACCCTGTCCCATCCCACCTGTCCCATTCCACCGTCCCCATCCCATTGTGCCACCCTGTCCCCCACTGTCCCCATCCCTCTGTGCCACTCTGGCCCCACCCCAGTGTGACATCTTGCCCCATCCCGGTGTCCCGTCCCATCCCCATCCCGCTGTCCCCCTGCCCGATCCCACTGTCCCCACTCTCCCCATCCCAGTGTCCCTCCCTGTTCCCAGTGTCCCCCTCTGGCCCTTCCCAGCGACAGGGAGAGGGGCTCCCGTGGAGGGGGGTTCTCCCACGGATTTGGGATCACAGGGAAAGAGGATCCCATGGAGAGGGGTGTGCAGGGAGAGGGGGTCCCACAACAACAGCGTCCCAGGGAAAGGGGGTCCCACAGTCAGAGGGGGGTCCCAGGGAAAGGGGGTCCCATGACGAGGGGAATCAATGGAAAAGGGGTCCTACGAAGAAGAGACCCCAGAGAAAAGGGGTCCCAAAGGAAAGGGGTCCCCTGGAGGGGGGGGGCTCCACGGAAAGAGGGTCCCAGGGGAAGCTGCTCCCCCAGGAAGGGGGTCCCAGCCCGGCCGTGCCCACCAAGGCCCCTTTCCCGGCCGAGCTCAGGCAGAGGGGGGACCCCCCGCGCCCCCCTCCCCGCCCCGCAGGTGGTAATCAGGGCAAGGAAGGAGCTGGAAAACGGCAGGAAAACACCCCCCCCAGCACCGGGAGATTGACAGGGACAGCGAGGGCTGGGGCTCCCCGACCCCCGGCCCTCAACCCCCGCCCCCGGCCCGGGGGTGCTGGGCTGAGCCCCGGGGCTGCAGCCGCTCGTATGGGCCCGGGAGTTAAAAATACGGGTCCTGCGCATTAATTAGCATCGCTAATGCCCATTGAATATGCAAATGAGCGGCGCCGCTGCCGAGCACCTTCTGCTCCCAGCGCATAAATTTGAATCCGCAATTTGCATAATCGTGTATAATTAATGAAAAGCGTCAATTTTAGCTCCTAAGTAATTTGATTAACATGTTGATAGGGCACTTATCGGGCTCTCAAACCAGTGGGGCTGGGCTGGGGGCTGGGGAACTGGGGGACTGGGGGGCGGCCTGGGGACACGTCTGGCCCTGGGTGACCCCTCGAGAGCCCCAGCGGATGGGGGTGTGTTGGGGACTTCGGGGACACTCCTGGCCCTGTGTGACCCCCCGAGGGACCTGGGGATGGGGGGCGGTAGGGGAGGGGACACGGGGACACCAGGACGTGGCAGCTCCATCCCGTGGCCGTGATGGAATTCCAGGGCCACGATCCCAACATCTGGCCAGGGGGCGGGAGGGGGCACATCTGGAGGGCGCTGCTGGGGTGGGGGTCGGGGACAGGGTCTGTGTCACCCCCTGTCCCCAGGGAGGTGGGACGGGGGCCCTGAGGGACCCCCCTTGCAGGTGGGATGAGGTGCAGACCCCTCCCCACGCTGTCCCCCCCAGTGACCTCGGGGGGGGGTGGGATCCCCAAGCCCGGGCTTGGCTTGGTGTCACCAGGGAGGTGACACCATGTCCAGGCTCAGCACTGGTGGGGCAGCGCTGGCACCGCGTCCCCAGCCCTGGGGACACCCCGGACCAGCTCCAGGGGACCCCCCGCGGCTGCCACCGCCCCCCCAGGCCCCAGCGAGGTGTGGGGGTCCCCCCATGGCCCCGTGCCTGTCGATGATCACGGGGTCCGAGGGGGTCTCGTTGCGGTTCCCGCAGCTCTTCTTGTCACAGCAGCGACTGGACACGGGGACAGGAGGGGACAAGAGGGGACATGAGGGAGGGGGGGGCTGGGACCCCATCCCACAGCCCCCAAACCCCGGGGGGGACCCCCAGAGCCCCGGTTCTCACCCTGGACCCCCTGTCACCCTGTGCTGCGGGGTGGGGGTCACGGGGGGGACCCCAGCACAGGGACAGTGGTGACAGGACGGGGGGGACACACGGCAGGGGGGATCACCCCGGGGCACTCCTTTCCACCCCCCTTGGGGCTGGGGGGCGATTTGGGGGTCTCTGGGGGGGCCCTCCTGCCCTGGGAAACACTCGGGGAGCCAAGGGGGGGGCTCTGAACTGGGGGGGACCCACCCCCCATCCCCGGGGGGCTTCCCATCACCTCGGGGGAGTGAGGGGGGAGGGACCCACTCCCCATGGCAGGGGCCACGGCCTGCCCCCGGGGACGCGGCAGGGCCGGGCTGGTGCCACCCCCAAACCCCAAACACGGCAGGGCCGGTCCTGGGGGGCACAGCGAGGTGAGGGGGTCCCCGGGGGCTCTGGGGGTCCGGGGGCTTCATTAGAGCGGCTCTGGGGATCAATTAGCGGCGCTGGCTCATTAATTGGCACAAACAGAGCGGGGCTGGTAAACAAGGGCGGGCACTCATGGGGCACCGGGGCACTAACGGGGCACCGGGGACCCCAGGACCCTCTGAGCCTCCCAGCCCCCCCACCTGCACATGATCTCGTGGGTGAGCAGCACCGGCACATCTCGGGGTTCTTGTCCTGCCCCTCGTAGATGATGGCCTGGGGGACAGGAGGGGTGGGGGCACAGGGGGGCACGGGCTGGCACCACAGATGGGGGTGCCCCCCCCCGCACCAGGTGCTCCTGCTCGGCTCAGACACACCCGAGTGTGCCGGGGGGGCCCGGGGGGTCGGGGGGTCGGTACCTGCTTGGACATGGAGTCGATGAGCCGCACGTACAGATCCTGCTCTGTCCGGAGCCCTGCGGGAAATGGGGGGGTCAGCCCCACCTGGGCCCCCCCGGGGACCTCTCCAGGGCCCCTCCAAAACCCTCTGAGCCCCACCAGCACCCCTCCAGCGCCCCCAGGCACCGTTGCTGTAGAGCAGCTGCAGCCGGTAGTGGATCCCGTTGTTGGTCTTCTCCCCGTTCTGCTCCTGGGGGGACACAGAGGGAGGGGGATCAGCAGTGGGGGACACGGGTGGATGTGGGGGGAGACACAGATGGATATGGGGGGGCACATATGGATGGAGGACCAACTGGAGGGCACAGTTGGATGGGGGAGGTCAGTTGGATGCAGGGTGGACACAGCTGGATGGGGGATTAGTTCCATGTGGGGATGAGAGTTGGATTTGGGGTCAGGTGCATGGGGGGGACACAGGTGGATGTGGGGGGACACGGATGTGAGGAGGCCAGTTGGGTGTGGAGGGGACACACAGGTGGGTGGGGGTGAGACAGAATTGGATGTGGGATCAGTGGGATACAGGGGGGACACGGGTGGATGTGGGATCAGTGGGATGTTGGGGGCACGGTCGGATGTTGGGGGTACACGGTTGGGAAATCAGATTGGATGTGGGGTGACACAGATGGATGTGGGGGGACACCACGGGCCCCTCCACCACCCCCTGCCCCCCTCCCCGGCCCCACGGAGCCCCTCGGGTGACTCTGGGTCAGGGCTCAGCCCTGCCCGAGGCGGGGCAGCCCCGGGGGTCCCTCCCCCGGCCCGGGGGGCTCCTCACGCGCTCCTTCTCCACGAAGTCGATGAAGCAGGTCCTCTCCACCTCCACGGGCTGGCCCTGCCGGTCGTACATGGCCAGCACGAAGTGGAAGAAGTTGGACTTGCGCAGGTTGGACGGCGGCTGCTTCTCGAAGTGCGCCCGGGCCAGGGACACCCCGCTGGGGAGGGGGACAGGGCCGTGGGGGGGCTGCCGGGACACCCAGCGCCCACTATGGCACACCAGCAGCCCAGCAGCCTGTCCCTGGGACACCCGGGACCTGCAGCACCCCCTCCCCAGCACCCCCAGCACCTCTTCTATGGGACCCCTTCACCCCATCCCCAGCACCCCCAGCACCACAACGCCAGAGCAGCAGCACCCTAGCACTGGGACCCCACACAGCACCGGGACCCCCAGCACCCTGTCCCTGGGACACTCAGACCCTGCAGCCCCCCTCCACAGCACCCCCAGCACCCCTTACTGGGACCCCCAGCCTGTCCCCAGAACCCCACACACCCTCCCTGGGACCCCAGCACCCCACACCTGGGACCCTCAACAGACCCTCCCCAAGACCCTCAGCTCCCCTCCCCAGAGCCACCAGCCCGTTCCCAGGACCCCCAGCACCCCTGTCCCTGGGACCCCAGCTCCCAGGACCCCCAGCCCCCAGCTCCTCCTGGGGGCACTGTCCAGGGGGGGACACTGCCAGGACCGTCCCTGTCCCTGGCACCGGGGACAGGAGGGACAGAGGGGACACGAAAGGACAGAAGGGGACAGGGGGGACAGGAGGGGACGTCCCCGAGCCCTCCCCACCCTCCCCACCCCCACTGCCACCCCGCAGGGCCACCTCGGGGCTCGAGGTGTCACCAGCTGCTCTGAGGGCCACCCATGGGGACAGGACGGGGACAGCACGGGGATGGGGGCAGAGCCACCCCAGGGACAGTGGCTCCTGGAGCACCGACCAGTCCCCGTCACGGTCACCGTGTCCCCAGCCCACGGGTGGTCCCTGTCCCCCTGTGTGGAGGGCCCAGGTCCCCCCCTGCTGTCCTGGGGACAGTCCCTGCACCCCACGGGGACCCCCAGAACCTACAGGCCCCTGCAGCGTGGGGCAGGACCCCTGAGCCCCCCAAACCCCCCTGTGCTGCTGCTGGGCACTGCCACCACCCCCAGCCACGGAGGGACACGACTGTCCCCCCACGGGTGGCCTGGGAGCGGGGTGGGGGTGTCACACGCAGCCCCCTGCCCGCAGCAACCCTCTGAGGGCGTGGGGGGCCAGTCAGGACCCCCAGCACCCCGCTGGGACACGGGGGGGTGGCCGAGGACACGGCCCAGGGGTGGGGACAGGGTGAGGACACCCCTCCCCTCGCAGCCCGGGGATGGAGCAGGTCCCCGGTGTCACCTCCCCTGCCCCGGCCCCGCCAGCTCTGGGGACCAGCCCAGGCCAAGTGCGAGGCTCGGAGCCTGGGGACCCCGGGGACGCTCTGGGGACACTCTGGGGACACTCTGGGGACACTCTGTGACGGAGGAAAAGCTCGTTAAGCTGATCCCCGGGGCCCGAACTGTCGCCAGTGCCAACCCCCGGGCCACGCCTGGCACACGGAGCCCTGAGCGCGGCCACCACCGTGTCCCACAGCCGTGTCCCCACCCCGCGGTGTCCCTTGTCCCCTCCTAAGGGTCTCACCAGCACTGGTGGCTTCGCTCTCATGGTCCACCCCCCGGGTGACCCCCCTACTATCCCCCCCCAGCCCACCCCGGGACTCCCCCGGACGGGACGGTGGCATCTGCAAAGCCTCAGCCCCCCTAGATCCCCCCAAATCCTCCCCAAACCCCGTCCCCGGAGCGCAGGGGGGGTTCTGGCTGCCACCCCCCCCCGCCCGCGCTGCCGGCCCAGCGCGGCGCGTTAATTAATTATTAAAGGCAATCAGGCATTTCCAAGCAGCCCCGGCCCCGACGCTTACAGGAAAGCGGCGGCCGCCCCGGCGGGCACCGGGCACGGCCGTGACGCGGCTCCCGGGGGGGTGCGGGGGGCGCAGGACCCCACCCCAGAGCCGAGACCCCGCGTGGGGTCACCCCACAGCCCACGGACCCCTGCGGGACAGCGGGACCCCCGGGCCGGCCCCCCCGGGGACCCTGGAGCAGCCAAGGGGACACACGGGACTGGGGGAGTCCTAGTGGGTCTTGGACCCCACCCGCGGGCTGAGAGCCCACGTGGGTGACCCCAAAACCCACGGGACCCCGCGGGGGTCACCCCACAGCCCCCTGTAGGACCCCCAACCCCTGTGGGCACCCTGGGGTGGCCACAGGGACCACAGCAGTGGGGGGTCTTTGTGGGGCTGGTATTTGTAGGGTGGGGGTACAGGGGTCGAGAGGGGTGTGGGACGAGCCCCCCCGAGCCTGTCCATCCATGTGGCACTGCCACCATGGTGCCACACACCCAGCTGGCACAGGGGAGGGCAGGGGGGACCCCACACTGCCCAGCACCTGGTCTGGGGGGTCGGTGAGCCCCCCCTCGCCCAGGGGGTGCCTGGCACACCGGACCCCCTCACCACACACGCACCCCTCCCTGTCCCCACTGCCACCCCCGGCTGTGCCCCCTGCACCCCACGGGGGTCCCGGGGGGGTTGTGGGATAACAGGGACAAGCCCAGCATCCCCCTACACCCCAGCTTGGACCCCCCAGCCCCCCACCCTGGCACTGCCCCCCGGGGCCAGGTGGGACCCCCTGTCCAGCCACTCCCCGGGGGCTCCAGACCCACCCCCTGTGGCTGGGATGGGATGGGGCCGGGGGAGCCTCTGGGGGGTCCCTGTCAGTTTTCAAACATCCCAGAGCTTTGGGGGCATCCCAGGGACCCACCAAGGCTTAAGTCCCCCCCACTACCGACCCCCCAGACCCCACAGTGCAGGAGCTGGGGACAGGGGTGACACTGTCCCACACTGCAGCCAAGACCCCTCTGGGCACAGAGAGGGGGACACAAGGGACACAGAGACCCCCAGGATGGCAGGGAATGGGGTTCATGGAGCCCTGAGCCCCTTGGAAAGGCAGGGAATGTGGTGAGCATCCCAGAAAGAAGGGGATGAGGTGGGCAGAGCCCTGAGCCCCCCAGGACAGCAGGGAATGGGGTTCATGGAGCCCTGAGCCCCCCAGGAGGGCAGGGAAGGGGGTGCCAGGGGCCATCCCTGCTGGCACAGCACAAGCCCCTCCCAGCTGAGCTCCACGGGAGTCCCAGGACACCCAGGGGACAAGGGGTAGGGGGTACCCAGAGGCCCAAGGAGCCCCAGGGCATTGGGGGCACCCGGGGGCACATCCTGGGATCCGGGAGTGCCCAGCATTCCTGGGGCACGGAGGGCTCCTGGATTGCCCAGGGATGCTCATGGAGCCCGTGGCACCTGGGATGCCCACGGTTCCCGGGACACCTGCGGTGCCTGGGGTGCCCATGGAGCCTGGGATGCCCATGAAACCTGGGAATCCCATGGAGCCTGGGATGCCCACAGTGCCCGGGATGCTGAGGGTGCCCAGGATGCCCACAGCACCCGAGATGCCCACGGCAGCTGGAATGCCCGCAGTGCCCGGGATGCCCCTGGAGCCTGGGAAGCCTGCAGTGCCCGGGGAGGCTGCAGTGCCTGGGATGCTCACAGGGGCTGGGATGCCCCTGGAACCCGGGATGGCTGCAGTGCCCAGGGTGCTCAGAGAGCCCGAGATGCCCACGGAGCGCAGCACACCCAGAGCACCTGGGACACCCACGGACCCGGGGATGCCCACAGCCCCCAAGCTGCCCACGGAGCCTGGGATGCCCAGAGACCCCAGCATGCCCATGGATCCTGGAGGCTGGGATAGGATACCCGCAGTCCCTGGGATGCCCGAGCAGCCCGGGATGCCCGCAGTCCCTGGAATACCCACTGTACCAGGATGCCCGAGCAGCCTGGGGTGCCTGCAGAGCCCGGGATGCCCACGGAGTCCAGCCTATCCACAGCCCTCGGACGGCCGTGGATGCCCACAAACCCCGAGGATGCCCGTGGAGCCCGGGATACCCACAAACCCCGGGATGCCCGTGGAGCCCGGGGTGCCCGCAGAGCTCGGGATGCCCGCAGCCCGCGGGACGCCCGGAGCACCTGGAATGTTCGCAGCTGCCGGCATTGCCCGCATTGCCCGGGATGGCCGCCCTGCCCGCGGAGCCCCCGGGGTGCCCCCTTACCTCTGCGCCGCCGTGCTGGCGTCCAGGATGCCGGTGCCCTGCAGCCAGCGGCCGGCGGGCAGCCCCGCGCTCAGCGGCTCCTCCTTCATGGGGACCCCCCCCCGGGGCAGCGCCTCCTGCACCGAGAACATGGCACGGGCTCAGGGGGTGCCCCGGGGCCCCCCCGGACCCCCCCCCGGGGCTCAGCTCCGGGCAGGTGCCGGGGGCCGCCGTCCCGGCCGCCGGGGAAGCGGCATCTGCGGAGGGAGGGAAGGAGGGAGGGAGGGAGGGAGCGGGGGAGCCTCGGGGGCGCGGGGGCGGGAGGAGGGGCAGAGCCTGAGAAGTTGGAGACGGAGGAGACCGAGTGCGGGGAGGGGAAGGGGAGGGCGGAGGGGGCAGCGGGAGGGATGGGGAGGAGTGGAGGGAGGGATGCAGGGAGGGATGGAGGGAGGAGAGGAGGAGTGGAGGGAGGGATGGGGAGGCTCAGAGGAGAGGAGGGCGGCAGAGGAGGAGTGGAGGGAGGGATGGGGGGAAGGCGGAGAGGAGGAGGAGGAGGGAGGGATGGAGGGAAGGAGAGGAGGGGTGGGAAGGAGGGATGGAGGGAGGCCGGGAGGAGGAGTAGAGGGATGGAGGGAGGCACGGGAGGGGTGGGAAGGAGGGATGGAGTGGGAGGCCTGGAGGAGGAGTAGAGGGACGGAGGGAGGCACGGGAGGGGTGGCGGGAGGGGAGGGAAGGATGGAGGAGGCTGGAGGAGGGATGGAGGAGGCGGGGAGGAGGAGTGGAGGCTGCAGGGGGAGGAGGGCGGCGCGGGGGCCTCGTGGCGGGGGCGGGGGCGGCGGGGGCTCGTTACCGGGCGGGCGGCGCTGGCGGCGGGCGCGGCGCGGGGCGGCGGCGGCGACGGCGGCAGCGGCAGCAGCAGCAGAGCGGGCGGGCGGGGGCGCGGAGGCGGCCTGGGGTCCTGGGGCTCCGTGTGCGCCCCCGCCGCCGCCCTCGCCGCGCCCCCGCCGCGGGCAGCAGCACCATGAGCAGCAGCGCCCGCGGCCGCCGCGCCGGGGCCGCCCCGCCCGGCCGGGCCATCCCGCCCGGCAAACGAGCCCCCGCCGCCGCCTCCCCGGGGAGGCAGGGCCGGAGCCGCCGGGGTAGGCGGGGGCCGCGGCCGGGCAGGCTGACATCATTCCGGGGAGGAGCGGCCCCTCCCCGCCCGCGGAGGGGGCGGCGGGCACCGGGCACCCCGGGGCACGGACCCCCGGAGACCACCGGGCGGCCCGGCCGGCGCGCCCCGGGGACACCCCGAACCGGCCCCGGGGGTACCTCAAAGTGACCCCGATGTATCCTCCAAGACACCGTGGGGGCGCCCCGAGCGGGCCCCAGGGGTACCCTGGAGTGACCCCAGTGCAGCCCCCAGGGCACCCCGCGGACACCCCCGGCACATCCGGGGGTACCCCCCCTGCGGCCACAGGGACACCGCCGGGACACCCCAAAACAGCCCCCGGGGTGCCCCGGGAAGACCCTGCTGCATCTCCAGGGACACCCTGGAGAGACCCCAAAGCAGCCATGGGGGTACCCCAAAGGGACCCCAATGGATCCCCCAAGACACCCTGGGGAGACCCCTGGCAGATCCAGGGGGGATCCTGGGGAGACTTCCCTGGAGAGACCCCAAAGAGGTCCCAGGGGTACCCCAAGGGAGACCCCAAATGGGTTTTGGAGACACCCCAAAGGAGACCCCACTGCACCCCCGAGATGCTCTGGGAAGAGCCCAGGGACACCCTGAGGAGACCCCAAAGAGGCTCTGGGGACACCCCAGAGGAGCCTCCCCTGCACCCCTCGACACCCCCAAGGCCTCAGGGCACTGCTGGCTCCTCAGAGACCCCCAGACTCCCCCAGACCCCCCTGGCCCTGGGCAGCCCCTTGTTCCCTCCCATGTGCCCCCTGGGATCCCGATGCCACCTCCCTTTGTGTCCCTTGCCCCCCTCACTGTCCCCCAGGGAGCCCCTCAGACCCCTTGGAGTGACCCCTGAGTCCATCTGTCCATGTCCCTGTCCATCCCTGTGTCCATCCCAGTGCCCATCCCTCCATCTGTCCATCCCAATGTCCATCCATCCATCCATCCCAGTGTCCATTCATCCATCCCAGTGTCCATTCATCCATCCCAGTGTCCATCCATCCATCCATCCCTCCATCCATCCATCCATCCCAGTGTCCATTCATCCATCCCAGTGTCCATCCATCCATCCATCCATCCCTCCATCCCTCCCTCCATCCATCCATCCATCTATCCATCCATCCATCCCAGTGTCCATCCATCCATCCCAGTGTCCATTCATTCATCCATCCCAGTGTCCATTCATCCATCCATCCCAGTGTCCATTCATCCATCCCTCCATCCCTCCATCCATCCCTCCATCCATCCATCCATCTATCCATCCATCCATCCATCCCAGTGTCCATTCATCCATCCCAGTGTCCATTCATCCATCCATCCCAGTGTCCATTCATCCATCCCTCCATCCCTCCATCCATCCCTCCATCCATCCATCCATCCATCCATCTATCCATCCATCCATCCATCCCAGTGTCCATTCATCCATCCCAGTGTCCATTCATCCATCCCAGCATCCATCCATCCCTCCCTCCACCCATCCATCCCAGCATTCATCCATCTATCCCAGTGTCCACTCCAGTGTCCATCCATCCATCCCCCTGTCCATCCATCCTTGCCCCGTCCATCCCAATGTCCACCTGCCCATCCATCCATCCATCCATCCATCCATCCATCCCTCCACCCACCCATCCATCCCAGCATTCATCCATCCCTCCCAGTGTCCACCCATGCATCTATCCCAGTGTCCACCCTAGTGTCCATCCATCCATCCATCCCTCCATCCCCATCCCTCCATCCCCGTGTCCCTGCATCCATCCGTTTCCCCACCCCCAGCCCCCCAGCCCTGCCCCTGGCGATGTTCCCAGAGGAACCCCCGCTCTCTGCCCCCCCTCGTTCATTCCCAGTTCCCGGCGGGATTCCCGCGGGAGCGTCCCTGGGGAGCCGTTCCAGCCGCTAATGGACCCTAATGGAGGCGGGGGGGCACAGGGATGGGGGGCTCCCCCAGGCTGGGGGGGTTGCTGGAGCAGCCGGGGGGCACAAACGGACCCCAGAGCTGCATTTGGGGGGTGGAGCACGCGTGGGCACCCAAAGGGACCCCTGTGCCCCCCCTCGAATTGCGCTGGGGAGGGGGCTGGGATCGGGGCCATCCGGGCTCCGGGAGGGCTGGGGGACAGATTTGGGGGCAGCAGAAGAGTCCCAGCTCCCCCCCCAGAGGGGCCCGGCCGTGTCCCCGAGGGGACAGTGTCCCCAGTGTCCCCCCCGTCCCGGCCCTGTGTCCCCCCACCAGCAGCCCCAGCCCGGCCGCCAGGGGGCGCCCCGCGGCCGTGACGTCATCTTGCTGTGGGCAGAGCCGGGCAGGGCCGGCGCCATCTTGGATGTGGGCGGGGCCGGCGCCATTTTGGGTGTGGGCAGCGCGGCCGCCGCCATCTTGGGAAGGGAACGGGGGGTGAGGGAGGGGGATCCAAACCGGGCACCGACACCCCAGAAACAGGAGCAGACACCCCAGAACTGGGACCAGCCACCCCAAATCGGGCACAGAGATCCCAAAACTGGGCACAGACACTGCAAGAGTGGGCACAGACACCCCAGTAAAGGGTGCAGACACCCCAAAACTGGGCACAGGCACCCCAAAACTGGGCACTGACACCCCAAAAACAGTCCCTGACACCCCATGAGTGGGCACAGACACCCCATAACTGGGCACTGACACCCAAAAACCGGTCCCTGACACCCCATGAATGGCCACAGACACCCCAAAACTGGGCACTGACACCCAAAAACCAGTCCCTGACACCCCATAACTGAGCACAGAAACACCAGAAATGGGAAAATACAACCCAGAAATGGGTGAACACACCCCAAACTGGGCACTGACACCCCAGAAATGGGAAAATACACCCAAGAATTGGGACCGGTCATCCCAAATTGGGCATAGACACCCCAAAACCGGGCACAGACACTGCAAGAGTGGGCACAGACACCCCAGAAATGGGACTAGACACACCAAACTGGGCACAGACACAGCAGAATTGGGTACAGGCACACCAGAAACAGGTGGGGGCACCCCAAACTGGGCACAAGAACCCAAAACTGGGCACTGGCACTGAGCAGATGCCCCACGGCTGGGCACAGACACCCCAAAACTGGGCTGAGAGAAACCAGACCCTCCCACAGACACCCCAGAACCGGGCACAGCCCCCCCAGCCGGGGTGTGTGGGTTCCTGGGGGTCCCGTGGCTGTGGGGCTGTGGCTGATCCCTGCGGTCCCGTTCCCCCCGGGGCTGTGATTCAGCCCTTGTGCAATCTCGTTTCCTTCCCCCTTCCCGACCCTTTCCTGTTCCTGTTTCCCTCCCCCCGCCATCCCCGGGGACGGATATTGGGGAACATCCTCCCTGACTCACCCCTTGCACAATCCCGAGGGTCTGGCGGCTCCGGGAGCCCCTCAGGGAGCTGGGATGGGGCTGCATCCTGCAAAACTTCCCGTGCAGTTCGGTGGGAATCCAGGGACCCCGGGAATTCTACGGCACTGGGGGTCCAAGTCCATGAGCTTGATGGTCCATCCCAATCCAAACCACTCCAGGATTACGGATTTGACTACGAGCATCATGCAGATGATCCCGGAATTCTGATGGGCTTGACGTCATGAATATTCCCTGGGATTCCGTTCCGGGGATTCCCATCCCTAAGGACTGGAAATGCAGCGGGGTCCAGTAGAGCCCTAAGGGTGCTGAGTGGGGAAGGATTCCCCATCCCTGGAAGTGCCCAGTCTGGACTGGACTTGGAGCAAGCTGGGATAGTGGGAGGTGTCCCTGCCCATGGCAGGGGGTGGCACTGGATGGGATTTAAGGTCCCTCTAACCCAAACCATTCCAGGATTCCACAAGAAGCTGGATCCCCCAGGGATGGGGAGGACGAGGGCTGGTGTGTGTCCCTCCCCCAGCATCAGGGAGCTGGGTCCCCCCCGGGATTCAGGGGTTCCCCCGGAATTTCTGTGTCTGAGGGTGGGAAAAGTAAATTGTGTTTGGGGGTGAAACTTCAGGGATGGGGATGGGAACAGGGACAGGGATGGGGTCAGGAACAGGGACAGGGGCAGTGACAGAGTCAAGGACAGTGACAGGGACAGAGATGGGCTCAGGGACTGGGACGAGGGCAGGAATAGGATCAGGGACAGGGACAAGTCCAGGGACAGGGAGAGAATCAGTGGGACAAGGATGGGGACAGAGTCGGGGATGGGATCGGGATGAGGGACTGGCACAGGATCGAGGACAGGGACAGAGTCAGGGACGGGGTCGAGGATGGGGACAGTGAGCGGGATAAGTGTAGTGCCAGGGACAGGGAGAAGGATGGGGACACGGTCAGGGACAGGGGTTGACCGCCGGGTAGGGGTCCTGGCCCCCCGTGCCTTGGCTGTCCCCTCGGGGCGTGGGGACACTTGTGACGCTGAGGGATGGCAGGAACCGGCCGCGGGCGGCGGTTCCCGTTCCTGGGTGGGCAGCGGGCAGGAAGCGGCTCCCGGTGCCATGGCCACGGGCACCGACCTGTACGAGACCCTGGAGCTGAGCTACGGGCCCCCCCGGGCCCGAGGGGAGACCCCTGCCCCGCGGGGGTGCCCCCTGTGCCCCTGGGCGCTGGGCACGGCGGTGCTGCTGGTGCTGGGGGCTGCGCTGGCAGCGCTGGGCACCCTCTGTGAGTGACACCGGGGCACCCCAGGGCGGGGCAGGGGGCTGGGAGGGCAGGGAGTGTGGGCAGGGGCCGTGGGCAGGACCCAGGAGGGTCCGGGGTCCATGGGCAGGGGTCGGGGGTCCCGTGACATCTCCCCCCCCTCCCCAGACGTGCAGGGGCGGGCGGAGCTGCGGGCGGTGCGGGCAGAGCTGGCAGCGACCGCGGACCTCCTGATGCCCGACCCCGACGGTAAGTGCGACCCCCGGGCTGGTCCGGGGACCCCCGAGCCCTGTCCCCGACCCCCGTGCCCACCTCCCGCCCGCAGCCCCCCTTCTCCAACCCTGCCCCGTCCCTGCCCGCAGCCCCTGTCCCCTGACCCCGCAGCTCTTGTACCCTATCCCAGCCTGTCCCCAGCCCACAGTCCCTGTCCCCAGCCCCTGGCCCAGCCCTTCCCTGCAGCCCCCGGCCCCAGCCCGCCCCCCTCCGCTCCTGTCCCTGACCCCCGGCAGGTCCCCGGAGCCCAGGAGAGACCCCGGCGGCGGCACGGAGGCGGCAGGACCAGCTCGGTGGGTGATGGGGGGGTGACAAGTGGGGTGGCAGGGGGTGACGGGTTGGGGACGGGGGTGACCCTGTCCCCGCGCTGTCCCGCAGGGCGGTGGCTGCAGGGGCTGGCACTGGGCTGGCACTACCACGCCGGGAAGATTTACCTGTTCTCAGCGGAGGGCCGGCCCTGGGCAGCGGCCGAGGCCTCGTGTGTGGCCACTCACGCCCACCTGGCATCGGTCACCAACCCCGAGGAGCAGGTGAGGGGGCAGGACCAAGCCGCGGCTCCTCCTGTCCTGTCCTGCCCTGCCCGCTCCTGTGCCCCCTCCTGCCTGCCCTACCCTCTCTCCTGGCCATCTTTCTTCCTGGGACCCCTCCTGCCTGAGCACTTTTACCTGCTTGTGCCCCCACCTGAGCATCCCCCCGCCCACCCCACCTGCTACCCGTCCACAACCCTCCTACTTGTCCCCCCCGCCCACAGCCCCTTCCCACATCCTCTCCTACCTCTCCCACCCGCCCCTGTCCCCCAGCCCACCCCTGTGCTTCCCTCAGACCATCCCTGCCCCCCTCAGCCCGTCCCTGTCCCCCAGGCGTACCTGGCCCGCCAGTCCCGGGGTGGCACTTACTGGATCGGGCTGTCGGCCACGGGCCCGGGGGCTCCTGGCGCTGGGTGGACGGGACCCCCTACTCGCCCTCCAACAGGTGAGCGGCATTTGGGGTCCGGGGGGTCACAACTGCCGCCCCCTCCCCCGCTGACCCCATTTCCCCCATCCCCGCAGTTTCTGGGCCGTGGGGCAGCCGGACAACACCGACCACGGGCACTGGGGGGCCGAGGGCTGTGCCCAGATCCACCCGGTGGGCAACGGGCTCTGGAACGACCACAACTGCAACTTCAGCTTCCCCTGGATCTGCGAGAGGGAGCTGCGGGCGCCCTGAGCCCGTGGGGCTGGGGGGGCAAGGCTGGGACACAAACCCCGTGTCTGAGCTGCGTGAGCCCGGGGGGCTCAGCACCCCCACCCAGGGGAGTGATCCCCTTTATCCAGGGGGCTCAGCACCCCCACCCAGGGGAGTGATCCCCTTTGTCCAGGGGGTCTCAGCACCCCCACCCAGGGGAGTGATCCTTCCCAACCAGGGGGGCTCAGCCCCTCCATCCAGTGGGATCATCCCCTTCAACCAGGGGGGCTCAGCATCCCCGATCCAGCAGGATAATCCCCTCTATCCAGGGGGCCTCAGCCCTTTCCCATCCAAGGAGATCAACCCTCCCCATCCAGGGGGATGATCCTCCCCATTCAGGGGACTCAGCCCCCCAGACAGGGGGCTCAGCCCGCCCCTATCCAGTGGAGTTCATCCCCCCCATGCAGGGGACTCATCTGTCCCACAACCAGGGGTCTCAATCCCCTCCCCATCCAATGGGGTGATTCCTCCCCAGCCAGGAGGGATCAGTTCCCCGAACCAGGAGTCTCAACCCCCCATCCAGAGGACTCATCCCCTCCACCCAGGAATTCAACCCCCCCACATCCAGGGGTTCACCCCCAAGCAGGGGGGTCTCCCAGGCAGTGCCACGACCTTGTTCTTGTGCCCAGTGTCCTGGACCCCTCCCGGATCCCGGAGCCCCCCCGCCGACCCCCTATTTCTGGCTCTGATTAAACTGCTCCCTCCGCCCCTCCCCGTGCTGTCTCTCGTCCTCCTGCACCAAGGGGAGTGAGCTCTGTCCCCCCAGGGACACGCTGGGGTCCCCCCCGGTCTCCTCATCCCCCTTGGGGACCTTTGGGGGCACCCCTCAGAAAGGGGGGTACCCACCCCCACAGCCCCCAGTGGGGGGGTACTCACCCCCCCAGTCACATTTGGGTCCCCCCAAATTAACCAGCCCCCCAGACGAGCCAAGGCTGGTTGAGAACAAACTGCTTTAAACAACACAGGGAGGGGCGAAGAACCCCCAGACAATTAAAAATAATGTCCAAACAACTAAAAATAACGCCTAAACAACTAAAAATAACCCCCAAACAAGCCCGGGGGTAACTCGAGCAAGCCCCCCTGGGTGTCCCCTCTCTCCGGGGATCCCCTGGTCTCCCATGGCCGTGGAAGGGCTTTAGGTGCTTTTCCCCTCTCTCGGGGCTCCCAGCGCTCCTGGGAGGCAAAAATGGGAAAACACAGGGAGAAAAAGGGAGGGGTGGGGAGAAAGAAAGGGCGGGGAAAGGGTGGGGAAAGGGAAACCCCACACACCCTGAGGGTCAGTGACGCTGTTCAGGGCTCGTGGCAGGGGACGTTTGGGGACAGCCGGGGTTTGGGGGTCGGAGGGTGCCCTGGGGTGGGTGTGGGGGGTCCGAAGGGTCCCGTCCCAGCCCTCAGAGGTCGCGGAGGCGGTGGCCGAGCCCCCCGCGCCCCCGCCCGTCCAGGTGCGGCTCCGGCGGCGGAACCTGCGCAGGTGCTCCCGGAAGTCCTGGTGGTCCATGGGCCGGTAGCCCTGGGGGTCGCAGTGGCTCTGGGGACCCCCAGCACTGTCAGCACCCCCAGTGTCCACCCCCCCAGCACCCCCAAAACCCCAGCCCAGCCCCACAACCCACGGGGTAACACTCCCGCGGAGGATGAGCCCCCCCTTTCCAACCCCCCAGAGTGGGGAGGGGGTGCAGTCCCGGGGGGTCACAGTGGGTCTGGAGAGCACCCACAGGGCATCCTCATCCTCCCTCCCAGTCCCCCCAAACCCCTCCCAGCCCCGCAGCCCCCCGCCCCCCGGAGGATGCTCAGAGCTTCCTTCCCCTTTCCCCAACTGAGGAGGGGGTTTCCTCCCTCTCCCTCTCCCTCCAACCCCGCCCCCGCCCGCCGAGGGTGCCGAATTTGGGGGCTCACCCTGAAGCGGCGGAAGAACTCCCGGTAGCCGCCCTGGAGCACGTAGAGCTCGGGGTATCGCAGAGCCGGGTACGGGTTCTGTGCCCGGTCCCGCGCCCGCACGAACCGGCACCTGCCGCACCACAGCGTTGGGGGCTGGGGGGCTCGGGGACCCCCGCGACAGCCCCTACCCCCGAAACCCCCACTCACATGCGGGGCCCCCGCTCCGAGGAGAACTCGCAGTGGAAGACCAGGATGACCCTCCTGCCGGGCCTCCGGGGGGGGGCCGGGGGGGTTTTCCAGCAGGAACCGCTCCACGTCCCGCTCCAGGGGCAGGTTCACCGCGCCCTGGGGCGGGGGCAGCGCCTTCAGACCCCTCCCCAGGACACCCCGTCCATCGAGGGGGGCTCAGGACTCCTCCCCAGCACCCCCATTACAGTTTGGGGGCTCAGCCCCTGCCCCCAGTGTGTGTCCCGTCCCCATCCCTGGGGCAGCAGTGCCCTTCGTCTGGTGGGGCTCAACACCTTGGGGGGCTGCTCAGCTCCTGTGGGGGGACTTCACCCTTTGAGGGGGCAGGTTTATACCCTCTGATGTTTGGGCTGTCCCACCCCCCCAGTTCTCACCTGGCTGTTCCCCACCCTTGTCCTCCCAGGGGTACCTGCAGTGTGTCCCCCCCCAGCTCCCAGCCCCAGAGCTCACCTGGATGTGCCCCCCCTCGTACTCGTAGGGGTACCTGCAGTCCACGACCAGGCACCGCTCCAGGGCACTGTGGAACTGCCCCGTCAGCACAGCCACCATCTGTGGGGGCAGCTGTCACCGGGGGGCACGGGGGGACACGGGGGGACACGGGGGTGGGAGGGCTGCCCCCCGTTACCATTTCGGGGGAGATGTACTTCAGGTCCTGGTGCTTCCCCTGCACCGTCTGCAGCAGGTGGGCCTGGGGGGGACACGGGGGTCACCCCTGTCCCGGGGGACCCCCAGGGGTGACCCCGCACACACCAGCTCAGCTCCCGGGGGGGGTCCTCATGTCCCCAAACCAGGGCCGGGCCCTGCCGAGGGGCCCTGATTTGGGGAGGGGGGGCAGAGCTGCCCCGTCTGGGTGGTCCCACCTTGGAGAAGTCCCCGATGAGCTCCTGGTCGTCCTTGGCCAGCAGCTGCTCCAGGGCCTCGTGGCACAGGGACAGCGAGCGCTGGAGCCGCACCGGCTGTGGGGACAGGGGGACACCAGGGTCAGGGGACACCCCCAGGGGACAGGGGGACACCGGGGTCAGGGGACACCCCCAGGGGACAGGGGGACACCGGGGTCAGGGGACACCGTGGTCAGGGGACAGGGGGACACCGGGGTCAGGGGACACCGTGGTCAGGGGACAGGGGGACACCGAGGTCAGGGGGACACACCCAGGGGACAGGGGGACACCGGGGTCAGGGGACACCCCCAGGGGAGAGGGGGACCCCGGGGTCAGGAGGACACCCCGAAAGTCGAGGGACACCCTGGGGTCAGCAGGGTCATCCCCAGAGCTGGGAGATACCCTTCAAAGTCAGAGGGATTCTCAGTGTCATGGGGACATCCCCAGGGTCAGGGGGGACACCCCTGGGCTCAGCAGGGACACCCCCCAAAGTCAGAGGGACGGGGACACCCCCAGAGTCAGGGAGGACACCCCCCAAATTCAGCAGGGACACTCCCGGAGTCAAGGGGGACACCCCTGGGGTCAGGGGAACTCCCCCCTCAAGTCAGTGGGGACACCCCTGGAATCAGAGGACACCCCTGGAGTCAGGGGGACATCCCAGGTCAGTGGGGGCTCTGTCAGGGCACAGCCCAGCCCCCCCAGGGACCCCCCCGGGGCTCCCCGTCACGCACCGGCTCTGCCGCGCCCTCCCCGCTGGTCCCTGCGATGCTGCTCCGCCTGCGCTTGGCCCGCCCGGCGGGGTCCCCTGTCCCTGTCCCTGTCCCCGTCCCTGTCCCGCCGGGGCCGCTCCGGCCTCCTCAGGCTCCAGCAGCCCGGGGGGGATGCCCGGGATCCCGAGGGCTCCGGAGCCCCCCCGGGCTCCCCCCGGAGCAGCGGCGCCCGCAGCAGGTTCTCCATCCCCAGCGACACCGGGACAGCACCCTGCGGGGAACACGGGGGGTGAAGGGGAGGGGACACACCCGGTGCTGCCCAACCCGACCCCTCTCGCCAGGGAAGGGACCCCCCGCCCCTCCCCAAAGGGTGGATCCCGTGCCCAGGGTCCTTCCCTCCCCTCAAACGGGATGGATCCCACACTCAGGGTGTGTGTCCCCCCCGCCAAAAAAAGGATGGATCTCACATCCAGGAACCATTCCCTCCCCCCAAAAAATGCCACTCCCAGGATCCCCCACCCCACCCCAAAAGGGATGGACCCTACACCCCGGGTGTACCCCACCCCCCAAAAAGGATGGATCCCACATCCAGGATACATCTCCTGCCCCAGAAAGGGCTGGATCCCACAGCCAGGGTGTCTCCCCACCCAAAAGGGACGGACCCCCCGGGTCCATCACCCCCCAGATGAAGGACCCCCCACCTTCCTGTCCCTCCAGTAGGATGTCCATGAATCCCTCCCCCTCCTCCTGCTCGCTTCCAAAGCCGCATTTCTTCCTGGGGGGGTCAAACTGGGGCAGGGGGGGGACACGACCCAGAGGGCTCAGGACCGACCCCCCGGCCCCCCCCCAGCCCCCCACACTGCAGGTGTCGGGGGCACAGGGGAGGGGAGTAGGACACCTCCAATGCCTCCCCGACTCCCCCAGCCCCAGGACCACCCTCCCAGTGCCCCTCCGAGCCACCCCCTGCCGTGCTCCCCAGAGCCCCCAGCCCTCTATCACCCCCAGTGCCCTCCTCGACCCCCAGCAGCACAAACGACCCCCAGCGGCCCCCGAACCCCCACCCCCACCCCATGACCACCCCACACTCCCCCCAGTCCCTCCCAGGCTGCAGGACCCCCTCCAGTGCCCCCTGACCCTCCCAGACCCCTCACCAGCCGCTGTGGCTTCTTGAGGACAAACCCCTCTTGAGGGGGGAACACGCGGGGTGAGACCCCCAAGCCTCCAACCCCCCACCCCTTCCCCAACCCCTTTGCCCCTTTCTTGCCACCCCCTCCCCTGCTCATCCTGGGGTCCCTCTCCTTCCCCAACTCCCCCCGGCCTCACTGCCCCCCTCACCTCATCCCGGGGTCCCCCTGCCCCTTCCCAGCCCCCCAGCCCCTTCCCATCCCCCCCGCCCCCCTAACCTGGTCCCGGGGGTCTCCCCGGCCGTTGAACTCGGTGCCATGTGAGATGTCCCTGAGGGGGGCACCGCCTGCCAGGATTCGGGGCTGGGGGACACGGGGGGGGTCAGGAAGGGCCGTGCAGCCCCCCCCGACCTCATTAACCCCTCCCAGCCCGGCGGGACTCACCGGCAGGGAGCGGATCCGCCGGATCCCGCGGCTGCAGGAGCAGGGAGAGGAAAGGATGCAGCCGGAGAAGGTCCCTGGATTAGGGGGGTCCCAACCCCTGGCACGGCCCCCCCCCTCCGTCCCCACAGTGGGATGAGACCCCCCCGGGGCTGTCCCAGCTCAGGAATTCCTCCAGGATTGGAGGAAACACTGATGGGATGATCCCGATCCCGGGAAGGGCACGGGGACAGTCTGGGGACAGGGACAGCATGGGGACAAAGGGACAGGGACAGCCTGGGGACAGGGACAGTGTGGCTCTGGGGTCTGGGGAGAGGGACAGGGACAGGCTGGGAACGGCGATGGGGATGAACTGGGCATGGGGCCAGCGTGGGGCCAGTGTGGCTTTGGGGTCTGGGACCAGGGCCAGCCTGGGGGCAGAGCCCCTCACTCACGCTCTCTGTCCCCTCTCAGGCTCCAGGGTCGCCCCCTCGAAGCTGTGGGGACAAGGACAGCCGGGGTTGGGGTGGGGGGTGACACCCCATGTCCCACCCCAGCAGCCCAGAGGCCCTGGGGATGGTCCCCACCCCCCCAGGGAACGCCAATCCTGGGCCAGGGGAGGAACCCCAGTCCTGTGCTGGGGCACCCCAATCCCATCTTGGAGACCCCAATCCCGGGCTAAGGGACCCCAATCCCGGGCTGGGGGTGACCTCAGTTCTGATCACGGGGACCCCCATCCCGGGTCAAGGGACCCCAATATCGGCCGGGGGGACCCCAGTCCTGACCACGGGCACCTCAGTCCTGGGCCAAGGAACCCCATCCCGGGCTGGGAGCGGGGGCAGCGCCGGGGTGGTCCCGGCGCCCCTCCCTCCGTGCCCAGACAAAGCCCCGCGGGCGGCTCCAGCTGTATGGAAATGCTGGCTGGAAATGCTGCGGCCACCGGGAACTCCGGGAACGTTGGGGCCGCTGGCGGGGGGCCAGATGGGCCCCCACGCCGAGTCCCCCGGCCCCGCGGCCGAGCCGGCGTCCCCATCTGTCCCCTTCTGCCACATCTGTCGGGAGCTGCTGAAGCCACCGGGGTCACCAACACCCCCCACCAGGGGCTTTGTCACCTCGCAGGAGGAGATTTGATTTGATCTGGGGGGTCACGGCCCCCCAGCAAGGCCGGGACAGGGCAGTGGGGACCTCCCGGGGGGGTCACACGGGGGGGGGGACACACTCACACATCGTCCAGTGCCGCGGGGTCCTGAGCGGGGGGCGAGTCCAGCCCCAAACCTGCGGGGACACGGGGCGGGGGGGACACCAGTCCAGCACTGGGACCACCAGTTCGGGCCGGGCTGTCCCACCCAGGTCACCCCGACCCCCGCGGGGGGGAAGGGGGGGCGCGGGGGGGCTTTGCCCATGACACACCCCCCGGCGGGATGACTCGGGGGGGTCCCAGCTCCCGTGGGCCTCTCAAAGAGTTCCCCCACACCTCAATCCCCCCTCCCAAGCCCCCTCCCCACATGTAGGAACCTCCTGAACCCCCAAGTGCCAGGACCTGCCCAGCTCCCGGGGGGTGTTGTGGGGGGACAGCGCCCATCACTCACCCGCATCCGAGGACTCGGAGGAGACGGAATCCCGGGGAAGATCCCGGGGGGGGTCCCGGGAAAGGTCCGAGGCCCCCGGCTGCGGGGAGGACACGGGGGACCGCAGCCCCGGACGAAGCACCCGCCTCTTCGGGGTGTCCCAGTGGCTGTGGGCGATTGGGGGGTGGGGGTCAGAGCCTCGGGGTGCCCCTCGCCCCCTCCCCGGGAGGAGACGGGAGGTCCCCAAAACAATCCAACACCCCCCCCCGCGCAGGATCCCATCCCCGAGCCGCGCGTGGGGCAGCCCGTGTCCCGCATCTCAGACCCCCCGCACCCCCACGATCGCCCCGAAGCCCCCCAGCCCCCCTGACCTGCCCAGCCCCGCCAGGTTGTCCATGTCCAGCGCCAGCGTGGAGACCGGGGACACGCGTGGGGACACCCCGGGCAGCCCGCGGCCGGCCCTGCCCGCCATGGGCGCGCAGAGGGTGGGGTGTGGTGCGGAGCCGCTCTGTGCTCTGTGTCGCGCTATGTCGCGACAGCCGCGTGTCACCCCCCACCCGGCACCGCCAGGGGGCGCCAACCCTGCGGGGTCATTTATATTCGAAAAATAACGGCGGTGGCGGCCAATGGGAGCCAGGGGGCGGGGCCAGGGCGGGGCCAGGGGCGGGGTCAGACAATGGGCGGGGGCATTTGATGGGCGGGCACGACAGCCAATGGAAGGGGGTGGTGGTTTGCAGGGGCGTGGTCATGGCTCAGCGGAGGGGCCAAGGGTTGAGGGATAAATTTAGGAGGCACGGGGGCGCAGGGCTGGGGGGCATGGAGGGGGACCCGGCCAGGTGGACATGGCTGAGGGGGGGACAAGGCTGGGGGGGTGACAAGGCTAGGGGGGACACAGAGAGGGTATGGCCGTGGGGGGATGGAAGAGACATGGCAGGGGACATGGAGGGGGAAGGGACATGGAGGGGTGCGAGGCTGGGGGTCACAGGGCCAGGGAGGACATGACTTGGGGGGGGACACAGCCAGGGAATGTGGGTGGGTGCAGCAGTGGGGGGACATGGGCGGGGGGCAGAGGGGTGACATGGCTGGGGGGATAAGGGAAAGGGCATGGCCAGAGAAGGCATGGAGGGGTGCAGAGCTGGGGGAACATGGAGGGGACACCCCCAGTGTCCATATTCCCTCCCTGGTGTCCATATCCCATGGAGGGTGTTCAAATTCCATCCATCATGTCCATATCCCATCCCTGGTGTCCGTATCCCATCCCTGTGGGATCTCCAGCCCTCCACCTTGTTGAAGTACACCCTGGGACCCTCTTGGGATGCTCTCCCTGCACCCTCCCAGAGGGACCCCCCTTGCTCAGGGTCCTCCTTGCTGGGGGGTGTCAGGGCCCCACACTGATGTGACTCTCCTTGACCTGCCCCGAAACCTCACCCCGAGTCTCCCCTTGCCCAAAGACCCCCTTTCTGTGGTTTCAGCACCCACAGAGCCCCCTTTTAACGTTCCCCCCCAGGGCCTCCCCATGGCTCAGGACCCCCTCACTGTGCTCCTGGTTCCCCCTTTGCTCAGGACCCCGCAGTGCTCAGACCTCCTATTACCCAGAACCCCCAGCCCCCCCCCGTAGCTCAGGACCCCCCTCCCAGGGCCTCCACATCGTCCCCCTATGGCCACCCATTGCCATGGCAGGGGGGGCACGCCAGCCTTGCTCCCCCCTGTTGCCATGGCAGCGGGAACGCCCTCCCCATTAGGACACGCCCCCTGTTGTCATGGTAACCGAGATGCTCCAGGCAGGCCCCACCTCTGTCACTATGACAGCGGGATGCTCCCATGAAGTCCCTGTCGCGTTGCCATGACAGGGGTGATGCTTTGGACAGGCCCCGCCTTCTTTGCCATGGCAGCAGGACGCTCATGGAGTGGCCCTGGCCCCGTTGCCATGGCAGCAGGATGCTCTTGTTTGGCTCCGCCCCTGTTGCTATGGCAGCAGGGTGCTGTGATCTGGTCCTGTCCCTGTTGCCATGGCAGCAGGACACTGTATAGCCCTCCCCCTGTTGCCATGGCAGCAGGATGCTTCTGTTTGGCCCCCGCCCCCGTTGCCATGGCAGCAGCACACTCATGTTTAGCCCCGCCCCCGTTGCCATGGCAGCAGGACGCTCAGGTTTAGCCCCGCCCCCGTTGCCATGGCAGCAGGACGCTCTGTTGGCCCCGCTCCCGTTGCCATGGCAGCAGGACGCTCTGTTGGCCCCGCTCCCGTTGCCATGGCAGCAGGACGCTCATGTTTAGCCCCGCCCCCGTTGCCATGGCAGCAGGACGCTCAGGTTTAGCCCCGCCCCCGTTGCCATGGCAGCAGGACGCTCAGGTTTAGCCCCGCCCCGTTGCCATGGCAGCAGGACGCTCTGTTGGCCCCGCCCCCGTTGCCATGGCAGCAGGACGCTCCGTTTAGTCCCGCCCCCGTTGCCATGGCAGCAGGACGCTCAGGTTTAGCCCCGCCCCCGTTGCCATGGCAGCAGGGCGCTCTGTTGGCCCCGGCCCCGTTGCCATGGCAGCAGGACGCTCTGTTGGCCCCGCCCCCGTTGCCATGGCAGCAGGACGCTCTGTTGGCCCCGCCCCTGTTGCCATGGCAGCAGGGCGCTCTGTTGGCCCTGCCCCTGTTGCCATGGCAGCAGGACGCTCTGTTGGCCCCGCCCCGTTGCCACGGCAGCAGGGCGCTCTGTTGGCCCCGGCCCCGTTGCCATGGCAGCAGGACGCTCTGTTGGCCCCGCCCCCGTTGCCATGGCAGCAGGACGCTCTGTTAGCTCCGCCCCCGTTGCCATGGCAGCAGGACGCTCAGGTTTAGCCCCGCCCCCGTTGCCATGGCAGCAGGACGCTCTGTTGGCCCCGCCCCCGTTGCCATGGCAGCAGGACGCTCATGTTTAGCCCCGCCCCCGTTGCCATGGCAGCAGGACGCTCTGTTGGCCCCGCCCCCGTTGCCATGGCAGCAGGACGCTCATGTTTAGCCCCGCCCCCGTTGCCATGGCAGCAGGACGCCGCTCATGGCGGACGCGGCCCCGGCCCCGGCGCTGCGGGCCCTGTACCGCTGGCTGGACACGGTGCCGCTGTCCCGGCCCCGCAGGAACATCGCCCGCGACTTCAGCGACGGGGGTGGGCCGGGGGGGCCGCCGGGAGGGACCGGGGGTGCTCCCGTTCCGGGCTGGGCGGGGAGTCCCGGGTGCCGCCCCCCAGCCCTGCCCGCTGTGCCCCCGCAGTGCTCGCGGCCGAGGTGGTGAAGTTCTTCTTCCCCTCCCTGGTGGAGTTGCACAGCTTCGTCCCCGCCAGCTCCACCGCGCAGAAACTCGCCAACTGGGGGCACCTCAACAGGTACGGCCGGGGGACCCCCTGCAGCCCCACGCTGCCCTCCCGCTTCCACCCACCCCCTGTGCCCTCTGAGGGTCCCGACCTGTCCCGATGCTCCCCCCCCGGGAGCGCTGTGCCCCCTCAGTGTCCCACCCTGGGGGGCTGCGGTAGGGAGCTGATGCCTTAAAATCTACGTTATAAATAATATAGATAATCTATACAATCTAATGTATATAATATATACAATCTAATATATACCATATTATAAGGTATATCGTATATTGTATATTAATGTATTAATGTATTCGTATTAATATATTACGTTATATATTAACTTCCATAATATACTATATGAATATCTTATATATTATATTAATCCGCAGTATACTAGGTTATATAATATTATACGACATGGTATTAATATATTATAATATATAATTCATATGTCTCGTATTTTTATATTTATAACATATAAAATAATCTAGATTCTATATAATCTCCATCATATAAAACGTATCAAAAACTGTCCAGAGAACATTTCTCCGATTTTAGGCAACTGAGTCCCTGCCCCTCTGCCCCCTCTGCTCCCCCCTCGGTGTTTCTTTGCCCCCCCCCGTTTCAGGAAGGTGCTGAGTAAGCTGAATTTGCGGGTCCCGGACGAGCTGATCCGGCAGCTGGTGCAGAGCCAGCCGGGAACGGCGGAGCAGGTGCTGCTGCTGCTGCGGGACAGGATCGAGGAGAGGCAGGGACGGAGCCACGGCACGGGCGGGGCCGGCCAGGTGGGCAGTGCCCGGGGGGGACACCAGGGGGTCCCGGGCCACCTCCTGCCATCCCCGCCAGTGTCCCAGGCCAGGCTGGGCGGGGCTTGGAGCAACCTGGGAGAGTGGAAGGTGTCCCTGCCCGTGACAGGGGGTTGGAATCAGTGGGATTTACAGCACCTTCCAACCCAACCCATTCCAGGATTCTGCAGCCCCTCTGCTCTGGAGCCAGGCTAGGAGAGCTGGGGGGGTTCCCCTGGAGAAGAGAAGGCTCCAGGGAGACCTGAGAGCCCCTGGCAGGGCCTAAAGGCGCTCCAGGAGAGCTGGAGAGGGACTGGGGACAAGGCATGGAGGGACAGGACACAGGGAATGGCTTCCCACTGCCAGAGGGCAGGGACAGATGGGATATTGGGAAGGAATTGCTGGCTGTGAGGGTGGGGAGGCCCTGACATAGGGTACCCAGAGAAGCTGTGGCTGCCCCTGGATCCCTAGGCGTGTCCAAGGCCAGGCTGGAGCCACCTGGGCTGGTGGGAAGTGTCCCTGCCCATGACAGGGTGTGGGTGTCCCCAGGGCCCCCTCAGTTCCTGGCCAGGTGTGCCAGGTGTTTTCCTGCCTCTCCCAGTTTTCCCATCTCCCTGCAGCCCCCAGGAGCTCAGGCAGTGCCAGAGGAGAGTGGATACCTGGACACAGGTAGGGCTGCGGGGAAGGAGGTCCCAAATTCCCCTCACCGTGACTTTTGTGGTCGCCAGGAAGGGACTCAGCCAGCCCTGGGACACCCCAAAAATACCCCTGGGAGCCCTGAGGGGCAGGGGAGGGGTCAGAGGTGTTTGGGAGGGTGACAAAGCCCTTGCTGGGTTTTCCAGGCCATCCCAAGGGCAGGAGTGACGTGGGAGGGGGCTACTCCCAGGAGGGCACTGCCAGGTAAGGGCTGGCCAGGGGACGTGCCCCTTCTGGGGCCCTGGGGGTCACTCTGTGGGTCAGGGGGTCCCTGAGGGGGTGTGGGGGTCCCTCTGAGGGTCTAGGGCATCCTTTTGGGGTCTGGGGGGTCTCTGTGGGGCTCTGAGTGGCCCCATGGGAGCCAGAGGGTCCCTGTAGGGCTCTGGGGGACCCATGTGGGTCTCTGAGAGTTTCCATGTGGCTTTGCGGGTCCCCGTGCAGATTTGGGGGTCGCTGTGGGGGTCGAGGGGTTCCCGTGTGGTTCTGGGGGCCCATGTGGCTCTGGGGGTGGGGCCCCTGTGAGGGTCTGGGTGTCCCCATGTAGCCTTGGTGGTCCCTGCAGTAGTCTGGAGGTGCTTCGTGTGGCTCTGGGGGTCCCCCTGTGTCCCTGGGGCTCCCCGTGGGGGTCTGGGGGTCCCCGTGTGTCCCTGGGGGTCCCCGAGGTGGGCAGGGGAGCGCTGAGCCGTGGGGAGGGGGGAGCAGGATGTGGGAGGATCCTCCCCAGCCTGTGCAGCTCCGGGGCCGCAGGAGGGGTCAGTGCTCGTCCCCACGGGGCTGTCCCGCCCCAGGGGGGTGCCGAAGCCCCCCGTGGGGGTGCCGGGGGACGCTGCCACGCGCCTGCAGCTGGTGGAGCGGGAGCAGGCGCTGCGGCTGGCGCAGGAGACCATCCAGGTGAGCCGGGCAGTGCCGATCCCGCCGGGGGGGCACGGCGGGACACGGCGCTGTCCCCCCTCCCGCCGCGCCAGACGGCGTTTTCCCCGCGTTTATCCCGTGAAATCCCTCGGAAAGCCTCTCCCTGCAGATGCCTCCCCTCTGGGACCAGCTTTTCCCTTTCCCTCCTTTCCACCCGGCCGTGCCCTCATTCCCTGTTCCTGGCGCTCCCACGGCCCCTCCCCGCGGCCTCGGGGCCATCCCGACGCTCCAGCAATCCCCCTTTCCCCTCTGGGTGGGTTTTGGGGGCGGCTTCACCCTTAAAATCGGTTTTTTTTTGCCTAAGATCGGTTTTTTTTTCTGCTGGAAAACATCCGAGATGTAAAATGATGAGGGGACCAGGAATTTTGTGGGATATCTGGAGTGAAGTTGTCCCTGGGACCTGGGGGGGACTGGGACTCCTGTTTTGGGGGGGGGTTATTTCGATGTGGGTTGTGGGGGCTGCGATTGGGACCCCAAATCTGTCGCTGCTCCTCCCCTGCCTCAGTGTCCCCCCAGTAAAGGTGAAACCTCCCTGTCCCCACATTCCCTGTCCCCACATTCCCTGTCCCAGACAGACCCCTCGGGATGGGTCTGGGGCGGGTGGAGGTGCCTCCCACCCCCCCAGACCCCGCGGGGGGTTCCCCCAGATCCTGCAGGCGAAGGTGGAGCGGCTGGAGCAGCTCCTGCTCCTCAAGAACCTGCGGATCGACGACCTGAGCCGGCGGCTGCAGCAGGGACGGGGCCAGGGACGGGGCCAGGGACGGGGCCAGCAGCGCTGAGGGACCCTCGGGACACCCTCCACCACGGAACGGCCTCCTAGTGCCCCCCAGTGCCCCCCCCGGGCTCCCGCTCCATTCACCTCCCACACTGGGAATTAAAGTCCTGCATGGTCGCTGGGATGAGCTAGAGGTGCTGTGGGGTGGGTTTGTCCCCAGCAGGAGTGGGGGGACACTGTGGGGACAGCGTGGGGGGATGGCAGTGTGGGGACAATGTGGGGACATCAGAATGGGAGGGGGGACATCAGCGTGGGGATGCCAGTGTGGGTTCATCAGCATAGGGACACTGTGGGGACATCAGCGTGAGGACAGCAGGGTGGGGACATCATTGTGGGGACATCAGTGTGGGAGGGGGAACATCTGTGTGGGGATGGCAGCTCAGGGACAGCGTGGGGACTCTGGTGTGGGGACACTGGTGTGGGGACATCAGCATAGGGACATCATCATAGGGACATCAGGGAAGGGCCAGCAGCATGGGGACCCCCTGGGGACTCCGTTGGCTGCTCAGCCCAGCGGACTCTGGGATTTAATCCCTTCCCAAATCCGTTTGTTGTCGTAATCCCAGAGCAAATCCGACCCAGCACACGGGGCTGGGGGGGACAGGGACCCAAACACACGGGGCTGGGGGAACAGTGACAATGTGGGGGGTGACAGGGACCCCACAGCTCAGCCTGGCACTGAAGGACCCCCTGGTGTCCCCCATTCCACCTCCTGTCCCCCCCAGGTGACATCCCTGCCTGTGGGGTCATGTTTGGGAGTGGCACTGGGGACCATCCCTGTGCCAGGGGCAGCTTTTAGGGAAAATCCAATGGTTTTGGCCAATGTGGATGTGGGGTGTCCTGGCAGGGGACGAGCCAGGCCCTGCGTGTCCCCTCCCGTGTGTGGTGTCCCCGTGCCAGAGGTGAGGACACAGCTGGGCTCTCTGGATCCTGGGAATGTGGATCCTGTTTTTTTTAAGCATTCTGGCAGCTGGAGCTGCCGGGCTGGGGGGTCAGCTGAGCCCCCTGGGGGGGACATGAACCCCCTGTCTCTCACGTGTCCCCTGTCCCTCACTGCATCCGGCATCTACATTCCCAGGGATCCACGGATATCCTGGGGGAGCAGGGCCAGGGCTCACAGTGAGGTACAGGGGACAGGTGACATCCCTCACTGGGACCCTGCTGTCCCCTCAGGGTGTCCCCTGTCCCTCAGTGTGACCCCTGGTCCCGCTCCCCCAGGATGTCCGTGGATCCCTGGGAATGTGGATCCCAATGTTTTAAGTGTTCTGGCAGCTGGAGCTGCTGGGCTGGGGGGTCAGCTCAGCCCCCCGGGAGTGACATGAACCCCCTGTCCCTCCTGTCCCCCCGTCTGTCACATGTCCCCTGAGCCAGCAGGGAGGGACATGGAGGTCAGGATGGAGTAAACCAGACCCTGGGAGATCCCTCAGGATAGGAGGGATGGGGCTGGTTGTTCCCAGGCACAGCTGTATCCAGGGGTGGGGTGGGATGGGGTGGGATGGAGTGGGGATGGGATGGGGTGGGATGGGGTGGGATGGGATGGGATGGGATGGGATGGGATGGGATGGGGTGGGATGGGATGGGATGGGATGGGGTGGGATGGGATGGCATCACCAGCCCTGCCCCCCCGCGTGCCCCCGCGCCCAGCAGCGGTCGGTCCCTCCCCACGGTGTCGCGGCGCTGTCGCGATATGTGCCGGAGCCCCCAGCCCGGTCCATCTCCCGGTTTCCATGGCAACGGCCCCGCGCACCGGGGTCCCTCCCCCCGCAGTTTCCCCTCCACCCGCAGGGAGCGCCCTCGCCGAGCGCACCCGCCTCCCATTGGCTGCCACCGCCCCGGCCCCGCCCCCGGCCACAGCCCCGCCCCCGCCCCGCTCGGGGACGGCCGTTGGGGGCGGGGACCGGAGGCGGGACCAGTGGGATCATCGACCAATGGGAGCGGCGCTGTGGGAGTGCTGGCCAATGGGAGAGAGGGGCGGGGCCGAGCAGCGGGAAGCGGGGACCGGGAGCGGAGCGGCCGCGGAGGGGACGGAACGGGGTGAGACGGGATGGGGAACGGGGCCGAGGGGGCACGGCGGTCAGAGGGGACACCGCGGCGTGAGAGGGGCTCGGGGGCAACGGGGGATGGGGGACGGGGGTGGTGAGAGAGGACACCGGGAGGTGAGAGGGGATGGGGAGCAACGGGGGGACAGGGAGGGACACGGGGGGTGAGAGGGGAGGGGGGGAATCCCCGCTTTCCCAGAGCCACGGGGAGAGTTCCCTGCCCACTCCCTGCTCATTCCCTGCCCGCTCCCTGCTCCAGCTCCGTTCCCAGACGATGCCCCCCGGCTCCAGCAATTGAAGTTGGACACACGGACAGCAGAGGGGACAAAAGGGGACACACATGGCGACGGCCGGCAGGGGTGAGTCCGGGTCCTGTGTCCCCTCCCGGGATCCCTGCCGGGATCCAGGGCCAGGCTCCTGCTTTGGTGTCCCTTCCCCAGGCTCCCCCCTGTCCGTGGCCTTCCCGGGGTTTCCCTCTGCCCGTAATCCTGCTGGAGCGTCCCTTTTCCATATCCAGGAGTTCGAGAGCTGCCTGGAGCTTTTGGGGTCCCCTCTGCCCTGCTGGGGGGTCCCTCTGTCTCTATCCAGGGATTCAGGGACTGCGTGGAGATTTTGGGGTCCCCTGGCCCTGTCCATGCTGGGGGGGCCCTCTGCCTGTATCCAGGGATTCAGGGTTCCCTGGAACAGCCCACGGAGCGGATGAGCAGGTCAATGCTCACAGGGGACCAGGGGGACATTCCTGCTGTCCAGGAGGTCCCTGCTGCCCCCTCCAGGGACAGGCACAGCCCTGGCACCCCCCATTCCCAGGTTACTCCTGGATCCCAGTGCCTCCTGACAGGCTCTGGCAGTGCCAGACTGGGGGGTCTGGAGGGGCCCCCCGAAGGCCCTCGGGGAGACAAAGCCCGAGGGGGCTCTTTGTGCCATTCCTGGGTGGGATTTGGCTCCTTTGTGCTCCCAGAATCCCGGGGGAACAGGGCTGGGGCGGCTCCATCCCGATGGCTTCGCTCCCTGCGGAGCCTCCTCCGGCTTCCCGGCAGGACGAGGCTGGAGAGCAACAGGAGCTGCAGGAGCAACAGGAGAGGGGCTGGGGGGCCCTTTGCGGGGGGGCTGAGCCCCTGGGGACACCTGGGTGTCCTCATTTTGGGGGCACGGTGACTCCGAGGGTCCGACAGGTCCTGGGGACTCCCCTGCCGTGGGCACGTTGGGGAAATGCCAGATCCAGGTGATTTCCTGCCTGTCACCCCCGACCTGTGACCCCCCCCAGTGCCACTGTCACCCCCCAGGCTCCTCCAGGGCTGTCCCCACCTGCCAGGTCCGCGCTGTCCCCTCCCGAGCCGGGACAGGGACGTGGCCCGGGGCAGCCGCTCCGTGTCACAAGGATGGGCCAGCGGGATGCCGGGCCAGCTGCCCGCGGTGCCGCCTCCATCCTCCCGCAGCCTCCCTCTGCCTCGGGGCTCCCTGGCCGTGCCCTGTGGCCCCCCGGGTGCTGTCCCCAGGTGTCACCTGTCCTCCCGTGTGACAAAGCCTCCTTTGGGATTATCCCTGCCGCGAGCCAGGGCTTGGCACCGGGATTCCCGCCGGCAGCCCCGGGCCGGGAGCGATCCCGTCCCCGCCCTGGGATCGGGATGTGGGATCCGCCGAGATCCTTGGGATCGTGGCGCCCGGGAGGGGTCAGCGGGGCAGGGGGTGGCCGTGCCCTGTCACAGGGCGTCCCCCGCGTGTCCCCGTGTGTGGCCACGTCCCTTGTTCGCCGTGTCCCTCGCTGTCCCTGCGTGTGGAAGGGATTTCGGCCGCGCTGTTCCGGCTGAACAATGCCGGGTCATTAAATCCCGGGATTCCCGGCGCTTCCAGCACAAAGAGCCTTTTCTTCAGGCAAGGAGGCGACAATCTGCTGCCGGCTCTGCCAGATGGAGGCAGCGGGGCCGGGGGCTCGGGGGGGGGAGGAGGAGGAGGAGGAGGAGGAGGAAGAGAGACTGCTTTTCCGTGGAGAGGCACCCACAGAGCCTGATGGAGCCGAGCACGTGCAAAATCGCCCGGGGGTTGTGCCTGGGGGTCCTGTGTCACCTCCCAGGGCCGGGGGGCTTGGGGGCTGCTCCCCAAAATCCTGGCCCTGGGCTGGGTGCAAGGCTGTCCTGCCCCCTGGCCTTGTGCCACCCGAGGAGGGCCCAGCTGGGGAGAGGAACAGATGCTGCCGAGCCCAGGAGACGCTTGGGGACCCTTGGGGACCCTCTGGGCATCATCTGGTGGCAGGTCACTGCTCAGAGAGGAGCTCACTGTGGCCACTGGTCCCCCGTGTCCCCCCCCCATCACCACTCATCCCAAGGAGGTCACAGAATGGAACAGATGCTGCTGAGCCCAGGGACCCTCGGGGACACTTAGGGACCCTTGGGGACCCTCTGGGCATCGAGTGGTGGCAGGGCCCTGCTCCCTGTGTCGCTGTGTCCCCGTGTCCCCAGCCCCTGGACACTCCAGCCTCGGTCCATGACCCCCCCAGCCCCTGGTGGGGGGTCCCAGCCCGTGGGGACACGGAGGGGGCTGTGACCAGGGGCTCTGTGACCCCCTTGCAGGCAGCAAGGGCAAGGGGGGCTCCGTGCGCTTCGCCCCCAGCCCCCCCCCCGAGGGGGCCCACGTGCACTTCCAGGAGCAGCTCCACGACTCGGCCGTGATGGTGACCCAGGAGAAGGACGGCAGCTTCCTGGTCAAGGTGGGCACAGGGATGGGGACAGGGGGGGCTGGGTCACCCTGGGCTCACCCTGGGCTCTCCCAGCCCCCCCAGAGGGACTGGGGCCATCCTGGGGGGCTCTGGGCATGTTTCCATCGCTCCGTGTCCTTACAGTTCCCACCCCTGGGGGTGTTCACACCCCACGAGCTCCCTGTCACACCCTGGGGGGCCCTGGGAGCCCCCCAAATCCCGTGTGCTCCCCCAGGGGTGGCTGTGCCGCTCCTGAGGGCACCAGTGGGTGTTGGCTCTGGATTCTCCCATTTCCCCCAGTCCATCTCTGGAGCAGGTTTGGGTGCTGGGTTGGTGGGGTGGCTCTGGGGACACGTGGCACTGTGGACACGTGACACTGGGGGCTGAGCTGGGTCTCACCCCCTTCCCGAGGGTCGTCCCAGATGGTCCCACTGCGATCCCGGGGCGGGGACAGCGGGGGGGACAGCAGGGGGACAGCCAGCCCCCCACGGTGGCACCTCGTGTTCCAGCAGCGCTGAGTCAGAGCCTGAGTGCAGGGGAGGCTCCCAGAGCTGCCCCCGAAAGCGGCTCCCCGGGGGCGGCTGCTCCTCCTCCCCGCGCGACGCGTGACCGGCACCCCGGCACGGCACGTGCGCCTGGGCACGGGACACAGCCACCTCAGGGGCACGGGGACACAGCCCCACAGCCACCTCAGGGGCACAGGGACACAGCCACCTCAGGGACACGGGGACACAGCCCCACACACAGCTGGGGACAGAGGGACGTGGGGGGGATGGCAGAGCCCCCACACCAGCTCAGGGACAGGGGGTCCCTGGTGGGGTTATGGAGGTTCCTGGTAGGGCCACAGGGGTCCCTGATGGGGATATGGGGGTCCAGGACAGGGCCAGCAGGTGTAGGGTGTTCCAGGCCCTCTGGAGAAAAGGCTCCTTAAGGCTGGTGCCAAAGGGTTTTCCAGGGTTTGAAGTGGATAAATCATGGAATGGTGTGGGGAGAAAACGTGGAACACCTCCCACCAGGGACACCTCCCACCAGCCCAGGTTGCTGTAAGCCCCGTCCAACCCACCCTTGGACACTTCCAGGGATTCAGGGGCAGCCACAGCTTCTCTGGGAAATCCATTGCCAGGGCCTCCCCACACTCACAGGGAAGAATTTCTCCCCAATATTCCACCCAAATCTCCCCTTTTCCAGTGGGAAGCCATTCCCTGTGTCCTGTCCCTCCATGCCTTGTCCCCAGTCCCTCTCCAGCTCTCCTGGAGCCCCTTTAGGCCCTGCAAGGGGCTCAAGCTCTCCCTGGACCTTCCCTTCCCCAGGTGCTGGGGATGAGCCCAGGACAGGGGGCTGGGGGGATTCACCCTCTGGCAGTGCTGGATCCTGGCTCTGCTCCGGTTGTCCCTCAGGAGTGGTTTGTGTCCCACCCAGCTCGCTGCTCCCTTCCCAAAATGGCTTTTTCCAAGGCCTGCTGCTCCGGAGGGCTCTGCTTTTCATCATGGCAGGGGAGAAATTCCATGGCAAGACACGCTCCTGGCTTTTCCAGACCAGGAATGGCTCGTGCTGGAAAACTGCCCCCTGCTCCCGTGACACCCTCGGGTTGTTGTTCCCAGAGTTTTGCCCAAAACTGGGTATTTTTGCTGCTTTTTTTTTTTTTTGTCAAAAATAATCGTGTTTGTTATGTTTTCCCAATTATTTGGGACACGAATGCCCCCTGGATTAATCAGGGGGATGTCCCCCCTTCCAGGTGGGATTCCTGAAGATCCTGCACAAGTACGAGATCACCTTCCTGCTGCCCCTGGAGCAGAGCGGGGAGGGGGACGTGTGTGCCCTGCCTGTCCCCAACCCCAACCTGCGGGTCCTCAGTGTCACCTCCCTGCCAGAAGGTAAAGTGGCCCCCCCTTGTTTGTGCCCCTTGTCCCCTCCTGTCCCCACAGAAGTGGGTTTGGGTCGGAGCCCATGGGTTGGGGGGACAAGGGACAGGGATGGGGTTTGGGACAGGGTTTATTCCAGGGGGGCAGGGACAGGGATGGGGTTTGGGACAGGGACAGGGTTTGCTGCAGGGGGTGCCAGGCTCTGGTTTGGGCACAGTTTGGCACTGGCACATCCACGGCAGATGGGAGTGGGACTGTGTGTGGTGGCACTGGGCCAGCTCAGTGTCACCCTGGGCTGAGGGGACAGCTCTCTGGGGCCACGGGGTGTCCTCCGAGGACACAGCGGGTCCCTTGGGCCACCTCTCCGGTCCCATCCAGCTCTGACACAGCCAGGGTCACACATCCCTGTCCCTGGGTGTCCCCTCTTTCCCACATCCCTGTCCCCTGGGTGTCCCCTCCTGGCAGCAGGGCCAGGGCTGGGCTGTGGCTCTTCCCACACGCTGCTGGCTCCATCCCAGGAAAGCTCTCCAGCTCTGTCTGGAGCTGTAAGCCTGGGCTGGCACTGCTGGGAGCGGGGCCAGGAGCCCCTGGGGACCCCCAGCAGCTCCAGGGGGTGTGGGCACTCACTGTGGTGTCTGTCCCCGAGGCCCTGGGGACACCAGGGCTCCACTGCGGGCTCTGCTTCCCGGATCCCGGGCTGGAGCAGTGCCAGGAGTGCCTGGCCATGGGCCAGATCCCATCCTGGTGGTCCTGGGGTCTCAGGGTGGGCTGGGGGCCCCCAGCCTGGCTCTGGGATGGGCAGGGTCCTCCCTTACTCTTCTCCCCCAGCTCTGGGGGGCTTCTGCTGAGGGTGGGCAGTGAGGGTGGGATGGGCATGGGAGGGGCATGGGAAGGGTTTGGGAAGGGTGAGATGGGCATGAGAAGGGTGGGATGGACATGGGAAGGATGGGATGGACATGGGAAGGTGCAGGCAGGGCTCAGGCAGGGCAGGGAAGGTGCAGGCAGGGCTCAGGCAGGGCAGGGAAGGTGCAGGCAGGGCAGGGAAGGTGCAGGCAGGGCTCAGCCCCCTGTGTGTCAGCAGGGCTCAGCGTGCACTGTGAGTACACGGCCCACAAGGAGGGGGTGCTGAGGGAGGAGCTGCTCTTGGCCAGCCCCAGCCACGGCCACGTCAAGGTCACGGTCCAGGCCCGGGTCATGGGTAAGGGGCAGCGCCTCGGGGGGTCCCGGGGCCCCTCCCAGCAGCAGCGGGAACGCGGAGCTGGGCGCTCTGCTCTGCCCCAGCACGGCCCCTCTGCCCCAGTTCTCCCAGTTCAAGTGTCCCACCCCTTGAGAAAGTGCCTAAACCGGGTGATTTTCACCCCAAAAGTCCCCGCCCTGAGGGCTGAGGACACCCTGGGAAGGGGTGCAGGGTGATCCCGACATCCCCAGGGTTGGGACCCTGGCAGGGCTAGGGTCCCTCCCGCCAGCTCCCCGTGTCCCCCCACCCCACATCCCGGCCATCCCCCACCCCCCGTGCCCCCCCACGCCTGGCGGTGCCCAGGGCGGTGACACAGGGACAGGGCACAGGTGACACAGCGTCCCCTCCTCGCGGCCGGCACCGCCCACGGGCGTCCCCTGCGATGGAGGGCGAGCCCCAAAGCTCCCCGGCCCCGCCCCAAAAAGGGGCGTTTTCCCCCCTTGAACGACGGGGAGCGGCCCCCGCGGTGTCCCCGGGGCTGTCCCCAAGGCCGTCGCTTGTCCCCAGACCGGCACCACGGGACGCCGATGCTGCTGGACGGGGTGCGCTGCGTGGGCGCCGAGCTGGAGTACGACTCGGAGCAGAGCGACTGGCACGGCTTCGACTGAGCCCCCCCGGCCCCAGCGCGGGGTCGGGGGGTCCCCACAGCGCGGGGGGGTCCCCAGGGCGGGCGGGGACCCCGATTGCTGCCTCCAGCTGCTGCTGCTGCTGCTGCCGCTTCCCCCTCCCCGCGGCCCGGAGCGCCCCAGGATCTTGGGGGGGAGGGGGAGTTTTGCCTCCCGGGGCGGGATTTTTTTTCCCCCGGGGAGGGATTTTGCCTGTGGAATGTGGAGCTGAGCTGGGGCAGGAGTGGGGGAGCCGTGGCCCCCGTGGCTCCGTGGCCCCGTCCGTGTCCTCGTGTTGCTGCCAGCGCCTCGTTCTCCTCCTCGTTCTCCTCCCGTTGGGCTTTATTTCCCCCTTTTCCTCTCTTTTCCTGCCTCTTGTTGTTATTTTTTTCCCTCTTTTTTCCCCTCTTTTTCTCTTTTTTTTTTCCTCGTGGTACAAGGACCAGGAGAAGTTTCTAAAGCAACAGGAGGCTTTATGTGCCTATATATATATATATATATATATAAATATAGAGTTATCTTACATACCTCGGGATGCATGAGGGGGGGTAAAGTACAAAATCCCACCTTGGGAAATAATAAAATCCCACTGGGAAGGGGCTGGAGCCCAGTTCCCCTCCATTAATCCCCTGGGAGTCAGGGTGGGGGGACACCCCGAGGCTGGGGGGGTCAGGGACAGAGATTTGTGCTCCCTGGGGTGTGGGGAGGGGTGTCCAGGGATGATCCCAAACAGTCCAGGGTGGGGAGGGGGGCAAATTCCAGTTAAAGGGGGGCTGGGGGAGGGTGGGGGTCGTGTCCCCCTCACGTCACTGTCTCTGTGCTGGCTGGGAGTGCTGGGGACATGTAACATATACACATATATAAACACAGGGTCTCAGCTGTGAGGGAAATCAGCGGTAGCAGGTCAGGTCCTGCTGAGGGGGGGTCTCAGCTGGAGTGACCAAGTGGGTGGCAGATCCTCGGGGTCCCCACAGCGACGGGGAGTCTCATCTGGGGAGGAAGCTGATGGTGGCAGGTCCTGGGGGTCACCACAATGACAGGGAGTCAGCTGGAGAAGAAGTTGATGGTGACAGGTCCTGGTCAATGGTGGCAGTGCCAGGGCTCTCAGTTGGGCAGGCAGTCAATGGTGGCAGGTCCTGGTCAATGATAGCAGGCAGTCAATGGTGGCAGGTCCTGGTTGATGGTGGCAGGTCCTGGTTGATGGTGGCAGTCCCAGGCTGTCTCAGTTGGACAGGCAGTGATGGTGGATGATCAGCTGGACAGGCAGTGGATGGTGGCAGTGCCAGGGCTCTCAGTTGGACAGGCAGTCGATGGTGGCAGTCCCAGGCTGTCTCAGTTGGACAGGCAGTCGATGGTGGCAGTGCCAGGGCTCTCAGTTGGACAGGAAGTCGATGGTGGCAGTGCCAGGGCTCTCAGTTGGACAGGAAGTCGATGGTGGCAGTGCCAGGGCTCTCAGTTGGACAGGCAGTCGATGGTGGCAGTCCCAGGGCTCTCAGTTGGACAGGCAGTGGATGGTGGCAGTCCCAGGGCTCTCAGTTGGACAGGAAGTCGATGGTGGCAGTCCCAGGGCTCTCAGTTGGACAGGAAGTCGATGGTGGCGCGCACCGTGCGCGCCGTGCGGGTGTCCACGGCGGTGACCTTGATCTCAGTGTCCCCGAACTGCATGCTGGCGCGGATCTCCCTGCGGCCCCGCGCGGCGTCCCCGCCGTCCCCGTCCAGCTGGAGGCTGATGGTGCCGCAGTGGCGCACGCCGGGGTCGGTGATGTAGAGCACGTCGTCGCGGGCGCTGCAGTAGATGTTGATGAGGGTGCGGCGCTGGCCGGGCCGCGCGGGGCAGTAGCTGCGCTGAACCACCTCCCCCAGCGCCACCGACTGGTCCACGGACACGAACTTCTCGAAGACGTCGGTGCACCAGTTCCTGCCCTCCTTGACCAGCAGCTTCTCCCGCGGGTGCTTCCCCTCCACGAACTTGTTGAGGACGCCCACGCCGTAGGTGAGGGGCGAGCGGCGCACCCGCACCACCGAGGGGTCGAGGCCGAAGAGCACGGCCCCCTTGAGGATGGTGAGCCCCACGTCCTGCGGCACCACCACGCGGCACGAGGTGCCGAAGGCCGCCTGCACCGCCTGCTGCAGCACCGGGGACTCGGCGAAGCCCCCCACCAGGAACAGGAACTTGACGCCCTGCACCTCCGGCTTCTGCAGGAGCGAGTCTGGGGGGAGAGGGGTCGGGAGCTGAGCCCCTTTGGGGCTGCCCTGGGGAAGCTGAGGGGTGATGGGGTCCCAGGGACTGGGGGCTGCCAGGGATGGGAGAGGTTCCAGGGAGGGGAGAGGTTCTAGGGATGGAGGGCTCATGGGGACAGGGAAAGCCCCAGGGATGGGGTGCTCCCAGAGATGGGGGGTCCTAGGGATGGAAGGGGATCACAGGGACAAGGGGGGTTCCCAGGGATGGGAGAAGTTCCAGGGATGGAACGCTCACAGGGACAAGGGGTTTCCAAGGATAGGGAGGGGTCCCAGGGACAGAGGGGGTCCTAAGATCAGGATCAGGGAGGCTCCTCGGGCTGGGGGTCCCAGCGCAGACGCACCAATGTGCTGGATGATGTGGGTGATGGTGGGCTGGAAGAGCTCGTTCATGGCCTCTGGGGACATCCGGAGCATCCCCTGGGATGACCACTTCACGAAGTTCACACTGGGGAGGGACAGGGGGTCTGGGGGGGGCCTCTAACAGGGGGCCCCACCTGGTCCTCACCTGACCAGCACCCCTGTCCCTCTGTCACCCCCAAGTCCACCACCCTTGTCCCACCTGAAGTCCCCCAGCCCAGCACTCCATCCCACCTGAAGCCCTGTCCCACCTGAGACCTCCCAGCTCACCACCCCCATCCCACCTGAGTCCCTGTCCCACCTTGCCCCCTAGCCCACCACCCCTGTCCCACCTTGTCCTCCCCAGCCCACTCCCTGCTCTTTCCCTCTCCCCCTCCCCACTTCATGCCCCTCCCTGTCCCTGAGTCCCCCCGCCCCTCCCTCCCCCCTCACTTGCTCTTCCTGAGCGCGGTCTCCACGTTGTGGCCGCGGTGTTTGCGGTAGAAGTCGATGAAGGAGAAGGGCAGGGAGATGTTGAGGGGGCTGGAGCGGGACGGGGCTGCCGCGCGTTTCCGCGCCTCGAAGGCGATCATCAGGTCCACCCAGGCCGCGGGGCGCCGCGCCTTGAACGTGCTGATGAAATCCTCACCGAAGATCTGGCACAGCAGCTTCTCGAACGCCAGGTCCACCCCCACGGCCCCGTAGGGACCCCCTGAGGACAAAGGGTGACGGGTGTTGGGTCAGGCAGCGGCGCTGTGGCACCCATGTACCCCATCACCGTGTCCCCAGGTCCCCCCCATCCCCATGGGGCCCATCCCCATGTCCCCAGAGCCCCCCAGCATCACCTGGCCAACCCCGGGGCACTTTCCATGCAGTCCCCCAACCTGCAGTCCCACCGGGGCTCTGCCGCAGGGGATCAGGGTGGAGGGACATGGGGGGAGCCCCTGCCCAGGACTCGATCCCATCACCCCAGCACCCTGAGCCCCCCCAGCCCAGCCCCCCATCACCCCATAACCCAGGACCCTGGTCCCACCTGAACTCCGCTCCCACCTTAACCCCTTCCACCCCAGGCCCCTGTCCCTCTGTCTCCCCATAACCCAGTGCCTTGTCCTACCTGAACCTCCCGATCCAGCTCCCCTCTATTACCTGAACCCCCCAATCCCTCTCTCCTGTCCCACTTCATCCCCTCCCAATCCAGCTCCCCTGTCCCACCTCGTGTCCCCGCCAATCCACCCCCGTCCCACTCTGTCCCCCCAAATCCACCCCCTTCCCTCTGTCCCCTCCCATCCCACCCTGTCCCACCAATCCCCTCCCTGTCCCCACTCGTGTCCCCTCTGTCCCCTGTCCCCCCCCGCAGTTCTCGCCGTCGCCACCGGGTGGTGCCACATCCCCAGACACGACCCCCGGCGACGGGCGGGGCGTGCCGGGAGGGATTTTGGGGTGGGCTTGGGGTCCGCAGCCCACCCGAGGCTTTGTACAGCTCCTTCAGCGTCCCCTGCGGCTTCTCGATCTGGTGCACGGTCAAATCCACCGTCCCCCCGCCGCAGTCCGCCACGATGTACCTGTCACCTGTGGGTGGGGACAGTGGCCGGGTGGGGGTCCTGGTCCGGGATGACCCCCCGGAGCACCCAGCCCTTGGGCTGGGAGCGGCCACAGGGACACAGGGATGCCCCTTCCCCGGGAAAACGCAGCTCAAACCAAAATATGTGGGTTTGGGGTGTTTTTCCCGCCCCCAAAAACAGCTGGAGGAGTTTGGAGGGGCTGGGAGGGCAGAGGGATGAAGGGATGGGATGGGATGGTGGCAGAGGGGTCCCGCCCTCCCCGGCATCATCTGGGGGGTCAATGGCCAGACCGGAGCCGTGTCACCCCCGTGGCAGAGGCACCCTCGGGTGCTTGGTGGGGGCTCTGACACAGAGGGGACCTCCAGCCCTCCATCCCCTCTCCCAGGGTGACCCCGGGGGCGGGGCAGCATCGTGGGGGTCCCCGCCTGTGTCCCCCTCGTACCTGCCTGCATCTCCGACCACAGCTCCCCCACGCCCGACTCCACCAGGAAGGTGCGGCTGTGCCGGGACCGCCGGAGCTGCTCCCGGGCTGCGGGCAGAGCCAGGGGTCTGCAGCGGGGCCGGGAGCACCCCCGTCCCCCGGGAACAACCCCCTGCCGTGGGATCCCCCCCGGGATCCCTGCCGAGCGCCGTGAGGGGCTGTACCGGCAGCGCTGGTGGCCGCTCCCCCTGCCGGGACCCCCACCCCGCCCGGCCCCACGCGGGGGGCTGGTCCAGCCTGCCCGGTGCCCTGCCGGGATCCCACCCCCCGTGCCTCCCCAGCCAGGGTGGGGTTTCCTGTGCCCCCCTCCCCAGTCCCAGGGACATCAAAGCCGCCCGGAAGGGCCGGGACCCATCGGAGGAGGTGGGGTTGTCCCGGGATATTTTTGGCATGCCGGGATGGCCAGGGCACACCAGTTCCTTACCCTGGGAGCAGCTCAGGCCCCCCATAAATCTGAGGGGACCCCAAATTTCCACCTGGGACCAGGCTGTGGCCACAGCACATCCCGTCCCAACTGGGCAAACTGGTGCTGTCCCAGTAAAGTCCCAGTTCTGTGGTTGGAGTGAGGAGACCCCCAGGCTCCCACCTGGGAGGGGGAGACATTCCCTGGAGGTGGCCCAGGGTGGCAGGGGGGACACACAGCTTAGGGGCTTCCCAGGAAAGCAGCCTTCATGTGCCCTGGCCATGGGGATTTGGGGAGGGGGAAAAGGGAATTTGGGGCTTCCCAGGGCTGTCAGGGAGGGGAGAGGCCCCCTGGGCAGGGGGTCCTGCCCCCCACAGCCTCAGTCACCCCATCCCTGGGTGATGCTGTGGGAGGGAATCCCCAGGCTGGGATTTTGCTGGAATTTGATAAAGTACCAGAAAAGGGAAAATGATAGGGAAAACGAGATGGCAAAGTGGAAAAGAAGGATTGAGAGGGGGGTCAGACCCCAGCAAGGGCCTGAGGTGCCAGTTCTGGATCCCAGAGAGGACAGAGGGTCTCTGGGGATAGGGGGGTCTCTGGGGATGGGGGATCTCTGGTGATCAGTCGTGGCAGCAGATGGACCCTCCAGACCTGGAATGTGCAGCTGGATCTGTGCCCACTCCCTGTGTCCCTGCCCGCTCCCCCTGCTGCCCCAGCCCCCCGGGGTCCCTGTGCTCACCCTGCCTGAAGCTGGAGTCGATGTGGTGGGTGGGCTCCAGGCCGTTGGGGGGGGGGCGGGCGCTCAGCTCGATGAGCTGGTGCAGCCGCAGTTTGCGGCAGTAGATGGAGGCGGCCTCGGGCTCCAGCGCGATCAGGAGCTGCTCTGGGCTCTCTGGGGACACCAGCCCGGCCTGGGGACATGGGGGGTCAGGGCAGGGGTGTCCCAACCACCAAACAACCACCCAACCCATGACCTGAGCACCAAACCACCCACCCAACATCGAACAACCACCCTACCAATGACCCAACCACTCAACCAACCACCCACTCAACCCCTGCACCACCCAAACAACAACCCAACCAGCCCTGCAAACACTCGACCACTGACCCAGCTGTTCAGCCAGCCCCTCAAACACCCACCCACCCACCGAACCACTCAACCAACCACTCAAGGAATTATCCAGCCACTCAACCAGCCAACAACTCCTGGTTTGGCTCGGGTTGAAAGGGACCTTAAACCCTGTGCTCCTCCACCCCTGCCACGGGCAGGGTCCCCTTCCTCTCCCCCACCTTGTAGGCCGCCTCCCTCATGAACTGCTTGGCCGGCTGCTTCCAGATGGCGGGCACGGTGAGCACCCAGCGGACGGCCCCGCTCTGGGGCAGCGACGGGCACTGCTCCTGCAGCTCCTGCCGGGACACGCAGCGGGTGACCCCAGCTGGAGGGGGGGCTCGCAGGGAACCACGGAATGGGTGGGGCTGGGAGCGACCTCAAAGCCCACCGACCCTGCCACGGGCAGGGACACCTCCCCCTGTCCCAGGTCGCCCCAAGCCCCGTCCAGCCCGGCCCAGGTGCCCACCTGCACCGCGTGCTGCTTGAAGAAGCGCAGGGCGTGGGCGAACACCTCCAGTGCCGGCATCTTCTTCCCGTTGACGGCCTCCAGCTCGGTCTTCATGGACAGATCCTGCCAGGAAGAGCACGTGGATCGTACAAGGTGCCGGGAGATGGCCGGGTGCCCATCCCCCTGTGCCCACCAGAGCAGCTGGATCCCCTCTGAGCAGCCACATCCACCTTCCCCGGGGCCGCCCAGCTAGGGAACCACAACCCCTCAAAGGGGCTGCAGGGTGGGTTTTCCTGGCGTTACAACCCCCAGCCTGGCTGGGGACACACCACACTGGGGGTGTGAGGCTGGAGCAGGGACTCACGCTGGTGCTGTGAATCTTCATCTTGAACTTCTCGAAGTAGAGCCACTCGCGGGCCTCCTCAGGGTCCAGGTCGTGGTAGTAGTCGCGGGCGGTGTAGCCGAAGCTGTGGAAGGTCCCCTCCGGAGTCAGCAGGAGGCTGGTGGGGGTCTTCTGGTTGGCCACCCCCGGGTCCCCCCCTTCCCATTTCCTGCAAAGAGGAGCCGGAGCAGGTGAACCTCCGGGTCAGGGAGGTCCTGGCAGGTTTAATTTATTTGTATGGGCACAACTTTGAGCACCTCAGAGGGAAAAAGAAGGGAGGGAAGGGGTGGGTATTGCTCCGTCCTCCTGCTCCCTGGAGGAATTTCATAGAATTCCACACTGATTTGGGCTGGGAGGGACCTTAAAGCCCACCCAGTGCCACGCCCTGCCATGGGCAGGGACACCTTCCACCAGCCCAGGTTGCTCCAAGCCCCAATCCTTGGACACTCTCAGGGATGGGACAGCCACAGCTTCTCTGGGAAATTCTGTGAGGGCCTCACCACCCTCACAGGCAAGAATTTCTTCCCAATATCCCCACCCATCCTCTTTCCAGTGGGAAGCCATTCCCTGTGTCCTGTCCCTTCATGCCTTGTCCCCAGTCCCTCTCCAGCTCTTCTGGAGCCCCTTTAGGCCCTGTAAAGGGCTCTCAAGTCTCCCTGGAGCCTTCTCTTCTCCAGGCTGGACATTCCCAGCTCTCCCAGCCTGGCTGCAGAGCAGAGGGGCTCCAGCCCTCAGAGCATCCTCATTCCACAGCAGCTTCCACTCATCGCTGCCAGGCAGCATCGCCAACCTGCCCTGTATTTCCCGCCCCAGCAATCCAACTTCCCCCCATTTTTGGGTCAAAGGAGCCCTGTCCCAGTGCTGGGAGCAGCCCCTCACCTCATCATGTGGATGGCCTCGGGGTCGCTGGTGAAGCTGAAGGCGTAACCGCTGGACGTGGTGCCGAAGTCGATGGCCACGACCACGGCGAAGGAGGGGCCCTGCTGGGAACGGGCCTCGCTCCTCTGCGAGGCAGGGACAGCATCAGGGCTGGGCTGCAGCACCCACCTGGGGCTGCCTGCTCCCACAAAAGGGGGGAAAACGCCGGGAAGGGGCTCATTTTTGCAGGATCAAGCCTGCAGGCACTGCGAGGGCTGCGCAGTTCGGTGCTTCCCTGGTTTCCTCCACACCCGGCAATTCCCCCTCCCACACAGCTCCACAGCACTGGGACAAACATCTCCCGGGTTCCACAGGGTGGTTGAGGTGGTTCCCAAAGGGACACAGGGATTTGGGCAGTCCCTGAGAGGGGTGGATGCCCACAGCCAGGGGACCTGCCTGCCTGTTCTTATCGTGGTGCTGAGCCCTCCTCACCTGAGCCCTGAAATCTGAGCCCCAAAACCTTCCCTGTGCCCCATCTCACTCCAAGAGACCTTTTCCCAGCTGTCCCCATGGGTCACTCAGCCCACACCCTTCCCTGTTCCACGTCTCAATCCCAGGAACCTCATCCCAGGGGTTCCCACAAATCATTCAACCCAAACCCCTTCCCTGCGCCCCATCTCAGTCCATGGAACCTCAACCCAGCTGTCCCCAAGGGTCACCCAGCCCAAACCCTTGCTGGCCCGGGTGTTTTGTGGGGTCCCCACGGCTGGATTCCCTGTCTCTGCTCCGTGTGCCGTCCCTTCCCCCCCGCGTGTCGCGCTGGATCCGTGCGGATGTGACAAGCGCCGTATCCGTGTCACCTCCGCGCGCAGCAGACATGGGAGGCTAAAAGCCCTCGTTAACATTTAATGTCCCGGATTTGCTAAGTGCGGACACGAGCCGGCCCTGGAAAAGCGGGATCGGCAGGGCCGAGGCGGCTGCCGCAGGAATGTGCAGGGACGGCGAGTGCCGGGGAGGAGCCGGGGTGGAACGCGCCCTCCCAGCGCGGGCTGGGGCAGCCTGGGGGCTGCGGCCCCGCAGTTACACTTATCCCGGGCTGGAAAAGCCCTCCATCCCGGAAATCCCACGGATAAAGGTCCTGGAGAAGGACTGACCCGTTCTGTGGCACTGGGGGGTGAGGGCGGCCAGACTGGGGGGGAGCAGAGACCAGGGGAGGATCGAGGGGGCAAGGACAGGGACACAGACCCTGGTAGCCCCTGGGGACCCCACAACTGCCTTACTGGGGACCCCTCTACTGCCTTCCTGGGCCCCACACTGGCCCCCCTGCCCCCCCAGGAGCGCTGGTGGTCCCCAGTAACTCACGGGGGACTGGGAGGGCGTCAGGGGGGCGATGCTGCAGCTGTCGTGGGGTGTCCCCGGCGTGCCGGGGGGGGTCGGCGTCGGGCAGCGCTCGCCGTTGGCTCCTGGGGACACAGACAGGTGACTTTGGGGTGGGAAGGGGCCCCAGACCCTCCTGGAGACCCTTTCCCGAGGTGAGGACCACGATGGAGACACATTTCTGGGAGTCCCCCGCCCTCCCTGTCCCCTCAGGTGACCCACCAGCAGCAGAATTCCAGTCCTGGGGACCCCCCCTCACCCCAGTGCCAGGACAGGGGGAGCCCCAGGGCCCCCACACAGCGGGGACACGGGGCTGTCCCACCCACGCTCCGCTGGCACAGGGATCCAATTAACAGCCGGGATTAATCACTGCCCACAGCAGGGCCCATGGATGGACAGGCTCCAGCTGGAGGGGTGGCTGGAAAGGGGCTGGTGGAGCAGGACCACTTTTCCCAAGGGATTGGCCGGCTCTGGATGGGGTGCGGTGGGAATGGGACATGGGATAGATGGAGGGACCACCCACCCCATGGGCACTGCCAACACCCACACTTTGGGATTGCCCCTCCAGCCAGGATCCTGCCGGGATCCCTACCAGTTTGCACCAGGACACCCCAGGGCAGCTCCCTAAACCCCTCTGGCAGCTCGGGAGCCACAGGCTCTGCAGAGGGGGGGCTCCAGGACCCCCCAACAGCAGCAACCGTGGGGTTGGGGTCGGGCTGATCCCAACTTTCTGGAATCCAGTGTCCAGAGAAGAGCCGAGGCACCGGCACATCACGGAGTGGGGGACAGGGATTGCCACGTCCCCCCCGGGAGCTGGGCCGGGGGGGCTCCGCTCCCCCCCGTGACATGTCTGCTGTCCCTTACACCTGCTCCGTGAGTGCCTTTCCCTGTACCCCGCGTCTGTCCCATGAATATTTGATCCCAGACAAACCGGGATGTCTCTCCGGTGTCTCCTCGTGCGGCAGAGCCCCGCTGGGAAGGGGCTGGGGGGGAGCGGTGACCCCCCCGGGGGTCCAGGAGCCGTGAACACGAAGGATCGTTCCTGGGCGGAAGGGCCGTGATCCGGGGGGACCCCGCAGGGGGGTAATTCCTGCCGCGGCCTCCGCGCTCCGGCGGCTCCCGGGGTTGGGATGCTGGGATCAGGTTTCCTCCCGCAGCTGGTTCTGGTTACCCCGGCGCGGGAGCGGCGAGGGGGCTGCGGGAGGGGGAGCGGATCGGGGGGACACCCGAGTGCGGGAGGGACCCCGAGCTCGTCTGGGGAGGCAGGGGACCCCCCACGCCGTGCCAGCCCCACCGGGCCCCCTCCCGGGGGTCATCCTTACCCATCCGCAGGCTCTGCATCCCGGGCTCCAGGAGCATCGCCATGGCCGCGCTTCCCGCCTGCAAGAGAGTCGGGGCAGTGGGACAAGGGGCCGTGTGTGCCCTCGGCACCGGGAGGGTCCACAGCGAACCCTCAGAGCGGGGCTGGGTGAGCACAGACTGGATCACCCCTCAAAAATCCACCAGGGACGGGGCTAACCCTTCCCAGGGCCCCACAGGAGCAGGGGGGACCCCAAAACCCAGGTCCCAGAGGGCTGTGGGAGGACAGGGGGCAGTGGGACGGGCTGTGCCAGTCTGGGGGGACAGCTGGCACCGGTCGGGATGTCACCGACTGCCACGGCCACCGTGAGAGAAGGAACCGGGTTCCTCTTGCTGGGCAGGTCAGGCAGATGTTTGGGATACAGATGTGAGGGATACAGATGTGTGTAAAATGCTGCTCCAGCACATTTTTAGGCTCCAAGAGGTTATTTCTGGGGTTATTTGGAAAACATTTAAACTTGCTTTCCTGCTGGAAGCGCTGGCCAAGGAGCAGGAATGGCCAAAGGGATCCCGGATCATCCTAGGGGCTGGGACCCAGCACCGACCAGCTCCAAAACTGCTGCCCGGGATAATCACCCGGCTCCTGGCCCTCTGCCCGAGGCCAGGGCAACCCCAGCACCTCCGGGTCCCTGCCCCGCTCCAGCAGCTCTCATCTCGCTCTTATCCCCCTCTGATCTCTCTCCCATCCCACTCTGATCCCGCTCCATCCCGCGGAGCCGGGACAGGGCTGAGCTCATCGGGAGAGGCCTCTCCCTGAGCCAAACCCACCCCCTCGCTGCCGCCCCCGCCTGCTCTGGGCAGCCTCCAACCCCGAAAAAACCTCAGGATAAAAGGGGCAGGTGGGGAGCTTTCCCCTGGAGTGGGGGGGGTCAGCTCTGGCCACCCCGGTGTGGGAGCAGAGAGGGGGCTGATGGTCAAACCACAATTGGGAACACGGTGCTGGTGGTCCTGGCAGGGCACAGAGGGGGGTCCTGGTGGGCTGACACTGTCACAGGGGCTTCTCCACCAAAACGGGGCTTCCCAGGATGTTGTCCCACAAGGACACATTCGAGGGATCAGCCCCCAGCGCAGGGATTGGGGTCTCCTCCGGCAGAAACGCTACCTGGGGCTTGGACCCCCTCAGGGATGGGTTGGGGGTGACCCTGGGAGTGTTCCCCCCATGGGGGCTGTGCAGGGATGTCCCCGTGTCCCCACCCCCGGGGGTTGAGCTCCCCCATCCCATGGGTGGACGGGGCCATCAGCCCGAGCTGGAGGGACACTCAAGCCCTCAGGGGCTCCTTGGTCCTGTCCCCTGCCTCTGTGGCCATGGGGGGTCTGGGGGCTTGGTCCCAAACCTGTGTAGCCCCTCAGGCTCCAGTGGCCCAAATCCTGCACCCCGGCAAACCAGGGCTGGCCGGGGGGCACTGAGCCCACCTTTGTCCCCAAGGTGCCCAGCCCCTGCCTGGGGTCCTGGCGAGGGGGGGAGGCTCAGCCCCCCGAGGGGTTTCACCTGGCTGTGCCCCTCCTGCTGCAGACCTGGGTTGGGCCCCCTGGGGGCTGGGGAGGTTTTGGGGTGCCCAGAGAACCCAGCACCCCCTCAGTCCCAGTGGGTGGGCACAGGTGGACCCCCCTCCCCATGCACACACCAGCCCTGGTGTCCCTAGCGCTGTCCCCAAGCAGGCCCCGGGCAGTGACCATGCTGTTGTCACCTTCAGGGGACACAGGCCCGAGCCCCCAGCCCTAGGGGTCCCTGCAGAGCCCCCAGGGCCAGGATCCCTGGAAGATCCTGATCCCTCTCTGGCAGTTTGTGCAGGAGCAGCAATTTTTAGGACTTTCCACCACTTCCACCTCTGCAGGAAACAGGGAGAGGAAACAAGTTTGGGAAGGGAGCAGGGTGGTGGGGCCAGGAATGACACCGGGGCTGTGGCACTGGAGCCTTGGCACGGCTGATCATGGCACGGGATTGTGGGCATGGTGTCCCCACAGCTTGAGGTGTCCCCACAGCTCGGGGTGTCCCCACAGCTCGGGGTGTCCCCCATTGGGGACCTCGGGGCAGCTGTGGGGCTCAGACCCAGATGTGTGGGAGCCGGGGGAGGTGTCAGTCCCCACATCCCTCGGGTGCCAGGAGTGAGCCCGGCTGTGGGGCTGGGGGGGCCCCAAACCCTCCAGGCGGAGCTGTTGGTGTTCCGTGGAGTTTGGGGGGTCCCTCCCCGTCCCCCCCTGCATGGCTGGGGCACGGGAGCCGTGGGGTGTCCCTGGCACGGGCTGCACTGTCCCTGTATGGAACTGGCATGTCATGGTGCTGTCCCTGCGGTGTCCCCGGGGGTCACAGCAGTGTCCCCCAGGAGAGGGGACGGGGTACAGGTGACAGACCCCCCGGGGAGCGTCCATTCCCCACTCCCACCCGCGCCCACAGCCCCCATCCCCACCGGGGGCAGGCCCTGGAGTCCTGGCACCCCCCAGTACCTCTGTGCTCCCTCCCCAGTGTCCCCAAACTGGGCAGAGTCCCCAGGGGAGGTGTCACCCTCACCTCGACCAAGGGACGAGGCTGATCCCCTGCTCCCCTCGTCCCCCCTCCTCGGGCAGTGCCCCGCTGCCCCCCCGGCGCCCTCCAATCCCCCCGCTTACCGCTAAGGGAGGGGGGACACGGCTTGGGGACCCCTCGGTGCAGCCAGGGCCGTCTCGGGCCGGCTGTGCCCGCGGGGTGGTGGCTCTGTCCCCGTCCTGCCCGCGGCTCCGTCCCCGCCCGGGCCCCGCGCAGCCCCCCGCGCTCCGGCTTCCTCCCACTCCCAGTCCCGGCCCAGCCAGCGCCTCAAATTGCAATTCCAGCTGCAGATGTGGGAGCGGGAGGAGGAGGAGGAGGCAGGGCCAGCACCGCCGAGCGCGGAACCTCCGCTCCCCGCTCGGGGCACCGCGACCACCGAAGGGGACGGACCCCCGGGGTGCAGGGGGGTCCCAAACCAGCCGGGGTGGGGGGACAGCGGGGGGACACCGCGGCACCCCCCACCCCTCTCCGTCAGCGTCCCTTCATTTGCCTGAATTGGCGAGTTTCTCTCCAGGTTTTGTCCCTCTCTACCCCGGGGGACACCGGCACAGCCCCGAGGGTCCACAGCCCCCCCTTCTCCCTGCCCCGGGACTCCCCCCGGGCCGTGCCCCTCCCCAGGCTCGGGCTGTGTTTGGGGGTCCCGGGGGCGGGAGCAGAGCTGGGGGGTCCCGGGGGTTGGATGGGGAGGAGGAGGGCTCCGTCCTGCCTCTCCCAAAGGTCTCTGTGATGGGAAGAAACTGGCTGGGAAGGCCTCAAATGCACGGGCAGATCGCAGGGATCATTGGGATCGTCCTGATAATTGGGATACTTGGGACTGTTGGTATCACTGAGAGAGCTGAGGTGGTTGGGAACACTGAGATAACTGGGATAGTTGAGATAATCGGGATCACTGAGATAGCTGGGATTGCTGGGATGATTGGGGTAAGCGGGATTGTTTAAATCAATAGGATCACTGACATAACTGGGATCACTGGGATCAGCGAGACCATTTGGAACACTGGAATAATTGGGATCAGTGAGACTGTTGGAATCACCGGGATCATTGAGATCACTGGGATTGTTGGGATCACTGAGAGAGTTGGGATCGTTTGGATTATTGAGGTCACTGTACTGGGGCTGTGCTGGGGGTGGAGGTGGTCAGGGGAGTCTCAGTCCCCCCAGCCCTGCCTGGCATCGCCACCCGGGGCCGGGGAAGGTTCTGGAGGGGGGGAGGTGGGTGTGGGGGGTCAGGGCGGGGGCTCCGCCCGTGTTTGCGTCCCTGGCTCCCGACAAGGATGAGGTAGCGCTTTCCGGGAATTGAGGCCCGGCCCATGGAAATGCCGCCCGGACAGGAAACCCGGGAGAGGACGGGAACGGGCTGGGAGCGAGCTCCAGAGCCAGCGGGGACAGCAGGGACAGGCCAGGCCGGTGTGTCCCCACCGCGGTGGCATCGGTGTCCCCATCCAGGGAGCCGGGACAGGCGCTGGGCAGCCCGGCCCCTCCTGCCCAGTTTGCCCAGTTTGCTCCTCCAAAGGCAGGAAGCTGCTCCTGGGGGCAAACTGGGCCTTCCCGAGCCAGGACCTGCAGCGTGAGGGGGAAATCTTCATCATCATCATCTCCAGCACCATCACCACCATCTCCCACCCAGGTGTCCCAGCACGGGGCTGGAGGATTGGGGTGGAAGGATTGGTGCAAACGTGGGTGAAGGGCGAGGCCCTGAGCAGACCAAGGTCCTTGGTGCCCTCAATGCCAAGGGGACCCCCCGGGGAGGGGCTCCTGCCCCCCCCGCGTCCCCCCGGCCCGCGCTGGCACACCGGGAGCGAGGATGGATCACACCCAGCCTGGGAAGGGCTGGATCGCTTCCTTCCCACCGCACAGCCCGGCCGGGGGGGCGCGGCCGAGGGGAGGGGCAGCCACGGGGACATGGTGCCAGCACGGGGGGGGGACACGGAGCCAGCACAGGGGGGGACACGGCGCCAGCAGGGACCACCCAAATTCCCCATATTCCCAGGGTTGCCCACTCCCCCCATCCTGCTGCTCCAGGCGGAGCTGCAGCTCCCAGGCACTGTCTGGGTCCCGCCCGAGGTCCTGCCCCGACCAGTGCCCCACCCCCCCCGAGTGTTGCCCCCCCGGGGGGCTTTTTGGGCTGGAAGCCCCCGCTCCAGCTTCCCACGGAAGCACCGCGGGTCCCACGGAAAGCCCCGGGCTCCAGGGCCACCCGCGGGCACCGGGCACGTGCCTCAGTTTCCCTTCATGCCGGAGGGGGCTCTCATGACCCGAAACCCACAAAGCTGCTCCCCAAAGCCCCCCGACCCTGCCCGTGGGGCGGCTGAGGGAGGCTCAGGGGGTTCCCAAAGGGGTGACATCCCCTCTGACCCCCTCCCAAAAGTGTGGGATTGGGGATTGGGGCTCAGGGGGAGGATGGGGGGCTGTGACCCCCCCCGGCTGTGACCCCAGCTAAGTGTGACCCGAGTGCTCCTGCACACACACACTCACACACACACACATGAACACATGAACACACATGAACACACACACAAACACACACACATGAACAGACACACACGTGAATACACACATGAGCACACACACATGAACACACACACATGAACACACAAACATGACCCCCCTGTGCCCATCTGTGCCCTGGTCTCCACTCCCATCTGCCTCCACTGACTGTCCCCAGCCAGGTGACCCCAAGTCACCAAGGCCATCCCTGGGCTCTGTGTTGGGACCCCCGCCTAAGCCCCCCTTTCTTTCCTGGATGCCAGGAGCCAGTGGCCGCAGGGATGTGGGGATGGAGGAGCCAGGACAGATCGGAATTGGGGGGCTGCAGCCTGGAGCTGCTTTTTCACGGCAGTTTTTGCCACCCCCCAAGGATGTGGGGGCTTAAATCCAGAAAATCCCATTGCATGATCGGGATGGGAAGGGAGGGAAGGTGTCTCTCCCTGCCTGGGACGTTTGGGGTGCTGGGAATTCCGCAGGATCTCCTGGAGACCGGGACTGGGCACCCTCAGCATGCTGGGGAGGAAAACTGAGGATTTGGAACAAAAAGTGGCTCTTCCCACCCTCCCACATCCCGGGGAGGGAAGGGGGGGCTCCCTCCCCCTCCAACTCCCCGAACTGATGTTTCAGGTCCTGAAAACCGTGAAAAGTGCAAAAACGGTGAGCAAAATGCAAAATGATGTCGCAAAGCGGCTGCCGGCGGGAACGCGAGCCGGGAACACGGGCCGGGAACACGGAACGGGAGCGCCGAGCCGGGCGGGACGGGACGGAGCCGCCGCCCCCCACCCGCGATCGCGGCGCTGCTGGAAGCGAGAGCCGTGTCGGGGACATCGAGTTGACAGCGGCCGTCCCCGAGCGCTCGTAAACACGTCCTGCACTCCAGGCTCCGCATCCCGGGCCCGGGGGCGTCTGGGAGGGCTGGGAGGGGGTGGGAGGAGGTGGCAGAATCCTGGACCCCCCCGCCCACAGCCGAGCGTGACCCCGACGGTTCAGCTCCGAGCGCCGGAGGGGGATTTGAGGAGGAAAAGTATCCCCGTGTCCCACGCAGTGACAGCCCTGGGGTGTCCCCCCGGGGCTGGCTGGTGTTGAGGTGAGGACACCCTTCAGGGAACACCGTGGTGGGGGCAGGATGCCTTAAGAATTCCCCGTGGAGCTGCTTCCCCTGAACTCAACTCCCCCGCAAGCGCCGGGAGTTTCACGCCGCTCTGTCCCTGCCAGCAGTTTTGGCAGGAATGGTTTTTTCCCTGCCAGGAACCCCAGATTGGGATGTTTCCATCCCCAGCTGCTGTTGTTGTTCCTCCCCAAGCCTCCCGTGGGTGGGAAAAGCCGTTTCTCACCCCACTCTGCTCCATCCCTTGGCCTCCAGTGTCACCGCACCGGGATGTGCCGGCACTGAGGGGCCCATCCCACAGATCCCAAGCAACTCCCGGGGGTCCATGTGGGCAGTGAGGGGATGGGAAGAGTGGACACAGCCACAGTCTCGGGGGGAGATGAGTCCTTGGGTCTGTGAGATGATTTTCCACCAGGAAAATGCCTTCAGCCCATCCTGGCATCAGCACAGATGGGAGAGAGGAGGAATTCTGTTGGTACCGGTGGTGCCAGGCAGCTCCAGAGCCTGGGAACGTCTCCCTGCCGCTGGAGGAGCTGGGTACTGAGGGTTTGGCCCCTCAGGATCGTGGCCAGCACAGAACAAGGGTAGCTCTGTGTCCAAGCACTCTCACCTCCTGGTGCTCGAACATTCCATGGCCTGGGGGATGCTGGAATGGGTGGGACCCCCACGTGCCAGAGCCAGGTCCCATCCAGCCCCCCCCGGGCTTGGAGGAGCCTGGTGCTGCCTGTGGGGACATAGTGAGGCCACAGATCCCAGAGCACAACGTTCTCAAGTGCCTTTGTCACCCAGCACGGGACCTGGGGGCTGTTCAGAAACTCCTGGAATGCTGCTGCACATCCTTGGGAAGCCCGTGGAGCAGCCTGGCTGTCTGTGGGATGGTGCTGCTGAGCCAGCCCTGCCTCTGCCACATCGGCAAGGATGGAGCATCATCCCTAGGAAGGATGGGAATGGTGTGGCTCTGGGTCTGGGATTATGGACTATCACCCCCAGGAAGGATGGGAATGTCATGACCTCAGGTCCAGGAGGATGGAGCATCATCCGGAGGAAGGACAGGGTTGTCGTGGCTCCAGGTGTGGCAGGATGGAGCATCATCCCAAGCCAGGGACAGGCTGTCCTGTTGCCAGTTCTGGGAGGGTGGAACATCATCCCAAGCCAGGATGGAGCTCCAGGTGTGGGATGAAAAAGCATCATCCTGAGCCAGGATGGGGTTGCCATGGCTCTGGGACTGGGGTCCCCTCAGGGACAGGGGACCATGTGGAACCTGCGTGGGAAAAGCAGATTTAGGCTGAGCTGGGTTTAGTGTCCAGTCTTGAATGGACCCACTGGGTTGGGAGCGATGCCACAGGTCCCAGCAGTGCCCGGGATGTCCCTCCCTGGGTGTCCCTCCCTAGCAGTCCCAGCAGTGCCCGGGATGTCCCTCCCCTCCCCGGGGCCGGGCCGGGCTGCGGGCTCGGCAGCAGCGCGGCAGGAGCAGGGCCGTGTCATCTCTCATTACCTCGGCCCGTCTCGCTCGTCGTGTCGCAGCAATAATTCAGAGCCCGTCCCTCCTCCGGGACCGCTCGAGCCCGGCTCGTTCCCGAGCTAATGAGGCGTCCGGGATCAGTGACTCGGATCCACTCAGCCCAGATGTAAAAGTCAGGTTTGTGCATTAGGAACTGATTTTTCACTTGAAAGCTCACCCTGCTGCCACACACGGGAGTGCAGCAAACTCCCCGGGACGTGTCGAATCCAACCTGAAATGTTCCCTTGGAGTCGAGCACCGGCTCAGCCTGAGGCTGCTGCGGGCACGACTGCGGGCACCGGTGGAACAGAACACCCCAAGGTGCTGGGACAGAGCTGGGGGCTTGTGCACCCCTGGACTTAAGGGAGTCCAAACACCCCCAGGGCGCTCAGGAGGAGCTGGGGCCTCGTGTACCCCAGATTTGAAGGGTCTCAAACACCCCCAGGAGGGGCTGGGGACTCATACACTCTTGGATTAAGGGGGACCAAACACCCAAACAGTACTGGGCAGGAGCTGGGAGCTCGTGCCACCCCAGATTTGGGCGGCCCAAACATCCCCAGGGTGCTCAGGAGGAGCTGGGGGCTCGTGCACCCCCAGATCTGAAGGGTCCCAGACACCCACTGGGCACTGGGCCAGAGCTGGGGGCTCGGGCACCCCTGGGTTTGGAGGAGCCCCAACACCCCCAGGGCGCTGGGTGGGAGCTGGGGGCTCCTGCAACACCGGATTTGGGGGGGCTGAGCAGGGTTGGGTGCTCTGCCCATCGGCTGCAGGGGAGCCGGGGGCAGATGGGGGGAGCAGGAGGAGCTGGAAGGACTGGAGAGAGCCGGGGGGAGCTGTGAGGAGCCGGGGGGAGCCAGAGGGGCCGACCCAGGCACAGCGGGGCCCTCACCTCCCCCGGACAAAGCAAACATTTGCCGGCGCTGCCTCGGGCCGGGCAGCGTTCCCAGGGCTGGGTGACCCCCGGCAGGGGAGGGGACAGCGCGGGGGACACGGCGCTGTGGGAGCCCGAGCTGGGGCAGGATTAAATACCTGCCACCCGCTCTGGCACCCCCGCACATTCCAGCCGCAGGGATCCAGATGCGCCGCGGGAGCGCGGTCTGTGCTCTCTGCCGCGGGGGACCCCAGAGGTGGGGGGCGTGCAGGGGGTCCCCAACACCTCCCTGACTCCGAGGGGAGTCGCGGGGGTTGTCCCGCTGCCCCCGGAGCATCCCAGCAGCCCGGAATCCCAGGAGCGCTCCCGGTTTGGACTCCCCGCCCACTCCCCGGCCGGGACAGCCCTTCCCAGGGTCCCTGCCAAAGAAAACCAGCGTGTGTTGACTCAGGTGGCGGCGCTGGGCCGGTGACGCCGGGCCCCGCTCGCGGTGTCACCCCCCTGTCCCCGCGGAGCCGCTGTTTGCTTTATTTGCCCTTTTCCTTCGGCCTCTCACTCCAGGAAGGGGCGGGGGGGGCTGTGGGGGCCGCGGGGGGATCAGCCCCATCCCACAGCGCTGCCTCCTCTTCCTCCTGCTCCCTCCACTTTCACAGGAGGGTTTTGCTAAAGGAATGTTGCTCCGCTTTCTCGCTGAGGGTCTGGATTTGGGCCGGGGGAGGGTCCCTGGCACAGCCCCCAGCCACGACAGGACGGCTGATTTATTCCCACTCTTCCCATCACTGTTTTCCCCTTTTCCCGACAGCCCCCACCTCGAATTCCCGGTTATCTCTCCCGTGCCCAGCCCACATTCCTGCTGGGCACGGACTGAGCTCCTCCCGCAGCTCCCCTTGGACTGGGCTCCACCCACGCTGGGAATGAGGGCTGGACACGGGGGGTGCTCAGAGACACGGGGGGAAACCCCTGGAGCAAGGAGGGAGCTCTGACCCTGGGAGAGTGCTGGTCCCACTCAGGGGGCTCCTTCCCAGGAGGATTCTCATTCCCAGGAGGATGCTCATTCCCAGGAGGATGCTCATTCCCAGGAGGATTCTCATTCCCAGGTGGATGCTCATTCCCAGAAGGATTCTCATTCCCAGGTGGATGCTCATTCCCAGAAGGATGCTCCTTCCCAGGAGGATGCACATTCCCAGGAGGATGCACATTCCCAGGAGGAGGCTGATCCCCAGGCTGTGGAATGGCCACTCCTCCCTCCCCAGGAACATCCCCTGGATTTGGTTGTCCCTTTGCTCACTTTCCCCAATTTCCCTGATTTTTTCATCCGTTTTGGCTTCCCTGGCACGTTCCCCTTTGCAGCTGCTCCCCACCCTGGGGATGTGCCCAGGGCATGGAAAGAGGAACTGGATGGGGCTGTGCCCTGGGCACTGTCACTGCCCACACACAGCCTGGGGACAGGGCACGGTGTGGGGACAGGGCACACAGCCTGGGGACAGGGCACACAGCCTGGGGATAGGGCACAGCCCCCACTGGTGGGTCTGGGAGCAGTTTTGGGGGGGAGGTGGGGCACAGCTGTTGGGGCAGGGGGCTGTGGGAGCTGCCCTGCTGACTCAGCACCAGCCTGGCACGGCCTGGGGGAGCCGAGGTCCCCGAGGGCACTTTCCCACGTTCCCGGGGCACAAGGCCGAGCGTTGACCCCGAGCTGTCCCCACGTGCCAGCTGCACCCAGCGCTCCCAGTGCCACCACCCTGCTCTCTTTGCTGTGCGAGAGGCTGGATCGGGATCCTGCATCCTGCTGGATGCAGCCTCTGGCACAGCCTTGGTGCCCAGCTGGGAATTCCTTCTGGAGGGCTGGCAGAGTCCTCTCCCCACTTTAGGGACACCTTCCACCAGCTCAGGTTGCTCCAGCCTGGCCTTGGACACTTCCAGGGATCCAGGGGCAGCCACAGCTTCTCTGCTCAACCTGGGCCAGGGCCTCCCCACCCTCCCAGCCAGCAATTCCTTCCCAATATCCCATCTATCCCTGCCCTCTGGCACTGGGAAGCCATTCCCTGTGTGCTGTCCCTCCAGGCCTTGTCCCCAGTCCCTCTCCAGCTCTCCTGGAGCCCCTTTAGGCCCTGCCAGGGGCTCTCAGGTCTCCCTGGAGCCTTCTCTTCTCCAGGGGAACCCCCCCAGCTCTCTCCAGAGCAGAGGGGCTCCAGCCCAGGAGCACTTTGGGAAGGTGTTTGGCATTCCCAGGACAGCCGGGATCCCCCACCTGTAACAGTGACCTGGGAAGACAAACATCACTCCCAACGTCCCCCTTTCCTCCTCCTCTCCCAGCTCTCTGCTGGGTATAAAACCAGAGCTCAGGGTGTCCCTGGGGTGGGCTGGGCTCGGTTGTGTCCCCCAGTTCCCGGGGCAGCCTCTCCGTGGCCAGGCAGGAACACACAGACCTTGGCTGGGAGCAGACGCTGCTCAGTGACGCCAAAACCACCCCTGGATTATCAGCCCCGACCCAGCACAAATCCCAAACAGCCCCACAGCAGCTGCTGGGAACAAACTGAGCTCTGCCCCAGGCAAAGCAGAGCAGGGGCCCAGCAGGACCCCGAACCCAGAGACTTCACCCCTGGGGTGCTGCAGAACCTCCCGGGGAGCCACCCCAAGAGCCCCCACGAGCAGGGAAAGGCAGGAGGGAGCTGCCCGTGTCACCACTTCCCAAAAGCAGGGTGAGGGACACGGCCCTGAACAGGGAAGTGATGTGGTTTGGGGCTACTCATCCCCCCCCCCAGCAGACAAAGAGCCATCCCTGAGGGCAGGGACAGGAGCAGGGACAGCACCATCCCAGTGCCACCCCCTGGGAGCTGGCACTGCCGGAGGCACAGGCACCCCCAGGTAACAGCTCTGCTCCCAGGGAAGGGCCAGGGTGGGAATGCGGGCACAGGGAGTGGGGGTCGCCCCGTGGGGTGGGATGAGGCCCCCGGGTGATGCTGTGGGGGGTGGCATTGGGATGGCAGGGGGACAGGGGGGGCACCGGCTGCTCACAGACCCTCACGGGAGGTGGAAGGGGCAGAGCTGGAACATCTCTGGGAGCTCAGCCCCCTCTGTCTCCTTCCAGGCTCAGGGGAGTTGCTCAGACACCCCCAGGGGTCAGATCCAGCATTGGGGGAGGGTGTTAAATCCTGCCCTTATCCCGGGGGGATGGGATCCCACCACCCTGTGGTGCCCAGTTCTCTCTGTGCTGGGATGTGGGGGAGGCTGGAGGGTCCCACACCACGAGTGTCCCCTCCTCCTGCTCATTTCTGGGCCAACAGGTGATTTTTAGGCTGCCAGAGGGCCGGGTTAGGAGGGATTTTGGGAAGGAATTGCTGGCTGGGAGGGTGGGGAGGAGCTGGCACAGGTTGGGCAGAGAAGCTGTGGCTGCCCCTGGATCCCTGGAAGTGTCCAAGGCCAGGTCGGAGCAACCTGGGTTGGTGGAAGGTGTCCCTGCCCGTGGCAGGGAGTGAGACTGGGTGGGATTTAAGGTCCCTTCCCACCCAACCCATCCCTTAAATCCCGTTTAAGGACCCCAGGACCACCTTCCCCAAGCCCCGGTTGCCTTGAGCCCTGCCCAGCCCCTTCCAGCCCAACCCAAAACGAGTTTGTCCCTAAACCTTTACAACAGCTGGAATTCCACGGCTGAGGAGCAGCAGGACCCACCGTGGGGCTCTGTCCTGCCCCCAGCCCGGCTCGGGTGCCCTGGGGGGATGTGGGGTCCTCTCCCTGCCCCGAGGGTCCTCCAGAAACCGAAACCGGGAGAAAGGCGGGAGAAGAAACGAAACTTGGCGCGGGCACAGCCGGGGCTGGATCCCGGCCCTTCCTTCCTCCCGCCGCTCCATCCCGCTCCGGGGCTGAGCCCGCGCTGCCCCCGGCACCCCGGGGGCCTTCCCACCGCTCTCGCCCCTCAGCTTGGCCAGGAACAGCCCAGGCAAAGCTCTCCCGAGCGCTCCGGAGCGGGAGATCCCTCCCGAAGCCGCTGAGCAGAGGGGAAATTCAAAGCAGATGTGGGAGAACAAGGTGTTGGCAAAGGAGGGGGAAAGGGGGGCAGGGAACTGCCTCGGTCCTCCCGGACACATCCAGGAGGGCCTGGATAAAGACGGGAACTCACATCGATCAGTTCATTCATTTCCATGACAATGCAAAAAAAAAAAAATCAGGGCAAAAATATTCAGGTTTATCACAGAATAGTGATTTTTGAATTTAAAAGGAATGGCAGCAATTTGCTCGGTGTGGAGCTGCAAAAAGCCATTGAACCCAGTGAACTTTTTAAAACTTCTAAAAACTTCTTAAAACTTTATCAACTTTTTAAAACTTTTAAAAACTTTTTAAACTTTTCTTTTCCTTCTTTTTTTCTTCTCAAACCTTCCCTTCCCAAACCTTCCCTTCCCTCTTATTTTGTTTTCCTTTGTTCCACTCTTTCACTTTGCATTTCTTTGCTTCTCTTTGAGTCACTTTGTTTCGATTCCTGTTCCTTTGCTTTTATCCCCGTAATTTCGCTTCATTTCCTCCCTCCTCCAAAGCACCCCCCGACCCCCCCAGCCCACATTCGCTGAGTCAGCATTATCCTTCCTCCTCTCCCAGGGAAACGCAGGAATAACTTCCCTAAACCTCCTCTCCCCTCACTGCAAAACCCAGAGCAGCTCCTTGAAACCCTCTGAGTGCTCAGGGGGCTCGGAGGGCTCGGGGGGACTCAGTGGGGTCGGGGGTGCTGGGGACCCCTCAACCCGCCCCCCACCCCCGCCGCGGGCTCTGCTGTCTGCAGGTTTTATCCCGCAGGATTTATCCCTCATGGAGCCATCCCACACGTGTTCCCAGGTCCTTGGCCACCTCTTCTCGTCCCCAGGGTCCCCTGTGCCCGACGCCCACCTCAGGGACCGGCCACGTCCCCCCCACCATGTGCCTGCCCCGCTGGCTCGTGCTGCTGGCCAGCCTTGTCCCCCCGGGTACGGGACCCCCGCGGGGGCTGCAGGCGGGACGTGCCCCCCCGGGGTGGGGTCGGGAGCCGTGCACGGTGCCCGGGGGATGGGCGGGATTTTGGGAGCCTCTGCCTGTCACCCCCTCAGCAGAGGTGATGTGGCCCCGGTGGGTCCCAGGAGGGGAGGGGACCCCCCAGCCCGGCTGGTGCCCTGACCCCCATTTCCCTGGCACAGCCCTCAGCTCGTGGGGGGTTTCCTACCCCCAGTCCGTGCATGGCATCGGGGGGTCCTGCGTGGTGGTCCCGTGCACCCTGAGCTACCCCGAGGGCATGAGCACCGCCGAGGGCATCGTGGCCATCTGGTACAAGGACTACGACAGCAGCAAGACCCCGGTGTTCCACTCGGCCGCCCCCCAGGAGGTGGATGCCCGGTTCAGGGGCCGTGCCCAGCTCCTGGGGGACCCCGGAGCCCGGAACTGCACCCTGCTGCTGCGGGGGGTGACCCCGGAGGACGGGGGGCCCTACAGGTTCCGCTTCGAGATCGTGGGCGGTGATCGGTGGTCGGCGGAGCGGGACGTGGTGCTGAGCGTGTCGGGTGGGTGCAGCTCCCAGACCCCTCCCCGTTCCCTTCCCGCCCGCCCCGCGGGCACATCCCACCCTCTGCTCTCCACCCCAGAGGAGCTGCAGCCCCCGAGCGTCGCCGCCCCCCAGGATGTGAGGGAGGGGCAGAGCTGCAGCCTGGAGTGCTCCACGCCCTACGCCTGCCCCTGGGACGACGCCGTCCTGCGCTGGGAGGGCCACGACCCCCGCGTGGCCACCGTGTCCGGGCGGCTCCAGATGGACACCAGCGGGGTGGGACACCACCTGACCCTCAGCACACCCCTCTCCTGGAGGGACCACTCCAAGAAGTTGCTCTGCGAGGTCTCCCACGGCTCCAGGAAGGCGAGCACGGAGGTCGTGCTGCGGGTGAGACGTACGTGGGGCAGCTCGGTGTGGGGACAGGGGGCATCTGTGCCACGACCACGGCACCCAGGCCCCCTTCCCACCACCCACCCCCTTCACTGCGCTCCCTGCAGCAGCCAGAGCAGATTCCTCCTGCTCTTTCCCTCTCTCCTGTTCCCCACGTCCCTCCATGGCCGTGTCATCCCACAGACGTCCCAGCTCAGGGGCACCTCCTGGCACCCCCAGCTGTGCCCTCCCCACTTTGCTGTGTGGCAGCTCTCCCTCCTTTCCAGCTCCCCTTTTCCCTGCACCAGACCCCAAGAAGGGTTGTGGTCCTGCCCACCCTCACCTCCACCCGCCGTGTCCCCCCTGCAGACGCCCCCAAGGACGTCCAGGTGGAGGTCAGTCCCTCCTCGGGGAACATCCACGTGGGTGACACGGTGTCCCTGACCTGCGAGGTGGGCAGCAGCCACCCCCCCGTGTCGGGGTACCGTTGGTACAAGGACGGGGCCGCGGTGGGCACCGAGAGGGTGCTGACCCTGCGGGGGGTGCGGCGGGAGGACCACGGGCGGTACCACTGCGAGGCCCAGAACGCCCTCGGGGCCAGCACAGCGCCCGCCACGACCCTCCACGTGTTCTGTGAGTGCCAGGGCATGGCTGAGGGGGGAGAGGGGCTGAGTGTGCCCTGCCAGGCCGGGCTGGGGCAGGCACGGGCTGGCAGAGGGGTGGCCGGTGCTGCTGGGGGTGCAGGAGCTGGGGAGTCCCTGGGGCAGGAGTGGGATGGCTCCATCGGGCCACCCCTGCACCTTTCACCTTTTGGTCCCAAAGACACCTCCCTGGAGGGATTTCCAGCCCAGCACTGGGAAGGGGGTTGTCAGAGCTTGTGGGGATCCAGAGCCAGGGTGGTCTGGTTCGGGTAAAAAGAGATCTTAAAGATCACCCAATGCCACCCCCTGCAATGGGCAGGGACACCTTCCTCCAGCTCAGGCTGCTCCAAACCCCGTCCACCCTGGCCTTGGACACATCCAGGGGCAGCCACAGCTTCTCTGGGCAACCTGTGCCAGGGCCTACCCACCCTCCTAGGGAGGGGAAGAGGGTCCTCCACCAAATCCTACAGCAAAGACAAGCCCCAGCCCTACCTGTCCCTGTTGGAGTCCCACTGGGACCATCTCCCCCTGAATGGGAGCAGGGGGGTCAGTCTGCTCCCCCAAGCCCCCCGTGCACACCCGGAGGGCTGAAGGACCCCACTGCCCCCACCAGGAGTTTTGTCCCCGGGGCTTTGCACTAAAGCCAGGAGGTGCCCCCCCTGCCCAGCTGGGAAGGTGCTGGTGACAGGGGACAAACCCAAGCACCTCCCACTTCTGCTGTCATCCCCTAGGGGGGCTCTGGGATGTGGGGATTGGGGGTGGGAGTGCTGTTCTCCTGCCTCCAAGACCGTGCTGACCGCGCTCCCACCTCCCTCAGCCGCAGAGATCTCGGCGAGCCCCGCGGCCGAGGTGCTGGAGGGGACGGCCACCACCCTGTCCTGCGACGTGCCCGGCCGGGAGGGGCAGGAGCTGAACTACACGTGGTACAGGAACGGCGCGTGGCTCAAGGAGGGCACGGCCCACACCCTCCTCTTGCCCGCAGTGGCCGCCAGCGACGCCGGCTACTACTCCTGCAAGGTGACAAACAGGCAGGGCAGTGACACGGCCCAGCCCCTCAGCCTCAGCGTGACGTGTGAGTGCCCCCTGCCCCTGCCAGTGCCGCCCGTCCCAGGGGCTCAGCAACCCCCCAAAGTCACGGCAAAGCCTCTTCCCGAGTGCCCCGGGTGCAGCTGGGAGGGGGGTTCAGCTCTCCCGTCTGAGTTTGCTGTAAATCCAGCAATTCCTGGCCACGACCCACGCGGGAAGGGGCCGTTAAGAGCCACTCGTGGGGCAGGACCTGCCCTCCCTGAGCAGCATCTCTCGCTAATCTGCTCCAGCCGTAAGCTCTGGGGAGGTACTGACGGAGGAGGGGGGGGAGGGATAAGAACAGCTCAGGAGGTTTTGCAAGTCAGGGGGAAAATAAAACAGCCCCGGGCTTGGCTTTGCCAGGTCTGGGGTAAAAATAACCCGGTGACGCACGGGGGGAGCAGCTAGGGGTGGTGAGGGGACGTGTCCCACCCCTGGAGGTGTCCAAGGCCAGGGTGGACGGGGTTTGGAGCAGCCTGGGCTGGGGGAAGGTGTCCCTGCCCACGGCAGGGGGAGGCACTGGCTGGGGTTTAAGGTCTCTCCCAACCCAAAGCAGTCTGTGATTCCACGTGTGGCCACCCCACGGGGACACCCCGAGCTCAGCACCCTCTCCCGTCCCGCAGATCCCCCCCGGACCCCCACCCTGACGCTCTTCCAGGAGACCCAGGGGGGCCGGCTGGCCGTTGTCCGCTGTGCCGTGGACAGTCACCCTCCGGCCACCCTGGCCATCGACCGCGACGGCACCGTACTGGCCACCAGCGAGGTTCAGGTGGCCCCGCCCCAGAGGTTCGGTGTCGCCGCCTCCCGCAACGCCCTGCGCCTGGAAATCAGGGATGCGGGGCCCCGGGACAGCGGGAAGTACCGCTGCACCGCCAGCAACGCCCACGGCAGCGCCAGCGCCACCAAGGTCCTGGTCACCCGCGGTGAGTGCCGGCCCTGCCAAATTCTGGGTGGTGATGAACGCCGGGGCTGTTCCTCGGGGCTGCGGGACCCCCGTGGCACGGGGGGTGCCTTGGGGTCCGTGTGGTGGCAGTGCCCTCCCCGCAGTCCTGCCCCTCCTCGGAGGGTTGGAGCAGCTCGTGGAGCTGGAGATGCTCCCGGGGTTTATTTTCCAAAGTACCACAAAATCAGGAGCAACTTTGTCCAAACTTTTCTGCTCTGTCCCTCCTCCCCTCCCACCCTGCCCCCGCAGGTGCTGGGGGGTGTCTGAGCCCACAGGAATCCCTGCTCTGTCCCCTGAACCCTCAGTCTGGATGTTTTGGTGTGACAGAGGCAGCAGAGGGAGAGAAAAGCCCCCCAAAACCATGTCCAAGAGGAACATCCCTCAGGATGCCCAAAATAGTCCTCAAGGTCCAATCCCAGAGAAACCAAACCTGGGTTTGGGTGTCCCAGAGGGGAGTTGGGCTCCATTAGAAGTAGCCAAGATGCCACCAGCCCAACCTGTCACCTGTCAGAGGGCTGAGGGCACCAGGTCTGTCCCAGGAGCAGCTCGGGATGAACCGGGATGTCCTGGATGAACCTGGCACTTGGAGAGAGTTGGGAAGGGTTGGGAAAGGCCCCGTTTGCCTGGTAGAGAGCTGGGGTGGAGATGTCCAGTGTCCCCAGGGAATGCCACTCAGTGAAGATCCACAGATCCCACGGGCTCCGGAGCAAGAGGGGGCTCAGGGAAGCTGAGGGGGGTGGGTTTTAGCCGGATGGAGCCGTGGGAAAGATGAAGGTCTGTATCAGGGATTTCCCTCCCTCCCTCTCTCCCATCCCTCTCCCTCCCCTCCTCCAGCCGCAGAGCTCCTGATCCAGCCCTCGGCGGAGGTGCCGGAGGGGACCGCGGTCACCCTGACCTGCGTGGGGCCGGGGGACACGGCGGGGGAGCCCCTCTACACGTGGTACAGGAACGGGAAGAGGCTGCGGGAGGGCCCGGCCCCGACCCTGCGCTTCCCCTCCGTCCGCGGGGACGACGCCGGCGCCTTCCAGTGCCGGGTCCGGGGCACCAACAGCAGCGACGCGTCGGGGGCCGTCCCGCTCCGGGTGCTCTGTGAGTGCTGCCGGGGGCTCCCGGCGCTGCCAGCGGGGCCTGGGGCTGGGCTGGGGGGTCCTCCGCTGCTCCCACCCCTGGGGTTCCCCCCTCACCGCCGAACGCAGCCAAGGAGCTCTAGGGCAGGAGTGTGGAGGGGGTGGAAAATTCCCTCTGGTGGGTAAATCCGTGAATCGGGGGGAGGAGAAGTTTGGGGACATCCCAAATTCCCGAGACTCAAAGAGTTTTAATATCAATTAATGTTTTAAGAACAGTAAATAATCAGAGAACCATGAATGGTTTGGGTGGGAAGGGATCTTAAATCCCACCCAGTTCCACCCCGTGCCGTGGGCAGGGACACCTTCCCTCTGCTATCCCAAGCCCCGTCCAACCTGGATGCCCAAGAGCTGCTCACGTGGCACTGGAAAGCAGCAAGCCCTTGGGTTCTGCGGGTTCTCCTGACCCCCGAGCACCCAGAATATTCTCCCCAGTGGTGTTTCCCCCCCCCCCCGCAGACCGCCCGAGGCCGCCGGTGCTGAGCTCCTTCCTGCAGACGCGGGGTGGGCGCCTGGGGATCATCCAGTGCTCCGTGGAGAGCGACCCCGAGGCCAACCTGACCCTGCGCAGGGGGGACACGCTGCTCGCCTGCACGGGGGGCTGCCCCCCCGCCCCCAGGGTCAGAGTGACCCCCTCCTACAACAGCCTGAGGGTGGAGATCCAGGACGTGGTGCTGGAGGACGAGGGCACCTACGTGTGCCAGGCTGGGAACGCGCAGGGAAATGCCAGCGCCGCCCTGGAGTTCAGGGCTGACAGTGAGTGGGGACGAGGGACCGGGACAGGAGGGAGGGTGATGGAGCCCACGGCATCTGGGAACACCCTGGGAGAGGGGAGCCTGCCAAGGGAATGCCAAGGAAGGGGATGAGACCAGGGGAGGGTGGCGGAAGGATGGGAGCAGCAGAAATAAGGCACGTGCCCGTGGAATTCAGGTGTCCAACAGCTTCTGCCTCTGGAAAACTGTCATCAGTGGGACCTTTGGGGCAGGGGTGGAGCATGAGTAGGTTTAAAGTGGGGCCCACCAACCTCTCCTGGTGGGTTTGGAGGCTCCCCGTGGCCACAGCAATGGTTCCAGCTCCTGCTGGGGATTCCCTGCCTGAGTGTGACAGGGACACTGAGCAAAACGTGGCTGAGGGAGTTCCCACAGGCCCCCCCCTGCAAGTACCTCATCCTTGGGCTGGTGGCACCCCACTGCCGGGCTCAGAGCTGTCCCTGTCACAGCACTGCAGGATCAGCTGGAATTTGCCTTCTGGAGTAGCCACAATGTCCCTTGGTGACCTAACCCCACATGGTGACATCACCCTGGGCTGGCTGGCTCTGAGGGCGTTGTTCACCCCAACACTGATGCCGGATGCCGTTTCCCCCCCCAGCTGCCACCGTCACCGTGTCCCCATCGCCCCGCGTGCTGGAAGGTGACAGTGCCAACCTCACCTGCCACCTGAGCAGCGACTCCCCGGCCGTGCCCAACGTCACCTGGTACCACAACGGGCAGTGGGTGGCCGAGGGCCCCACGCTGGTGCTGGGCCACGTGGCCAGCGCGGATTCAGGGCTGTACCAGTGCAGGGCCAGCACCGGGAGCGGCACCAGGAGCTCCCCCGATGTTCTCCTGGATGTGCTGTGTACGTACGGGACCCCCCCCGGCACCCCCAGCCCGCTGCTGGTGGGTATGGGTCACCTGGGCATTGCACGACCTGCAGATTAGGGTGCCCAGGGAAGCCGTGGCTGCCACACGGCTGTGTGCAGTGACTGTGCGTCCCATAGAGCAGGAGTGTCCTCACTGTGGTGTGGTGTGGGATCCCTTTCCCTTATTTCCCTTTCCCTTATTTCCCTTTCCCCTTCCCCTTTACCTTTTAAGGTTTCCCTTTCCCCTTTCCCTTTTCTTTCTTTTCTTCTTTTGCCTTTCCTTTCTCCCTTTTCCTTTTCCCCTTTTTTTCCCTTTTTTCCCACCTTTTTCCCCTTTTTTACCTTTTTTTCCCCTTTTTTTCCCCCTTTTTTTCCCCTTTTTTTCCCCCTTTTTTTCCCCTTTTTATCCCTTCCCTCCCCTTCCCTCCCCGGGGCAGTGGCTGCCGGCGGGGCTCTCCGTCCCGGGGGGATCGTGGCTCAGGCCGTTCCCCCCCGCAGACCCCCCTCGGGAGCCGCTCCTGCGGGCGTTCCTGGAGGTGGAGCGGGGCCGCCTGGCCGTGCTGGAGTGCTCGGTGAGCAGCAACCCCCCCGCCCGGCTGGCGCTGCTGCGGGGCCCGGAGCTGGTGGCCACCGGCGAGGGCGGGAGCAGCCCCCGGGTGCGTGTCAAGGCCGCCCCCAACTCCCTGCGCGTGGAGATCCGCGAGGTGACACCGGCGGACGACGGGAGCTACCGGTGCTCGGCCACCAACGGGCTCGGCACTGCCGAGACGCGGCTGTACCTGCGCGTCCAGGGTGAGCTCCGGGAGCGGGGGCGCTTCCCACGGGAACGGCCACATGGGAATTGTCTGTGCTCACACCCAGGGCCACCAAGCCTCACCCAGCAGCACCAGATCCCACCCAGTGCCATCAGATACCACCCAGGGCCACCAAGTCCCACCCAGCAGCACTAGATCCCACCCAGGGCCACCAGATCCCACTCACTGCCACCAGATACCACCCAGTGCCATCAGATCCCATCCAGTGCCACCAAATCCCATTCACTGCCATCAGATTCCACCCAGAGCCACTAGATCCCACTCAGGGCCACTAGATCCCACTCACAGCTATTAGATCCTAACCAGAGCCACCAGATCCTAACCAGAGCCATCAGATCCCACCCAGGCTCCAGCTGCTGCTCCGGAGGTCCGGGTCAGCCCCTTCCCTTATTCCAGCACCTCAGCCACAGTGACTGGGGGACACTGAAAGGGGGACAGGGAGCCCCAGTGCCACCCCAGGGCTGTGCCAGCTGCCGGGACAGAGCAGGAGCATCCCACACCACAGGGGGTTGTGGAGTGATGAGGGGACAGCTGGAGGTGATGAGGGGACAGCGGCAGTGCCAGCTCTGCCCCGGTCCCTCTGAGCTGGCCCCGTGTGTGTCCCTGCCCCAGCTGCCCGAGTCCTGGTGTCACCGTCCTCGGAGGTGCTGGAAGGAGACAACGTGTCCCTGACGTGCCAGGTGCCCGGAGAGCCCCCGGGTGACACTGTCTACTCCTGGTACAAGGACAGCGAGCGGCTGCAGGAGAGCCCGGGCAGTGTCCTGGAGCTGCCCCGTGTCACCAGCGCTGCCACCGGCTCCTACCACTGCCGGGCCCGCGGCCCCGCGGGGACCAGCGCGTCCCCCGCTGTCACCCTGCGCGTGTCCTGTGAGTGGGACACGCCGGGGAGCCGGGAGGGGAACGGGGAGAGGGGGAATGGGGACAGTGGGGTGGTGCCGGGGGTAGAGTGGTGCTGATGAGATGGTGCTGGGATGGGATGGTCCGAGTGGGATGGTTTGGTGCCAGTGGGATGGTGCTGGGATGGGATGGTCCCAGTGGGATGGTGTTGATGGGATAGTGCCAATGGGATGGTTCCAGAGTGGGATGGTGCTGGGATGGGATAGTGCCAGAGTGGGATGGCACTGGGATGGATGCTGGCCCCAAGCTGGGGCCTGGGGCTCTCTGGGTGCAGCCCCAGGGTCTGCTCACCCTCCGTGTCCCCCCGGCCCGGGCAGACCCTCCACGGGCACTGGTGCTGAGCACCTTCCTGGAGCCCCCGCCGGGGCAGGCTGGGGTCCTGCAGTGCTCCGTGGACAGTGTCCCCCAGGCACAGCTGGCCCTCTTCAAGGACGGGGCTCTGGTGGCCTCCACGGCGCTGCCACAGCCGGACCCCGGGCCACGGCTCAGTGTCACCCGGGCCACCAACGCCCTGCGGGTGCAGTTCCACCCCGTGCTGCTGCAGGACGAGGGGCGGTACCTCTGCGTGGCCACCAACGCCCACGGCAACGCCAACGCCACCGGCAACTTCACAGCGGGCAGTGAGTCAGGGCTGGCAATGGGGATGGGCTGGGGATGGCACGGGGAGGGGATGGAGAGCTGCAGGCAGCGGGGGGAGCGATGGAATCGGGGGGTTGGTGAAGAGGTGAAGGCAGGCGCTGCTGGAGGATGCTCATAGGGAAGGGAGGGTGGAGAGGAGCTGGAACAGGGAGGACAGGATGGTAACAGAAGAAAACAGGGAAAATCCACCTTTATGGGGACAGAGTGCTGTGCTGGAGGTGTTCCCAGAGAGCTGCATGTGTGCCCTACACCTGACAGAGGAGACACAACTCCTCCTGGGGATGATGCCAAGTATGGCTCTGCCCTGTCCATCCATGACATCATCCTGGCTGTGGTCACACAGCCGGCATCACCCAGGAGTCATGGAATCAGACAGCTTTGGGTTGGGGGGCACCTTAAAGCCCATCTATTCCACCCCCTGCCATGGCCAGGGACACCTCCCAGCCCCAGCCCCGGTTGCTCCAAACCCCGTCCGACCTGCCCTTGGGCGCTTCCAGGGATGGAGCATCCATGCAAGATCTGCAGGAGCACCTTGAGAACGGTGCCAGCAGCGCTCGCTGCAGGGGCTGTTCCCACCTTTTACTGTCCTGTCGCTGCCTGAGCTTTCCTGTCCGCAAAGGGGGGCTCAGCGCCACCTCCCTTCCCTTGCAGCCGTCAGGGTGCGGATCCTGCCGGCCCCGGAGGTGCGGGAAGGCGGCAATGCCACCCTCACCTGCGCGGTGGCGGGCGGGGCCGAGGAGGTGCTGAGCTACTCCTGGTACAGGAACGGGGTGTGGCTGCGCAGCGGCCCCTCCCCAGCCCTCGCCCTGCCCCGGCTCTCTGCCTCCGACACCGGCTCCTACCACTGCTCCATCCGGACCCCCGCCCGCAACCGCAGCGCCGCCCCCGCCCCGCTCAGCGTCCTCTGTGAGTGCGGGGCTGGGGGGCTCCGTGTGGGGGGGGGCACGTCCAGGGCTGGGAGCTCGGGGTGTCACCTGCCCCTTGGCTGGAGAGATGGGGCACAGCAAGGCCCTGGCTCAGTTTTGAGTTTGAGATTAGTCTTCCAAGAAAATCAGTCTTTGTCCCAGGGGAATAACTAAGCCGAGCTTTACACCCCAGTCCTGCTCATCAGACCCGGCCAGAGACGCCCACATCACCCGCAGAGGATCTCAGTGAAGCTTCTCCAAGTCTCCTTGTGCTTCCTACTAAACTGCAGCAGGAAAATCTTGGGTTTTCAGGAACCAGAACAGGATTTGTTGTTGTTTTGGGTTTTTTTTAGCCCTGATTTGGAAAATGAAAACCAGGTTTTGTTTTTAAAAAAGGACAGGGAAAAATGTGGTTATGAGTGAGAATTTAGGAAAATTTTGTTTCCCCTTTTTATGAGAAGAAGATGGTGTTAACTTATAAATCTGCATGAGGAGGGCCAGGGAGAGCTCCTGGAATGGCCTTCAGAGCCTGAGACCCCAAGGGCTTCCCTCCCTCCTCCTGGTTTGGGATGGGGAATGTTGAGTGGAGCCACCGACCTGATCAGAGCATCCCAGGCTGGGCATGCTCCAAGAGGAAGGGTCTGGAGCAGCAGGAGCAGCTGAGGGAGCTGGGGGGGCTCAGCCTGGAGAAAAGGAGGCTCAGGGGGGACCTTCTGGCTCTGCAACTCCCTGACAGGAGGGGGGACCTTGGGGAGGGTCGGGCTCTGCTCCCAGGGAACAGGGACAGGAGAGGGAACAGCCTCCAGCTGTGCCAGGGGAGGGTCAGGTTGGATATGGGGAAATCGCTCCTGGAATTCCTCCTGTCCAGCCCCGGCACAGCTGCTCAGGGCAGGGGGAGTCCCCATCCCCGGGGGAATTTAACAGCCCTGTGGATGTGGCACCTGGGGACAGGTCAGGGGTGGCCTTGGCAGTGTTGGGGGATTTTCCAACCCAAACAATTCCATGATTATCCTATGGTCCATCTCTTCTTCCCTCTGTTTCCACCCCACAGACCCCCCCAGGAACCTGCAGGTGAAATCCTTCGTGGAGAGCAGCGAGGGCACAGCCATCATCCTGCTCTGCTCCGTGGACAGCAATCCCCTGGCGCAGCTCACCCTGCTCAGGGGGGGGCAGCCGGTGGCTTCCAGCCCCCCCCGGGGAGGGGACGCCCCCCGGCAGAGCGGCCAAGTGTCCCCCTCTCCCAACACGCTGAGGCTGGAGCTCCGGGAAGCGTCTGAGGAGGACGAGGGCGAGTACGAGTGCCAGGCACGGAGCCCCCTCGGCAGTGCCCACGTGTCCCTGACCCTGCGGGTGCAGGGTGAGTCTCGAGGGGAGAGAAAGGGACTGGGACCCCTCCGGTGGGTTAGGTGGGCGTCAAGGGGAGAGGGAAAGGGGATGGGAACCCCCCAGATGGTTGGGTGGGCGTCCAGGGGTGCAGCCATCGTGGGGACCCAATATCGGGGAGGTCAAGAGTGGTGCAGGGCTGGTGGAAGGGCAGGGGGGTCCTGCTGTCCGCTTGGGTGGGCACCCACTCAGGGCACCCACCCTGAGGGCCCACCCTGTGCCCCCGCCCCTCTGGACTGGGGGTGGGAGCTTTGGAGTGAAAACGTGCTGATGGTCACTGCCCACTCCTCCCCCCGCAGCCGTCAGGGTGGTCGTGCGACCCTCCACCGAGGTGCCCGAGGGGACGGAGGTGACACTGACGTGCCAGGACCCCCACGCCGCCTCCCGGGACCCTGTACACGTGGTTCAGGAACGGGCAGTGGGTGGCGGAGGGACTCGGTGCCTCCCTCGGGCTCCGCGGCCGCCGCTCCGACGCGGGGCTCTACTCCTGCCAGGCGGGCAGGGGGCACCGGGCCCCCCCCGCCGCCCTCAGGGTGCTCTGTGAGTGACGGGGGCCGCTTTCGGGGGGTGGGGTGGGACACTGTGGGTCCTGCCAGCGCACGGGACCCCCGCAGGGGTGTCGCTGGCCGGTCTATGTCGCCACCTGGTGACATCCCGCGACACGCCGCGACAGCCCAGCCCCTCCCTCGGGGAGCGGGGGAGCCTCGGTGCTGCCGGGCATCGCGCCCCCTCCCCCGTCACTTGTCACCCCCCGGCCCCCGCTGGCTGGTCCCGTGCCACCGGCGGCGTGAGGGGGACACACGCGCTGTCCTTGTCGCTGCAGATGCCCCCCAGGAGCCCACCTTCACCTCCCTGGTGGACCCGCGGGGGGGGCGACAGGCCGTCCTGCTCTGCTCCGTCGACAGCTTCCCCCCCTCGGACATCGCCGTGAGCCGGGGGCCCGGGCAGCCCCCCCTGGCCTCCACCCGCGGCCCCTCCGACCCCCGCTTCGATGTGCAGGCCACCCCCAACTCGCTGCGGGTGGCGCTGGGGGCGCTGGCGCTGCGGGACACGGGGCTCTACGTGTGCTCTGCCAACAACAGCCACGGCTCCGCAGCCGCGGCCCTGCGGCTCCCCGGGGCAGGTGAGGGGGCCTCGAGCCCCGGGGGTGGGTCCCGGGCGTGCCCCGGTGCGAACGGGGCTCTCGGAACCCTCAGGGGGGATTCGGGGATGGTGTCCTGGGCATTCCTTGACTCCCCAGCCTCCCTCCTGCCCCGCAGGGGTCACGGTCACGGTGGAGCCGTCACCAGAAGTGCCCGAGGGCGGCAGAGCCACCATGACCTGCTCGGTGCCCCCTTGGTGGGGCGAAGGTGCCAACTACACGTGGCACAGGGACGGGCTGTGGCTGCGGGAGGGACCGTCCCCCTCCCTCGTCCTGCCCCGCGTCTCCAGCGCCGACTCCGGCTCCTACGGCTGCCGGGCCAGCGGGGCCTGGGGCACGGCCAGCTCGACCCTCCTCGGCCTCAGCGTCCTCTGTGAGTGTCCCCAGCCCGGTGTCACGCGTGTCCCCTGAACGTGGGCGAGGGACCGTCCTCCTCTTCCTCCTCCTCTTCCTGCCCTGCTCCTCTCCCTTTGAACCCGGGGAAGGGGAAGGTTTTTTCTAGGATTGGCCCATCTGAAGTCAGATTTGGAGCCGAGATTGGGGGATTCTCCAGTTAGGGGGGAGTGAGGGGCTGGAGAACATGGAAAGCCACCAGCCCTGGGATGAGTGGGATGGGGATGATCCAGGCTGGAGGAGGGATGAGTTAGGCAGCCCTTGGTGACCCAGGGAACAGGACATGGGGTTTTTCCTAGGACTGATCCCTCGAAAGACAAATTTGGAGCCGAAGAGCTCCGAGTCAAGGGAATTCTCCAGCCGAGAGGGGGAGCAAGGGGCTGGACAGGGTGTGAATCTGCCTGGATGATGCAGGCTGGAGGAGGGATGTGTTTAGCAGCCTTTGGTGACTGTCCAGGCCTGCGTGGGGGTTCCCACACCATGACCCACTGACACTCCACCTCTGCCCCCCCAGATCCTCCCCGGGACGTGTCTGTCAGCACCTTCCTGGAGAACCGCAGCGGGCGGGCGGGCATCGTGCTGTGCAGGGCCGACAGCCACCCGCCCTCCTCCCTGGCCCTGCTCCACCAGGGCCGGCTCCTGGCCTCCAGCCCGGCCCCCCCCGCCATCCCGGGGGTCCGTGTGGCCCCCTCCCACAACGCCCTGCGGGTGGAGCTGGGGCCGCTGGGCCCGGGGGCCGCCGGGCTCTACCTCTGCGTGGCCACCAACGCCCTGGGCAACGCCACGGCCAGCGCCCACTTCGACGTGAACAGTGAGTAGGAGGGACCCCTGGGGCTGGGGGGGACTGGGCTCTGTGTAAGGGCCGAAAACAGCGCTCGTGGAAGCAGCAGACAGAGCTGGGTGCTGAGGATGGTCCAACAGGAGGGAGGAGGAGTCGGCTCCGGGTCAGCCAACAGCGGCACGTGGGGATGCTGCTTGTGACTGTGCTGGGGACACGCCCTGTGCCCAGGGGACACTGCCCCTCCTGGGGGGGCACCCAGCATTGTGCCAGCCTGCCCGACCATCAGGGCAGGGGACAGTGAGGTGTGCAGGGACAGCCAGGAGCAGCGAGGTCCCAGTGGGGTCCCAGTGGGGTGCCAGCATGGAGCCTGTCACCCCCCCAACATGTCCTCACCCCAAAGACTGGCTGTCCCCACCCCTGGCGACCTGGCAGTGGCACCAAACCTCCACCTGCATTTGGCTGTCCCAGACACCACCCCAGGGTCCCCTTCACCCCTCGGGGGTACCCCAAGTCTGAGGGGGTCCCGTGTGCACTGACCCCCTGCTGTGGGGATGTGCCCACAGCCCTCACCCACCTGCTGACCTTCACCGTCCTGGCCGGGCTGCTCCTGACCCTCGTCTGTGTGGCCGCCCTGGGCCTCCTGGCTGTGAAGATGTGGCCCAGGTAACACCCTGGCTGGGGCAGAGGGAGGGACAGGGAACCAAGGGTGGGGGGACAGGGAACCAAGGGGGACACAGGAACCCTGGCATCAGGACAGGGCCCCCAGTGTCAGAGCAGGTACCCCAGGGTGGGAGGACAGGAACCCCAGAGTGGCAGAGGGACGCTGGGATCAGGGGACAGGGACCCTGGGGTGGGAGAACAGGGATCTCAGGGTGGCACAGGGACCCTGGGATCAGCACAGAGACCCCAGTGTCAGGGCAGGTACCCCGGGGTGAGGGGACAGGTATCCCGGGGTGAGGGGACAGGCACCCTCGGGGGCAGCAGGGCTGGCAGCTCCCTGTCCTCCCTTCCAGGATCAGGAGGTTTCGGGGCTGGTCGGGTGCCGAGGACACCTTGGAGCTGAGGAGCAAACAGGAGCAAGCACAGGTAAGGAGGGACCTTGGAGGGGCCAGCTCTGAGGGCCCCCCACCCTGAGCTCCTGGGGGGCCCCTGGGGGGTCCCCAGTGCACGGAAGGGGATGTGGGTCTGGGATCTGACCCAGCCAGGCTGCTCCAGGTGCCACCACAGCCTTGGCTGTCGCTGCCGGAGCCAGGGAAGGGGTGGGAGGGCAGAGCCTTGTGAGGACCTCAAAATACCCCTCCCAGGCTCATCCCACAGGGGCTCCAGCACAGACAGTGCTGACCCCTCTGGGGGTGCTCTGGGTGCTCCCCCAGCCCTGCCATGGACGGGGGGTCCCAGCCAGTCTCAACCTTTCCCAGGTGGATGGAGCATGTTAACCTGGTGGCTCTTGGACTCAGGACCATCTGTGGCAGCTGGTGCTGGAAGTTCACGGTCCTGGCCTGGCTGGATCCAGGCAGCCCCCATCCCTGGGAACACCCAACCCCATTCCAGCCCCTGCCATCCCCACAGTGTCCCTCATCCCTCCCTGGTGGATGTTGTTCTCACGCCGGGCACGGTTTGGGCTCACCACGTCACGTGCCAGGCTGTGCAAGCTGTGACTGCTCAGAGCTGTGAAATCCTGGAAAAACAATAAAACCAAATCTCCCAGTGCTGGTACAAACCTGGGGACATCCTTTCCACGGTCACTGTCTGTCCCCACAGCAAAGCCACCAGCCGGGGTGCTGCCCATCCAGGGCAGGAGGGACACGGGGGCCGTGCTGCTCGGAGACAGCCCGGGCTCACGGCACCCCTTTCCCTGCCATCCCTCCTGGGGGCCTTCGGAGAGGAGGGCAGAGGTGTCCCCAGGCCACACGTGTCCCCTCGGTGCCCCGGCAGGGGTGGGGGCCAGGAGGAGCCGGTCCTGTCAGCCCTGCACTGCCCCAGGGGAGCCGGGGTGGGGGCTCCTCTTGCCGGATCGTAGCCCCCCGGGGAAGGGTCTGGGCCGTGTCGCCTCCCGACCCGCGGCCATTAGAGGTCACTCTGCGGCCACCTCACCACCGGACCCGGCCTCGGACGCGGGTCTGCGGCCGGACGGGGTTCCGAGCGTGGAACTGGAGCTTCCCGAGCACGGCTGGGGGGGCTCAGGGCTGAGGGGGGAGCGGCTGAGGGGCTTGATGCTCACGTGGATGCTTAATCCCCTCTTATCCACCTGCTCTGGCGCTCCTGTTTCTGTACCAAAGCAGGATGCTGCTGTTCCAGGGGGTTGTCCCCATCCGTGTCACCATCCTTGCCCCCGTTACTGTCGCTGTCCCCATCCCCATCTCCATTCCCGACTCCAGCCCCATCGCGTTCCTCACCCCATCTATCTATCCAAATCCACATCCCCATTTGCATTCCCATTCCTGTCCCCATCCCTGTCCCTCACCCGCAGGCAGGGCGGTGGCAGGGTGGTGACAGAGTGACATGCAGGGTGGCAAGGTGGCAGCAGGATGGTAGCAGGATGGTGGCAGGGTGGTGGCAGGGTGGTGGCAAGGTCGTGGGCAGGGTGACAGGCAGGGTGGCGGCACGGAGGTGGCAGGGTGACATCAGCCCTCCCCTCGTCCCTCCTCGCCGAGATCCCCCCGAGCGTGAGGGGCACGGAGGTCAAACCTCGTCACCTGCTGCTCCCGCTGAGCCCGACTGGAGCCGGCCCGACCTGGCAGCTCCCTCCCTGCGGCTGGAAATCACCTTTCCGAGGTACCTCGGTGGCAGAGCCTTCACCCCCCGTGCCACGACCCCGCGTCCTCCTGCGCCACCTGCGCCCCCCGGAGCCCCAGGCTCGGCGCGGGGCCCCCGCACAACCAACCGCCCCCTCCCGCCCCTCCGAGTTCCAGCCCAGAGCTCCAGCTGCCCCCTGCCCGCCGCGCCGCGGGCTCAGGGCAGATGTTGCGGGCTGGCACACACGCGTGGGCCCCCGTGAGCCGAGCGGGGCCGGGCCGGCCCCCATTCCAGCTCTTCCCAGCAGAGCAACTGGTGCAGCCTGGGCCCGGGGAGCGCAGGGAAGGTGGTGTGGGGATGGGCCCGCCAGTCACAGGGCCTGCATCCACCCTGGAGCAGGAGAAGGATGGAGAGAGGGTGGGATGGGGCAGAGCCGAGGGGTTGTTCCTGCGATCCTAAACCTCTGCCGACGCCCCCGGAGGGGCTGGGAGAGGTGGGGAGCAGCGAGGGGCAGGGATCGGGGTGCCCGGATGCCTTAATCCACCCCGGGGCTGCAGGAACGCCCCTGCGCCGGGCGCGGGCGCGGAGCCAGCGATTACCTCCGGGCCCTCTGAGCTCCTTCTCCTCCTTCCCTTCTGGAGCAACACACATTAAGCCAAATCCTCCCGTCACATGGTCTAAAGGCAGAGCGAGGGAATAAGGGCAGGTCAGGAGGTGAACTGGAGGCCACGGATTTGCCACCGGGCAGAGGACCGGGCAGAAACGTGCTCGGCATTTCCCCGTGGATTGAGGGAGTGCGCGCCGTGATTCGCTGTTCCCGTAATCCCGGGGCCGGCAGCGCGCCCGGCGCTGGCACCGGCGCGGAGCGCGGGGCACGCGTGGGGCCGGGATCGCTGCCCTCGCTCCACGCGGGGCACGGCGGGGCTGGCGGCTCCTGCCAGGGCTGCCACCACCGGCCTGACGGGCTCGAAGGGCTCCCTCGCTCGGGGAACGAGCCCAGCCGCTCCGTGGCAGAGGTGGCGTGGTGTCCCCGTGAGGGTGGGACCCCCTGTGAGTGGGGTGTCCCCGGGCAGGTGTGACCCTGTGACCTCCCGTGAGTGAGCGATGTCCCCATGCAGGTGTGACCTCCCCCGTCCCTTCAGCTCGGTGGTGGGACCTGCTCCGAACTCACTGGGGAGGAATGAGGGGGCTCTGCCGAGACAAGACGAGGCAACACCGTTGTGCCTCCCTTGAGGGGTTCCTGCACTGCCCCGCATTCACCCCTAAACCATTGGCAACCAAAACCCCCACCCCGAGCCAGTGTCCTTCCCAGCCCGCCCCAGGGTGTCCCCAGCAGTGTCCGCTCTCTGTAACCCCCTGTGGAGATTTAGTGCCCCACGTAACACCCGCTAAATCCATCCCGCTTCTCCTCCCGCCGTCACGGGTGATCCGGGGGCGGCCGTGAGCTGGTGACGGCACAGCTCGGTGACTGCGGTGGGACTCCGTGCAGGGACCCCCCTGACACTCCTGCTGGTGCCCGAGGCCGCGGGGATGGCCACAGGCCGGGTCACCTCCTGCCCTGTCCCCTGTCGCAGCCGCTGCCCCACATGCGGCTGCCCCCCGTGGCTGCGCGCCAGTGGGGGTGTCCCACCCACTATCGGGGGAGGGGGGAGTTGGTGGCTCCCCGAGCCCCACAGACCTCCCCTCGCCCACGCCAGACCCCCTGTGCCGTGGGAAGCAGGAGGAAGTCCGGGCTCTGCCCTCCTGTGGCTGTGAGGGTGGGCTGGGTCCTGCCTGGCCCCCAGGACCCCTCTCCCCTCTCCTCTGCCCATCCCCCCAAAACCCACGGGGGTCTGTCCCATGGGGGTGCTGGAGCACCCCCAGCCCCAGCACTGCCTGAACGCTGCGGGGGTCCCACTGCTCCTCCTGAGAGCACAGGAGGTTCAAGGGGGTCCCTCGGGGCCCGCCTTGTCCTCCTCGTGTCCCCTGTCGGGGACCCCCAGCCCCAAAGGGGCGGCACCAGTGACCCAGCAGCGGGGAGCAGGGGGGGCTGCAGCCCCCCAGACCAGGATCTGGGGGGTGCCTGGAGTGTGCTACAGGATTCCTGGAGCTGGGATCCCTGAAGGGAACACCCCAGGAGCCGAGATCACAGAGATGAGGAGGAGCAGGGGATCCCAGAAATCGGGGGGCTGGGGGAAAGGAGCCCAGGAGTAGGATTCCAGACGTAGGGATGCTAAAGGAGGAGATTCCAGGAGAGGTGGTGAAGGAGGAAATTCCAGGAGCAAGATCCCAGGAGTAGGATCTGATGAGCAGAGAAGATCCCGGGAGCAGGATCCTGGAATCAGGATCCCAGGAGCAGGGGTGACAGAGTAGATCCCAGAAGCAGGATTGCAGGACTGGGATCCCAAATGCCAGAGGAGGAGATCCCAGGAAGGGGATCCCAGGGGTGGAGTCCCGGGAGTGGGGATAGTAAAAGAGGAGATCCCAGGAATGAGAAGCGATCCGGGGTGCCCGGACCCGCGCCCCACGCGCCGAGGTGGCCCCGCCGCTGCGGACCCGTTTGGGGTGGGGACCCCCGGGGTGGAGGCACTGTCCGGGTCCCCCCGGTGCGGGCGGGTTCGGCCATGGGTGGGGTGTCGGGGCGGCCGTGCCGGGGGGGTTGCGGTCGCGGGGGCCCCTGATTTCGTTTGATTTCGCTTAATTTCGTTTGATTTCGTTTTACCAGAGCGGGCGCGGCGGGGCCGGGCGGGTCGGAACGGGAGGAGCGCTCCTACCCTGGGGAGAGCCCCGGGGGAGTGGGAGCGGCCACGGCACGGGCTGGGGTGTCCCACACCCGTGGAGGGGTGTCCCCCACCCACCCGATCCTGGATCCCCCCGGGCTCCCCGTGACCGCCCGCTCTGCCAATGAAAACGGCGCTACCGGGGGCCCGTGGGGGGCCCGTCTGGGCTGGGCATCCACGGGGGTGTCCCCGAGGACGGTCCCGGGGCAGACAGCCACGCGGGGCCGTGGCGAAAGGACAGCAGCGCTGCCGAGGGGGTACCCACTGCCCCGCGGGGACCCTGCACCTAGCCCACGTACACCCACCCGCACCCAGGCACGATAACACGGTGTCCATGCACACCCACTCGTGCTTGTGCCCGGCTCGGCCACGCTGATCGCTCTAAAAACAACCTACCCACCCAAAGCAACCACCCACGGGAAGGAAGGGAGCCGTGACCGGTCCCACCGTGCCCACGGGCGGCTGCTCCGTGTCCGTGTGTCCGTGCACACTCACACCGGGGCCGGGCACGGTTCCACCACGCTCGTGGACATTTCCTCTGTGTCCCCCCGTGTATTTTTGCACATTTCCCCGTGTCCTTACACGATCCCCTCGTGTTTTCGCACGGCTCTCCCGTCCCAGTGCCCAGTCCCCCCGTGTCACTGCACGTCCCCCCATGTCCGAGCCCCGTGGTTTTGCACGACTCCCTCGTGTCCATGCACGTTTAACCGTGTCTGTCCACAGTTCCCCGTGTCTTCGGAAGACCGTCCCGTGTCCCCCTCGCAGAGTCCCCCCGTGTTTTTGTACGGCTCCCCTGTGCCCCGACACGTTTCCCCGTGTCCACTCACAGCTCCCCGTGTCCGTGCACAGCCCTCCCGTGTATCCCCACCATTCCCCCTGTCCCCGCACAGTCCCTCCGTGTTTTCCCTCGGCTCCTTCGTCTCCTCGGACAGTCCCCCTGTGTCCATACCCAGCCCCCCGTGTATCCACACACCCCCTGTGTCCCCTCACAGTCCTGCCGTATTTTCACTCGGCTCTCCCGTGTCCCCGCGCTGTCTCTCGTTGTACATACGCAGTCCCCCCGTGTCTCTGCACAATCCCCCGTGTTTCTGCACGGTTCCCCCGTGTCCCTGCAGGTTTACCCGTGTCCGTACCCAGCCCCCCGTGTATCCTCACACTCGCCCCGTGTCCGTCCACAACCCCCCGTGTCCCTGCACAGTCCCCCTGTATCCCCGTACAATCCCCCCTTTTTTTCGCACAGTTCCCCATGTCCCCTCACTGTCCCCCCGTGTTTTCGTACGGCTCCCCCGTGTCTCTTTGTAGCCCCCCCAGTATCCCCGCACAGTCCCCCCGTGTCCCCGCACAGTCCCCCCGTGTCCCCACACAGTCCGCCCCTGTTCCCACACAGTCCCCCCGTGTCCCCGCACAGTCCCCCTGTGTCCCCACGCAGTCCCCCCTTGTCCCCAAACAGTCCGCCCGTGTCCCCGCACAGTCCCCCCGTGTCCCCACACAGTCCGCCCCTGCTCCCACACAGTCCCCCCGTGTCCCCGCACAGTCCCCCGTGTCCCCACACAGTCCGCCCCTGTTCCCACACAGTCCCCCCGTGTCCCCACACAGTCCGCTCCTGTCCCCACAGAGTCCCCCCGTTCCCCCCAAGGCCCCGCACCGTTACCGGGCTCCGCTGCGCTCTCCCGGCCCGGGCCCGGCCGCGACCTCGCTGCTCCGGCCCCGAGACCCTCGGCGGGTCCCCCACCCGGGAGCACCGGGCCGGGCTGGGGGTCTCCCGGGGCAGCCGTTCCTTCGCGGGGAAGGGAAAGAGCAGGAGGAGAAGGAGGGGAGGGTCCCCCCCGGTGCCCCCCAAGCAACCCTTGGTGTCAGCCCAGCGGGCCGGGACTCACCGGGGGCGGCCGGTTCGGGGTCGGGGGAAGCTCCGGCTCCGCTCCCGGCGGACACCGCACCTCCCGCAGCCGGGCCCGGGGCCGAGTCGAGCCCACCGAGCCGAGCCGAGCCGAGCCGGGCGGGCACTCACCGGCCTGGCCTTACCTCCATCTCAGGGGGAACGGGAGCACCGGGGATGCGGGCCCGGGGCGCTCTGGGCGGCGGATCAGGCTGCAAAAGAGGAAAATAAAGGAAATATGTGTTTTTTCTCTCCATCCCGGAGCGGCGGGAAGGCGGGGGTTGGAGCGGGGCGGCGGCTCGGGACGGCCCCGGCTCGGCAGGGCCGGCAGCGGGGCCGGAGCGCTGGGAACGGGGATGCTCCGGGAGAGCGCGGCCGCTCCCACCCCGGGCCGGGCTTCCCTAGGCTGGGTCTGCTCCGCACGGCCCCGGGAGCGAGAAAAAATTGGGATACCGATAATAATAATAGTACCAATAAATAGTACAAATAGCACTAATAGCAATAGCACTAATACCAATCGTACTAATACCAATAGTAATGCTACAAATAATAGTAACACTACTAGTGACATTAATACCTCTAATATTAATACTAATTACAACAACAACAACGGTAACAACGCCACCAAAACAAACCCAACAACAACAATAATGATACAATAAAGTGGACATTTTTAAAATTACTATTATTATTATTATTTATTTGTTTGTTTTTTCTGAGGACCCGGCTTCGCTCTCAGCCTGCAGAGCAGCGCGGATCCCCTCGCCTCCCCTTCCCGGCAGCGGCAGAGACGGTTCTCACCAGGCATTTCCCTTTCCCTGCTTCCACTTCCCCCGAAGCAAATCCCTTCCCGTTGTTGTTAACGCTAATCGCAGGGATAACGGGAAAAAATAGCAGGAAGGGAATGGGATCCGTGTGGAGGCGGCGGGGGCCGAGCTGGAACCGGGGGCCGAGCGGGCGGCAGGGCCGCTTCTCTCCCGGTCGTACCGCGGCCTCAGCCGCCGCTCGGGGCCGGGGCTCGGCAGAGGGAGGATATTTCGTTCCAGCAGCTCCCGGTCGGCGGCTGTTCCCCCTTTCCCGGCGGGACCGGCCCGCAGGTCTCCCCACGCGTGACCACCGGGCATCGCCTCTGCACGGTCCGGGGGGCTTGGGGCCGCAGGGTGGGGTGGGTTGGGATTATTTTTCCTGATTTTCGTTAAAAATCCTTTGCCGGTGTCACGTCCACGGCCGGGCCCGGTGGCGCGGCAGAGCGGAGCCCGGCTGCGCGGCCCCGGCCCGGCCTTGCCACAGCTCCGACAGAGGGAACCGGGAGAAGGGAACGGGGAACCCGGAGCGGGAAACCAGCTACGGCTTCCAGTACCTACCCCGAACCAGCGGCCCCGTCCCACCGCCCCTCTCTCGCCCCTCCGGGCCCCGCAGAACCGGGGGTGCGGGCCAGGGCCACCGGCCCTCGGCGGGACCCGTCCTCCACGGCCTGGCTCCCCGTGCGCTCCCCGTTCGGCCTTTTTCGTTTGCTTTTTTTCCTTTCCTTTCCCCCCCTTTTTATATTATTCCTTTCCTTTTACTTCCTTTATTCCTATGACTTTATTTTTCCCTTTTATTTTATTTTTGCCCCTAATCTGTTCTCCCCCGCTCCGCGCTGCTTCGCTTATTCCAGGGACGGGCACAGGCCGCCACAGCCACGGACACTCGGGTCCCACGCCAGCCCAAGGCCTTGAATTCCCGGGTGCTGGCAGACTCCCGAACTGGGCACTGCCCGTCTCGGTCGGGCTCTTTCCCGGTGCACTGGGCCGGACCCAGACCCCGGCGGGCCCCCCACCCCGGGCGGTGCCCGGTGCCGGGCTGCGGGAGCGACGGGGAGCGGGCGGGTGTCGGGGGATGCAAATTCTCTGGGGCGCTTGGGTTAACAGTTAATTTACTGATTTTTAATCCACCAGCACTGCAAGGGTTTCTATTTCAGGGGATCCGGGGGGTAACGGGTAGGAAGGGGGCCGCCCCCGCCTGTTCCGGGGACACATCGCCGCCGCTTTTCCGCCGGGTTTTGCCCCGTTGCAGAGAGCGGCGGAACGGAGTCCCCCGAGGCGGGAGAGTGCTCGGGAACCCCCACACACTTCCCCGCCGGGGTCCGTCAGCCCCAGCTGGGCACCGGGAGCCGCCTCCCTCGGTCCCGGTGTCGGTGTCGCCACCGCTGTCGGGAGCGGCTGTGCCGCTTAACGGGGATTCCAGGGCTCCCCCGCAGCCCCATCCCGGGGAGGCAGTGGCGTAATTGGGCACCCTCGGACTACCGGGCTGCGGGGCACCGTGGGGAAGAGGGAAGGGAGCCCTCCGAGCCCCCGCCCGGCCCGGGGAGGGGCAGAGCGGAGGGGGATATTTTTTATTCGTTTACACCTCGGCTGGCCCTTCCCTGGCCTGGCGGGGATCCCCGTGGCGGAGCCCCCCGGGAAGGTGGCACCCCCGCCGCGGGAGCTGCCGCCGCCGCCGAGGCCGGGCAGCCGCCGCTCCCGGGGTTCTTTGTTTACCAATCGGTGTCACGGAACGGGAGAGCAGGAAATTGCGTCTGTACCGGGCTGTTAATTTAAAAGCGGTCCTTTTCTCCCCCCGGCCGCTCCCCGGCGCGGCGGGGGCTCTGCCGCCCGCTCCCGGCTCCGGCGGCGGCCGGGGATGCGCAGCCGAGCGCGGCGGCGGGGGAGGGCCGGGCCGGAGGAATAAGGACCCGGCTTCTTCCCCGGTCCCACCCCCGGCCGCTTCCTCCGCAGCTCCCTCCCCTCGGCCTCCCCTTCCCCTCCCGCTCCCCACTCCCCTAAAATCATCCCCCCATCTCCCGGTATTGATTTCCCGCACGCGAATCCCAGCGCAGCGCGGCGAGCACGGGCACTGGCGGCTCCGTCGCCCGCTCCCGCCGCTTCCCGCCGGGACCGGGACCGGGACCCGCACCGGGACCGGCGCCCCATGGAAGGGCAGCGGCTGCGGCCGGAGCGCCTGAAGTTTGCCTGGAGCGAGGTGCCGCGGGAGGTGGAGCTGGGGAGGGGGCGCGGGGGGGGCTCAGCCTCCTGTCAAAGTTCTAAACTCCTTTTTCCCCCCCCTCGCACCCTCTCGGGACGCCCCGATGGGTCCCCGCCACCCTCCCCACCGCGGTACCACCCCCGGCCGGTGGAGCGGGGAGGGGGCGCGCTTTAAATGCCGTCCCCGGGTGGGAGCGGGCGAGAGGGAGGCGACGGCCCCCGGCGGTCCCGGCCATGGGGGTGAGCTGGGGCTCCGAGCCCCGGGGGGGCCGTGGAGGGGCGGGAGGGGAAGGGGTCTGGGGAGGGGGCTCCCTCCCATCCCCCCCGCCTAGTCTTGCCTCCTGTCTCCCTCTCCCCGTCTCTCTCTCTCCCTCCTGATGTTTGATCCCGCCGCGGCTCCCGCAGGGATGAGCGATGGAGGGGCCGAGCCCGGCGGGAGCCCCGTGCTGCTGGCCGAGCCCGCAGCCACCGGGCGGGCCCGGGAGAAGGCGCCGACCCGGGCGGAGCTGGAGAGCGCCCTGCGCGGCGGCGGCGGAGGCGGCGGCGGCTTCAAGGACATCCCTGGAACGTCGGCGGTCAGCCCCGGCTCCTCCAAGGAGTGCGCCCCGGACACCGAGAGCCCGTCGGGGACCGGCGAGGCGGATTACTGCCGCCGCATCCTGGTGCGAGGTACGGGCAGGGTCCCCGCTCCCGGCTACCGTTCCCCGCTTCCCCCTCCGGGAGTTCCCGCTTCGAGGATGGGGAATCCCCGGCACCGCTTCCAGCGCATCCCGGGCGCTGCCCGGCTGCGTGCTCCGATCTCCCGGCCCCGCCGCTTCCCCCGGCTTCGCTCCGTGCAGCACGGACCGGGCCCGCTGCCCCAGCCCTGCTCCGCCGGGAGCGGGCTCCGAGCGGAGCCGTGCGTGCCCGGCGGGGTCCGGGGAAACAGGCGAGGGGTCACAGACCCCCGGGCCGGCCGAGCCCCGCGGGGACGCGCGGGCGGCGGGAGAGGGGGGACACATCGCGTTTGAAGCGATGTCGCAGGAGAAAAGCGTCACGTAGCGGCGGCGGGTGAGGGGGGGAGTATTTTTTTTTTTCCCCTTTATAATATCCCCGACTCGGCCGGGACTGGGGCACGGCGGGACCCGGAGCCGCCGCGTCCCGCATCCCACATCCCGGATCCCGCCCTGTCGCCCGCGCTCAGTCCCCGCCGGCCCGGGGCTCGCCGGGGCCAGTCTGGCTTGTGGCGAACCCCGAGAAGTTTGGGGCGCCTCGGTGCGGCTGCGACAGGCGGGCGGGGACCGAGCGCTCCTCGGCTCGGGGCTCCCGCGGCTCCGGGGATGGTCATCTTTCCCCCCGCTCCCTCCGCGGCTCCCGGAGCCCGGAGCAGCTCGGCGGCCGCTTGGCGATCAGGGCTGAGGCCTCCCGGTCCCCAGCCCAGCGCTCGGGCAGGGCGGCGTGGACCGGAGCCGCGACCGTGACCTCCGTCCTCACCGCCCCGGGGGCGGCGCGGACCGGAGCCGAGTCCCCGTTCGATCGCCATCCCGGGCCGGGCATCCCGGCAAACGGCCCCGCCGCTCCCCGGAGCCTCTTCGCGGCTGTCGCGATGGGCACCTTTCGCTGACAGCTCGACTGTCGCAGTCCGAGCCCTCCGAGCCCTCCCCGGGCAACTCGGCGGGGCAGCGGGCAGCGTTCGGGGGCCGAGCCCGAGGGTCCCGCCCGGGGTATCCCCGCATCCTGGGGGTCGCCGAGCCGGGCCGCCGCCTTTCCCACCGGGGTCAGGCCGGGGTCAGACCTCTCCTCCGCCAGTTTCAGTCCTACTGAGGCCGCCCCAAAGGTCCCGGGGCTGGGAGCGGGGCGGGGGTCGGTACCCAGGCCCGGGGCAGGGTCCCCGCTGCCCCCGACCCCAGAGACCCTCACCCGGGAGCGCTCGGTCTCACCATCTTACTGCAGCTGCCACGGTGCGGACAAAATGGTGGCGGGGAGAATCGCCGCAAATAACCGGGAACGGAGCCGAAATGAAGCGGGGGGGGACGTAGTGGGGACAGCCGGTGTGCAGGGCCACGGACCCACCGGTCCCCGCCCGCCCCTGGCCGGGGTCCCTCAGCCGGGCAGGGTCAGGGCCGAGCATCGGCCAGGCCCGGGCAGAGCTCCAGGTCGGGTTTATGCAAAGTGGGAGGTTAAAATATTTATTCTTATATTTTTTAAACGCACTTTTCAGTATTTTTAATTCCACCCTCGCCACCAACCCCGGGGACGGGGCCACATCGCCCCTCACCAGCCCCGACCCCTATGCGGGTCGGCAGCCGCGGAGCTGCCGCCCACGCCGCTCCAGCCTCGGCGTTCGCCCGCGGTGCCTTCGGTGAGGACAGGAGTCCTGGGCAGCCTCCCTCTCGGGGTCTCGGTCCGCTCCCTGGCACAGCTCGGTACCGGGGACGGGGCCGTTTCGCCTGCCGGCATCCCCGTCTCGTCGGGCCGGTGGGTCCCGGCCACCCGCGGGTCGTTTTTCCCGGGGATAGCCGGGATAAGGGCTCGGCGGTGGAGGGAGCCGGGCAGCACCGGGGCCGCTCCCGCTGCCAGCGCGGCCGCTGCAGCCCCGGGGGCGGCTGGGCGGGGTGGGGGGCACTTCGGAGTGTTCCCCCCCTGCCTCCCGGTCACCTCCCGGGGCTGCCCCGGCGCTGGGCCCGGGGGTCGCAGACCACAGGGCGGGCCCCCGATGGTATGTGGGGTGCACTAAGAAGGGCTACGGGTTTCTGTGCCTCTCAGTGTGTCTCGAGGTGCCACCATGGCCACCCCATGTCACGGAGAGGGACTGGAAAGACGTGTTGAGGGCTGGCAGGGTGAGTGGGAGCCCCAAAATGTCCTGGAAGCTGCGCTGATACAGAAACCCTCATGCACAGTGAGGTGTGTGGGATGTCCCTCTGCCAGGGAGAGGTGACCCTGTGCCCACATGGGTGTTCATGAAATGTCCCTGTGCCAGGTAGAGGTGTCCCTGTGGACATGGATGTGTGTGGGGTGTCCCTGTGCCAGAGAGAGGTGTCCCTGTGGATATGAGTGCATGTGGCATGTCCCTGTGCCAGGGAGAGGTGTGCCCTGTGCCCACGGGTGTCCTGTGCTATTTTGGGGGATTTCAGTCCCAGACCTTGTCCCAGATCCGCTTCTGTCAGGTGTATCCCGGTCCCCAAGATCAGGGCGTGCCACCAGGGCCCCGCTGGTGAGGCCGAGGGCTGCAGGAGCCCCCCGGGCAGCCAGGCAGGACCTGGCGGGTGTTGAGGGTCCGGGATCCAGCAGCTGATGGGGAAGGCTCTCCAGAGGGGGTCCCACAGGCAGGGTGGTGCTGTACCCTTCCTGGCATGGGGGGACGGCCATGGACCCCCAAAACCCGCAGCGGGGAAGGTCTGTGATGCCCAACAGGTTTTGGGGCTGCGAGGGTTTTGGGGGCGAAGGGTTTGCCTCTCCTGTGCCGAGCTGGCACCGTGGGCCGTGCCCCTTCCTTCCCTTCCTCCCCACGGTGCTGCTCCCCCCGCCCCGGCCCAGCTGCCGGGGGGATAACAATAAATAATGCCCGAGCGATGCCGGCGCGGCGAGGGCGGGGGGCAGAGCTGCAGCTGCGCTCCGAGCCACCAGCCCCGGCTGTTGTTGTGCCGTGGCCCCGGCGTGGGCACGGGCATGGGCACGGGCGTGCGGACGTGGGCTGGGCATCGTCTCTGCCACCGCTCTCCCCTCACAAAATGGTTCCCGGGCTGGTGGCCCGATCCCACTGGAAAAGCCGCCGATTCGCCGACAACCCCTTTCCTTTCCCGCTTCCCCATGCCCACCCGTGGGGTGTGGGGTGTGGATCTGGTCCCACCAGATTCTCTCCCTCCCACCCTGGTTGTCCCCAGGCCCCAGTGAGTCTTTTGGTGCTGCGGTCCCGCCCGGAGCCAGCGTGGCCCTGCCGGGATGGCACCTCTGGATGTGGTGGGAAAATGGCTTCGGGAGCGGGGTCCCTCTCCCACATCTCCCAAATCTGTGCCTGCTCCCCACTCCCACCATCCCCATGCCAGATCCGCCACCCCCACACCAGTTCATTTGCCCTCATCCCAGGCTCTGCCAGTGCTATGCCGGTTACACCATCCCCATTCCAGCTCCACCATCCCCATTCCAGCTCCACCATTCCCATCCCAGCTCTGCTATCCCCACCCCAGCTCTTTCATCCTCATCCCTGCTCTGCCATCCCTATCCCAGCTCTCCTGTCCCCACCCGAGCTCTGCTGTGCCCATCCCCTCTCCGTCACCCCTTCCCAGGCTTCTCCTGGCTGTTTTCCCGCTCCCTACCCCAGCACTTTTCTAATCCCTTCCCGTCTGAGTCAACCGGAGGGAGGGAAGGTCATTGACCTCCAGCCAGGGCTGCTGTGGAGCCTCCGGCCTTGGGAACCAGCACCCCAAAATCAGGGCCTGGCATGGGGCTGTTCCCTGGAGAGACTTCCATGACTGGTTCTTAACCCTCTGGAAAAGGCACAGGGCAGACACAGGGAGCTCTGTGGTCAGGGCTCACCCAAACCAGTTTGCCACTGGTGTTACTGGAGCTCGAGGAGGGTCAGCACGGGGGGTTTGGGGTCTGGCAGGACCCAGTGGGTGATTTCCAAGGCTCCTGTTAATTCCTGGTGCCAGAGCTGGGAGCACCACGAGTGCCACGGCACAGCCCTCGGAGCCGGGACAGGCTCCTGGCGCTCAGGGCTCTGTGGGTTTTTTGGGAGAGCTGGTCCTTTGCCAGTGGAGGGTAAAGCTACGGCAGCTCCTTCAGGGCAGCCACGAGCCACATCCCACGTGGATGGAGCTGATGGGGGAGTTAAACCCTCCGGCTTTTGTTTCCCTGGACAGTCTCAACCTTTCCCAGCCTTGTAAAATTCGCTGCTGGAACAGCTCGGGGCCACAGCACTTCCGAAATGGTCCTTTGATAGCAAACTGCCCCAAAATGGGAGCTGCTGCTTTCCAAGGGAACATTCCTTCCGTGAGAATAATTCTGGAGAGAAGGGAATTGTAACAGAGGTAATTTTTTCCAATATTCCCAAGGAAGGACAAAAACAAAAAATAACATATATTTTTTAATTAAACAAACCTTTAATTCGAATTCTTCCTTGGTATAAATCTGTTTTTTGCTCCTGGCTTTCCCAGCTGTTATTTCCGGAATGAAATGTTCTGTTTCCCTAAAAAACTTTAGGATTTCTATTTATGTCTAAAAGCCCCATAATTTATGGAGATTTGTTGTCGTTCCCTGGATATTTATAAACTTGCAGCGTTTGGTGCCAGAGGGGAGAACCAAACTATGGGATGGTGCCTGTTCAGCTCCAGCTTGTGGGATTTTCATGGATATTCTGCGTCCAGCCCCGACACTCGGGGCGGCACCAGCCCTGACGATGCAGCCGGTCTTTAATTCAATTTAATTAACTTTTCCTCTCCCAACAACTGGGCCTTTTTGGACCAGTTCCACCAGTCCCTGGAGAGGCTTTTCCTGATGGCTTTTCCTGCTCCCACCACAGATGCCAAAGGGACGATCCGGGAGATCGTGCTGCCCAAGGGGCTGGACCTGGACCGGCCCAAGCGCACACGGACGTCCTTCACGGCGGAGCAGCTCTACCGCCTGGAGCTGGAATTCCAGCGCTGCCAGTACGTGGTGGGCAGGGAGAGGACGGAGTTAGCGCGGCAGCTCAACCTCTCCGAGACCCAGGTAAGGCTGGGGGGCTCCCCCAGGCCACGGTCCACGACCCCGTGGCGGGGCCAGAGTTTGGGGGAGGGATGGGGGGGACGCTGCGCTGCTCCAGGGGAACGGTTCTCCTCCATCCCGTTCTCCCAAGCCCAAGGATTGGCTGGTTTAGGGGTGGGGACACGAGGGGCAGCTCTGGGGGGGTCTGCAGGGACCCCCCGCCAGGCAGCAACACCCCGGAGGGTCCAGCAGAGGGTCAAGGCCAGGTTGGACAGGGCTTGGATCTGCCTGGGCTGGTGGAAAGTGTTTCTGGGTGGAGCTGGACGGGCTTTAAGGGCCCTTCCAACCCAAACCATTCCATGATCCTATGAAAGCGGGGAAGAGGAAAGAGCAGGAGGGTGTCAGTGGGGAGCTGAGGTCCTCAGGCAGCCCCCACAGTGGGGTGGGACGTCGTGGGTGCCGTTGGGGTCGGGCTGTGTCCAAGCTGGTGGGTCCCGCACAGACCCTACACCTGCCGCTCCCCAATCCCAGCGGGATGGGGATCCACTGGGGCTTTTCCCTGTGGAACAGTGGCCTGGCACGTCTTCTCCATCACCTCCCTGTGCAGATCTTCGGGGATGGGGAGGGATTTTCCCGGTTTTCCCTCGTTGTGGTGTGGGGAGATGCGGTCGAGCGGAGCGGGAGGGGCTGTGCGGCGCGCCGAGGGTGGTGCATCCAGTGAGGCTGAGGTGGCTTTGGCTTAGAGACTTATGACAAAATAATGAAATAATAATAATAATAATAAATAAATCAAATTAAATCATATTAATAACAACAACAACAACAATACTGTAGTGCAGAACAGCCAGGTCCGCCCCTTCCCTGCCCAGTCCGGCGCAGCGGGAGTCGGTGACACAGTTCCATCAATTCACACGGGCAATAATTCCAATTTTTCCAACCCTTTTGTGGAACAAACCCGTCCTGGGTGTTGGTAGCCGAGCCCATGGCTCCAAGCTCCCGCTGTGTGCCGAGGGGGCTGATTCTGGGGGGACTGTGTCGCTGTGTGGTGTTCTGGCACTGGGTGCGCGGTGTTTTGGTAAGGAAGAGGATTTGGAGCGGGAGGATTTTTTGGTGGCTGTGCCATGGTTGGGAGCAGTGTCCCTGCTTCCTGGGATCCCTCTTCCTGGGATGCCAGTGTCACCTCCACGGAGCTGGGAGTGGCACGAGTGGGCTTGGCCGTGCCATGCCAAGGGAAGGAAGGGCTTTGTCTCCCCAACACAGGCAGCTGGTGAGGGGTCCCTCTTCCTGGAGTCGCTCTTTCTGGGGTCCCTCTTCCCAGGATCTCTCTTCCCAGGCTCCCAGTGTCACCTCCATGGAGCAGGGAGGGTCACAGGTGGGCTTGGCCGTGCCACGCTGCAGGAAGAGCTTTGTCTCCCTGGCATGGGCAGCATCTTCTTGGGGTCTCTCTTCTTGGGGTTCCTCTCCAGGGATCCCAGTGTCACTTCCACAAAGTCAAGAGGGGCTGTGGAATAGGAGCAAAGCATCCCAGTGATCTGGGAGCTGCAGGGGGGTGCCTCTTCCCAGGGTCCCAGTGTCACCTCCACAGAGCCAGGAGTAGCAAGAGTGGGCTTGTTCGTGCCATGATGGGGAAAGCTTTGTGTCCCCAGCATGGGCAGCCAGTGTGGGATCCCTCTTCCCGAGCTCTCTCTTCCCAGGATCCCTCTTCCTGGCGTCCCAGTGTCACCTCCACGGAGCTGGGAGTGACACAGGTGGGCTTGGCCGTGCCATGCCAGGGAAAGGGCTTTGTCTCCCGTCATGGGCAGCTGGCATGGGGTCCCTCTTCCTGGGGCCCCTCTTCCCAGGGTCGCTCTTCCCGGGGCCCCTCTTCCAGGGGTCCCCGTGCCAGCTCCATGGAGCTGGGATGGACACGGGTGGGTTTGGCTGGGCCACGGGGGGAAGAGCTTTGTCCCCATGCCATGGGGGGATGAGGGACACGGGCAGGGTATTGGCTGCCACAGCCCGGGGCTGGGAGGGTGCAGCCTCTCCACAGGGACTGGATTTTCCTCCTTTCCCGCTGTTAGGTGCCTCATTGCTGCCTTCATCCCCCGGTGAGAAACATCCCCCCCTCCGCCGGCCGGCGCTGCCTCCTCCCCTCCCTCCTTCCCGCACCCTCTTTTCTCCTTCAGCTCTGTCTTTTTTAATCCCTTTCTGTGCTTTTCACACCATTTCCTGCCCTGCAGCAAGTTCCCAGTTGTACCTTCCCGGCTCCCCCGGCTGCCAGTCCCTCCCCAGCCACTGCCATCCCCAGGGATCCTCGTTCCAGGCTCCCTGCCCGGCTCCCTCCTCCTCTCCCTCAGTGGGGTGCAGCCCCCCCGGGGATGGGTTCAGGCTCTCTGTACACTCAGGTGTCCTCCCCGCCTAGTCCCTGGCTGTTCCTGGCCGGCAGGTTTCCCCAGGCATTCCAAGAGCTCGGTGACAAAGTTTTCCGAGACCCCTCGAGTCTGGAGGGCGCTGGTCCCTTCTGGATGTGGCCTGGAGAGGGATAGTCACCACCAGCCCCTCCTGTCCCACCCAGCTCACCCACCAGACAGGGATAAATCCATCTTTTGCAGCAAGCCGAGTGTTTTGGGTACTTCTGGTGATTTCCCTCCCAGTGTTATGCCAGAGCAAATCCTAGGATTTAGGGTCGCTCATGATTTAATGGCTTAATTAATTGATCAGGTGTTTTGGTGGAGGGTCCCAACCAGCAGCACCTCATGGCTGGTTTTTGGTTGGCACTGGAGGTTGGGACAGCAGGATGGATCCTTTCCAGCCCCTCGCTGGGTTATATTTTGATTCCAAGGTCAGGAACCCGCTCCTGGTTTCTCTCTGTGCCGGGACCCCTGGATGAGATGGGAGCCCCCTGTGTCCCAGCACGGGAGGGACGAAGGAAGGGGCCACCAGGGATGGGGGTTTTGTGCCTGGGAATGTTTGAGGGGCACGGAATGATTCATCCCTGCGAGGAGGGAGCGCTGCAAACCCTGTGATGAGATGGGAAGAGACGCGATGTCAGCGCAGCTGGAGAGCGGCAGCCGAGCATTCCCGGCAGCATCCCGAGACACCCTGCCAGGGAAAGGCCTTTTTGGGCTCTCACTTCACTTCCCTGGCCCCTGATCCTGCTGTTCCACAGGGTTCGAGGCAGGAGGATCTCACTGCCCGTGCAGGGGAGCCGGGATGGGACAGGAAGGAGGCGATTCCGGCTTTTTTGGAACTGGATCCACACCCGGGGGGGGGGAATCAGCCACGGAGAGAGTGGGATCACCCAGGGGAGAGGGGGATCACCCAGAGGAGAGGGGAGGATCAGCCAGAGGAGAGGGGGATCACCCAGGGGAGAGGGGAGGATCAGCCAGAGGAGAGGGGGATCACCCGGGGGAGAGGGGAGGATCAGCCAGAGGAGAGAGGATCACCCGGGGGAGAGTGGGATCACCCAGGGGAGACAGGAATCACCCTAAAGTGAGGCAGGATCATCCCGGGAGAGGGGGAATTGCTCAGAGGAGAGGGGGGATCAGCCAAGGGAGAGGGGAAGTCACCCAAGGGAGACAGGAATCACCCAGAGGGGAGGCGAGGATCATCCAGGGAAAGGGAGGGAATTTCAGAGCCACTCATGCTCAGGCCAGGATGCTTCTGCCTGCCCAGGGAATTCAGCTCCTCCCCCAGTGATCCCTGTACCTGTTCTCCCAACGGCCTCTGTGCTTTTCCTAATTAATCCATGGACACGATCAGCGTTACATGGGTTTAATTAACCCGGAGAATATTTTCACTGGAGAATATTTTCCTGGAGATGTGGAGGTGCCGGCGGCTGCGTTCCCGGCGAGCCCTCGGGTCCCTGGGATGAGCGGGGCGGGGTGGCCCCAGCCCATCCCAAATTCAGAGCGCAGCAGTGTCCGTGTGTCCCGCATCCGGCTTTCTCCGGGAGACTCGACCCGACCATCGGGGGAAAAGTGCCCCTTCTTAGTGTCATTAAGGGATCGAAAGCGCCAGGCGGGGCAGGCAGAAGGACCCCGGGGGGATGGCGGAGGGGGATAATTCCCACAAATCCCTCATCAGGAGGGATGGGATGGACTGGCTGAGGGGATTTGCTCTCTGGGTCAGGAGTTCAAAGCCAGGCTCAGGTTCAAGTGACCCGGTGTATTTTCCAGCTCTCCCTGCCCTCCTTAGAGCGGGGACAGGACTGGGACACCTCAGACACCGCACAAGGACGGGCTCTGAGCCTTGTCCCGGTGCCAGGAGACAGCTCCTCCCTTCCCAGGGACTGCAGCTTGGGGTTGGACAGGGCTGGCCCCGCTCGAGGAGATGGTGCCTGGGAGCACTGCTGGGAACTCCTGGGAAACTCTGGGATGGGGCACAGAGTGTGCAGGGGTCAGTGGGGCACTTCCAGGAAAAGTTCAGGTTGGATATTGGGAAAACTCCTTGCTGCAAAGGGCTGTCCAGCCCTGGCACAGCTGCCCAGGGCAGTGGTGGGGACCCCGTTCCTGGAGGGATTTAACAGCCCTGTGGATGTGGCACTTGGGGACACGGGTCAGTGGTGGCCTTGGCAGCGCTGGGGGAATGCTGGACCCGGTGACCTCAGAGGGCTTTTCCAACGTGAATGATTCAGTGATTCCATGATTCCTGCCTGCCTGGCTGTACGTCCGTGGGACTCCCCCGGAGTTCCCCTGGCTGGGATGGGCTCCATCCAGACCTTCCTGGGGACAATCTCCTGGGCCATCCCGGTGGAGGTTTGGGCTCCTGCAGCTCCATCACTGCCCCAGCAACCCCCGGAGCATCCTGTGACCCCCAACACAGAGCAAAACGTGTGTGAGGAGCAGCTGAGGCAGGGGAGGGGTGGGAGGGTCTATTTATAGCCTGGCAATTAAGATGATGCTGTTAAAAATTAATCTCACCTCAGGTTAACAACTCTCAGTCCCTGCAGCGAGAGAACAAGGGAGCAGGGGGTGATGCTGGCACAGGATTCCTCTCCCGAGGGGAGGAGCAGGGAAGCTGAGGGCAGGAGGAGGATGTGGGAGTCACCTGGAGCCTGAGCACCCCCCGAGCCCCATCTCTGCCTGCCCTGGGACACGGTGGAGGCTGAAAGAGCCCACACCACTGGAGTGTCCCCTCCCTGTGCTCGGCCACCCCCGCCACATCTCTGGGCCAACAGGTGATTTTTAAACTGCCAGAGAGCAGGGTTAGATGGGATTTGTGGAAGGAATTGCTGGCTGGGAGGGTGGTGAGGCCCTGGCCCAGGTTGGGCAGAGAAGCTGTGGCTGCCCCTGGATTCCTGGAAGTGTCCAAGGCCAGGTGGGAGCACCCTGGGCTGGTGGAAGGTGTCCCTGCCCATGGAACAAGAGCTTTAAGGTTCCTTCCAACCCAAACCAGTTTGGGATTCTGTGATTCAGTCTTTGATTTCTGAGGAGGCCTCCGGCCATCCCCCCATCCATCCCTCCATCCATCCCTCCATCCATCCCTCCGTCCCTCTCTCCCATCTCTCCTGGTGGGTGTTTTTCCGGAGGGACTGGACTGGCCCATGGAGCAGAAGCCCGCCCTGTTTCCCTGGAACCATTCTCTGACCCACCTCCTCAAGGACTCTGGGATACTCCAAGGGACATGGGGACAGGCTCTGGGGACAGTGTCCTGCTGCCAAAACCTTGGACACGGGTGGCCGTGGGGACAGCAGCCTGAGTGACCCCACGCTGCGTGACTGCCGGGTCGGGTCCAGGCGCTGCCGGCACCGGGAGGGGAGGGGGTCCCGTGTCCCATTACCCACCAGCGATGCCCAGGGCCACCCTGGGAGCGGCTGGGTGCCCTTCCCACCTGCCAACCTGCGTCAGAGCTCGTCTGTGGAGAGAACAGCCCACGTGGCCCAGCTAATCCCGGCCCCTCCTCACCGCAGGGACATGGGGGGGTCACCCTGGGGCCATGGGGCCCTGCTCAGTGGGACCCCACAGGGGCAGGACGGGGCTGGCACAGCCCCCCCAGTCCTCAGGGATGCACCTTCGGGGCGTTTGGGTGCCAAAAGGGAGCTAGGGGAGCGGGTTTGGGCTGGGAGCACCGGCCTCGCGGTGGGGATTGGGGAACACTCCCAAAGAGGAGAGACAGGGGACAAAGGGACCTCCGGGACATTGGGCTCTGCCACGGGACAGCTGCCCCAGGAGGAGTTGGGTGTGAGGTACCCCGAAATGCCTGGGTGGCTCTGCAGCTCCCCAGGCTCAGCTGGCACCGAGGGAAGTGACTGATGGAAATAAACGGGAAAGAAGTAGCTGGGATTTTTAGCGTTGAGTGTTTTCAGTCAAAAATGTCCCCCAATTTCAGAATTTGTGATGGAAAAACTCTGTTCTCAATGACTCAGGAGATCTCCAGGGCTTCCTCAGCATCCTCCAAATGCATAGGATTTCAATATTTTCCCAAAAATGGTGGAAATTGGCTCTGGTGATGGTTTTGGAGCTGGTCCCGATGCTGGGGCAGGAACCCCAAAGGCCCGAACACCCACCCACACCCCCTGCCTGGGTGGGGGTGTCTCTGCCAGGGTGGTGTCTCCCACCCATCCCAGCACTTCCTGAAGCCCCAGGAAATGGGGGAATTCACCCTCCAGGCTTTGCCGGTGCCTCCAAGAGCAGCGGTTGCCTCTGCCCAATTTCAGGTGTGTCCGAGGGTGGCCCCTCAGGGTCACCTTGCCCTGGGACCCCCAGGCTGTGTGGGGGAGGATGTGTCCCCCCACCAGACCTGCCTGCAGAGCCCAGCCCCAAACTTGACCTCCCTCCCTGCTCCTTCATCCAGATTTTCTGTTTCCAAAGGGTGCCGGAGGACCCCAGAGGTTCCTTGGTCATAAAGTGGAAAATATCCCAGATTCTGAAGTAGAAGCAGGACATTTTTGGATGGAATTTCGGATCAGTGGAGGGGAAGGGGCTGGGATGAGATCCTGGCCAAGGGCACAGCCAGCTCCTGGTGGACTGGGGACAAAATTCCACCCTGTCTGTCCCCACGGTGCAGGTGGAGCTCGGTGTGGCTGCAACCACGTTCCCAAATGTGCCTTTCGGGGACGGTGGCAGAGTTTGGGGTGGGGGTGCAGTGGGGTGTCCCAAGGTGGGGTCAGGGCCCAGAGGGGCCGGAGGGGGAGCAGATGGGGTGGATCCATCCCCGGGGAGAGGCAGAGGGCTCACGGAGCCGTTCCGAAGCCGTGGGTTCAGGCAGTGATCCCGGCTTACACAATGTGCCGAGCCCCACTGGGAGTGGAGGGAGGATGAGGAGGATGAGGAGGAGGAAGGTGCCAGCCACCATGGCGGTGTGTCGGGCCGGGCCCCAGGGTGCCCTGCGCCGCGGTGGGTGTCAGCTGATGGCGGTGGGGAGCTAATCCCGCAAGGAAATGGCCCCGTTCTGGAGCCAGGAATAGCGTGGGATGGCGGCTGCGGGGGCCACACGTGAGCGTGGGGCGCGTGACGGCAGCGGGGTCAGCGCCGGGGCAGGGCCACCCAAAAATAAACACGGCCAAAAACCCCCAGCATGGCCCTTGTTTTGAGGAACGCTGCCGTGCTGGAGCACGTGCTGGGGGTGTTCCCACTGCCTGGGATGGGGTGGGCAGCAATGGGGGCGTCGGGATCCCCCCGGCAAACCGTGCTGGCTCCGGAGCCACGTCCCAGCCCCGAGCCCACGGGAGGATGGAAAACATGAGTGGGGAAGAGGGAAGGGCACTGTCTGATCCCCCTGGCTGGAGCTGGGTGGATGATGGATGGATGGTGGATGGATGATGGACAGGGAAGTGTGAGGTGGTTACTGGAGCCAGACCCTCCCCAGATCCCGGGATCACCGATTGCCGTGGGATGAGGAGCTCCCTTTGCCTTTCCATCCCTGGAGCAAGCGGGGGGCTCAGCCTGCCAGGGAAGGGTCTCCATTGGGATTAAGTGCCTGGAAACCACTCACCTTGGAGCTCGGAGGTGTTTGAGGAGGGGCAAGGGAGGAGCAGCATCCCTGATCCCACAGGGCAGGCGGGGTAGGTGGGGCCCAGGCTCCAGCACTCCCCAAGATCACAGTGCAGGATTCCAGGATCCAACCCCTCATGTGCTCCATCCCGATGCCGACAGACATGGAAAACCATGCTCTTGGCACAGGATGGGCTGCTGGGAGCAGGGCTGGCAGCTCCCAGCATGCCCTGGCACGGGTGTTGCGTGTCCAGAGCCGATGCCAAGGGCTCCGGGCGTGCCGTGGGCTCCGGATGGTGCCACATTCCCACGTTTGTTCCCATCTCCATGAGCTGCCTCCTGCCCCCTGCCTGGCTCTAGGGAATTGGGGGCTCAGGGGGATGTGGGAGCCCTGACCCCATCCCAAGGCCCTGCTCTGGGAGCTCCTCCATCTCCGTGTCCGCGTGCTCGGCCGGTGCCGCATCCCCGGTGTGATGAGTTCCGACATTCCCAGCTCGGTGACATTTGGGATGACATTCCAGGTGCGAGGGAGCAGCTGAGGTGACGCTCCCCCGCCTTCCTCCCGCTCTGGGGAGGACGGGATGGAGGGTGGTGGGTCCAGGGAAGGGAATCCAGGCAGAGGGAAGAGCAGCGGGAGGAGAAATCCGGGAGGATCTCAGGGCCTCGGTGTGTAACAGGGGGTAAAATAAAATAAAATAAAATAAAATAAAATAAAATAAAATAAAATAAAATAAAATAAAATAAAATAAAATAAAATAAAATAAAATAAAATAAAATAAAATAAAACAATGGGAAATAAAAGGAAGTAAAAGAAAATTTCCCAAAGGAAAAGGAATAGAGGAGGGTTAACCAAAGGAAAGTAAAATAAAATAGAACAAACCAAAATAAAGTGGAGTAGGATAGAACAAAATAAAATGCAGTAGAATAGAACAAAATAAAATGAAATATAGCAAATGAAAACAAAAAATAAAATACAGTGAATAGAATAGAGCAAAATAAAATAAAATATAGTAAATAAAAAAAAAATAGAATAGATCAGAGTACAACAGATTAAAATGTAATTCAGTACAATTCAATAGAATACAACAGAAAAATAAATTTACATAAAAAAATAAAATTAAATAAAATTAAATAAAAATAAGAAAAATTAAATTAAATAGCCCCTGGCTACCTGAGTTGGACACAGGAGGTGACACAGCTCAGGAGGGACACAGGGACCCCCACTGGGCTCTCCGAGGGCTCCACATCCCATTTTCCAAGCCAACCAGGACCCCGTGGAGTCTCTCACTGCAGGAAAACTGTTGGGAGTGCAGGGAATTGCAGGATTTGCTTTTCCAGTGGTGATCAGGGCTTTCCCTGCCCTCCTCCTCAGAGGGAATGGGGAGAACGGACCAGGAGGAGCTTTAGGGAGAAAGAAAAACATCAACATCATGATAAATAAATGTAAAATATAAAATATATTGTATAAAAATATAGTATATGGAATACATTACATATTTTATATAATACATATATTAGGCATTCTATATTAAATATAAAATATAATACATAGACTGTGACATATTTATTAGAATATAAAAATAATATGTAAACCAAAATAGTATATATATATATATAATTTTCTATTATTTTATTATTTACACTATTGCCATAACTGGGAATGGGATGGGATCACACAGCTTTTGGGGGTGAAGCCCCCCTGTGCACTGGTGACATCAGGGATGGTGGCACAAGGGTGAGGGGCTCCGTGGGGACACAGGGAGGGCTCCCGGCTGGATTCCCACCACGCACTGGGAAGGCTCTCCCAGAACAATCAGGCTGCAGGTTTGGACCTTCCAAAGGGCTTTTTCCCAAAAAAAGTGCCGTGAGGTCTGACATTCTTGGTCGTTGCCTGCACCTTCTGGAGCCAGGCTGGGAGAGCTGGGAATGGTCAGCCTGGAGAAGGGAAGGCTCCAAGGGGAGCTGAGAACCTAAAGGGGCTCCAGGAGAGCTGGAGAGGGACTGGGGACAAGGCATGGTGGGACAGGACACAGGGAATGGCTTCAGAGAAATGGAGATTTGGGTGGAAAATTGGGAAGGAATTGCTGGCTGGGAGGGTGGGCAGGCCCTGGCCCAGGATGCCCAGGGAAGCTGTGGCTGCCCCTGGATCCCTGGAAGTGTCCAAGGCCAGGTTGGAGCAAGCCCTCTCCCTGTGCCCTCCCAGCCAGATGTCCCGGCTGTCCCCAGCATGGCACAGCTGGGAATTAGTCTTCCTAGGGAAGGGATGTCCTTGCTCTCCCTCTCTCCTTCCAGCCACAGTCTGGCAGGAAACAAGATATGCCAGGGGGATGTGACACCTCCTCCGTGGATGCTGGAGCGGTGCCCACCGGGAATGTCCCAGCGTGGTCCTGCCTGGCTCCTCCAGGCTGAATTGGGAAGGGAAGGGCGTCAGTGCTGTGGTGCCAGTGCGAGAAAAGCGAGGAAGCTGCTTTTTTTAGGGAAGGAAAAGCTCATCAGGAGCAATTTGGCAAAGCCGTGGTGGCCGAGGGGGGCTGTGAAGGAAAGCAGAGTGAGGGAGGAGGAGGAGCTGGAGCTGGGGGGGGAGGCGAGGAGGGAGGCTGAGGCTGGAGGGGAATTACTCATGGATCTGTCGAGGGCTGCGTCTGGCTGAGCTCATCCACATCCTCCGAGAGGGACTCGGGGCTGAGCATAATGGAGGGTGAAAAGGACAGGGAGCCACTAATTAGGGACAAGTTGTAGATGAACTTCAGCCGCCGAGGCAAACGTGGCCCCGCTCCTCTGACACATCACCGGGCGGGTGGGGAAGGGCTCCTGTCACCGGGCCAGCCTCGAGGGGACAGCGCTCAGTGCAGGGTGGCGGGCACAGGGAAGAGCCACAGAGGGGAGGGCGGGATGGGAGAACCTCCTGGGAGAGGGTGGGATGCAGAGGGAGGGCAGGGAGGGCCCCAGGACGTGTTTCTGTCTGTGCCTGCGAGTGAAGGTGCATGACCCCCGATGGCATCAGCCAGAGCTGGTGACGGGACTGGGAGCACGGGATATTCCAGCTGGGAAGGGGCTTGGTGCCGGGACAGGCTCCCAGCAGCAGCACCGGGAAGGAGGAACCCAATGGATCCTCTTCCTTCCACCCTTCCACACTGGAACTCCTATGTCAGAATCATCACAGAGTCATGGAATGGTTTGTGTTGGAAGGGACTTTAAATCCCACCCAGTGCCACCCCCTGCCATGGGCAGGGACACCTTCCACCAGCCCAGGTTGCTCCAACCTGGCCTTGGACACTTCCAGAGATCCAGGGGCAGCCACAGCTTCCCTGGGCAACCTGGGCCAGGGCCTCCCGACCCTCCTAGCCAGGAATTCCTTCCCCAAATCCCACCCAACCCTGCCCTCTGGCAGTGGGAAGCCATTCCCCTTCCACTGTCACTCCATGCTCCTGCCTTGGTGGGTTTCCAGCCGATACCTGCTGAGCCCACCTGATGTCCCCAACTCCTTGCATTCCCTGAAACCCTGTGGCTGTTCCCTTTTCCTGCACCAGCTGAGATACTGCACAGTGGGATCATCTGCACTTGCTTCTTCCTGTGGGATTTGGTCCTTCCTTCTGGATGCTCAGGTGGCTCCTGCTCTGATGTGTCGGGGCTGTGGCTCTGCTCAGGTGGCTTCTTCCGACAGCTGTGAGGGAGGGAACTGATCCCCTGGTGCCAGGCTGGGTATTGGGAAGGAATTGCTGGCTGTGAGGGTGGGCAGGCCCTGGCACAGGTTGCCCAGAAAAGCTGTGGCTGCCCCTGGATCCTTCGAAGTGTCCAAAGTCAGGTTGGACAGGGCTTTGATCAGCCTGGGATGGTGGAAGGTGTCCCTGGGCAGGACTCATGGCAGGCGGGGCTCTGGAGCATCCCCTGGTTTGGGGCTCAGGGCTGGAAGTGCCCTCAGCCCAGAGGGTGGGATCCAGCACATCCCATCATCTCAGATCTCCCCGGCACAGAGATGGGGCAGCTGCACCCAGGAGATGCCAAGCCTGATCCATGGGCTCTTCCTGCCCATCCTCAAGGACATAATCCCTCTGATGGGTTTTTTTTGAGCTCTTGCTCTTCCAGAGCTGCTGCCTGGGGGATGTTTGGAGCAGAGAGTGCCAGGGCTGTGTGTTCCTGTTTGGGTTCGTGCTGGACCTTGGTTAAGGTGTCCCTGATGAGCTGGTTTGAGGGGCTCTGTGGGCACTGTTTGTCCCCACCACCTGCGTGTTTGGGGTCTGCACTCCCCAGGATTTGGCAGCTCCAGGAGGTCCCGCTGGAGGAGGTGGTGGGATGGTGATTCTGCATCAGGCCGTGCCCAGGGACACGGGACTGTGCCCAAAACCACCCCAACCGCCAGCACGGAGTGACATGGGAGTGGAAGGGTGGGGACATCAGCCCCGGGGACCCGGCCGGGCTGTGCCAGCCGCCCTGGTGGCAGGGGGGGAGGGACATTCCCTGTGTGGGCCGAGGCAGAGCGGGTGTGTGTGGGCAGGGGATGCCCGTGACAGCTTCCACGTGGGACAAGGGGGGTAGGGCGTGGGCTGGCAGCACCAGCGGTCCCTGGAGGTGCTGGCCCCGCGGTCCTGGTGTCCCCCATCGCCCAGGAGCTCCTCCCCAGCCTCCAGCCGCCCGGGCCGGCGGCAGCTCCTCTGTTGTGTCCCTGGGAAGGGGCCGGGGCGCCGGGACCTCCTCCACCCCCACGCTCCATTAGCTCTGCACTGTGGCTCTATTGTGCTGGGGACGCGTGAGGGCCGTGCCACCGAGGGACTGTCCTGCCCCAACGAGCTTCCGATGACTCCGAGGGGTCCGAGACCTGCTGGCCCCGGAGCAGGGGGGACGCAGCCTGGCCGTGTCTTACCCCGGGGTCCCGCCAGCCTCGGGCTCGGCCCCGCTCGTGCCGCCCCCGCCCACCGCGCTCTAATCCGAGTGTCTTCCCATCCGTCTCCTTCCCTCACCTCCGTCTCCGTCCGTCTGTCCGTCCCTCACGCCTCTCTCTGTCTCTCTCTCTGCCTCTCCTACCCCTCTGCTCTGCCAGGGAGGGAGGGAAGGGGGGCTGCCCTCCCAGCTCAGGGGGCGGGGGCCGCGGGCTGGGGCCGGGTCCCACCTGGGGGAGGCAGCGGCAGTTTTGGGGCAGGGGTTCCCGCGGGGCCTCAGCCTGGGCTCGTTGCTGGCCGTGGCCAGAGGCAGGTTGGGTTGGGGGTGTCCCCAGCTGGGTCCGTGCCCAGAGATCCAGGGCCACCAGGAGCCACCCTGTCCCCTCACGCAGCACGGCCGGGGACCCTCCCCCTGCCCCGGCGAGGGAAGGGTTTGCAGGTGGGGGGCACAAATTCGGGTCTGATGAGCATCTCCGAGGAGAATCCAGCACGTCCCGTAGCTCAGCATTCCCGGGAGAACCAGCACAGGGCAGAGCCGGGCACGGCGCGGGGGGCTCAGCCCCGGGCTCTGCGCTCCGGGCTCCTGTCCCCAGGGTCCCATCTCTGGGGTCCCATCCGCGGGGTCCCATCCTCAGGCTCCTGTCCCTGGGGTCCCATTCTCGGGTTCCCAACCCTGGGCTGCTGTCCCGAGTCCCGTCCCTGGCCTCCCATCCCCGGGGCCCCATGCCCAGGCTTCCATTCCCAGGTGTTCAGCTCCTGGGCTCCCATCCCCAGGGTGCCATCCCAGACTCCTGGCGCGCTCCCTGCCGGCACTGCAGGAATTCCGCTTTCCCTGGGAGCGGCAGGCGGGGGCGGCTCTGCGCAGCTCCCCCGGCGGAGGATGGATCTCGCTTGGGCGTTTGTTTTAATACGTCTCTCTCTCTTTCTCGTATCTCTCGCTCTCTCCTGGTTCTCGCCTCTCTCTCCCCGGCCTCCCCGCGCTCTCTTTCCGTCCGTGCCTTTCTGTCCCCCCTCCCTCCCCATCCCGTCCCCCGCTCCCCCTCCCCAGGTCAAGGTCTGGTTCCAGAACCGGCGCACGAAGCAGAAGAAGGACCAGAGCAGGGACTCTGAGAAACGCTCCTCCGCCACCTCCGAGTCCTTCGCCACCTGCAACATCCTCCGGCTGCTGGAGCAGGGCCGGCTCCTGTCGGTGCCGGCCCCCCCCAGCCTCCTGTCCCCCGCCTCCAACCCCATCTCCAGCCCCGCGGGCAACGGCTCCGGCCTGGCCACGCCGGGCCCCGCGTCCCCCGGGTTGGGCGGCGGGAGCAGCCCCCCGGCACCGGGAGCCTTCAGCCTGCAGGTCCCGTCCCTCGCCTCCTCGTCCTCCTCGTCCTCCTCGCCGCGGCTGCCGGGGGGGCCGCTGTGCTTCGGGGGGCCGCTCCTGGGCAGCCTGCACGACCTGCCGGGCGCGTACGGACTGGGCGCTTCAGCGTTTGAGCCTTACACGCGGCTGGAGAGGAAAGACAGTTCTATAGCCAGCAAGAAGCCGAGCTCTTAAATCACAATGAGTGTCAAAAGGTGTCCCCCCCTGGCCGTACCCTGCGCTCCCCTCCTGCCCCTCGCCCCCGCGCCCCGCGCCGGGGCTTCGTTCGGCTCGTGGGATGCGGGAGGTGGTTTGTCCCCCGTGGGAATGTGCAGGCGCGGGGGGGCCCGTGCACGCCTGGCCCCCGCCCCAGACGCACCGCTGGAGTCGCGGATGTCCCCCCGCAGCCCCGGCGCTGCCCCGGTCACACACGGGCCGTCCCTGGGGGTCTCGAGTCCCCGGTGCTGCCCCGTCCCTCACTGACGCCGCCGGATCTGCCACCACAGCCCCGCTCCAGGTACCGCCCGCGGTCTGTGCTGGGACAGGGGCAGCCCGGGGGGGGGTCGGGGGGTCGCTGCTGCCCCGTGGTCCTTCGGTGCCTCTTACGGGTGGGACCGCGGAGCTCTGATCCCCCTGGACTGTCCCCCCGCGCTCTGTGGTGCCCCGGGGGGCAGGAGGGCACCCCAAAAGGGAGAGTGCAGGGTGGCACCGGGCTCTGTCCCCGCCCGGCCGGGGTGTCCCTGCACAAGGGTCGTGCCTCAGTTTCCCCACCTGCAAAGGGCTGAGTGTCCTGTCTGAGGTCTCCTCGCAGCATCCCGGTGGCCGTGGGCTCCAGGCGCTGCTCCCATGGGATGCTTGTCCTCCGAGGGCACAGCTGAGGGAGGTCCCGAGGGTCCGGTGGGGTGGGTGATGTCCCCAGGTTCCCCCAGGGGTCCCTGTGATCGGAGCAAGCGGCTGCCCCGACTCGTGGGACATCCCCAGGCTCCTCCTCTGCTTGTGCAGAGCCAAATCACTGTCCTGCACCCCCGTTTGGGGCCGTCCCACCCTGGCAAACACCCCAGGGACGACCTCCCCGAGGGGGCTGGGTGGAGCTGGGGACCGGCACCCCCAAGGAGATCCCCCCGAGGGGGACGTGGCAGAGTGGACAGTTGTGACATTGGGATCTGTCCCTCTGGATCGGGTCGGGCCAGGGGGGCTCTTTGCCACCGTCGGGAGCTTGAAGCACCCCCAGACCCACCGTGGGGTGCTGAGCGCTCAGCGCGGGCACTGCAGGGAGCCCCACCCTGAGCACTGGCCTCGCAGCACCCCCCACACACACCTCGATCCCACACCCGGCAGCCCCAGGGTCCATCCCGGAGAGGTGCTGAGCCCCCCGGGCAGCCCCTTCCCAGCCGGGCACCTGATCCCGGAGGTGACGATGGATTCCCGCGGGGCAGGATCCGGCCTCGGGCACGATGCGGCTCCGCTGGGGCAGAGAAGCAGAGGGGCATTGCATGAGGTGGCCCTTGGGGACAGGGGTGGCGTGGGCCCCCTGACACCTGATGGGGCAGGGCCGTGGTGTGAGCAGGGCCTGGGCAGGATGCTCTGCCGTGGCATCACCTTGGCCAGGTACCTTGCGGTGGCATCACCTTGGCAGGAGGCACCTCCCTCTCCAGGTACCCTGCGGTGTCACCACCTTGGCGGGAAGCTCTGCTGTCACCACCCTCCTGCAGGGACATCGCTGTGACAGGATCATGGGGAAGCCCTGAGCCCCCTCCTCAAGCCCAGGAGCTGCCATGGGGGCCCACACCCCCCACACGCCCCCCAAACCCGGGGGCTCCAGCCCCCTCCCGCCGTCCTTTAACAATTAACAATGGTAATTAACACTGAGCGTCCCCCCGGGCTGCTGCTCCGTCGGGACCGGTCCCTCGCGGGGACACAGCTCCCAGCCCGCGCGTTCCCAGGGTTTTGCAGGGAAATATTTAAAATAAATGATTTTATGAGAAGGTTTCGGTGATTTTTATTTTTTCCTCAGAATGGAGTCTTTCTATGGAATAGCATTTATTGTTCCCTTCCTTTGGAGCTCTAAAGGGGAGCTCGGGGAGGGGGGGGGGGGTCGGCACCCCCGGCGCAGGTGGGAAACTGAGGCAGGAGCAGGGACAGGGTTTGGTTGGGGGTCCCGAGGCCCCCCGAGCCCCCCGGCTCAGCCCGCGGCTCGCTGCCAACACCTCCGTACTTCTCCCTGGAATCCCGGGGTGCTCCGACACCCCAACGCCGTGTGTGAGTTTTGGGGACTTACCAGGACTCTTCGCCCTCCCCCTTGTCACTTAATTTATATTTATCCCGCCGCTCCCACCCCTCCCGGTCCCGGCGTGCGGGGGGAGCGGGCGGCGGGGCAACCGTGCCCCCCGGCCATGGAATCCTGCCCTCAAACCCCCTCCGGGACTCGCTTTGCTTTGGTTTGCCCTGTTCCCAGCCGAACCGCAGGGTTTTTCCAAGCTTTCCAAGCCCGATTCCTCGCGCTCTGGGCTCGCCGGGAGGAACCCGGGGTTTGCTGGAGAAGCGAACCCCCCTCAGCCTTCTTGGCTGGAGGAGGTTTTGGGGGCCTTTTCAGAGAAAGCAAAGCCCAGTCTGGTTTTGGGAGGGTCCCTGATGTGTTTTCCCGGCTCCGAGTGTCCTTGTGGCTCTCCTGCATCCTCCTCCCGGTGCTCCACATTCCGAGGGATCCGCGGGAAGCGCAGCGGGGAGGCCGCGGGCTGCTCTTTCCGCCGATTGAAACCCAAATGCTGCTTTCACAAAGGTCCCAAACCGGATCCAAAGCCGCTGCTTCTCCAAAGCTCCTTCTCCAAAGCGAAGCTGTCCCGGGGGTCATGGGGGGCCGTGGGGACACCCGTTCCCCCCAGTCCATCCCACTCCAGAGGCTCCTCCAATCTGGGGGGATTGGAGGGAAAAGAGGGTTAAAACCCCAGCAAGTACTGGATGTAAAACTTTAAGGAATAATGTGGTTTCTTATGGTTTCTAATGGTTAATAAAAGTTATGTCCTGCCTCCTGCCTCCTCCTCCTCCATCGCCTTTGGGATCCAGCCCCGTGGGTGCCCCCAGCCTCGTGGGTGTCCCCAGCCCCGTGGGTGTCCCCAGCCCCGTGGGTGCCATCCCAAGGTGGCATTTCGAAGCCCACCGTGTCCTGCTCTCCTCAGAGCCCCCCGAGATTGAATCTCCCCCGTACGGAGACATCTCCACTAACGCCCCCAGAATGAATTCCCCCCACGGGGATACCTGCACCACCCCTCCCCAGCGGTGCCCCCAAAAGCCCCAGCCCCTCACCCTTAGCCCACCCGGCCCTGCGTCCAGCCCTCCCCTGCCTCTGGGGGGGGGTGCACCCACTGTGGTCCCGCACCCCCCCCCAAATTACCTCCTCCCCTGCCCCTGGCACTGCCTCGAGCTCCACCTGTCCCCAGCCCTGTCCCCTCTCCTGTCCCAGCCTTGTCCCCACCCGACCCCTACTCCCATCTCCGTTCCCCTCCCCATCCTTATCACCCATATCCCTATCCCCATAGCGTTCCCTATCCTTTATCCCTATCCTTTATCCCTATCCCTGTCCTTTGTCACTATCCTTATTCCTTACCCCTACCCCTTGTACCTATCCATTTTCCCTTATCCTTTATCTCTATCCCAACCCCTATCCCCATCCCTGTCCCTACCCTCATCACTGGCCATATACCTATTCCCATACCATTCCCTAGCCCTTATCCCTACCCTTATTCCTTATCCCTACCCTATCCCTATCCCTATCCCTATCCCTATCCCTATCCCTATCCCTATCCCTATCCCTATCTCTTTTCTTATCTCCCACCCCTTTTCCCTGTCCTGTCCCCCTACTCCTTAACCCTGTCTCTATCCCTTATCCCTATCCCATTCCCGATCCCTAGTCCCCCAGGTGAGGGGCTGGGGCCTCTCCGGCAGCTCCCTCCCGCTGTTTACGGTCAGCTCGGTGCTGTCGGTGCCACCGGTGCTCCTTGTGTCGCCGGTGCCACCTGTGTCGCCGGTGTCACCTGTGTCGCCGGTGTCACCTGTGTCGCCGGTGTCACCTGTGCCGCCGGTGTCTCAGGTGCCGCCGGGGCCGCGGGCGGGGCCGCCCGTGCGGGCGGGACCGGCGGGGGCCGGGCCGGGGGTTACAAAGCCCGGGGCGCTGGCGCGTCCTGCCCGGCCCTGCCGTGACCGTGACCGTGACCGTGACCGTGCCATGGCTGCCACCAAGGCAGGGGTAGCGGGCGCAGCGCTGGCGGCAGCCCGGGAGCACGGGCTGGCCGTGACCCGGGACTACAGCAGCAACCCCCGGCTGAGTGAGTGGGGGGCGCGGGGGACAGGGCGGAGAGCGCCGGGGGCGGGCACGGCACCCCCGTGCCCCCGAGCAGGGTGGGGCCGTGGGTACATCGGCGTGGCAGGGACGAGTGGGGGACACCGGGCAGAGGTGGTGGGTGGCACTGGGTCAGGAAGGGATGGCCATGGCACCGGGACAGCCAGGGGGACAGGGGTGGCGCTGGAACAGGCAGGCACGGGTGGGTGACAGCGGGGCAGGAAGTGACGGGTGGGTGACACCGGGGCAGGCAGAACTGAATGGGTGGCACAGGGGCTGTGTGTGTCTCTCGGGGGGCACAGGGGCTGTGGGGGTGTCCCCTCTCCTGGGGTCCGCACCCGCAGGGGCTGGGGACGGTGTGCCGGCCCCCCGAGGGCTGTGGGGGGGGCTGTGGTGACCCCGCAGGGGTGCCGGGGTGCCCTGGGTGTCCCTCTCCCCCTCCCCGACAAGGTGTAAGACCCGCCAAGGTGACTCTGGGGTGAGCCACACGTGTGGGGGGTGGGGACGTGTCCATCGAGGGGACGTCGGTGTGACACCACCGGGACTTTGTGTGACACCCGTGGGTGCTCCGTCTGTGCCCCTGTGCCCCCCCCGGCTCCTGGGGGGCTGGGGGCTCAGCGCTGGCACCCTCAGCCCCTCACCCTGGGCTGCAACCCCGTCCCACCCCGACCTCGGGGAGCCTGGCGTGGTGCCAGCCCCACATCGAGGGGGTGGGTGAGCCCCCCCCACACCCCGTCCCCGACCACCCACGGCGCCAAGGACGTTTGCTGTGACCTTTGTGCCTTCGCTACCGGCTCGGGATGGCTGGAGGGAACCTGGAAGTCACCTCCCTGGATGTCACCTCGCTGGTCCCGAGCCGGGTGGCTCCGGGCTGGCACGGTCGCGGCCGCTCCCTCCCAGCCCGGTCGGCCCTGCCCGGCCCCGCCGTGTTTGGTGTCAACACGGAGCCGGGAGCGGCCGCCCGTGGGTGACTCGTGTCCCGGTCACCTGGCTGAGAGCCAGCCCTTGGCCCGGGTCACCCGGCTGTCCCTTTGCAAGGCAAAAAATGCTCATTTCCAAGTTTGTTACCTCCTGCCGCGTTTCCCCCTCGGGAGAGGGACGGGCAGTGCCAGCTTTGCCAGGCTGGCTCTGCACAGCCAAACCTGGCCCCAAATCCAGGCTGGCACTCAGGCCTGCCCGGGGGGGAGGCGTGTGAGGAGTTCAGGGTGGGCTCTCTGCAGTTGGAGGGCCGGGAGAGGGGGATCCTGGCACCCCTAAATGTGCTGCGAGGTGACGGCAGGGGTGGCACCGGGAGGAGGGACCCCAGCAAGGGGGGAGCTGGGAGGGAACCTGATGGTGACAGAGTTGTAAGGACACCCCCGAATAGGGGGGGAAGGAGCAGGGTGCGGCTGAGGGCACCTGAGCTCCTCGGGGTGCCACCTGGGCACAGTGGGGCGGGTTTGGGTGGGATGGGGGGGTGCTGTGGGTCCGAGCCGAGGTGGGCACCGCCCCTCTGCAGGAGGGTCTCAGTGCCGCAGTGCCAGCTTCACATCCCGTGTGCCCCTCAGCCCCACGAGGTGCCCCCCCCCCCCAGTGCAGGGTTCCAGAGTGGGGTCCCAGAGTGGCACTGGGCCCGAGGTGGGGTGGATCCAGCAGTGCCGCGGGCAGCCAGGGTTGGCAGGGAGGGCAGGCAGGAGTAGGCAGTGCCCGCAGTGCCCATCCGGGGCCAGCTCTCCCGAGAGGCAGCAGAGTAATCAGCAGGCGCTCCCCAGCGCCGCGAATCCATTAGCACGAAGAGCCACTTCTCACCTCCCGGCCTTTGGCTCGACCCAGCGCCGGGAAAAACAGCGCCGGGAGCGATCCCGCCGCCGCACGTGGGCTCGGGGTCCTGCCCGCACGTGCGGGTACCTGTGCGGGGGGTGTCCCCCGCCCGTCCCACGGCCTGTCCCACCGGCTGCTCTAAAGACAGCAAGGACAGCCTGGGAGCTGGGCTGCAAAGGGGGTGGATGAGGGAATGAATAAATGGAGGGATGGACAGATGGAGGGACAGTTTTGGACCTGAGGTTGCTCCCCCAGAGCCTTCTGGGGGGGTCCTGGGAGCTGTGGCAGAGCCCGGGGAGATGGGAGTGCCCCCTGCCTATTTCCAGATCCCAAAATTGGATTTTTAAGTATATAAACCCAGCAGCCGTCGGGCCCCTGGCAGCAGGAGGCAGCTGGTGGTGCAGAGCTGGGCTCGCTGCTCCCCCCACCCTCTTCCCAGCTCTGCCAGCCCCCTGCCCCCTTCCTGGTGCTGCAGAAGGGAGGGGCGGGGGTGACCTTGGAGCCCCCCACCCTCTGGAGCTGCCGGACCCCTGGCAAGCAGAGCAGGGCTGGTGACCATGGGGGGTGGCAATGCCATGGGACTGTGGGGAAGGGGCTGGCGGGGTCCTGGGGGCTGCAGCTGATGGATCCATCCATCCATCCATCCATCCATCCATCCATCCATCCATCCATCCATCCATCCATCCATCCATCCATCCATCCATCCATCCTTCCATCCATCCTCCCGCCCCTGTGGCAGCATCCCCAGCCCCCCCTGGTCCATCCCACTGTCACGGGACCCCGTTCCCCACAGCGTGGGGAGATCCCCCGGCTCTCCACCACTTCTCTTTCCCTCGGACCCCCCTCCTCCCGGCTTCTTCAGCCCAGCTGGCCCAGCGCGGGGTCCGCAGCCCCCTCCCCGCCTCCCACGCCCCCAGCCCTGTTTTGTCTGCCGGCAAACGCGGCAGCAAGCCCAGCAATTTATTTCTCCTTTTTTTTTCCCTTCCTTGGGCTGCTTGTTTGGTTCACGCTTGGCTGGGGCTGCCTTTCTTTGCCTCCCCTCACATGACGTGCAGGTGTGTATGGGAACCCTCGGCCGCCGGGCCCTAATTAGTGGCATAGAGTGTGACCCCCCGCCGGGCTTTTCACGGGCTCTGCCGGGCTGGGACAGGCCGGTGGGTTTGACAGCGCGGCACAAAGTGACACATGGCACAATGGGCAGGTTGTGGAGGGGGGAAACGGTCACTTAGGGACTGTCGGAAAAGTCCCAGGATGGCCCCGGGGCAGGATGGTGGCTCGGGAAGAGGGGGTGGGGTCGGGCTGAGCGGGATTTTGAGCGCGGAGTTGCCATCGGGGGTGAATTCGTGTCCCATTCTGGAAATTCGGCCGGGTCACTTCGGACATCAGCGTTTTGGTTAAAAATTCAGTATTTGCGGAATTCTAAAATCCCAGGCTGGTTTGGGTTGGGAAGGACCTTAAAGGCCACCGGTGTCACCCCCTACCGTGGCAGGGACCCCTCCCACTGACCAGATGGATCCAAGCCCCGTCCAACATCCTTGTGATGAAATCACGGGATAATCTATGGGCCTGCTGAGACGCCTTTTCATCCCCATCCTTGCCCTGGGACAGAGGGTTTGGGGCGTTTGGGGGCTGTTTATCTGTCCCATTTCCTCTCTTTGCTCCAGCTGGGTCCCACTCTGTAATTTGGGATAGGGATGAGCATCCCTCGCTGCACTCCCGCTCCAGAGGCCAAGCTGACCCTCTCCTGGGGACAGGACAGGGGGAAATGGCTTCCCACTGCCAGAGGGCAGGGTTGGGTGGGATATTGGGAAGGAATCCTTCCCTGTGAGGGTGGGCAGGCCCTGGCACAGGCTGCCCAGAGAAGCTGTGGCTGCCCCTGGATCCCTGGAAGTGTCCAAGGCCAGGCTGGAGCAACCTGGGCTGGTGGGAGGTGTCCCCGGGGTTGGAACTGGATGGTCATCAAGGTGCCTTTCCACCCGAACCATTCCAGGATTCCGCGCTCTCCAGCGGTCCGTGCCCACCCCCGGCGCACTTTGGAGCCGAGCCCTAAGGCGGGCGCGGGCCGGGGGTGCCGGGGCGGAGGGGCCGGGAGGGCCGGGGGGCTGGCGAGGGCAGGGCGGGCGAGCGGCAGCAATTAGCGGCGGGCGGGGCCGGGCGGGCCGGGCCCCTTTGTGAGCGGGGCCGAGGCCCCCCCGGCCGCCGCGCTGGGCAGCAGTGCGTGAGCGCCAGCGCTAACGGAGATCGCATCTGACAGGAGCTGTGAATTTGGGGCTGGGGGTGTGGAAAGGCCAGGTTGAAAGACTTTTCTTTTTCCCTCGGCCCCTCGTCCCCGCCCCCGCTCCCCGGCCGTGCCCCCGGCCGGCCGCCGCAGCCCACCCACCCCGCCGGGCCGGCCCCGCTGCCGGTCCAATTATGGGAATTGGAGCTTTCCGGGGCTCCCCCGCCGCTGCAGCGGCCCTCCCCCTCCTCCGGCTCCACCTCCTCTTCCTCTTCTTCTCCTTCACTTTTTCCATGCTGGATGGACGGAGGGACGGATGGACGGATGGACGGATGGATGGATGGATGGATGGATGGATGGATGGATGGATGGATGGATGGATGATCCATCTCTGTGCCACTAGAGAGCTTGGCTGATGATCCAGTGTCACGCCCAGAGCACCAGGAGGTGCTGCCAGAGGCTCCAATGCCCTCTGTGGGAGAAGGAGCCCCTCTGCTCTGGAGCCAGGCTGGGAGAGCTGGGGGGGTTCCCCTGGAGAAGAGAAGGCTCCAGGGAGACCTGAGAGCCCCTGGCAGGGCCTAAAGGGGCTCCAGGAGAGCTGGAGAGGGACTGGGGACAAGACCTGGAGGGACAGCACACAGGGAATGGCTTCCCACTGCCAGAGGGCAGGGTTGGGTGGGATACTGGGAAGGAAATCTTGGCTGTGAGGGTGCTGAGGCCCTGGCACAGGGTGCCCAGAGAAGCTGTGGCTGCCCCTGGATCTCTGGGAGTGTCCAAGGCCGGGTTGGAGCAACCTGAGCTAGTGGAAGGTGTGGCAGAGGGTGGCACTGGATGGGTGTTCAGGTCCCTTCCCTCCCAAACCAGTCTGGAGTTGTGTGATCCTCATGCAGAAGTGTCAGGGGTCACTGGCACTGCCAGTTCTGTGCCCTGGCACGGGCTGGGAGAGGGGAGGGGGACACTGGGGGTGCAGCTGTGCCACAGGGGTGACCCCACACTGCTCTGGGGGGTGTCCAGGGGTTGGTGCTCCCCAAACTGGGCTGTGGCCAGCGAGGAGCAAAGGGCACCCATCCCCTAGAAATGGAGCCCCTGGGGCTGGTGCAGCTGGGGACAATGACAGCACCACCTTAAGGACATCCAGGATGCTGAGGGGCAGGACCCCCCATGCCACAGGCGGCGGGAGGAAGGGGGGAGCCCTCCAGCTGGCCCGGCCTCTCCGATCCCATCAGGATCATGAGGGACTCCCAGCCCGGGGCGAGGAGAGGGGGCAGAGGGATGAAAGGGGTCAGCGAGCCCCGCCCTGCCAGGGCAGGATTTCGGCACTGACACGTCCTGGGATGATCAAGGCAGCTTAGAGACGGTTCAGTGCCCCCACACCTGCACCCGCCGGGGCTGAGCCCAGCCCCGCTGTCCCAGCCCTGCCCCTCTCCCCGGGCTCCTGCACGGCCTCGACCCCCTTTGTCACCCTTGTCCTTCGTGTCCCAAGTGCCTCCTGCCCCACGGGTGTCCCTGGAGGGCCACACCCCCAGCACCCTCCTGAGTGCCACCCTGCGTGTGTCCTTGGTGCCCCGAGGGCTCCTCCTGCCCCACAGGGTCCCGGGGCAGTGCCCTCTGCATCCCACCAGGATGCTTTTAAACTAAAGGAGGGGCATTTAGGTGGGATATTGGGAAGAAACTCTTCCCTGTGAGGGTGGGGAGGGCCTGGCTGCCCCAACCTGGAAGTGTCCAAGGCCAGGTTGGATGGGACTTGGAGCAACAGGGGCTACTGAAAGGTGTCCCTGCCCATGGCAGGGGTGGCACTGGGTGGCATTTAAAGGTCCCTCCCAACCCAAACCATTGTATTCCTGGGCTCTCTGCAGGGCTGTGCCCATCACACAGGGTCAGGGCTGGGCCCGTGGGTTTGGGGGGGTGAGGGGTCTGTGCCCAGGCAGGGACAGAGGATGTGGGGTGGCTGGGAAAGGCCTGGTGAGATGGAGACTCCCTGCTGGGACCTGCAGGAGCCACTGGAGTTCCAGCAGGTCACCAGGCTGTGGTGGCACCTTGCTGGGATGGGGTGTCCCAGGGCAGGGAACCTCTCCTGGTGCTGCTGGAGGGGTGAGCCAGGGAAGCTGGGCGACCAGAGGAGGCTTTACTGCTGGTTGTGGTGGCATTCCCAGTTGTGACATCCCTGTCAGGTGTGTGGGAACACCTCCAGGAGGTGACACAGCCAGCTGCCACCAGGCACCGTGGCAGGGAGCCACCACGGAGTGACATTCCTGCAGGATGTGTGCTCCAGGGCTCCAGTTCAGCTGCCACTGCTCACTTGGCTGGCCCTGGGATAAAGAATGGGACAAGCAGGAGCGGGTGGCACTGGAGTGGGATGGATCCCAGGGTTTGGTGCTGCCAGTGCTGGGATCAGGGTGGAAGGCCCCGGGAGCCTCCCCAGCACAGGCTGACGGTGTGTCCTTCCCTTCCCCCCAGCCTACAGGACGGTGTGTGGTGTCAACGGGCCACTGGTGGTGCTGGACAATGTGAAGGTAGGACCCTGTCGGGGGGGGTGACAAGGGGACACCTTGGCAGTGTCACCTGGGGCTGGCCAGGGACCACCGTGCTGTCCCCCCTGGGCTGAGCTGCCACTCAGCAGGGAGAGGGCAACGGGTGGAGCTCGTCCCTCATCAGCTCTCTCGTGTCCCCCGGGCTGTCCCGTCCCCTCTCCCCTGTCCCGCATCCCTTCTCCCCCATCCCTCGTCCCCTGGGCTGTTTTCCGGGATGGTCCCCTGTCGCTTGTCCCCTGGACTGGTCTCCTGTCCTGTCTCTCCTGTCCCTTGTCCCCTGTTCCCCTGAGTTGTTCCCTGTCTCCTCTCCCCTGTCCCTTGGGCTGTCCCCCGGGCTGTCCCCTCCTCTCCGGGGTCCGAGCTCCCTCCTCTGGACGCGGTCGGCAGCAGAGCCCGTGTCCCCGTGTCCCCGTGTCCCCGTGCGGGTGGTGTGTACGCCGGGGGGAACGAGTGTGCTCTCGGCTCGGTGACACTGCTCTCCTGTCCCCGTGTCCTGTCCCCGTGTCCCGCCCGAGCTCAGCCCCTGCTCCCTGTTCTCCTGTGCCCCTGCCCCAAATCCAGCCCTTCTCCCCTGCTGTCCCCGGGTTCCGTCCCCTGTCCCCTGTCCCCTGCCCAATCTGTGGCTCCTGTCCCCTGTCCCCTGCCCAATCTGTGGCTCCCTCCGGGACCCTGCCCTGACACCACACCCACCACGACCCCCCGCTCAGCCCGTGTCCCAGCACGGGGTGGCACTTTGGTGTCACCCTGCCTGTCCCTGCTCCCGGCGCAGGGTCTGGGCTCTCTTGGGTGGGCTCCGGGCACCTGGGGGACCTTCCGAGGGGCTTTGTTGCCCGCTGGCTCGTTTCCATGGCCCCTTTCACGCCGAGCCCGGCAGGACGGGAATTAATCAGCTCAATTAAAGAGCCAGCCCGTGGCGGGGGTTTCCTCGGCTTTGTCGTCCTTTATCCAAAGGTCTTTCCAGAAGAATTAAAGTCCAAAGTTCACAGGGCTGGAGGCAGCCCCGGTGGCGGCTGGGAGTGAGGAGGAGGAGGAGGAGGAAGAGGAGAGCCCGGAGTGTGCTGGGCGGGCGGGGCTGGACAGGGGAGGGACCCTTCCGACGCTGTCCCCAGAGCAGGACGTGTCCCCTCAGCCAAGGGGCGGCAGAAAAGTCTCCTCCATCCTCCCCGGGGGGATTGGGGAGGGTGGGTGGTGTCCCCTGGGGTGCTGAGTCCCACTCGTCCCTGTGGCCAGTGCGAGGTGGTGGCACCGTGGTGGCCCTGTCCGTGCCTGGCAGGGACTGTGTGAACTGGCTGGCACCGCGGACTTTCCCAGTGTTGGGGAAAATTGCCCAGCATTGTGGAAACCGAGGCAGGAGCGGCGCAGAGCCCGGAGTGGCTCCAGGATAGGGCAGGGACAGACAGGACCTTCCCCCGACCCCCCACTGCTGTCCCGGGTGCCCTCCTCAGTGCGTGGTGGCTTCAGGGAGCACAAACCCCCTCCCCAGGAGGGGAAATGGGGCAGCCCCGGCGGGGCTGGGGGGGCACAGAGGACCCCCCCGCCCCAGCTCAGCCTGCCCCTGTGCCCACAGTTCGCCCAGTACGCCGAGATCGTGAACTTCACGCTGCCCAACGGCACCACCCGCAGCGGGCAGGTGCTGGAGGTGATGGGCTCCAAAGCCATCGTCCAGGTGAGCCCGGCGGGGACACGGGGGACTGCACGGCTCGGGAATGTGTCCCAGGGCTCTGTCCCCTGGGGCTCTGTCCCCCTCCAGCGGTGGCTGCCGCATTCTTGTCCCAGAGCTCTCAGGCTGCAGGACCGGTGCCCTGGGACTTGTGGTGTCCTGGGATGGGCAGGGTCCCGGTACAAGCGTCCGGGGACAGGTGATGTCCTGGGATAGGCAGGGGGCTCCTGGGGTATACAGTGTCCCGGATTGTCATTGTCGTGTGACACGTGTTGTCCCCACGTCCCCCTCGCTAACCTCCCCCTCCTTTCCAACAAGGAAACCAGGGTCCCCTCCACCAACCCCACCCTCCCGGCCCGCAGCGGGGCCACGACTGGGACGGGTAGTGGGTTCCAGGGTGCCCCCAGACCGGGGCAGTGGGACTGTTTGGGGTCATCTTGCCTAATTACTCCGGAGCCCCCCAAACCAGGGCTCGGGGGGGCTGCGCAGCTGCCCAGAATCACTCCTCGAATGGCACCTGCGTCTCTGTGATGCCCTTTTAATCCTATTAGGGAGTCAGGCTCGGGGAGGAAAGGGGGGGAAATAGGGATAAAAGCGGAAGAAATGAGGTTTTTGCAGACCCGGCGTTGTTGGGGGTGACCTGCAGCACCTGCAGCCACCCGGGGGGCTGCGGCCATCACCCCCCTCAGGCCTGTCACTGTCCCCCTCCCGGGGGCCACCCGGCTCCAATTAAAGCAGCGATTCGGAGGTTAATTAATACAAATGATGTCAAATATTACACTGATCAAACAAAAAGCCTTTGCCTTCCCTGCCCTGCCCTGGGTATTGCATAAGGGAGCAGTGGGATCCCCCCCTCGGGGTTCCCCCTCCCCACAGCGCCTCAGAAGGGGGTTTTCTTAACCCCGAGGGCTCCCCCCCTCCTTTATCTCTCCTCCCTGGGGGGTTTTCGGGTAAGCGCGGATCACATCCCCCCCAAGCCCCCTCCCCTCCGTACCCATTAATCCCCACTAATTGCCCCCCACCCGCCTCCTGCCTCGGGGTCTCTGCAGGTGTTTGAGGGAACATCTGGGATCGACGCCAAGCAAACCTCCTGCGAGTTCACGGGGGACATCCTGCGCACCCCCGTGTCCGAGGACATGCTGGGTAAGCCCTGCCCGTGGCTGAGCCCGGACACAGCTCGGGGCATGGGTGGGAGGTAACCCAGGATGGGCAGTTTGGGGGGGGGGTGTTCAGTTCTGGGGCTGAGCACGTGACTCCCCATCCCTGGAAGTGACCTCCCATCCCTTGGAAGTGTCCAAGGTGTCCCTGCCTACGGCAAGGGTGGGACTGGATGGGTTTAAGGTCCCTTCCCACCCAAACGAGTCTGGGATTCATTATGGGTGGGTGTGAGCCCCCCTCTGTCCCCACATACCCCCTGCACAGCCGGATGCCGGCAGCCCCCCCTGCCCTCCCCAGCCTCCCCCGGGGGTGTTCAAGCCCACCCAGCCAAGCCCAAGCCACGTTAGAGGCTCCTGAGTGTCCCCCAGCGCCAGAGGGGTCACGGCCGGTGACGGGGGTCGCTCGGGGTCGCGGATGGGAGGCATCCTGGGCTCCGGTGCCGCTCCGTGGTCGGGGGCCGCGTGTCTGCCGCGATCTCCATCCCGCCGTGGATGGCCCCGGTGCCCGGGGCTCGGCAGCGCCCGCGCCCCGCCGCAAAGGGCAGCGCAAAGGGCACGTGTCGAGCGCGGTTCGGCTGCGAGCGCTGACGGCCGGGCACGGGGAGGGACATCCCCCTCCTCCCCCAGCCAGAGACCTCCCTGCTCCCGCAACCAGGGCCCCCCCACAGCCAGGGCCCCTCTCCTTCCCCAGCCAGGGTCGCCCCTTCTCCTCCAGCCAGGGACCCCCTCCTCACCCAGCAAGGGACCCCCAACTTCCCACAGCCTGTCCCCGTGCAGGGTCGAGCAGCGCGTCCCCCCAGCGCTCCCGCAGCGCCGCCCCCCTAGCCCGGGCCAGGGTCCCCCTCCCTGGCTGATTCCCCCTCTCCCCACGCGGGCTCGGGGCCGGCGGACGCGGCTCTGCCGTGGCCACTGACCTTTCATGCTCCGCGCTCCGCGCCCCGGCCCTGCCATCACCCTGATCCGCTCTGACACCCGTGACGTGTCCCCGGCCCTGGTGGGGACCGGCAGAATGTCCCGTGGGGCGGCAGCGGGCTGGGGGGGCGGCGTGTGGGCGCTGCGGCTTCGTGGCGATCGATGCCGCTGCTCCGAGACGGTCGATGAGGCTGAGAGGGAGCGGGGGAGCCGCGTAATTCCCCCCCGGGCAGGCTGGGGGGGGTCTCGGTGTCACCCCCCGCCCAGGAGCCGGGGACCCCAAGGGGGAGGTGATGGGGGTGGCTGGGGACACGGGGAGGGGGTCCCGGGGCTCTTGTCCCCATGGGCTGGCATCTTCCTGCCACAAGAGCTGCGGTGGCACCCAGCCCTCGGGTGGCACTGCCCACCCCACGCAGTGACATGGGCACACCTCGTTCCCTGGGAGGGGGTCTGGGGGTGCCCACAGCTCCCCTGGGTGCAAATTCCTTTGCTCCCCACCCACAGCCCCCCAGCACCGGTGCCTGTGTCCCCTCTGGGAGCGCTGGAGACCGGCATCAGGATGGAACCCTGCCCCACGCCCACGGGCCGGCAGGTGCCCCCCGGCAGCCTCCCCCCGGCCCGGCTGGTGGCCCCGGGCAGGGACCAGCCCGTCTGTCCTTGCAGGTCGGGTGTTCAACGGCTCCGCCAAACCCATCGACGGCGGCCCCCCGGTGATGGCCGAGGACTTCCTGGACATCAACGGTGACGGCTCCGGCCCCGCGGGGCTCCGCTGCCCTGGGCATGTGGGAGGCACTCGGGGACAGCCTGGCACGGCGTGGGGGTACCTCCGTGCTCTGGTGGCCAGAGCAGCCCCGTGGTGTCACCCCATCCCTCCCTCCATCCCTCCCTCCACCCCTTCCCACGGGGGTGCCCCGGGTGGGGGTCCGGGTGCCAGGGTGGGGCCTGTCCTACCCCAGGACTGGGGGTGGGCACCTGCGCTGCCCAGGAGCTGCTCCCTCCTCATCTCCAGAATTTGTTTCTTAATTTTGGGCACCAAGCCGGGCAAATGAGGCTGCCCCGCCTCTGGAAGTGCCCAAGGCCGCGCCGGACGGGAGCGGGGCTGGTGGAAGGTGTCCCCGGGTGGCACTGGATGGGCTTTAATGTCCGTCCCAACCCGCCCCATTCCATGACTCCTCCTTTCCGGGGTGCCTCCCGTCCCTGTCCTGCCCCAGGCCAGCCCATCAACCCCCACGGGCGCATCTACCCCGAGGAGATGATCCAGACGGGAATCTCGCCCATCGACGTCATGAACAGCATCGCCCGTGGCCAGAAGATCCCTATCTTCTCTGCCGCGGGGCTCCCCCACAACGAGGTGCGTCCCCAGGGGGGCAGGAGCGGCAGCGGGAGGGGTTTGGGAGGGCTGGAGCCTCCCTGCTGTGGAAGGGCAGCCCCTCAGCTCGTGCCTCGGTGTCCCCGCTGGCACAGCCAGGGGTAAAGCAAACCCTGCGTGCCAAAGCTGGGCTGGGGGGAAGGGGATCTGGGCTGATGGGGGGACCCGGACCCGGATCCGGGGCTAGGGGGCTGCAGAGCACCCCAGATCCCCACGGGTGCGGCCGCGCCGAGGGGGACAGAGCAGGACGGTCTGGAAATGCCGGAGGGTGATGGGATGGGACGGAAACAGAGCGGGGGTGACAGCAGGGAGTGACCACGGGCACGGCACGATGGTGTCACAGCGAGGGGGACACTCCGCTGCCCCCCTGGGCTGAGTGGGCAGCTGGGGGTGCGGGGGTCCCTCCTGGGGTGCCCTCTCCTGTCTCCGTGCCCTGTCCCCGCCGCCGTGGGGCCGTGTCCCGGTCCCGGGGGGCTGTGTCCCCTCGGGGGGCTCCGTGCTGCCCCCTCCCCTGTCCCCCCCAGATCGCAGCGCAGATCTGCCGCCAGGCGGGGCTGGTGAAGAAGTCCAAGGATGTGGTGGATTACCACGAGGACAACTTCGCCATCGTCTTCGCGGCCATGGGGGTGAGTCGGGCCGGGCCAGGCCAGCCCAGGCACAGCCACAGCCCTGCCCCGCCCCGGCCCAGCGTCCCCAGTGTCGCTGACTGCTCCCCCACCCCGGGCAGGTGAACATGGAGACCGCCCGGTTCTTCAAGTCGGACTTTGAGGAGAACGGCTCCATGGAGAACGTGTGCCTGTTCCTCAACCTGGCCAACGACCCCACGTGAGACACAGCCCTGGCTGCAGCACCCGCTCCTCCTCCTCCTCCTCTTTCTGCTCTTCCATTTCCCTCCTCCTTTCTCCTCCTTTTTCCTTCTACTTCTCCCTTTTCCCTCCTCCTCCTCCTTCTCCTGCCTCCTTTCTTATTTTTTCTTTTTTTTCTTCTTTTTCTTCTTTTTCTTATTCTTTCTTATTCTTCCTTTTAGTCTTCCTTTTATTCTTCCTTCTGTTCTTCCTTTTATTCTTCCTTATTCTTCCTTATTCTTTCTCCTTTTTCCTTCTACTTCTCCCTCCTCTTCCTTCTTCTCCTTCCTCCATCTCCTCCTTTTCCTTCTCTCTCCTCCTTCTTTCCCCTTCTTTTCTTCTCCATTTTCCTCCATTTTCTTGTTCCTTTTTTCTTCTCCTTGGCCTTTCTCCCTCTCTTTCTCCTCACTCTCCCTCTCCTTTTCCTTTTCCTTCTTCCTCTCATTTCTCCTGTCTTTCTCCTCTCTGCTTTCTCCCTCTCCTCTCCTCTCCCTCCTCCTCTCCCCCCACGAGGACCTTCCCAAGCTCAGGTGGATCAGGGTGGGGGTTGTTCTGGGACCCCAAAACTGCGGGTCCCTCCTCTCCTCAGGGGCCAGCCCTGCCCTGAGCAACAGCAGGGGCTGCAGAAGGTGGGGGGGGGGGCCTCCTGCCCTCCTGGCCCCCCAAACCTGCTCTGCGGGGGCTGACTGTGCCCCGGGGGTGCCCCCCGTGCCTGGCAGGATCGAGAGGATCATCACCCCCCGCCTGGCGCTCACCACGGCCGAGTTCCTGGCCTATCAGTGCGAGAAGCACGTGCTGGTGATCCTGACCGACATGAGCTCCTACGCCGAGGCCCTGCGGGAGGTCAGAGGGGCCCCGGGGCCTGGCCCCGTCCCCCGAGTCCTCCCCGGGGGGCAGGGGATGGGGACTGGCCTGCTTGGGCAGCCTGGGGTGCCCAGGGGACTCGGAGTGCCCAAGTACTTGGGGTGCTGGGGCTACCTGGAGTCCCCGGGGTGTTTAGGGTGCCTGCAGTACTGGGGGTGCTCGGGGTGCTCAGGGTGCCCAGGACACCTGGGGTTCCCAGGGAGTTTGGGGTGTTTGGGGTGCCTGGGATGTCTGGGAAACTTGGGGTGACTGGAGTGCTCTGAGTGTTGTACACACTGGGAGTTCCCAGGTTTTTGGGATGTTCAGGGTGCCAGGGGTGCTCAGGGTGCCAGGGGTGCTCAGGGTATCCAGGGTGCTGGGAGTGCCTGGGTTGCTCAGGACACCTGGGGTTCTTGGGGTGTTTGGGATGCTCAGGGTGCCCAGGACACGTGGGATGCCCAGGATATCTGGGGTTCTTGGGGTTCTTGGGGTGTCCAGGACATCTGGGGTTCCCAGGGTTCTTGGGGTGCTCAGGGTGCCCAGGCTATCTGGGGTTCCCAGGGTTCTTGGGGTGCTCAGGGTGCCCAGGTTGCTGGGGGTGCCTGGGCTGCTCAGGGCACTTGTGGCACCGGTGCCCCCCTGTGTTCTCGGGGTTTTTGGGGTGCTGGAGCCCCCCCAGCCCCACCGCAGCCCCCCCCCAGGTGTCGGCAGCCCGGGAGGAGGTTCCCGGCCGGCGCGGCTTCCCTGGCTACATGTACACCGACCTGGCCACCATCTACGAGCGGGCGGGGCGCGTGGAGGGCAGGAACGGCTCCATCACACAGATCCCCATCCTCACCATGCCCAACGACGGTCCGCGGGACACGGGGGGCACCGGGGACACGAGACAGGGGATGGGGGACACGGCGGGGCGGGGGCTGCCCCACTCCGGGAAATGGCAGGGCTGGGAAATACCGGATTGTTTTAAGCCGGTTTTGGGGAGCTCGTGGGGTGGTGAAGCCCTGGGTGCTCGCTGAGGTGCTTTGGGGTTACCATCCCCCCCAAACCTTCCCTCTGGGCCCCCCCACGGGGGAAGGGTGTCAGGCAAAGGGCAGGGTTGGGGACAGGGAGAGCAGCCAGGGGTGTCACAGGAAACCCCACTTGTCTGGGTGCCCCAGAGGGGACACAAACCATGCGAGCCACCCTTCATCAGTTCCCCGTGGGGTCCCCTGCTGTGCAGGGGGGTGACACTGAGGCCCCCCACCCCAGCCCCGTGGGGGCTGTGCTGCTCCAGTGATGCCCTGGCATGGGGCGTGGCTGTGTCCCTGAGCAGCCACACCCTGTGGGGGGCTCACAGCACCCTGGTTCCCCCCAGACATCACCCACCCCATCCCTGACCTGACGGGTTTCATCACCGAGGGGCAGATCTACGTGGACCGGCAGCTCCACAACCGGCAGGTTCGTTCCCGAGCCCCTTCCCGGCTCCAGGGAAGGACTGGGGGGGCTGGAGACATCCCAGGATAGAGGTGCTCAGGGCAGGGGGTGGGTGTTGGACACATGGGGGTCCCTCTCGCCCTGCAGATCTACCCCCCCATCAACGTCCTGCCGTCCCTGTCCCGGCTGATGAAATCGGCCATCGGAGAGGGAATGACCAGGAAGGACCACGGGGACGTCTCCAACCAGCTGGTGAGGGCTGGGGGACACTGAGGGGGGTGGTTTGTCCCTTCAGAGCCCTCTGCCCCTGCCTGGGGAGGCTGAGGTGAGACCAGGCCAGGCTGGGAGAGCTGGGGGGGTTCCTCTGGAGAAGAGAAGGCTCCAGGGAGACCTGAGAGCCCCTGGCAGGGCCTAAAGGGGCTCCAGGAGAGCTGGAGAGGGACTGGGGACAAGGCATGGAGGGACAGCACACAGGGAATGGCTTCAGCATGGAAGAGGGGAGATTTAAACGGGATATTGGGAAGGAATCCTTCCCTGTGAGGGGAGGCCCTGGCACAGGTTGGGCAGAGAAGCTGTGGCTGCCCCTGGACCCCTGGATGTGCCCAAGGCCAACCTGGGCTGGTGGGAGGTGTCCCTGGGTGTCCCTGGGTGGGCTCTGAGGCCCCTCCCAGGCCCCCCATTCCCTGTGTCCCGTGGCTCTCCCAGTACGCCTGCTACGCCATCGGGAAGGACGTGCAGGCCATGAAGGCGGTGGTGGGGGAGGAGGCTCTGTCTGCCGATGATCTGCTGTACCTGGAGTTCCTGCACAAGTTCGAGAAGCAGTTCATCACCCAGGGTGAGCTGGTGTCCCACACGGGGGGCTCTGGGGGCTGGGACACCCCCCAGCACCCCGTGGCTCCTGCACCCCCTCCCTTCCCAGGGCCCTACGAGAACCGGAGCATCTTCGAGTCCCTGGACATCGGGTGGCAGCTGCTGCGCATCTTCCCCAAGCAGCTGCTGAAGCGGATCCCGGAGAACATCCTGGCCGAGTTCTACCCCCGCGAGGCCAAGGCGCCCGACCCGGGCCCGGTGGGCACGGCCCTGTGACCCCCTCCCCCGATCCCCCCGGGCCACCCGAGCGCCCCCCGGTGGGGCAGCCTGGGAGTGGCAGCCGGGAGGGCACAGAGGGTGTCCCAAAATTGCGACGAACCCCCTTTCCCTGGTGAATAAAGTGCTGTGGTCACCACCCCCCTCTGTGCTCTGGTGCTTCCCGCTGCGGCCCTGGCCTTCCCACCCCTGGAGACCCCTGCCCAGCCCATGCTGCCCAATGCAGGCAGAGGTACAGGCAGCCCCACGCATCCCCCACTGAGCTGCATCTCCTCAAACCACCCCATTTCCGTATTTTCGGGTTCCTGGGGCGTGTAAATGCCATGGGGGGCAGGGGGGTCCTGCAGAGCTCCCCGGGCAGGGTCCCCAGCACCTCCCCAGTCCGAGCACCCGCAGCCGGGGCGGGGCAGGTTTTGGTTCCCCCCTGCCCGGATCGGTGTCCCCTCTCCCGGGGGGGTCAGGGGGTGGTTTCACTTCCCTGCAGCAGCGGGAGGATGAGCCGAGAGCGGAGGCAGGGGCAGCTCCCCCTGCTCTGTGGGGCCGGGGCCACAGCCCCCACCATGGCCGGGGAAGGTGTCGGGGGGCACCTCGCAGGTAAGGTCTGTCCCTGGGGGATTTGGGGGGGGCTCAGGCGTGGCTGGGGGGGCTCTGTCTGTCTGTCTGTCTGTCTGTGTGTCCCCTGTGGCCACCACCGTGGCCTGGGAGAGGGTTTGCAGTGAGTAAAACCAGCCCAGAAGGGGCTGGAGAGGGGGGTCTCTCTCCCCAGCAGAGGGTCCTGGGGGTCTTCGCTCGGCAGCACGGAGGGTCCCGCGGGGACCCCCAGCCCTTGTGGGGGGTGTAAGATCCCGGGGGAAGGGGGGATTACAAAGCGGGGAGGGAGGGGGAAAGGCAGGTGGGATTTAGATTCCAGAGCTCATTCCCCACCAGATTAGGGATTCTGGGAAGGGTGGGAGGACGGGATGTGCCTCAGCCCCTCTGGGAGCTGCCCGGGGGGAAGCCGGGTAAACAACCCCTCCCCAAAAGCCCCCCACTGTGAGGACCCCGGAGCACTTGGGGACAGGGGATGTGCCCGGGCCCAACATCGGGGACCCCCGGGGCTCCCAGTGACTGTCCCCAGGGCCATTTCCCCCGGTACGTGGGGGGTCTCACGGCACCCCCCTGCCCAGACCCTTCACCCCAGAGCCCGGGGGGACACCCAGGGCTGCCGGGGACTGTCCAGCCCCCCGTGTCACCCCCTGTCCCCCCTGTCCCCCCACACCTCCTGGGTCGGTTCCCTGCAGCCATCCTGGAGTCCGGGAGCAGCGAGGAGGAGGAGGAAGAAGAGGAAGAGGAGGATGCAGAGGCAGCTACGGGACAGGTATCGCTTCCAGAATCGTTTCCCATCGGATTTCCCCCTCCCACCCCCTTAACTCGCGGGGAGTGAAGGGCGGGTGCCCCCCGTGTGCCCCCCATCCCGGCTGGGTGTCCCAGCTCCCGGGGCTGAGTGAGGGGTGGCACAGGCACAGCCTCCCCAGCGCTCGGGGCTCACCGGGACCTGGCAGCGCTGAGCCAGTGGAATGCCACTGGAATGCCAGCGGAATGCCAGTGGAATGCCCTGCCAATGCCGTGCCAATGGAACGTCTCACCAACCCCGTGCCCTGCTCTGCCAATGTAATGCCCTGCCAATGGAACGCTGTGCCAATGCCATGCCAAAACAACGCTGTGCCGGTGCAATACCCTGCCAACGCCAAGCCAGCCCAATGGAATGCTGGGCCAATCCAATTCCTCATGCCCGTTTCTCCCCCAGCTGCACCCACTCCCGGAGCCGGGCGATGCCGAGGGGCGGCTGGCACAGCTCGAGCAAGGTGAGGCTTGTCCAACCCCTGTGTCCCACCCCAATGTCCCACCCCCGCGTCCCACCCCCGTGTCCCACCCTGGCACATCCCTGTGGGGGTCTCAGGGCAGCTGCAGCCCCTCACAGGCCCTGTCAGTGGCGGTGTCAGTGGGACAATCCCTGCCCTGGCACGGATTGGGTGCCAGCCCTGCTCCTGGGTGACCTGACTGGGCTCTGCCGGCCCCTGGGCGTGGGGGGCTGTGGGTAGGACCCCCCCCCGGGGGCCTGGTGGGCACCTGAACCCCCGTGTGCCCCCGGCAGCGTCGCAGGCACTGCTGGCAGAGCTGGAGGCGCTGCAGATGGAGGTGGAGCTGGAGTGGCTGTGCCCGCAGCGAGTCCAGGCCCTCACGGCACAGGTAGGGGGGCAGAGCACCCCAACACCCTCCCCTCGCAGGGACGAGGGTGCCAGAGCATCCCCCGGCACAGCTGGAGCGGGGGGAGCGCTGGGAGCCCCCATCCTGGGACGGGGGGGTCTCCTCCCAACCTCAGGGGGACCAGGAGAACGAGCGGCTGCAGAGGCTCAGCCTGGCCCGGACGGCAGAGGAGGGGACACGCGAGGGGGGGACACCTGGAGGGGGGACCCCCAAGAAGGTGCCCCCTGAGGAGAAGTCACCTGAGGGGGTGACTCCCGAGGAGGATCCCAACCCTGCCCCACGCTCCGGGCAGCAGCTCCCAGGTGAGCCGAGGGAGTCCCGTCCCATCCCATCCCGTCCCCAGGGGTACCCCCGGCGGCCCCCCCGCAGTGTCCCCTGGGCCCAGCTTAGCCCGGCGCCGCGGTTTAGGCTGTGCCTGAGCCCTGGTTGGGGTTAAACAGGGCGAAAGCGACACCGAAATGAGCCGCGAACGGTGAAAGGAAAGCGCAGCTGCTCCCGCTTCCCCTTTCCCATCCTGTTTTCCCACGTCAGCAATTCCGGCTGTTCGCAGCCTGTGGGAGCCGGGGGGGCTGGGGGTGCATCCCTCGAGGGGCTGCACCCCTGGTAGAGATACCCAGGGGGTCAGACCCCTGGGAGTCACCCCGTTCCCTCCAAACCCTCCACGTGCAGGAGATGCTCTGACTCCACCCCTGGGCTGACCCCTGGGGTGCTCGGGGTGCTGAGCACGACCCCGGGGGTCCCACCCCCATTGCCACATGTCCTTCCCTCCGGGTCACCTCCCAAATCCAGCTTCCAGCTGGACTCTGGTGACACAGCAGGGACAGGGGTGACCTGAGGAGTGAGTCCAGCTCTGGGGGGATGCTGCATTCCCCTTTCCCACCCCTCACCCCCACTTTGTTCCCAGATCTGCAGGAACAGCTATCCCGGCTCCTGGAGCAGCAGGAGGAGCTCACGGTCCAGGTCCAGGAGCTGCAGAGGCAGAACCAGCACCTGCAGGCCCAGGTACCTCCTGGGACCCCTCTGGGCCCCCCGGCCGGGCAGGACCCTCCCTCCTCCTTCCCCATCCACTCCTCAGCCCCGCGGCTCCTCGCTGGGCTCAGGACAGGGTTTGGGGAAAGAAACCCCCCCCTCTACAGCCCCTGATGTCCCGGGGGGTGGGCTGGGCACGGAGGGACCCCCAGCGAAGCCATGGCTGAGGAGGGGTTTGTCCTGGCACAGCTGGAGCTGGAGCAGGAGGAGCGGCAGCGCCTGCGGGCGGCCCTGGCCACGAGTCAGCGGGCACTGAGGTCCTTCAAGAGAGGTGAGCAGGGTCCCCATGGCCCCTCCCCAGCCCCTGGCAGCTCCCAGTGCCACCAGTGCCACCAGTGCCGTCCCGTCCAGCGAACTGGTGCAGCCGAAGGCCGGGAGCTGCCGGGGGTGGCCGGGCCGTGAGTGTCCCGCCCACGGAAGGCGGCAGTGCCGAGGTGCCCACGGTGGCACATGCCTCCCGTGCTGGCACCGGCCCCCCCGACCCCCGCTGTCGCCGGCAGTGTCCCAGATTGTCACCCAGGATTACTGCGAGGCGCTGGAGCAGCTGGAGCTGGAGCAGGACCTGCGGCTCCACGCCGAAGCCTTTGCCCACGAGGTGCCTCCGGTCCCGGGTGGCGCTGGGGGTGGGGGGCACCCCTGGGGGGTGGGAGAGCGGGGGGTGCTTGTCTCATCTTCCCTTGGCACCCCAAGGCTCATCCCACGGCTGGATCCATCCCGGGCTGGGTGGGATTCTCCCGAGCACCAGCCCTGGGATGAGGCCGGGTGGGTTTTGCCCCAGCCCCCCCCAGGGATATTTCGGTGCCCCGGGGGTCGGTCCCTCGCTGAACCGGCCCCGCGGGCAGATGCTGGTGCAGCAGAAGGAGGCGAACAGGCAGAGCTCGATCCTGCTGCGGGACGGGCCCGACGCCCGGCTGGTGGCAGCGCTGCAGGAGCTGGGACGGCTCAGCCGGGAGCTGGAGGAAACCAGGCAGGAGCAGCGGCAGCGGGTGAGGGGCTGTCCCCGGGGGTGGGGGGCTGTTCCCGGGGTTGGAGGCTGCCCCCGGGGGTGAAGGCTGTCCCCGGGGGTGGGGGGACATGGAGTGGGGAGCAAGGCTGGGTCCCAACAAGGCTCCGGGGCTGGGGGGTGTCCCCTGGGTGCGGGAACTGGCTGGGACCAGGATCAGACCCCTCCATCCCCGCTCCCTGTGCCCTCTCTGGAAAGATTCTTCCATGGATTTCCACCAGCACGTTTCGGGTCCCACAGTGGGGCCGCCCCACACACTGAGAGGGCTCCATCACCCAGCGGGATTTGTCCTTGAAGCCGCTTAAAGTTCCTGCCAAGTGGTGAATTTGTGGGGCTGTGGCACAACCCCCGCGGCAGGGCTGGCCGGGGGTCCCCAGCTCCCGGGATCCCCCATCCCGCAGGTGGAGGAGCTGCAGGAGCAGCTGCGGATGCGGCCGGAGCAGGAGGAGCTGGATCGGGCCCGGGAAGCTCTGGCTGAGGCGGAGGAGCAGAAGCTGGAGCTGAGGAGGAGGCTGGAGGAGGCTGAGGGGCGGCTGGCAGGGCTGGAGGAGGAAGGTGGGTGCTCTGCCCCACGTGGAGGGAGAACAGAGGTGCCCACGGCCCGGTGGGCTCGGGCTCCGAGGGTCACCAGCTCCAATCCCACCCCATTGCAGCGGGATCCCTGCGGGAGAAGCTGGCCCAGGACCCTCTGCTGCAGACCCGGGCCCCCGAGCCCCCGCCGCCCCCCCCGCTGCCACCGCCGGGCCCCGCTGTCCCCGTGGAGTAGGTGACACCTCCAGGCATCCCGGGCACCGCCCGCGGCAACCCCAGGGGCTGCCGGCGTGGGCCTGCCCTAGGGAACACCCAGAATGGGGGCAAACCTCGGCCACCCGCCCCTCGGCTGTCCCCGAGCCATGTCCGGCTGTACCCAATGTCCCCGAGCCGTGCCGGGCTGTCCCCAGGCTGTCACCGAGCCGTGCTGAGCTGTCCCTGGTGGGAGGTGCAGGATGGCGGGGGGTCAGTCCCCAGCAGGGTTTCGGGGGGCTGGGGGTGTCTGTCTGTGCTGGGGGTCCGGCTGCCCCTCTCTGGGGGGCAGTGGGCAGGGCGGGCACTGCTGGTGGGTTTGGGGTGAGGGGGCAGCTCTCACCCCCCTCTCCCTTGCAGTCCCCTGGCAGCCATCAGGCAGAGGAAGGGGGTGGCAAAGCGGCAGCACGGTAAGTGCCGGGGGGCTCCTGGTGCCGGGGTCCCCACAGTGCCACGGGGACAGGGAACCCCGGGCATAGGGAGGACAGAGCGGGAGAAGTGGGTGGGAGAGGCCGATTTGGGGTTTGGGGTGCCCTGCAGATCCTGCCCCCCAAAGGAGGGTGTCAGCACCCCTGTCCCGCCAGGCACAGGGGGCAGATGGGCCCTGGCAGGATGGGACCACGCTGGGCCACGGCCACGGGAGGGACCCTGGGTATGGGGGGCTGCGGGGAGCGCTGTCATGAGCTTGAGGGGTCTCAGCACGGTGGCACCTGCACAGATAACCTGGGAGCAGAGGATGTGAAAGCCCAGGATGGCAGAGCCCAGGATGGCAGAGCTCAGGATGTCAGAGCTCGGGCCGTGCAGGAGATGATGGAGAGGATCAGGACCGGGGTGGTCCTGCGGCCAGCCAAGGACAGGGCACACCTGGGCCAGGTAGGCAGGGATGGGTCCCAACAACGTCCCTGGGCAGTCCTGGCACTGGGGCGGGCTGGAGAAGCACCGGCAGCCCCAGGGAGGAGCAGGAGCAGCAGGATGAGCCCCCCTCCCTGCCCCCCAGGACCCGGTGGCCGGGAAGCGGAGGAGCGTGGTGCTGGAGCTGCAGGGGATCCTGGTGAGCAGCCCTGTCCCACGGGTGACCCCTGTCCCACTGCCCTGGGGGGTCCCCGTGCCCGGTGTGACCCCTCGGCCGTGTCCCAGGGTGCCATGAGGAGGCCGAGCCGGAGGCGCAGCGGGCGCCGGGGCAGCGCCAAGGGCCGGGACCGGCAGCTGGAATCCATCCTGCAGCGGCGGCGCCGGGCCCTGGAGGCAGCCGTGGGCACCTCCGTGGAAACACCCACGGGCACCTCTGGGGGCTCCTCCAGGGACACCTCCAGGGCCTCCTGCAGCCCCCCAGCACAGGACCAGGCCGGGGCTGTGAGCAGGCCAGACCCTGGTACGGAGCAGGGTGCGATGCAGGGTCGGGGCTGGGTGACCCTCCTGGACTGGGAATGTCCCCAGGGAGCACCGCAGGGGTGACACCCAGCCCTGTCCCCTCCTGTCACCGCTCCCGGGCTCCCCAGCCCTCTCACCCCTCTCCCTCTGTCTCTTCCCAGGGAACACGGACACGGCCCCAGCCGGGTGCCCCCCGGAGGGCAGGGACGGGGACAGGGCCCCGTTCAGGCCCCGGGTGGGTGGTGGCCTCCCCAGGACACGTCCCCTCAGCCGCCCGGCCCGAGGCAGTGGGAGCCCCGGGCTGGAGCAGCTTCCCACGGCGCTGCCAAAGCCTCCCCAGCCGCTCCCACCCTCGTTCTCCAGCAGTTCCCACCCTCCTGGGCTTCAATGAGAGCGAGGTGGCCCCGTGTCCCCACGTGTCACGTTGTCACTGCGTGCTGGCCGAGGGGGTGGCAGCGGGACGGGGCTGGGAATGGGGCTGGGGCTGCTGCAAAGGGGCCCTGGGAAGAGGTTTGGTGGGACCAGAGCAGGAACTGGGATGGGAGGGGATGATGCTCTTCAACCCATGTTTGGTTTTTAGCCTTGGGGTCTCCAGGAGATGGGTTTTCATGGAATTCCAGACCACTTTGTGTTGGGAGGGACCTTAAATCCCACCCTGCCATGGGCAGGGACACCATCCCCTATCCCAGGTTGCTCCAAGCTCTGTCTGGGTAACCTGTGCCAGGCCCTCACCACCCTCCCAGGGAGGAATTTCTTCCCCCACTCCCCCCATCCCTGTCCTTTTCTAACACAATACAATACTAAAACCATTTATTCAGTTGGGTGGGGGAGCAGTTGGGGACAGGCAGGACTGTTGCTGCTGCCAGCATCCCCAAGGAGGGGGCAGATCCCTTCCCGTGGTGCCCCCATTCCCTGGGAACAGCCTGGGAGCGCTCGGGGGGCCAGGGCTGGGGTGTCCCCTCTCCTGCTTCCTGAGTGCCTCCAAATCCAGCCTTTTGGGCCATTCCCAGCCCCACCTGCTCTCACCTCTCCCTCCCCTCCCGGCTCAGCACCAGGGAAATGTCAGGGCCCAACCAGGGAGCCTCCCCCCCCATCCTGCCCTTTCCTGGTGCCCGCTCCGTATTGAGTGAGCTCCTCTCCCCTCATTACCTCCTCCAAACATCCATGAAAATCAATGATCCCACGGGATGGGAGAGCCAGGAGCAGGCAGAGATGCCTCGGAGAGCAGCTGTCTGGGTATTAATCCATGGCTCTTAAATGGAATCATGGAATTTGGGTGGGAAGGGGCCTTAAAGTTCACGCAGTCCCACCCCCTGGGACACCTCCTTTCACCAGCCCAGGTTGCTCCAAGCTCCATCCAGCCTGGCCTTGGGCACTTCCAGAGATGGAACACCACTTCCAGGGGTGGGGCATAATCATAACAACAACCAAACACCTCACCCAAGTGGTAACTCCCACCCTGTTTTAAGCTGGAGCACCTCCCAACCCCTTTGTGGCTGGACCCTGGATCGTTCCTGCCTTGTCCTGGTGAATAACCAGAGATTTTCCATCGTCTTATCCCCCTGGCTTCCCATGGTCCCTGCGTGTCAGGGGGATGTTTTGGCCCAGGTTGGGCTCCTGAGGGTGTTTCATCCCAAACCTCCCTGCTCAGGGCAGGGGATGGATCCCAGCGTGGTCCTCCCTTCCCTGCGGCCTTTCCCTCTCCTTTTCCTTGTTAAACATTTATGGGGTTACACAACTTCCCTGAAATCTGGTTCAGCTCGAGGAAAGGAGTGTCCTCAACGTGATCCAGGCAGGAAAAATGGACCTGGCAGCTGGAAAAACACAAGTAACCAACGCTGGCTCCTGGCTGAGTGGTCGGGAAAATGGGGATTAAAAGGGACCAGGAGAGACACAAAGGCTCCTGATCCTCTTCATTTCCATCCTGGTCCATCCCTCCATCCTGCCCTGTGCTCCTGTCACGGCTCTCCAGCAGTTTTCCATCCCTCCTGCGTCAGGTTCAGAGGGAGAAAACCCCACTCTGTGACCTTGGAGCAAAATTCCAGACCCCTGGGCTGGAGAGCAGCTTTTCCATCATATTATTTCCCTAAAATCCCCAGAATTAATCATTATGGGAGGCTCTTCCCATGGCACCAACTCCACTGGGAGCTGGCTGCACCATCCCTGGAAGCGTCCAAGGCCAGGCTGGACAGGGCCTTGGAGCAGCCTGGGCTATGGAACATGGCCCTGGGTGGGATTTAAGGTCCCTTCCCACCCCAACGATTCCAGGACTCCATGAATGCTCAGGAGCTGCCACATCCAGCCTCTCCAACAGGGCAAACTTCTTCCATGAGCCCTTTTCCTTACAAACTCCTCCCAAAGCTTTCCTGCCCCATGCCCCTGCCCTGCTGGATCCAGGGAATTCCTGTGCCTGGCTGCCAGGGGGGTATCTCATCCTGGCACAGGCTGAAGGTGGCCAAAAACATGGAAAAAAGGGATTTTATGGTTAGAAGGACCAAGAACAAAGGGTTCACCTCCTTCTCAGTACGATTTTTTCCCTTTGGGAAAAGAGGGCAGCCTGGAGAGGTCAGAGCTCTGGGAATGCCCAGTAGAGACCCGAGAGAAGCTGAGGAGATTCCCATGGAGTGGGGACTCACTTTCCATGAACAGCTTCCCAGCTGGAGCAGCTCCAGCAGCTGGAGCACCCTGGACAGTCCTGGCCAAACCAGAGAGAAAAACGGGAATTTCCCAAAACTGAAACCAAACCACACCAGCAGTTGGATCCTTCCAGGGGGGCAGGGACAGGTCCTGCCCTCGCTGTCCCTTCCCCAGAAACGTCGGAATCCTCCGGATTTATTCCAATTCCTCCTTCTCTTTAATTAATGGCTCTGTGTAAACCTCAGGTAAAGCTGGAGCCCGTCCTGTGCCATCCCGAGGGAGCTGCTCCCCAAAACCCCCCAGGCACAAACACCTGGGTGGGAATTCCCACGGGTGGCACTTCCTGGGCCGGACCCTCCTCGGCTCAACGGGAGCCCGACACCCTCCTCGGCCACATTCCCGAGGGATCAGCAGAGCTGGAGGATGTGGTGCCAGCCCTCCCCGTGTGTCTGGCAGCTCCAGGCGTGTCCCAGTTCATCCATTCCCAGGGAGATCCCCTCGGGAGCCAGGGGAGGGTTGGGCGAGGTGTGGGCACCTCGGCACAGTCTGGGGTGTCCCAGCTCCGTCCCGGCTCCGTCCCAGCTCCCTGGGCTCCCAGCTCAGTAGATCTTCTGCCTGCTGGGCAGGATGGCCTCCTTGATGAAGGAGAAGATGAGCAGGATCCCGGAGCGCTTCCCTCTCTTCCCCTTGGTGAAGTAGTTGGACACCACGTCGTCTGCGGGAGGAGGGAGGAGGGGAATCACAGCCAGCCCCGGGAATGCCACAGGACCCCGGGAATGTCCCACCGACTGCAGGGAGCCCAAAGCCTGAGCCCCCTTTCCTGGCACGTAGTGGGGATCCAGGGAAGCGACAGCACCCGGGAATGCCGTGGCTGCTCCATCCCTGGAGTGCCCAGGGCCAGGCTGGACGGGGCTCGGAGCAGGGGGTGTCCCTGGGGCTGGAACCAGGAGGGCTGGGAGGTCCCTTCCCACCCGGGCCGTTCCAGGAGCCCGTGGCTGAAGGGGTGCAGGATGAGGCCGGGTTTCCCTGCCCGCCTCCCCCACAGCCCAAGGAGGGAAGGGGGTGCAGGGAGCCCCCGTGTCCCTCCCTGTCCCTCCCTGTCCCCCCTCACCTCCGGGCTGCACCGTGGAGGGCAGGACGTTCTCCCCGGCCGACAGCGACACGAAGAAGGCGAAGGGGATCAGCCAGAGGCAGAAGGTGAAGTAGGCCAGGACCTGTGGGCAGAGCAGCTGAATTCCCACCTGGAGCCCGGCACAGGGCCCTGGGGGTGGGACCTGCCCCGCAGCCCCCCAGAGCCGGCACTGCCCCAGGAGAAGGGAATGAAAGGAAGAGGGAAGAGCTGGGCTGGCTCCTCCTGCCCCGGGGTTCTCGTTCCTTCCAACCATAAAATCCCATTTTTCCCATATTTCCTCAGGGAGAGATGAGCATGGAGGTGCTGAGCCACCAACCCCCTCCCCAAACTTCCTTAAAGAGATGGGTTTTTATTTATTTTGGTGACTTCTTCAGTTTGTTTTTAGAATTTGCACCAAGCAGCAGTAATCTGGGGAGGGGGGGCCCCAAAGAAGCCCCTTGGGGACTGTGGTCCTTTGCCTTGGCAAAGGATGTGAGGATGTGACATGGAATTAAGAGCATAAAAGACACAGAAGTGAGGAGCAATAGCTCCAAAAGGGAAGTGATTTGGGGTTGGCTGGGAAAGCCCCAAACCCACACTTGGAAGAAGAACCTGCAGTTTCCCAGGTACTTGGGAGGGAACAAGCTCAGGAACCCCCAGGGAAGGGCTGCAAAAATAACCCTGGGAGTGCTGGAGCTGCTGACCCAAAAACTGGCATTTTCCTCCCTCCCTCCCTCCCTGGCAGGAGCAGTGGGAGAGCAGGGAGCAGCCCCCCCAGATCTCACCTCAGAGAACAGGTAGAACTCCTCGGCAAAGAACTGGAACGCCAGGTAGTGATTGAGCACGACCAGCACTGCGGGGGGACAGCGGGCTCAGGGACTCCCACAGGGAGACTCCTGCAATGAGGACACCCCCCTGCCCCTCCCCACAGCCCCCCACACCCCATCCTGCTCGTCCTTGGAAACACCTCAAACCCCAAACTGCGGGACACTCCAAGGCCTCGGGGACCCCCAAACTCGGGGATGTTCCTGGGTGGGGTTTAAGGTCCCTCCCATTCCCGGATTCTGGAGCCCCTCTGCTCTGGAGCCAGGCTGGGAGAGCTGGGGGGTTCCCCTGGAGAAGAGAAGGCTCCAGGGAGACCTCAGAGCCCCTGGCAGGGCCTAAAGGGGCTCCAGGAGAGCTGGAGAGGGACTGGGGACAAGGCCTGGAGGGACAGCACACAGGGAATGGCTTCCCACTGCCAGAGGGCAGGGATAGGTGGGATATTGGGAAGGAAATGTTGGCTGTGAGGGTGGGGAGGCCTTGGAATGAATTTTCCTGAGAAGCTGTGGCTGCCCCTGGATCCCTGGAAGTGTCCAAGGCCAGGATGGAGCCCCCTGGGACAGTGGAAGGTGTCCCTGGGTGGGATTTAAGGTCCCTCCCAACCCAAACCAGTGTGAGTGGAAGCAGAGAGTGCCCAGGAAGCCCAGCATTCCCAGGAAAGCCCGGCATTCCCAGCTCCACACCCCCCCATGCCCAGATCGATCCCAGCCACATCAGCACCTGCCATTAAAGTGCCACCTGGAGCTCAAAGTCCTTCCCAGGCAGGGATAGCAATTCCCAAACCCCTGCTGCCCCCCAGAGCCCCCCGGGGATAACCCAGAGCCCCCCTGGGATGGGAGGACGAGGCTCCCCCTCCCCACCTCCCGCTCCCACCCCCTGTTTCCCCCCCCACGTGGGAATTGCCCCCTCACCGCAGGACAGGATGAAGTTGGAGGAGGTGAGGACGATGAAGGGGAAGGTCTGGAGCAATCCAAAGTACACCAGGTTGGTGAAGAGCCCCACGCCCACCAGGAACCCCGGGAAGTGCTCGAACAGGTACAGCCCCACCAGCACGGCCGAGGAGAACTGCGGGGAAAGGGGTCAGCTGGGGTCAGCTGGGGGGCACGGGGATCTGCCACGGGGGGTTTGGTGCCACATCCCCCACGTGCCTCCCACCCTGGGCAAAGGTCCCAGCGGGAATCCCGCCCTACTCCCGGCCGGACACTCCTGGATTCCCCACCGGGGGGACAGGGGTCACCCGGGCCGGGGCAGCACCCCCGTGTCCCCAGGTGGGACGGCACTGCCACCCTCCCTCCCTCTGGGAATCAGGAGCTTCCCACGCGCTCTGCCCCCATCCCACGGCACGGCCGCTCTGGCCCCCCCCTCCCGGGGGGATTTCAACCCCAGTCCCGCCAGAAGTCCCCGCTGGGACTCACCCAGATCATGTACTTGATGATCCTCCTGGTGACCACCGTGTACTCCTCGATCAGCTCCGCCAGGTAGTACAGCCCGGCCGCTGCGGGGACACCGGGATCGCACCGGGATCGGCACCGGGATCGGCACCGGGATCGGCACCGGGATCAGCCGGGGGGCACGGGGGACACCCCACCTCCCACAACAGCAGCACAGGGCGCCTTGGGGACACTCGGGGACCGCCGGTCCCCTGGACACCCAGGGACCACAAGGGACCCCCAGGCACCTGCACACCGAACCTCGGGGCTCAGGGACACCCAGGGACCCCAATCCCCTGCACACCGAACCTCGGGGACACTCAGGGACACCCAGGGACCCCCAATCCCCTGCACACCGAACCTCGGGGCTCAGGGACACCCAGGGACCCCCAGTCACCTGCACACCGAACCTCGGGGACACTCAGGGACCCCCAATCCCAGCGTCACTCTGAGGGGGCACCCAGGGACCCCCAATCCCAGGGACCCCTGGGGACCCCCAGTCCCAGGGACCCCCAGGGACCCCCAATCCCCGGCACTCCCGGGGGTCCCGTGCCCAGCCCGGCGCTGCCCCAGCCCCGCCGCCCCCTCCCCAGCGCCGCCCTCCCGACCTATCGCGCCGCGGCGCGGGGCGGGCCGGGCCGCGGGGGTCTCACCGATGGCCAGGGTGACGAAGGCCACCTGCACGAGCAGGGACAGCCAGCTGAGCGCGTACATGAACCACATGGCGGGGCCGGGCCGCGGCTCTCCCGGGGCCGCTCCCGGGCCGCTCCCGGGCCCCTCCGCCAACACGCGGCGCCGGAACCACCGAGACGCGGGGCCGCGCCGGGCGCGCCGCACACAGCGCCCCCTGCAGGCGCGGAGGACTCGCGGCACGGCGGCGGCGGGGGGACCCCAAATGTGCGGGAACCCCAAATGTGCAGGGACCCCAAATGTGCCGGGACCCCAAATGTGCGGGAACCCCAAATGTGCGGGGACCCCCGGGGTGTGCAGGGACCCCCGGGGTGTGCAGGGACTCCTAAAATGTACCCTCGGAATGTGAGGGGGAAAGCCCAAATATACAGAGAGACCCCCCAAATATCCAGAGATCCCCGGGATGTGCATGGACCCCTATAATATTCAGGAATCACTAAACGTGCAGGGGGCCCCCGGAATACATAGGGATCCCCGGAATGGACAGGGACCCTCAAACTGTGCAGGGACCCCTAGAATGTAGAGGGACCCCGAAATCTGCGGGGGGGAACCCCGGAATATACAGAGATCCCCGGAATGTGCAGGGACCCCTAAAGTGTACAGGGAGCCCAAACCGTACAGGTGCCCCCACCCCCAAATTGTGCAAGCACCCCGAAATGCACAGGGACCCCCTAACTGTGCAGCGATCTCGGAACTTGGGGTGATCCCAAAATGTAGAGGGACCCACCCCCGAACTGTACAGAGATGCCCCCAAACCGTACAGGAACCCCCAAACCACACAGGGACCCCCTAAATCATGTGTGGACCCCGAACCGTACGGGGACAGACCAAAGCCTCACGGGAACCCCCAAACCTCACACGGACCCCGCCCTCCCAAACTATACAGGGACCCCCAACTGCATAGGGACCCCCAAAATTGAGTAAGTACCCCCACAAACCTCTCTAGGGACCCCCCGAAACCACTCAGGGACCCCCTTCACCTCCATAAGAACCCCGACACACATATAGGGACCCCCACCCTGGGCTGGGACCCCCCCACACCCACACAGGAACCCCAAAGAGGGACCCCCTCCCCACCCCACAGTTCGGCAGCCCCTGGGGGGACCCTCAGTGCGCTGGGGCTGGGGGGGGGGGCACTGGGAGGCACCGGGCTGGTACTGGGGAGGCTGGACCGGGTGCACTGGACTTCACTGGGATAGACTGGGGCGGCACTGGGAGGCACTGGGAGGCATTGGGAGGCACTGGGCTGTACCGGGTGGGCTGTGCTGGGTTGGTACTGGTCTGGCACTGGGCTGGACTGGGCTCCCTTGGGACGTGCTGGGCCGTACTGGGTTGGTACCGGACTGCACTGGGCCTGCAGGGAGGATTTTGGGGTACTGGGGGGTTCGCTTTGGGGTGTGGGGGGGCTGCTTTTGGGGGTGCTGGGGGCTCCCTGCGGGGTGCTGGAATATTCGCTTTGGGGGTGCGGGGGGGTTCATTTTTGGGGTGCAGCTCCTGGCCCCTCCCCACAGCCACGCGGGTGCCTGCGGCCCCCAGGAACCAGGGTGTCTGTGTGGGGGTGCGTGGAGGGGTGCCTGGGGGGCTGTGTTTGGGGGGTGTGTGGGAGGGGGCTCGGGGACACACGTGAGTGACAGGTCCGTGCGGGGGGCCCGGGGGGGTCCCGTGTGTGTGCGGAGGGGGCGGCACAGCCGAGTGTGGGGTCCCCGCCGCGCCCCCCCCGCGGCCCTGGCACGTCTGGCACCGCTGACCCGGGGGGGCCGTGACCGCCCGGCGACCCCCAAAAGGGGGGGACGGGGCCAGGGCAGGTGTGGGTACACGGGTGGCTCAGGTGTGGCTGCGGCCGCGTCCCCCGGGGACCCCCTTCGGCTCCTCCTGTCCCCTCGCTGGGCACTGAGCGCTCCGTGCCACCTGTGAGGTTCCGACCTGCTCCCTGCTCTGCTCCTGCCCCTTTCCAGACCCACCCCGGGCCTGGGAAGGTCGGAAAAATCCCTGGAAGCTGCTGGGGAGCCCTTTGGAATGAGGACACCGCGGGTCTGGGGGGCTCGGGTCCAGAGTGGGGGCAGCAGAGCCAGTGGCGCCCTGGGTCGGGGACTTCTCCCGTGTCCCCCGCCTCTCCCGTGTCCCCTCCGCCTCCCGTGTCCCCCCCGCCTCTCCCGTGTCCCCCATCCCCGAGGTTTCCCGTTTTCCCCATGAATCCCCCTTTTCTGCCCCTTTGGGGAGCCACCTGCAGCATCCCGGGCACCCCAAGGCATCGTGGGCACCCTGAGCACCCCAGGTACCCCACCAGGGTGGTTCTTACCCCCCACCAGCCCCCCAGCCACCTCCCCCGGGGCCCACCCGGCTGCGGCCCCCCAGCAAAGCCCCCCCGTCACCCCCAGGTCGCTGTGCCCCCGTCGCGGCGCTCGGGGACACTTTCCCCGCGGTGCTGGGACCGGGGGGTGCCGGATCCGTGCCTGGCTGAGGGGCTTTGGGACCCCCCGGGTGCCGCCGCGGGGGTGCGGGCGCTGCCCCCGGGGCTGGGCTGTGCGGGGGCTATTTTTAGGGATTTCTTTTCCCTTTTTTTCCTGTTTTCCCGGTTCAATCCAGCAGCCAGAGGCCCGTGAAGCTGCTCCCGCGCCCCGCCGGGAGCTGCCCGCGCTGCCGGCGCGCCCAGGCGCGAGTAATGTGCGAGAGCACCCCGGGAGCGGGCGCGACCGGCGCTTCCCGTCTCTTTTCCAGCTCTTTATGTATTTGACAGAGCTTTTTGCTGCTGCCCCCGCTCCCTCACACCCCTCCAGCTCCCCCTCCCTCCCTCTGCCTCCCCGCTCCCTGCCCGCACAGCACAGAGCACCCCAACTCTGCTGCCCCCCGGCACCCCCGGCTTTTGGGGGTTCTCGCTCCCCGCAGCCCCTCTGCGTCCTCAGAGACCTGAGTGGGGGTGTCCCCCCCTTCCGTGGATGCCCACGGATCCTGTCTGCCACCCGCCAGCTCTGTGCCCCCCCATGGGTTGGGAGTTCTCTCCCTCTCCAGCCCTGATCATCCCCACGGGTGGGACTTGCCCCCCTCAGACATCCCACACGGATGGGATTTTCCCCCAAAACCCCCCCCCTCCCCAGCCCTGGATGGGATTTTGACCCCCAGACCCTGAGCATCTCCATGGATGGCATTTTGTGCCTCGATCCCTGAGCACCCCCATGGATGGGATTTGCCCCCCCAGCCCCCTGGATGGAGTTTCCTTCCCTCTTCCCACCCCCCAGCCATGACTTTTGTCCTCCCCACCCCATCAGTCCTCCCCCTCCCACACACCTTCCCCAGCCCGCCGGGTCTGGGGGCAGCCAGGAAGGGTGGGGGTGGTCAGGAAGGGGGTAAATGAGGAAGGGTGGGGGTCAGGGAGGAAAAGGGGCAGACAAGAAAGGGGGGTCAGTTAGGAAGGGGAATCAGTCAGGAAGGATGGGGATCAATCAGGGATGAGGAGATCAGTCAGGGAGGATGGGGGGGCAGTCAGGGAGGGGGATCAATCAGGAAGGGTGGGGGACAGGCAGGATGAGGGGGGGTCAGTCAGAGCGGGGGGGCAGCGGCTGGCGGGGCCCGGCCCCATTCCTTATGCATCCGTGCGCTGATGCAGCCTGACAGCCCGGGTGCATTTGGTACCTCGCACATCCCGGCCGGAGCCTCCTGCTATTTTGGTTGATGCTAATTTGCTCCGTGTTGGGCTGCGGTTCACGCTCCGGTCAGCCCTGCCTGATACTATATTCCCGTTTGTTCCGGGAAAGGTTTTCCTGTCAGCTCCCCTTAGCCTTGACGTGCTCCCCGAACTGTGAATGCAACGCAGCCGGGGACCGGCCATGTGAGCCCGCCGGCCCCGCCGCGGCGCGGGGGCCGAGGATGGGGGGCTCCCGCTGCCCCGGAGCAGCGGGGCTTGGGGGGGGAGAGGCCATGGCACCCCGAGTCGGGGACACCCCGTTGTCAGCGCCCCCGGAGCTCCGCAGGTCGGGGAGGGAGGAGGCAACGGGGCCCTCAGGTGGGGGGCACCCTGCTCTCCTCCTCCCAGACCACCGAGGCCATGGGACCCCAGAGCAGGGGGCTCCCCATTCCCATGGATCCCAGATCGCCACAGCAAGGGGAGGGCAGAGGTGAGGGGACCCCAAGACAGGGGACACCCCCCTCTCCTCGCCCCCAGGTCGCCACAGCAATGGGGCAGGAGAGGCGATGGCACCCCGGGGTGGGGGTTTGGGGGTCCCGGTGGAAGGGGAGCGATGAGAGCTGTAGGTACCAGTGTGACACCCTTACCCCCAGCCCCCCGCACCCCTGAACCTGCTCCCCTGCCCCAGTGCACCCCAGTGCTCCACACAAGGCACCAGCGTGTCCCCAGCTCTAGGGGAGCTGTCTCAGGGGTCCTGTCCCCCCTCGGTGTGAGTTCAGGGGGTCCATCTCCCCTCGACCAGGGTTTGAGGGTCCCTTCTTCCCTTGGTGGCAGTTCAAATGCTCCGTCTTCCCTCAGACGAGGTTTGGGCGTTCCATCTCCCCTTGGTGAGGGTTCACGGGTCCCATCCCTCTTTGGACAAGGTTTGGGGGTCTCAGGGGTCGTGTCTCCCCTTGGTGGGAGCTCAGGGGTCCCGTCTCCCCTCAGTGGGGGTTCGGGGGTCTCGTGTCCCCCCGACGCTCCGCGCAGCCGCCGCTGCCTCTCCCTGCCGGGCTCTCCCGAGCCTGGACTGCCCTCTAGTTCCCGGCTGGCGGGGACACAGCGGGCACCTCCCTGGGTGGCTCCTCGTCAGGACCCCTCGGATGCCCACCCAGTGACACCCCCGAGCGGCTCCGGGGCCACCGCGCCTCGGCGCAGGGACACAGCCAAGGGGACAGCGCATCGTCACCCCCTCGGGTCCCCTCCCCCCGAGACCCCCGCGGGGGTGGGGGGTGCTGGGGTGACCCCGTGCATGGTGACAGCCCCCCCAACCCCAAACCACCCACAGAGCGGGTGTCGCGGGGGGAGCACCCCCTCGGCACAGCACCCCGAACCCCGCACCCCCCAGCCCAGCAGGGTACGGGGACACTGCGGGGTCCCTCCCCACCGCCACGGGGGCTGGGGAGGACCAGGACTCCCCCCGGCGACCCCAACCCCCATGAGCAGCCCCCGGGTGCCGGGTCGGGGGGGCCGAGGGGCCGGGGGCTGCGTCAGCGGGGGATTAGCGGGGCCGGGATCCGCCTGAGCCCGTGATCCCGCTTAGTCCGGGGGCCCCCGCGCCCGCCCGGAGGGGGCTTAGCGGCCCCTGACGCCACCCGAAGCCGTCACAGGGTCCGCGACCCCCGGAGGGACGTGGGGACACGGTGGGGGGGTGGTGACAGAGCAGGAGTCGCCCGTGGGCTGCCCCCCAGATCCTCTCCCGTGCAGATTCTGGGCGTCCCTTGCTGTAGGGGGGGATTCTCAGGTGGCTGGTGTGGGGCTGGGACCCTCCTGCTCCCTCCACTCAGGCTTTGCACCCACGGCGGGGGAGAACGGGCTTTTTAGGGGACAACCTCTGCACCCCAGTGTGGCACCCTGAGACCTCGCCCCCCGCGCTGGCTCTGGGCTCATTCCCGGCTTCTGGGGAGCACTGGGAGACTCCCAGCACGTCCCAGTGCACGCGTGGGTGTGGCGGGAGGAGCGGGGACGGCACCCCCGGGTCAGCGGCCACGGCCAGCGCGGAGCCACCAGCCGGGCGACGCCAGCCCGGTGACACCAGCGCGGCTCCAAATCCCTCCCGTGAGCCGGAAAAATCCCTCCTTGCGAGTTTATTAACTCGTTTTCAGCGCCGGCCCCGCGGCGGCCGCGCGGCACCGAAGTAGGTCAAGCGTGTGCCACGGCCACGCGGTGACCCCACGGGTGACCCCACGGGGGGGGCCACGGGGTCAGCCGGCCCCCCGCCGCGGCGCAGGCAGGGCGGTGACACGCTGGTGTCCCCCCCGGGTGCGGGCACGCGGCTCCCCACGCGTGTGCGCGGCCACGTGCGCTCCGCACATGTGTGCGCGCGTGGATCTGTGCGGGGGAGACACCGAGGCACGGCGGGGGGGGCGGCGCTGCCCCAAAGGGCTCGGGAGGCTCCTCCCTCTCCCCCCTCGCCGCTGCCGGCAATAAGATCAATTAGCGCAGCAGCGCTCAGGGTTAACGAGCGGCTCCCGCGCCCACCAGACCCCCCCGGCCCCAGCGATGCTCTGCCTCGAGGGAGGGGCCCCGGGGCCCCCGAGCACCCCTCCCTGGCGCCGATCTCCCCCAGCACCGGGGGAGGGGATCGGGGGGGGAATCGGGACTCCCGGGGCTGAGCTGGGGGGAGCGGGGATGGGAAACGCTGAGTCAGCAAAACTGCTTCAGCGGGAGCTGGGGGTTGGGTGTCGGGGAGGGGGGGGCCCGGTCTGGGGGTGATGGGCACCCCCTCAGCATCTCCCCTGGACTGGGGGAGCCTGGATTTGGATCTGGATCTGGATCTGGATCTGGATCTGTCCCTGTCCCTATCCCAATCCTCATCCCTACTCCTGTCTCCATCTGTATCCCCGTCCTCTATCCCCACCCCATTCCTAACCCTAGACTCATCCATAGTCCTTCCCCATCCCCATCCCTGGCCCTACTCCTGTCCCCATCCCCATTCCCTCCCCCATCACTACCCCCAACACTGTCCCTGTCCCCATCCCCATCTCCATCCCTATCCCTGTTTCCATCCTTCTGTCCTTATCGATGTCCCTCTCCCTGTCCCCATTCTCTATCTGCGTCCCTGTCCCTGCCCCATTCCATCCTTGTCCCTATCGTTATCCCCGTTCCCGTCCCCATTCCATCCCTATCCCTGTCCCACCCGTGCAGGCAGGGTGGGAGCTCCATGGGTGGACAGGGGTGTCACTCCCTGATGGAAAGGCCATGAGCCCATCCCAGTGCTGGGCCCCAACCCCCAGAACCGCTGCCCCAGGACAGGCGGGAGCCCCTGGAAGGGGCCGGAGCCCCAGGAGCCACCCCGGGTGTCCCCAGTGCCACCACCCCAGAGCAGCTGCCTGAGCTGGGACCCCAACACTGCCACCCCTCAGCCCCCAAGTCCCCCAGCCCCGTGTCACCCCCTGCCCCCCCAGTTCCCCATGCCCCTCCGGAATTTACCTGCACAGCCCTTCTGCAGTGTCCGGGTGGAACGTGGCAGATCCCGGGCACAAATGTCACCCACACGATCCCCTCCCCAGGGGGGTGGGCCCAGGAAACCCCCAGGAGGGCACAGTCAGGGACATGGGATGGGATGGAGGGATGGAGAGATCCATGGAGGGAGAGATGGACGGGTGGATGCATGGAGGGATGGATGGAGAGATGGAGGCATGGGGGATGGACGGATGGACGGACAGATGGATGGACAGATGGATGGATGAAGGAGCAGAGGGATGGAGGGAGGGATGAAGTGATGAAGGGATGGAGGGAAGGGGGATAGAGGAATGGATGGATAGGGATGGAAGGATGAATGGATGGAGCAAGGAAGCAGTGAAGGGATGGAAGGACAGAAGGGCAGAGGGATTCAGGAGGGATGGATGGACAGAGGGAGGGACGAGAAGATGGAGGGACAGGGGGCGGATGACGAGTTGGATGGATGGATGCAAGGATAGGAGGATGGAAGGATGGCTGGAAGAATGGCTGGACAGAGGGATGAACCGACAGACAGACGAATGGATGGACTCTAGAATAGGCAGAGGGATGAACAGACAGACAGATGGATGGATGGACTCTGGAACGGGCAGAGGGACAGACAGAACCCACCGCTGAGCTGGAGTCTCCGGGAGCAGAGCGGGTTCCGGAGCTGGGGGAAGGTGGCCAGGCACAGGGAAGGACACACGGACGGGCCCCGCTTCCCTGTGTGTCCTGACTGTCCTGGCTGGTGCCTTGTCCCGGTGCCGGTGGCAGGGACATGTCCCTGTGCTGTGCCACCATGCCAGGAGCCACCACTGCCCTGGCACCGCCGTGCCGGGTGGGGATGGGGATGAGGGTGGGTGCCGAGTCACCCCAAATCTGGTCCCAGGGGCTGCCTGGCCATGGGGCAGTCGCCCACCCCATCCCAGCACCACCCCAGCCCCGTTCTCCCGCTCACCAACCTCTTCTTGCACACGGGATGTCCCCAGGATGTCCCTGGTGCTGCTCCAGCCCCAGCTCAGTGCCAGCGCCACGGCCCGGATCCAACCCAGTGCAGAGGGATGGATCCCGGCCCCGAAACTCAGCCCAGCCCCTCCAAAATCAGTCCTTCCACGTGGAATAAATCTGGTCATGGAATAAATCCATTCCTGGTCGGGCCTTCCTCCGCATCTCCCTCCTCTGCCTCCCCAGCGGGTCCTGCGCGGCTCCGGCACCAGAGCACGGAGCGGGGCTGAGCCGGGAGAACGGAGGGAGCTCAGCCTGGGCTTGGGGGCTCAGCCCAGGTTTGGGGGGCTCAGCCCAGGTTTGGGGGGCTCAGCCCACGTCCCCACACACTGATGTCCCCCTCCGTCCCTTGCCCTTGCTCACCCTCCCCACACACAGAACCCACATCCAGAACCCACGGCAGCTTCGGGGACGGAGCCGTCCGGGAACACCTGGGATGCTGGCGGGATCAGGGTGTCCCTGGAGCATTCCCAGCTCCCACACCCCATTCCTGCGGGTCTGCAGAGGCACCAGGAGATTCGCTGCCCATTTGCCCACAACCCCCAAATCCCTGTGTCTCACCCCAACCCTCCCACGCGCCCGGGCTTTGATCCCGCCCAAGGGATCCCTCTGGTGCCACCTGCTCGGATCCCCTCCCAGGGGGGAGCTCGGGGGACCCTGAGGAGCTCTGCCCTCCTCTGCCCTCCGCTCCTGGTCCCCGAGCGGGCTGCTGGGGCACGGTCGGGGTGCTCCCGGAGCCCAGGGTGGCAGCAGCCCCCGCGGGGACAGCGCTGTCCCTCCCCACGGGCCTCGTGGGACACGGCCCCAGCCCCGAGGACTCACCGGCAGCTCCCGGCCCGCGGCGGCTCCGCTCAAACTTTGCCACAAGTTGAGACAAAGGCGGCGGGTGCCGTCCCCTGTCCCCCGGCCCTGCTGTCCCCAGACAGGCTGGTGCCACCAGGACTTAATGAGGGCACGAGGGCGGTGGGCTCAGGGGCTGCACACGCACACGCGGCGCCTTAACCCTTCCCCTGCCGCTCCTCCCCCGCCTTTGGGGGGGACGGGCTTCCTGCACCTGCTCTCGGCCCGGGGGGGCCCCCCCCGCGGCTCCCCAAGACCCCCAGCCTGGAAAACACCTGGAAGGATGTGGATAACCCCAAGCATCTTCTGACTGGTCCCAGCCCTCAGCCCACGGTCCCTCTGCATCACCTCGTGGCCACGGGGCACCCCCAGCCCGGGAAGGAGGGTCCCACTGAGGAGGGACCACTCACCCCCACAGAAGGGCTGTCCCCTGGTGTCCCCATTCCTCCCCTGGACCAGGGAAGCTCCAGCAGCACCATGTCCGTGCCAGGTGTGGGATGACCTGGCCAGTATTGCCAGGTGGGAACAGAGCCCCCCATCCCTGCTGGGCCTCCGTCCCCTCCTCCAGCTCTGTCCCAACAGCCCCACCCAGTCACAGTCCCTCCTGCTGCTCCTCCTGCCTGCCCCGCTCCCCACACCTTCCCTTTCCATTCTGATGGAAATGGAACCCATCCGTCCCTCCATCCATCCACACATCCTCCATTCCTCCATCCCTCTAACCCTCCATCTGCTCCCTTGGACACCTCTCCATCTCTCTCCAACCTTCATCATCCATCATCCTCTGCATCCCTCTGCCCCTCTAGCTTATCCATCCACACATCCATCCATCTGCTCCCACCATTCACCTCTCCATCGTCTCCATCCCTCTGCCCACCTGGCTTATCTCTCCCTCTCTCCCTCCCTCCCCTTTGTCCACCCACCCATCCATCCATCCATCCATCCATCCATCCATCCATCCATCCATCCTCTTCATCCACCCACCTCTCTGCCTTCTCCGTCTGCCCCTCCCTCCATCCTTTCCATCCATCCATCTGCTCAGCCATCCCTCTCTCCACCATCCTCTCCATCCCTCTGCCTTCCCATCCTCTCCATCCTTCTTTCCATCCCTGCATCCATCCATGTCCATCCACCTGCCTGTCCTCTGCCTCCATCCACACCTCTGCCCTTTGGATCCATCCACCCTTCCCTCTTCTCCAGCCATCCATCTGCCCATCACTCTATCCCTCAATCCATCCTTCCATCCATTCCTTCATGCTCTCCACTCCTCCATTCTCCCATCCCTCCCTCTATCCCTCCATCTTATCCCTCCCTCCATTTTCTCCCTCCCTCTCTCTGCCCATTCTCTGTCCTGTCCCTCCATCTCTCCCTCCATCTGTCCCTCCCTGTCCCTCCCTCCCTGCCCGGCCCCCGGGACACGTGGCTGTCACCAGTGTCCCCACTGCCATCACTGTCACCTCTGTCCCCCGCCGAGGCCGCTGCCGGGGGAGGGGCTCAGCTGTGCCCAGGACCCCCCGCGGCCGGGAGGGTCTCACAGCTGCCCCCGCACCCCCCACCCACGGGGCACTCGGGGGGACCCACGCGGATGTGGGGACAGAGGGGACCCCGGTGCCGCGGTGGGGAGCTGGGGGCACGAGTGGGGGGACCCCCCGCGCCGGGGCCGGAGTGATTCGATGGGGTCCGACTGCGGGGGGCTGGGTGGGGGCTGTGTGCGTGGGGCGCTGTGTCACGGGTGGGTGCGTGCCTCGGTGAGGGACTGGGGGGTGAGGGGCAGGCGGGTGAGTGCGAAGGGGTTATATCGCGATAGGGGCTGTATCTGCGGGTGGGACCGCCGGGCTGCGTCCCGGGTGATCTCGGGGGTCCCGGGACCCCCGAGGGAGGCAGGAAGGCGACACGGGGTGGGCACAAGGACCGGGGGCGGGGCCAAAGCCCAGAGAGCGGAGAGAGGGCGGGGCCTCGGTCATTGGGCGTATCGGGTGGGCGTGGCATGAGCGGGACGGGGCGTGTCTGGTGGTGAAGCCACGCCCATAACGGGAGGACACCAATCTCTATATGGCGATGGGCGTGGCCACGCACTATATATGACAGTGGGCGTGGCCGAGGAAGCCCCACCCGTGGGCGTGGCCCGTGGGCGGGGCTGTGGCGGCCGCGATGGCGTCGCTGTTCGGCGGCGTGGAGGGGTGAGGGGTCCCGGGAGGGATGGGGGGTCCCGGGAGAGTTGGGGGATCCCGGGAAGGGTGAGGAATCTCGGGAGGGATGAGGGGTCCCGGGAGCGGTTAGGGGTCTCGGGAGGAGTGAGGGATGCGAGGAGGGATGAGGGATCCCGGGAAGGATGAGGGATCCCGGGAGGAGTGAGGGGTCCCGGGAGGGATGGGGGGTCCCGGGAGGGGTGAGGGATCCCGGGAGGAGTGAGGGGTCCCGGGAGGGGTGAGGGATCCCGGGAGGAGTGAGGGGTCGCGCTGCGGGCAGAGGGGCTCCCCAGGGCTCCGCACCCCCATCCCCCGGGCACCCCCCTCGTCCCTGCTGGCCCCCGACCCGCCGCTCCCGGGGACCCCCAGCCTGGAGGAGGAGGGGGCAGGAAGGATCGCGGGGACTGGAATCGATGGGGGTGCAACAGGGGACTCCATCCGGGCCCCCCTCGATCGGCTCCTGCCCCCCGACCCCTCCTGCCCTGTCCAGGGTGTGGCCAGGACCGAGGTCAGCGGGGCGGGGCAGTCTCAGGGATCCCCATCCTGGTCCTACCCCTCTCCAGAACCCCCAGTCCCGATCCTACCCACCTCCTGTCACCTCTGGGGGCTGGTGGGGCTGAGTGGGGGCCCCCCCTCGGTGGGATGGGGTGGGGGCTGTGGGTAGTGCTGGCAGTGTGCCTCCCCCCCTCTCTCGGTAGTGGGGGCACCCACTCCAGGGTGGTGCTGGTGTCCGGAGATGGGCAAATCCTGGCCGAGACAGAGGGACCCTGCACCAACCACTGGGTGAGCTGGGGGACACCCCTTCCCCGGCCCGGGGGTCACCAGGGCACGGCGGGGGGCACAGGACAGGGGAGGGGGTGTGAGGCCTGGGGGCGGTACAGGACATGGAGAGGGGATACGGGACATGGGGGGCTGGCTCTGGCTGTCCCCAAGCTCCCAGGACACTTGGGTGGGATGAAGCCGGTGGAGAAGGTTCCGGGGTGTCCCCCCTCTCATGGCTGCCGGGGAACCACGTGGGACCCCCAGGGAGGGAGCCTGGGGAGGGCTGGGGGGGCTTTAGGGTGTCCCCCCCGTGTCCCAGCTCATCGGCTCTGAGAAGTGCCTGGAGAGGATCGAGCGCATGGTCAGCGAGGCCAAGAGCAAGGCGGGGGCCGACCCCCAGGTCCCCCTGCGCTCCCTGGTGAGCCCCCCCGTCCCCCCACCCCGGGCCCCCCCCGGGCACAGCCCAGGGCTGACGGGGACCCTCCGTGGGGCAGGGGCTGTCCCTGAGCGGGGGGGACCAGCAGGACGCCATCGGGAAGCTGACGGAGGAGCTGCACCGGCGCTTCCCCCACCTGAGCCAGAGCTACTTCATCACCACCGACGCCGTGGGGGCCATGGCCACGGCCACCGACCACGGTGGGCACCCCCGGGGGGGCAGGGCCGGGGGGCGCCCCGGCACAGGGGGTGACGGTGCCCCCCGGCCCCGCAGGGGGGATCGTGCTGATCTCGGGCACCGGCTCCAACTGCAAACTCATCAACCCCGACGGCTCCGAGACGGGCTGTGGAGGATGGGGGCACATGATGGGCGACGAAGGCTCCGGTGAGCCCGGGGGCCTGGGGGCTGGGGAGCTCCTGGGGGCTGAGGCGGCCCCTGACCCCCCAGCGTACTGGATCGCCCACCAGGCTGTGAAGATGGTGTTTGACTGCATGGACAACCTGGAGGTGCCGCCCCACGACGTCGGATACGTCAGGCAGGCCATGTTCGACTACTTCCAGGTGCTGCGGGGGGCTGCGAGGGGGCCGGGGGATCTGGGGTGGGTCAGCGTCTGAGGGGGGGCTGGGAGGTGTACCGAGGTCCCAGCGGGCTCTGGGATGTGTGTTGGGGTCCCAGGCGGGTCTGGGATGGGGGTTGGGGTTTGGGGTCCTGGAGGGCTCTGGGATGCACGTTGGGGTCTGTGGGCACTCTAGGCTGGGGGTCCTGGGGTGTCTGGGCTGGGTGTCGGGGTCTGGGGGAGCTCTGGGCTGTGGTTTGGGGTCCAGGGGCGCTCTGGGCTCACTGCTGGGATCCAGGGGGTCTCTGGGCTGTGTGTGGGGTCCGGGGGATGCTCTCAGCTGCACACTGGGATGGTGGGGTCCCTGTCCCCAGGGCAGGTCCCCTGTGCAGCCAGGCCCCAGAGCTCACCTGTGTCCCCATGGCTGCCCCCAGATCTCAGACAGGATGGGGCTCCTGACCCACCTCTACCGCACCTTCGAGAAGTCCAAGTTCGCAGGGTTTTGCCAGAAGCTGGCAGAGGGTAGGGAGGCCCCTTCTTGGGGGGGGGAGCTGTCCCTGCCCCCCTGGGCACTGTCACCCCGTTTGTCCCTCCCAATGCCACTCCCTGATCTCTGCCCCGGGCGCACCTTGGCCCTGAGCACCCTCTGCACTCCTTGGGGGGTGGGACATGGGGCCACCCCCTCCCCCACAGCCCAGCCCGGCTTGTGGGACCCCCGAGGGGCGCAGGGGGGTCCCAGATCCCTATCCCACCCCCCATCCCATCCCCAGGCGCCCAGGCCGGGGACCCTCTGTGCTGCCACATCTTCACCAAGGCGGGCGAGGTGCTGGCACGGCACGTGGTGGCCGTGCTGCCCAAAATCGACCAGGTGAGCGCCCACCTGGGGCTGGGGGCGGGGCAGGAGGGGGGGGTCCCGGCACCCCCTCACCCAGCCCAACCCCCCAGAGCCTGTTCCTGGGGGAGCTGGGTCTGCCCATCGTGTGCGTGGGCTCCGTGTGGAACAGCTGGGAGCGGATGCAGGCGGGTGAGCCCGGGGACGGGCGGGCTGGGGGGGCCCGGGGTTGTTCCCACCTGACCCCCCCGTGTGTCCCCCCTTGCCAGGGTTCATCCAGGTGCTGGCCCAGGCCCGGGATGAGGCCCCAGGCCGCGTGTTCTCCCGGTTCAGCCTCCTGAAGCTGAAGCGCTCGTCGGCGCTGGGGGGGGCCCGGCTGGGGGCCCGGAACGTGGGCATGGCCCTGCCCCTGGACCGCGCCGGGAACGTGGACGTGTTCTACACACACGTGTTCTGAGGGACCCGCACACCCCACACACGGGGGGCGCGGGCTGAGGGCTTTGTGGTTTGGCAATAAAAAGGTTGCACTGCCCCGAGGGGAGTGGGGTGAGGTGGGGACAGGGGCTGGAGCGGGGGGGAGGATGGGAATGGGGATGGATGGGGCTGGAAGCACAGGGATGGGACAGGATAGGGCAGGGTGGGGCTGGGAATGTGGGCATGGGGCACAACAGGGATGGAGTGTGGGGATGGGGCAGGATAGAACTGAGAGAGCGGGCATGGAGAGAAATGGGGCTGGAGGGCAGGGAATGAGGTCAGGAGAGCAGGGAATGCGGCAGGATGGGGCTGGAAGTGTGGGGCCAGGAACATGACTGGCAGCCACGGGACAGGAACTGTCCCCAGCTCAGCCCTGCTGGGGATGGGAACACCCCGAGCCAAGGAGGGGCTGCTGGAAAAGGAAGGAAAATGAACCCTGAAGGTTCCTGTTTCAGTTCCCGTTTGGTGCCCGAGGGGGCCGGGCTGCAGCGTGGCCATGGGATGGGAACGGGAAGGGCGTGCTGAGCCTGCCAGGGAGGGGCTGGGGCTCGGGGGGCAGCTGGATCCAAGCAGACAGGGAAGGAGGAGGAAGAGGAGGAAAGGTGACACCTCTGAGCCCTGTCAGCACCGAGGGGACCCCGGAGATGGGGACAGGGGATGTGACATCCGTGACCAGGGAAGGGACACGGAGCTGCGGAGGCCGGCCCTGCCCCTGCTCTCACAGCTTTTGGGGCTGATCTTCATCTCAAAGGGAAAAACAAGGATAAAAAGCCCTTTTGGGTTATTTTTGCCTGGGATCAGCAGCGGGGACTGTGCCCGGCCCAAAGCACAACCCCAAAACTGCCCAAAAAAAGGTGCCAGCGCAGGGAGGGGCGGGCGGGGGAAAACCCTCCGGGAGCTTCCAGGTGGCTCCGCGAAGGAAATCAGGGACACGGCTCCAAGCAGCGCCAGCAGAGCCAAAGGAAATCAGGGACACGGCTCCAAGCAGCGCCAGCAGAGCCATCTAACGCCCGAACTGGGAATGACGGGGTCACTGGGATGGATGGTGGTGACAGACAAACCGCCCCGCCGGAGCTGGCGTGGGATGGAGAGCCCTCCCCTGCTTTTCCAGGGAAAACTCTGGCCCCGCTCCCTTCCAAAAAAAGTTTATTTTTGATAACGCCTTGTCCGAAATTTACAGCACGTGGAGGGGGAGGGAGTAGGAAATCAAAGGGGAAGAGGGAAAAGGAAAGGGGGGAGTGGGATCGCTCCAGGGGTTCACCCAGTGTCCCGCTGCCCATCCCAGTTCCCGCTGCCCATCCCAGCTCCCTGGATCCCATCCTGCCCGGCCAGGAAGGCACCGGGAAAGGGGAGAACTCACCCCAACCTGGAATACTTGGATGGGGCTTCCATAGGGCTGCTGGTTCCAGCCGGGGTTCAGCGCCGGGATTAAGCCCGGCAGCCGGAGCTGGGAGAACCGGGAGGCTCCGGGGCGCACTGGGAGCAGGGAATTCCGTGGGCTCAGCCCTTGTTCACGGTCCGATGGCCCCGAGAGTTAATGGCCATCGGGATCCCCATCCCGATCCATTAGCGGCTCCTTTAGGGGCGGGACTGGGGGGGAACCGCGCCCGGGAGGGGGATTTACACGGATGAGCGGCGGCTCATCCAGCGGGAACTGTGCCAATTGTCCTGGATCGGGAGCTCCCGCTTTCCATGCATTTATAACCGTGACAAGCTCCCTTTTCCTCTGGATGGGGATTTCTGACCCCCAGGAGCTCCTACTTTCCCTGGATATGGATTTCCAACCTCCAGGAGCCCCCACTTTCTATGGGTAGGAATTTCCAAGCCCAGAAAGCTCCTGGTTTCTCTGGATAGGGACTTCTGACCCCAGGAAGCTCCCGTTTTCCATGGATAGGGATTTCTGACCCTGGGAGGCTCCTGCTTTCCCTGGATGTAGATTTCCAAACCTTAGAAGTTCCTGGTTTCTCTGGATAAGGATCTCTAGGCCCAAGCAGCTCCTGTTTTCTCATGGATTTCTGACCTGGGAAGCTCCTAATTTCCCTGGATATATATTTCTGACCTGGAGAAGCTTCTGTTTTCTCATGGATTTCCAACCCCAGGAAGCTCCTGATTTCCCTGGATAGAGATTCCCAAATTTGGGAAGCTCCTAATTTCCCTGGATAGGGATTTGTGACCACAAAGAGCTCCCATTTTCCATGGACAGGGATTTATGACCCCAAAAAGGGGTCCCTGGGTAGGGATTTCTGACCCAGGGAACCTCCTGCTTTCTCAGGGATTTCTAACCTGGCAAGCTCCCACTTTCCCTGGATAGGGATTTCCTACCCCAAGGAGCTCCTCCTTTCTCTGGGCAGGCATTGCTGGCCCTGGGACACACCTGTATTGCCTGGACAGGGATTTCTGACCCCTAGGAGCTCCCACTTTCCCTGGATGGGGATTTCCAGCCCTAGCTCTCTGAAGGATCCCATTCAGCCCCCGATTTAGACCCCTGGAAGTGCCAGGGCCGTGGTTTGGGAGCTGCAGCTCCCATGGGTGGGGAAGGAGGTTCCCAGGAGCTCAGACACGGATCCTGCTCCAACAGCTGCTCCAGGGCCTCTGCTGAAGGCAGCACCAGAGCCTTGGAAAAGGGAAAAGGGACCAGCCCCAGGACCTGCCCATGCCCTCCCAAAATCATCCCTCGGGGGGGGCTCCTCGGGGCTCAGGCTCAGCCCAAAGGAGGATCCTGCTCCTGTCCCAGGGAAGCTGCTCCACAACCCCCCCCACCCCTCCTCTGTGCCAAGAACGGATTTAAATCCAAGAGGAATTCGGATGCTGAGGCTTCAGAGCCACGGCCTGTAGTGTTGGATGAGCTCAAGAGCTGGGGAGGGAATTCCTGAAGGAGGAGTTTGGGAGGAGCTGCCCTTCCCAGGGGTTGATGCCTGGGGGGTCTGGGCCCCCTGAGCATCCCCAGAACCGCTGGAGCAGGAAGGACCCCCCTGCCAGCACGGGAATGTGGGAATGAGTGCTCAGCTTCCATCGTGGAGCCGGGGCAGCGGCTGCCTGGAGGAATTTCGGGATCACAGCTTGGTGCACTTCACCTGGAGTGAAGAAATCCACTTTAGGGGAATGGGGGAAGGCCAGTGCAGCTCCAGCCTGGCAGGGGAGCCCTAAAAATCCTACTGAAACAAGCACACCCGATCTTCCCAGGATCTTCCCACTAGCAGGGCCGAAGCACACGCAGGAATGGGCCTCTGGAGCAGGGAGAGGCTGGAATCCAGGACAGGCCCGAGGGCCAACACGTCCCAGGAAGCAAAAAACCGCCAAAAAAAGGTGATGGGACGATACAAAGTGTTAAAAAAAAAAAATAAAGGAGGAAAAAAACAGGTACTTGAAGCTGGAGCAGATCCCGGCGCCGAGTCCAGCCGGGCTGTCCCCCCTCTATCCCCTGGCATTCCCTGCAGCAGGGACTCAGTCTCTCTCCAGGCCTGGCCTGTCAGTACTTCACGCCCGGCACAAACTCCTTGGCATCTGGATTCAAGTTGCTTTTGCTCTGCAAGAGAAGAGGGAACGGGGATCCATCAGTGCCCCAAGGACGGCATCCCTCTCATTCCAGGGACCTGCACCCCAAACCCCTGCACCCCAAACCCCTGCACCCCGAGGATCCCTCATGGACCATCACCCAGCTCCAAGGTCCGTGCTCCCAGGATGGGTTTTGGGGGAAAACACGGACAATCTGTGTCTCCCTGTCCGTGCTGTGCCACGTGAGAAAGCGGCAGCCCCATCCCAGGGCTTCCGGAGAGCAAGTCCACGGAATCCTGGAATGATGTGGGCGGGAAGGGGCCCCAGAGCCCACCCGGTCCCAGCCCTGCCACGGGCAGGGCACACCCCGTGGGCCCCTCACCAGAATGTCCTCGGAGCTGTGCCCGTCCCCCACCGAGAGCCCGTTGAGCTGCTGCTGCAGCTGCCCCACCCCCTGGGGCAGGTCCCGGGACGGGATGAACCAGTCCTGGTCCTCCTCCTCCAGCATCTCCTGGAAGCAGCGGTCGAGGAATTCCTGCTCCTGCAGCTCCTCCTCCACCTGCCCGGAGAGATCACTTAGGAGACCATGGAGCACTGCCAGGGACACCCCGGCCACGTCCCCAGGTGCCACATCCACAGGGCTGTTAAATCCCCCCTGCCCTGGGCAGCTGTGCCAGGGCTGCACAGCCCTTTCCAGGAAGAATTTTCCCAATATCCAACCTGTCCCTCCCCTGGCACAGCTGGAGGCCGTTCCCTCTCCTCCTGTCCCTGTTCCTGGGAGCAGAGCCCGACCCCCCGGCTCCCCCCTCCTGTCAGGGAGTTGCAGAGCCAGAAGGTCCCCCCTGAGCCTCCTTTTCTCCAGGATTTCTCCCTGTCCTTGCTCCAAACTGGACAGGATGGCTGATCCTATCCCAGCTGGATTGCTGGGCGGATCCTCTCTGCTCTGGAGCAATCCCAGAGCATTCCCAGCCTTTCCTGCTCCCTGCAGGTTTGTCACACCTGCAGGTGGTGACAGAGGGTGACACTCGGCTCCCACCACAGCTCCAGGGATGACACTGCAGGAAACCTCCTCCTGAGGATCAGGAAAGCCCCAGGATCTGGCTGGAGCTCTGGGAGCTGCTCCCGCAGGGATGTGGGAGCAGAGGGAGGCAGGAGAGGGGCAGGATGGGGCTGGAGGTCCCCGGGACTGTCCCGGGACCCTGCACTCCCACGCTTGGTGCCTCTCCCAGCCCTGCAATCCAGGTGGATATTCCCTGTGCTCCACCTGCCTCTGACACCTCTGCCCGCTCCAGCCGCCCCTGCTGTCAGCAGTTCCTGCTCCCAGCACTCCCCGTTTGCCCTCAGGATGCGGCTCCATGGGACAGGAATGTCGGTGGCTCCGGGAGGGACGTGCCGGGCGGCTCGTGGGTGGTGAAGCACCTGCAGCTCCTGCCCCTTCCCTGCCCGGGGCCCAAATCCCTGCTGGAGGAGGCAGGGAGGCCACGGGGCTCCAGAGAGCTCAGCAAGAGCAGAGAGCGAGGGATCCAGAGGAAGATCCAGCCCCAGATCCCAATCCCAGAGCAGCCCCCAAGCATGGAATGTGAGGGTGGCAGAGGCACCGTCACCACTGGCAGAGTTTCTCTGAGGACACCAGGAATGCTGGTGGAATCTTCCTTTGGAGAGCAGGGGGTGGGAATTCCCTCTGCCCAGCCTGCCCACAGCTCCGGAGGGTCCTTCCCGGACATCCCAGGGATGGAATCAGGGCTTGGCCGCAGTCCCAGGGATGTTCCAGGAGGGGACAAGCGTCCAGGAGTTCAGCTGCAGGGATAAACTCCCTCCTCTCCCGATCCAAGGTGTCCAAGTTCTCTTCAGCTGCTGGGATGGTGGCAGGAGGATCCCAGGAGCCTCCAGAGAGCCCTTCCCGCTGCCTCAGGCTGCCCTGGGATTTGGATGAGGATGAGGAGGACGCTGTGGAGCTGCTCCCATGTCATTATTCCACAACCAAGGGCTGTTGGAGTCCTCCAGGAGCTCTCAGGAGCTTTGTTGTCCCTTACTGACACAGCATCCCAGGGCTCCAGCTCCGGCTGCTCCAGGTGTATCCAGGATGATTTCACTGGAATCAGGGATTTCTCCCCAAACCCAGGCAGTGGCTGCAGGATCTCCCTGCTGGGACAACCGGGATGTAAACATTCCAATTCCAAGGGCTCACCAGGGTGCCAGTCCTGCGCCTCCAGCTGAGCATGTGGATAGGGAAGGCCTGGATCCCAAAAGCTTGGCAGAAGTGATGTCACCATCCCTCCGAGGGGATCAAAGGCTCCGTGAGGGCTCCTTTCCAGCTTCATCCGCGCCACGTCCTTCCAGGCAGGGCCAGCACAGGCAGGATGACTCTTCCCTGAGCCACCCTTCCCACGGGGGGTCCGAGGACCCCCTGTTCTCCCTGAGGATGCACAGAGCTGGGAACTCCCCCAGGCCTCACCTGCCTGCTGTTCTCACCTCCCTGTTCTCCATCCCCACATCCCTGTGCACCTCTGGAGCTGGGAGTCTCACCTGCCTGTTGAAGTCCTCCTCGTTCTCCATCCACATGTACTCGGCGAAGGGATTGTTCTCCTTCTCATCGTGCCCGTTCACCACCTGCTCCTCCTTGGATTTGGGACTGGATGCCGTGGTGCTGGCGAGCTCGGAGCCATTCATCCTTACGGACTCTGGGAGGGGGGAAATGTGGGAATGAGGGAGCTGCTGGGGACCCCTGTGCCCAGATCCACGCCAGCTCCCACGTGGACACCGCCACCACCTTCCAGGATGGTTGGGCTTGGTGATCCTGGAGGTCTTTTCCAACCTTATAGACTCCAAACATGGAACCAAATCCAACCAAAGTGTGTTTTATCTCCTTTTTTCCCAGCTGGGTCTCCAGGATGCAAGGTCCTGGGTTTCCCCTCTCAGCCAGAGCAGCCCTGGCCATGCAGAGCATTCCTGCCGGGAAAAGGGAGCGTTTTCCAGGCTCAGTGTCCATTCTGGGCTGTGTGTTCCCTCTGTGAGTCACCAAAGCTGGACCTGCCAGGCTGTGGATGCTCCAAGGGCTCCCAGAGCTCCAGGAATTGGGATATGTGGCTCCACTAGAAAGCAAATAAATTCAAACCCTGGCTCTTCCACAATGAAGGTTTCTTGGATTTGTTTCTGTTTTCCTATGGAAAATTAAATAGCTTAAAAAAAAAAAGAACAGGACTGTTGGAGCTCAGAAAGCACATCCAGAGCACACAGAGCACCTGGTCCTGCTCCAGAGCACGGAAAATCCCAAGGATCTCTGCCCAGAGGGAGGGAGTGCCCTGGGAGGGCCCTTTCCCAATAATCCCACACTCCCTGGACACCATAGGCTGGGAACAGAGATCTGGGGCAGCTCTGGGTGGTGCTTTAGGGCCAGATGGTTCCCAGTGATGGATTTCATGGGATCTGATCCCAGCTGGGGCTTCCTGGCGGTCCCAACTCCTGGGAACAGTGACTGAGAGATATGGGAGGAAAACCAACCACGTGGGAAGATCCCAAAACAATTCCAGCACCCAGAGCCCACGGCACCAACGCTGGACGCAGGAAGGGTGGGAATTCAGTGATCCCACTCCGTGGGAGGTGGAGAAAGGATTCCTGAGAGCAGCACCCAGGCCTGGTGTCCAGGAACCATGGAATGGTTTGGGTTGGAAAAGACCTGAAATCCCACCCGGTGCCACCCCCTGCCATGGGCAGGGACACCTTCCCCCAGCTCAGGGGGCTCCAGCCTGGCCTGGGACACTTCCAGGGATCCAGGGGCAGCCACAGCTTCTCTGCCCAACCTGTGCCAGGGCCTGCCCGCCCTCCCAGCCAGCAATTCCTTCCCAAAATCCCTCTTAACCCTGCCCTCTGGCAGGAGGGAGAAGGAGCCCAGGGGAAGGGAATACAGGGAAAGGGAATACAGGGAAAGGGAACACAGGAGCAGGGAACACAGGAGAAGCCCCAGCCTTGGCTCCAGGCAGCACAGATGGTCCCGCTCTCCCTCCCAAGCCCAGCCCTGGGCCCAGGCCGCGCTCCCGAGGCAGCGTTCCCGGGTTTGTGCCGGAGAGCCCGGCGGGCCAGGGCTCCCAGAGCTATAAATAGCTTTGGGAATCATTGTGTTTGCAGACAGGCTCGTGGTTCAGCAGGAAAACCCACCCAGGCAACCCAGACTGCAGGAAAAGCCCACACTGAGCCCTTCCCCGAGCTTTCCATGGCTCCCCTTCCTGACTGCCCCCCAAGGGCTTCGGAGCGAGGGAGGGCAGAGCTGGGGCTGCACCTCTGAGCTCCTGCACTGGGGCATTAACAACACCCAAATTCCAACCTGGGGAGTCACAGAGAGAATCCCACCTTTTCTTCCCCACTATTTTGGATATTGGGAAGGAATTCCTGGATGGGAGGGTGGGGAGGTCCTGGCACAGGTCACCCAAAGAAGCTGTGGTTGCCCCTGGATCCCTGCCCGTGGCAGGGGGTGGGACTGGGTGGAACTCCGGGTCCCTTCCCCCCCAGATTCCATGGTTCCGTGCAGGGAAGAGAGGGCTGGACCTTTCTCAGGCCACCTCTGAACTCCCTCGAAGCAGCAATTAGGGAAAAGCACCTCGTCAGCCTCCTCTCCCAGGGGATGGATTCTCCCGTCCCAGCTCTGCTCCACAGGTCCAGCTGGTCCAGCCGCTCTCCCAGCGCTCCCTCCCTGACTCCCGTCCCTCCCACGCCCTGGGATCCCGATCACCTGCCTCCAGTCTCCCTCCCCAGATAAAGTCCCTGCGCTCCAGAGGTCCAAACAGGACCTCTTATCCCGCTTTATCTCCTGGCCGGATTTTTCCACTGGCTGGGAGCGCTCCCAGCTGCCCCGCACGGCCCTGGGACATTCCCTGCTCCCAGCCGGATCCCTCCGGGAACGGCCTCCCTGGGCCCGGCGTTTCCCCCAGCCCAGGCTCCCCCACCGCCCCCCCGGCTTTTCCAAGTGCGTTTTTCCCCCTCCAGGCTTCTCCTCCCCCTTTTACAGGTTTATCCCTGAGGTTTTATTCCCTGCTCCGGAGCGAGCTGGGGAGTCACCCCCTGCCCCCGTTGGCTCTGCCCTCTGAGCAGGGAGCAGGAGCCTCCCAGGATCACGGGGATGCTCCCGGTGTTCCCGCGCTGGGCTCCCCGGGGGTGCCAGGCCCTGCTGGAGATGTGGAGTTTCCATTCCCAGCTCTCCCAGTTGCCGAGGAACCGCGGCCTATTTCCACCCCGGATCAGGGATAATCCGCTCCCGCACTGTTTTAATCCCCAGCCACCACAACAACCCCGGCTCCGCTCGGGCACCGGCCCGGGGAGCCTCCCCGGAACAGCCGGCGCTGCTGCTGAGCCCAGGCCAAGGAATGCTCAGGATCCTCATTCCAAATTCAGCACAAACAGCTCCTCCTCGAGCTGCTTCAGCCCCAGCCACGTCCTGCTCCCGGCAGCTCACGGATCCTGCAGCTCTCCAGGATCCACAGCTTCTCCAGGAAACCTGTGCCAGGGCCTCAGCACCCTCCCAGCCAGCAATTCCTTCCCAATATCCCATCTATCCCTGCCCTCTGGCAGCGGGAAGCCATTCCCTGTGTGCTGTCCCTCCAGGCCTTGTCCCCAGTCCCTCTCCAGCTCTCCTGGAGCCCCTTTAGGCCCTGCCAGGGGCTCTCAGGTCTCCCTGGAGCCTTCTCTTCTCCAGGGAACCCCCCCAGCTCTCCCAGCCTGGCTCTAGAGCAGAGGGGCTCCAGCCCTGGCAGCAGCTCCGGGGCCTCCTCTGGACCTGCTCCAGCAGCTCCCTGGCACAGACAGGGTTAACCAGAGGATTTCCTTCCCAATATCCCATCTAACCCTGCCCTCTGCGTTCCCTCTGGCCCTGGCTCTCCAGACCCTTGGGAAAGCCCCTCTCCAGCTCTCTCCTAGACTTTTTTAAGGGAATGGGGCCAGGAGATGTCCTTCCCCCAGGACAGGGCCAGCACTCCCTGCCTGGCTGTGGGCAGGGAGACAGAAACAGCCAGCAGGGGAATTCCAGGGCTGCACAGCGATCCCTGTGCCAGTGGTGCAATTCCAGTGATCCCTGTGCCAGGGCTCCGGACCCATGGGAGCAGCTTTATCTCTGTTTGCTCTGGAGGCCCCACTGGGACCCACCTTCCCAGGGCTGGACACCTGGGATCAGGGACCCACGGGAACACCTTCCCAGGGCTGGACACCTGGGATCAGGGACCCACGGGAACACCTTCCCAGGGCTGGACACCTGGGATCAGGGACCCACGGGAACACCTTCCTGGGGCTGGACACCTGCATTCCACGGAGAGCTCACTGGGTGGATTTGATGTTCTTGGAGGTCCTTTCCCAGCTGAACAATTCCATGATTCTCAGATCTGCCCCCGGATTTGGCAGCTCAGCCATGGCTGTGGCAGGGGAGGGTCACCAACCCCAAATCCCACGGGAATGGGCCCTGGGGAGGGGCCAGGACAGGGCACCGGCTGGAGCCACCCGTCAGATCTGGGATTTGGGTGCTGACAGCCCCATCCTGCAGGGAATGATGACAGCCCTGTCCTGTTTGGAATTATCACTGGAGGAGCGATGACAGCTCAGGGACAGTCACATTTCCCGGCAGGAATGGGAGACCTGGGATGAGTCCTGGGGGTCTGAGAGAAAACAAACAGCTGCTTCGTGGACAGGGACAACCCTGCTCCTTCCCCAGCTACAGGGAAGGGACTGACAGGACAAGGGGCTTTACACCATCAGAGGGGTGGGTTGGATGGGATAGTGGGGAGAAATTTTGGGATGGTTAAACCTCCCTGAGTTCTGGAGCTGCTGCAGAGAGTCCAGAGGAGGCCACAGAGATGCTGCCAGGGCTGGAGCCCCTCTGCTCTGGAGCCAGGCTGGGAGAGCTGGGGGGGTTCCCCTGGAGAAGAGAAGGCTCCAGGGAGACCTGAGAGCCCCTGGCAGGGCCTAAAGGGGCTCCAGGAGAGCTGGAGAGGGACTGGGGACAAGGCATGGAGGGACAGCACACAGGGAATGGCTTCCCACTGGAAAAGGGGAGATTTGGGTGGGATATTGGCAAGGAATTCTTTCCTTTGTTGGTGGTGAGGGGCTGGAATGAATTTCCCAGAGAAGCTGTGGCTGCCCTGGATCCCTGGAAGTGTCCAAGGCCAGGCTGGAGCAACCTGGGCTGGTGGAAGGTGTCCCTGCCCATGGCAGGGGGTGGGACTGGATGGGATATAAACCCCCTTCCCACCCGAGCCATCCCATGACCCTGTGGAACACCTGGAATTCCACAGGCCCTGAGTGCCCAAGTCCCTCTGTCACAGCCTGCACTGTCCCCCTGCCCCGGGCTGGGCTCTCTCCGTGTCCCAGCCCTGCAGGGACACGTGTGGATCTCACACACACCCCGGCTCTCCCTCTCCCAGACTGGAAAAGTGCCATTCCCTCAGCTTGTCCTCCGGGAGAAATCCCGAGGGAAAACCTGCTGGATCCCCGGCACAGGAGCAGCATTGGGGGGTTTTCAGGACAATGTTCCAACACACACTTTTACCCGGAGCTGCTGAGCCCCAGACACAGCCCCGAGGTTCCCTCAGCCTTCCCTGCAGATCCCATGGCCCGGGATCCCGAGGGATGTGGATCCCGAGCAGCAGCTCCCAAAGGGATGGAGCCCCGTCCGTCCCATCCCACACAGGTTTCCCCCTCTGCTCCTGCAGGAATTCCCCCCCCGTCCCGGCACGTGGGGCTGGAAGCCGAGAGCCGGCAGGGAAAACACCCGCGGGCAGAGCAGGAGCAGCTGGGCCAGGCTGAGCCCCCGGAACCTGTCCCAGACCCCCCGAACCCCGGCGGGCAGGGACAGCCCCTCCTGTGCCCCAGCCGCCTCCACGGGCCAGGAACATTCGGGGTGCGTGTCCCGAGAGCGTGGGAGCTCAGCCTGTGCCGGGGAAGGGGGACCGTGCCCTGGAACGGGGATCGTGCCGTGGGAGGGCTCGGAGCAGGGACAGGAGCCGATGTCCCCCTGCCCCACGTGTCCTGTCCCCACCGGGGGGTCAGCAGGGACGGGGGCTCGGCCCCCTCGCCTGGTCCGTACAGAGGGGCGGGGGGGAGGTTTGGGGAGCCCGGGGAGGGTTTTGGGAGCCAGAGGAATGTTCTGGGAGCCCCGGGGCTGCTCTGGGCTGCTGCTCCCGAGGGGGTGCGGGAGGGGACGAGGGGCAGGGGATGCTCCGCTCCCTGCCGGGATCCAGCTGAACCGGGCCGGGGCCTCCCGTGTCCTCCCCGGTCCCTGGGGCCGTGTCACCCTGGTCCCTCTGTCCGTGTCCCCCCCCGCGTCCCCCCCGTCCCTATGTCCATGTCCCCTGCCGTGTCTCCCCTGTGTCCGTGTCCCCTGCGTGTCCCCCCTGTGTCCCCCCCCGTGTCCCTCCCTGCTACCTCGGCCCGGCCGGTCCCGCTCCGCGCTCTCCGCCGCCGCCGCCGCCAGGCCCCGCCCCTCCCGCCGGGGACACGCCCCCTGCTCCCATTGGCGGGACCCTCCGCCAGACCCCGCCCCCGCGAGCCCGGGTTGGGTGGGAGGAGACCGGAGCTGGTCGCTATTGCACCGCTGCGCTGTCAATCACGGCCTTGGCCCCGCCCTCCGAGCCGCCCTCCCGATTGGCTGAGCCCGGCGGCTCTGATTGGCCGCTCGCACGCGTCCCCCACGTGGGTCAGACGGGCAGCGCGCGGGGGCGGGGCCGGGTGGGCGGGGCCAGACGCGATGTAAATAACCCCAGGGCCCCGCCCCCGCGCCGCCGGCCGTGATTGGCGGGATCGGCAACCAATGGGGAAAGGCGACACAAGCCGCGTGCGCCGCCGCGCGGGAGCGATGTCAGAGCGGCGCTGATTGGCCGATTGATGTAAACACACAGAGGGGGCGGGGCTGTCACGTGGCCAGCGCGTGGGGTGGGGGGGGCACCCAAACCTGGATTTTGGGGGGGACCCGGCCCTGCACCCCCAGAACGGGCGGGGTACCCTGGAGGCCCAGCTTGCACCCCCAGTTTTGGGGACACCGAGCCCCGCACCCTCAGTTTTGGGGGCACCTCGGGGGCGGGGGGCACCCGGCCCCGCACCCCCAGAGTGGAGCAGTGGTGGGGCCTCAGAGCCGCACCCCAGGACTGGGGACACCCGGGAGGGCCCATCCTGCACCCCCAGTTTCGGGGGCACCTCGGGGTGGACGCACCCAGCTCTGCACCCCCGTTTTGGGGGCACTGAGGGGGGCACCGAGCCCCGCGCCCCCAGAGCGGGGGGATCCCCGGGGGAGGACTCAGAGCTGCACCCTGGGCTTGGGGGCACCCCAGGGGGGTGACCCAGCCCTGCACCCCCACAACGAGGGGCCCCCTCGGGGGGTCCCATCCCCGCTCCCCCGTGCTCGGGGCCCCCCCAGCGCCGCCCCCGCGCCCCCCCGCGGTGGCGGTGCCGGTGCTGTCCCGGGACGGCCGCCAGCCCCGAGCGGGGCCGCGCCGGGAGCGCCGCGCCGCGACCCCCGCCATGCCTTCGGGCGGCGGCGGCGGCTCCAACACCCCCCGAGCGCGGGGCCCACGGACCCCCCCGGGCCCCCGCCCGCCGCCCCCCGACCCGCTCGGACGGTGAGTGCCCGGCCCGGGGCCCCGCACGGTGGGCTGGGGGGAACATGAGCCTCCATCCCCTGCCCCGGGTCTCGGGGTTGGGCAGCGCAGCCCCTCACCCCGCCTTGGGTATCGGGGTACCGGGGAGGGTCCCGCCTGCCCCGCGGGGGGCTCTGACAGGAGGTGCCCGTGGGAGGGGGAAACTCCTGGGGAGCCCCAGGACAGAAAGGGGGGAGCCGAAATCTCCCCACACCCCTCGGCGTGACCCCAAACTCCTTCCCTGCTCCGGGCTGGGATTTTGAGGGGTGGGGAGGCAGCAGCCTGGGGGGTCCCCGGAGGCTCCATGGGCAGTGTGGATGGGGGGATTCCTTGAGGAGCAAAACAAACCCAGTGGGGCTGGGGGCCGGGTCGGGGGCAGAGCCCCCCTTGTCCCCCAGCCCAGCATCTGATGGTGGCACTGTCCCCACGGCCCCCCAAGGGGAGCTATTTCCATGCCGTGCCCTCATCCCTCGGGAACCTGCCCCTCACCGGGGCGAGTTCCCAAACAAGGGGCTGGATTTCGGGGCAGCAGCAGCACGAGGTGTCCCCGGGAGGCCAGCAGGGTGTCCCCGCGGCCAGGCCGAGCAGGTGGCTCCGTGCAGGTGACAATCCCCCTTCCCGGGTCGCTGTCGTCCACTTGCGGCACCTCGGGGACAAATGACCTCCCCGCCGGCTCCTTGTATGGCTGGGACAGCGGGTGTCGCCAGACGGGCCAGGAATAGCCCGGGGCAAAGGGGCTGATCCCGGGAAATGCGGGGTGACGGGGCTCTGGGGGTGCCGCCGGCACGGGGGGCTCGGCAGTGCCGGGAATGGCCCGGGATGTCCGCGGGGCTGGGGACGTTTGTCCTTGACACGGGGGCCCTTCCACGGCTCTCAGGTGGTGCGGGGGTACGAGAGACCCCGGGCACGGGCAGGGCTGTGCCCCAAATCCGGGGGATACGGGGCTGGGGACGGGACGGGCCGGGGCAGCCCCGCAAGGTCACCCAGTCAGTCTGGGAATGTCACCAGCACATGGACACGGCCCGGCCTGGCCCCAGCGCCGCCGGGAATGTGAGACCCAGACCGGGAATGTCACACGCGGGCTCGCTTAGCACCGCATGTGGTCCCGGCCACGGGGACAGGGACACGGGGCTGGATGTGCCCTGCTCTGTCCCCAGCAGGGACACGGGGCTCCCAGTCTGCCCAGTGCCTCAGCTGGGGCTCCGTCCCCGCTCCCAGCACGGCCGGGAGGGCTGTTGGGGTCTGGGGGGACTGTCGGGGTCTGTCCCCACCCCGGCGCCGCTGTCACGCAGCCCCAGCCCCGCGGGGACCCCCGGGCTGGTGGCCCCATCTGCAGCCAGGGGCCGTCACTCTCTGGTGGCAGTGGCAGCGGCGAGAGCAGAGACCCCCGGCGCCGCCCCAGGGTCACCTCAGGCTGGTGAGTTAATGAGTTAATTGGGGACAGCAGCTGCCAAGGGCCCCCCAGAGCATCGAGTGCCACCATTAACCTGGGGCCACCACATGTCCCCGAGTGCCACATCCACAGGGCTGTGAAATCCCCCCAGGGAGGGGGACTCCCCCCTGCCCTGGGCAGCTGTGCCAGGGCTGCACAGCCCTTTCCAGGAGGGATTTTCCCAATATCCAACCTGTCCCTCCCCTGGCACAGCTGGAGGCCGTTCCCTCTCCTCCTGTCCCTGTTCCCTGGGAGCAGAGCCCGATTCTCCCCCCGGGGGTGCTGCATGGAGGGACCTGTCCAGCATTCCGGGGGGATTTCCTCCCAGCAGCCAGGTCAAGACTGGCTCTGGCTGCAGCTCTTGGGAGACCACCAGGCTTTTATTGCAGTCCTTTTGCATCTCTGTGGGCCAGAGCACGAGGGAATCTGGAGGGACAGGAGCTCCTGGGGCCACCCGAGGGGACAGAGGGTTTTGGAATCCCCTTCCAGGTCAGGTCCAGCCCCACAGGCCATGGGAAAGCTGGATTTGGGAACACTGACTCAGTGTATCCCCAGGAACACAAACTCACTGGAGGTACAAGGTGTTCCTGCTGCTGCTCCAGAGCAAATCCCAGACTAGTTTGGGTGGGAAGGGACCTTAAATCCCACCCAGTGCCACAGGCAGGGACACCTCCCGCTATCCCAGGTCGCTCCAAGCCCTGTCCAGCCTGGCCTGGGACACCCCCAGGGATGGGCAGGTCCATCCCAAGCACCTCACCAGTCCGGGGCTGGGTTTCCCTGGAAAAACTGGGGCTGCCCCTGTGTCTCCACAAGGCCAGGACACCCCAAAGGGGATCCACGTGTGGGTGAGGCTGGAGAAGCGCCAGGTGGGACCCAGCTGAGAGGAACATTCCAGAAGCTGCCGAGGGAGGCTCAGGGGATGGGACACAGCTCAGTCCCTCCCGTCCCTGAATCCCAGGCAGTGCCACTGTTGTCCCCAGCCCTGGGATTCACTCCCTGGAGCGCGACAGGCCAGGAATGACACCGGAGACAGACACGGATCCCTTACTTCAGAGCTGGAATCCCACAGATCAAACGCCCAGCCACCAAAACTTGTACAGTTTATCCATATCAGCGAGTGTTCATTGGCCACAACTTACACCGTTCTCTCATTAATTAGTGGTCCGTCTTCTGCCGGTTAACGACCCTCTGGCTCCCCGCGGTAATTAGTGCCGCACTCCGTCTTCCCCTTCTTTTGGGTCTGTGGGGTTTTGGGTTTGTTTGTGGTCAGGATCTGCCCTTGCCAGAATTGCCTTCTTTGCCCATTTGGAGCCGATTTCAGCACAATTGCTGAGAGCTTTAATAATTTCTTCCTGATCTTGGGAGTTCTGCCAGATGTCCCATAAACTGAGTTCTTGGCATCCTTCTTTTCCCGAGCCTTGTTAACCTCCCCCGAGATCCAAGATCACCAAGCCCCAAACTTTAACAAGTAATTGGTATTTTTAACACCTTAAGAGTTTTAACTCCCTTAGAGCTTGTTGGCTGCTCTGCGAGTCGCGGATTAAATCTCCCTTCTCGTTCATTAGGCTTAGAAAGTCACAGACGCGAAAGAACACCGTTGCTTAAGAAAACTTTTAACGCGTTCCGCATTTTGCAACCACCAGGCGGGGCCCCCGTTTCGTAACCCGCTGTGACCCTCGGGGCAAACCGCTACTTATTTTTGACCCTTGAGATGCCGGCATCGGCGCCGCGAGCTGGCAGGATGAGTTGACCGAGAAGATAAAAAGGCGGGGTGCTGCAGAAATCACCCCACGGGGACTGCGAAAGAAGGGAAAGGGGCATCAAAGCGGCTCTAACACAGCACCGACCCCTCCGGCCGCCGCCGCCGCTCTGAGGGGGCGCGCGCCCGCGCCGCTTTATATAGGGCGGGCTCCCGGCGTGCTCCGCGGCGAGCGCGGCCCGCCCCCTCCGCCGCGCCCTCAGCCGCAGCGCGCCCGGCGCGCTATATCCCTCCGCGCGGCGCCCCCGCGCTGCTCCCGGCGGTTCTCGCTGCGGCTCCACCGCCCATCCTCCCGCCGCTCCCTGCGCCCCGTTATCCCGGCTCTCCCGCCCCTCCTCCCCGTTCTCCGGGGACTCTCCCGGCGGCGGGGGACTTAGAGCGAGCGGCGGCTGCGCCCAGGCCGAGGTAGGAGGCGGACGGCGGCCGCCCCCCCCCTCTGGCGGGGTTGAGGGGGACGCGCGTAATGGCGGACGGGGCGGGGGATTCATCCTTCGTCTGTCTTTTATCCTCTATCTCCATCCCTCATCTCCGTCCGTTCGGCTGCTCCCCCGGCGGGCCGATAAGCCCTCGCTGTGCCCCTCAGACACCCGGGGACCCGCGGGCTCCGCGGCTGGGCTCTTTTTTACACTAAAACATGGGATTCGCGTGTTCTGAAGGCTCCCCTCGCCCTCAGCCCTCTCGGTGCGCACATTCCCGGGGTGTTTTCAGACAAAGCGTGCGCTGGTGGAGCCAGACCCGGCTCACCTCGGGTCAAACCCCCTCTCACCCTTGCTTTGGGGTCAAAATCGGGGCTTTTCACCCTTTTTCATTTTGGAACGGCAGCAGTTGAGCTGAGTTAGGGTGTTAAAACCGAAAACAACCATAAATAAGCAGAAGAGGAATTCTTCCCCCCTAGGCCCCCGTGTTGTGGCTCTGTCTCGTCATGTGCTTTGCAGGAACCTCCTCCATTGGGGGATTTAACTTTTTTTTTTTGCTATTCAGACACGTGCTCCTTCGCTATTTTTTTTTGCTGTTATTATTAATTTAAGGCACAAATGTAATATGAATTTTTGGGGTTTTTTAAATTGTCTTTTTATAGGAATATGTCTTACCCCGTTAAAATCTGTGTGTTTGGGGTTTTTTTTTAATGAAACGCCCAGCCGTCCCTCCTGGTCCCCAGCCCAGAGTTGCTGTTTAAATGTCGTTGTTTTGGGTTTTGCTGAAAGGTTAAACACCCGCTGTTGGGAGGGTGGATCTGCCATGAGGTAATTATTTTCCCTGGGACCAGCCTCTCTCCAAGGACGAGGAGGATCCCGAGTTTCATTTCTTTCCCCTGATTTATAGGAATTACAGTGTGCCCAGAGGATCCCCCTGGCTCCAGGGTGGGGGGCGGAAGGGACGAGCCCAACCTCCTCTTCCCTAAATTCTGATGGTAACTGAGGATGTTTATCCCAGGGTGGGGTTCCAAATGCTGACAAAACCTGCCGGATTCCTTCTCTTCCCTGCTTTTCTCCCCTGAATCCCTTGGACTTGGGTTTTGGGGCTGAGCTCAGCTGCCAGACCAGGAGCTCGTCTGGGTCTGAGGAGCAACACAGGGACCTTTGTTTTCCTTTTGTGCTTCACGTTTGAAGGTAAATAAAACGTTTTCCTATTTCTTTGGCACCGAGTTAAATATTCTACGTGGAATTCTGGCTTTTTATAGGGAGTTTTAGGCAGAAATCTTGGTGTTTGCTCTGTCTGTGAGGCTTTTGTGTGCACCCAGAGCTGGTGCTCGTGTATAAAACAGGTCAGGGTTTGTGCTGCTCGAAAATCTGGCGTGGAAAGGGAAGTTTGAAGAAGTCTGGTGGATTCCTGGTGCTGAAGTGCCTGGTTTTTTTGTGCTGTTCCAGGAGTTCCCTGCTGGAAGGCTGGTGCAGGTGGTGCTCTGTGTGTTTGTCCCAAACCTGCCGCTGGCAGGCTGGGCTGGGGCAGTTTTGGGGGGAGTTGGGCGGATCACGTGGCTGATGGTGGTGCTCCAGCGGCCCTGGCTCTGGCAGGGATGGAGTTCCCTCTCCCTGGGGGCCGTGGTGGGGATTTGTGGCTAAAGCAGGCGGGGCTGGGCTGAGCTTGGCCCAGGTGAGGCTCTCCCTGCAGCCTGGAGGGATGTTCCCACCTGCAGGGTCCTGCTCCACGGTCAGGAGGGCGGGGGCAGTTTGGCTGCCAGGGTGACTGTGGTGTGGACTGGGGGGGAACAAGGGCCTGGCTTTTGTCTCCCTGCCCTTCCCCTGGCAGGTTGTCTTTATCTTCTCCCAGGAATTCTCTTCCCTAAGTGCTTCCTTTCCCTTCCCGTGCTCTTTGGGGGCCCTACAACCCCTGGTCCTGGAGGTTCAGCTGCCTCTTGTTGGGCTCTGCAGTTCCAGCTCAGCTCTGCAGTTTGCTTGGCCCTGGGAAGCCCAGCAGTGTGTGGAGCCTGGGCTGGGATGTTCCTGCCATCCAGGTGTTCCAGCACCATTCCTTGAAGGCAAACAGCCATCCTGCCTCTCCTCCTGCTCCAGGACAGATCCTGCCGTGCTGCCCTGGTGTGTCCAGAACATTCCCAATGGAGTGAACCGGGAGCCTGGGCTTGGTCTTGGCTCTTGGAATTGGGATCCCAGCTCGGATCCTGCCGGATCTGGAGATGGCAGCAGGAACGTGCCCGGAGGCAGCTCCTGGGTGGCCCAGGTGTGGGAGGATTTGGGAGCAGTGTTCACCTCTGTTACCCTGGGAATCTTTGCCTGAGCAGGCAGGGGATCCTGCTGGAATGACAGTCCACCCGCAGGAGGGGCTGCCTCGGCTCTGCCAAAACCAGGGAGGGCTGGGCTCAGCACCCTCAGAGGAGCTGGAGCATCCCTGGATCGAGGGATAACATGGATGGACACTGGATAAACCAGAGTGAAGCACGTCCCTCTGAAGGTGTTTGTCCTTCCAGGGCTCTGTGCTGGCAGGGGCAGTGCCTTGTGTGGCACCTGAGGAAGCTCCAGGTGCTGAGGAGGAATTCCCAGGTGCAGGAGGATGGCTGGGAATGCCTTGCCACTTCCTGACCCTGGTGGAGGCGTGTCCAGGCTGATGTGGCAGGAGTTGGATGAGGAATGATCCGACCAGGAGTCCCCTGTGAGGGCCCTCGGGCTCTGCCAGGGCTGGGGCAGGTGGAGCCCCTCAGCCCCCACCGGACACCATCACTGTGCTGGGAACAGCAGGGAAGAGGAGAATCCAGGTCGCTCCAGAGGCTGGTTTGGCCGTCAGGAGAACACCAAGGAACCTGCAGAAGAGATCCAGGTCTTGGACTGTGGCGAGGGGAGGTGAACATGGCCCCATCCCTGGGGATATGGTCAGTCCTGGAACAGCTCACGGCACAGGCACAGCAGCTCTCCCAGCCTGGGGGCGCAGGGCCATCTTTATTTATCTGCTCTGCAATTAGCACAGAGCCAGAAAATTCCCTGCTATTTATAGGGACAAATCAGAAAATTCTCCTTCCAGTGGCTCGCCAGACTTTCTCTTCAGATAAACCTTCCTGGGGACTCCAGAAATCCACCTCCACCCTCTCCCGAGGTGCCAGAGCCAGCCTGGCATGCCCCGGGGTGATGTTGGGGTGGTTGTCTGTGTTGTGCTGGGACTGGCAGGTGTCTGGTGCTCCCAGTGACTGTGGACATGGCTCCAAGGGCTTGGGATCGCTTCTTCTGACCTGCAGCACGCAGAGCTTGGGCTCCACGAGGCCCTGGAGGAGCTGGTGACAGGGGCAGGGGGGTGAAGAGCTGCTGGGCTGGGTGTGAGCAGCCCCTCTGCGACTGGGAGGAACTGGGACACCTTGGCAGTGCTGGGAGTGCTCTCATCCCTCCCTCCCTCCACATCACCTCTGATTTTCCCCTAAGGATTCCTCCAGGGCCAGGCTGGACGGGGCTCAGAGCAACCTGTTCTAGTGGAAGGTGTCACTGCAGCCCCAGCTCAGGGCTCGGGCACTGCTCTGGGAATGCTGGGGGTGTCCCTGTCCCAGCAGTCCCCAGACACTCCCCAAACAAAGCTGCCCTGAGGAGGGAGGTGAGACTCTCCCCTGACATCCCTGACCATTGTTTCCTTGGTCTTGGCATTTCCTCAGACAGCACTTCCTGCTGTCATTTCCAGCCTTTCCTTTGGAAAGGTCCCAGCAGACCCCAGCTGACAGTGGCTGCCTTGGACGCTGCTGCTGTGCAGCACCTCCTAGAATCCCTCAGCAGTCTGGGGGCAAAGGACCTTAAATCCCACCCAGTCCCACCCCTGCCCTGACCAGGCACACCTTCCATAGCCCAGGTTGCTCCGAGCCCCGTCCATCCTGGCTCACCCTCCCTGGCCAGGCTGAGGGGTGTGAGCTGAGGTGTGATGAGCTGTGGCAGTGGTTCCAGATCCTGGTGTGGGATCATCCCTGCTCCCAGCACACGGGTGACCCAGTGACCTGCACCACCTGGAGACACCTTACTGGTGAAACTTCATCCCACTGGAATTCTGGCTCGTTCTCTCCTCTGGGAGGTTCCTGACCTGTGCAATTAGGGTTGGTTGTGTTTAAAACTTACTCTTCTCAACTATTCATGGTTGTTCTGTCAATGGGTGGCTTTCAGAGTGTTCCCTCTCCAGCTGCTTCCCCCAGGAATGAGCTGAGAGGGATTTTTTGCCCTCCAGTGCTGAGAGTTCCAGAGAAACCCCAAACTGAAAGGCAGGAGATGGCTCGGGGTGTTTGTTCATGTCTGTTTGGAAACTGTCTTGGGCAAACTTGGCCTCACATGCAGCTCCCATTGAAATCCCACTGAACTTGTGGAGGGAGGAGGGATATTGGGCAAGGAGCCTTGGATGAGAGGTCGGAGTTTGGGATTGCTGTCTGGTGGGAATCTGGTTATTACAGCTCCCTGTGTGTAATAGGATTGATGTTCCTCCTTGGCCTGAGCAGTTTGTACTTAATCCAAATGAAGTAATTCCTGATAGAACTTACACACAGATAGGAACAAGCTCCAGGAACTGAGCTGGAAGATCCCTCCAGCACCTGTGTGGGGGTCACTCCCTGCAGGGTTTATTCCTCGTGGTCCTCATTCCTTCTGGGTGACACCACGGGAGAGGCACCTCTGCCCACGAACAGCTGCTGTGGAGTCACCTCCCAGGGCTCGGAAAACAAACCCTGGGAGGGGGTCGGTGCTGCTGAGACGAGAACCTCAGCACTGCAGGAACAACAAGAACCTCAGCGCTGCAGGAGCCCAGGAGCTGCAGGAACAACAAGAACCCCAGCACTGCAAGAACCCAGGAGCTGCAGGAAGAACCCAGAGCAGCAGGGAGCAGAGCTCTGCCAGGAGGACTCCTCGTGTGTGGGAGCAGCAGTTGTGCAGTTCTGGGGGACCCCAGAGCCACTGGGGCACGGGAGGAGGTCTGGGGATGCCTCTGGCTGTGCTGGTTGTGCCTGGTTTGGGCTGGGACAGAGGTAACTTCTGAATCCCAGTAGCTGCTCCTGCAGTGCTGTGTTTTGGGCTGGGGGTGAGGATGCTGCTGAGGACACACTGATTTTTGGCTGTTGTTGTGCTCGCCCTAAACCAAGGACTTCCCAGTGTCCCCTGCTCAGCCAGCGAGGAGCTGCACCAGAACTTTGCCACAGTTCTGTTGTTTTACTGTTCTTGTCTCATTCTTCACACCCCTGGAAGTGTCCGAAGCCGGGTTGGACAAGGCTTGGAACAGCCTGGTCTGGTGGGAGGTGTCCCTGCTCATGGCAGGGGCTGGAATCAGATGGTCTTTAAGGTCCTTTCCTAACCACTCTGTGGTTCTATTTCCAGAACTCTGTGCTGTTTAATTTTACTCTCTTTCTGTTTGTACCTTCTTCTCCTGCCTTACAGGACTGATCTCTCAGTGGTTTGCCCTAAAATAAGACCCAGTTCCTATGACCATGGTGCTTTTTTATGTGTCTAGATGGTTTTTTTGTTTCTGTACGATTTTGCACCTCTCTGTTTCAAGTCCTTTCAATTTAAGCTCTTGCTTTGAACATCTGGGAAATGGAAATTTTCTATCCACAGAACCCAAGCGTTGTCACACCCCCTGAATTCTTGCAGGGTTTAGTTGTTACCCATGAGAGTGTCATGGGAGTGTCCTCCTGGAAGCTGCTCCGACCTCAGCTTGGCTCCACAGCGACCTGACACCGAGTTGTAACTGGTTTGAGTTCTCCATGTAATGGTTTCACTTCCAGTCCATCCCTCGTCAGCCTTTGGAGAGGGGCTTCACCCTCTGCCCCACTGCTTATAAAATGAGCTGTAACAAACCCAAACTCTGTTGTCCTGGAGAAATGAAACACCAGGTTTGAAGCGGTGCTGTTCCAAGTGTCCTCTCTAGCTGTGTGAGCTGTGAGGTTGAGCTCGTTGGGTAAAGCTCCTTCACTTAATTACCTACCTGTTCTTTATATTAAGATTTTACTCAGTGAAAGAAAATGTTTTTGTTTGACAGAATTTTGAGCTCTAAAAGACCCTTTTTAACTGTCCTGCAGACCCTGTTTTGTGCCTTGGGTTGCTTTTCTCACCCGCTGTGAGCAGGTGACAAGACGAACCATCTAATCCTTGTCTTTTAACTTGCAGCTTTGTGTTGTTCTTGGAAAGTTTCGCACCACTTGTGAATTCCCTGAACCTTGGCCTTGCCAGCCCCCTTGTGTTGGGCCCTCCTCCCTTTCAGCTTGCCCAAATTAAGACCCACTTGGCTCTGCAGTCGTGGTCCTCGGTGTCCGGCGGCGGCGCGGCCCCTGCCCACGCTGGGTTCCGCCAGGCGTTGCCCAAAGACGCGATGTTTAACCCCAGAGGAACCTTGCCCCCCAGGCCCAGGGGACCCAACCCCTCGGGCAGCAAGCCTCCGGGATCCTTCGGGGCAGGAGGGGCGGCGGGGCCGCAGAGGAAGCCAGCGCCGGGAGCCCCCCAGGCAGCGCCCCAGAGACCCCCGGGCCAGGACTCGCTGCAGTGGACGGGCTCCCAGAGGATCAACGTGCGGGTCACGCTGCACAGGGCGGATCCCAGGAAGGTCAAGGAGAAGAACAACCTGCACCAGGAGCAGAAGGGAGACCCTCGTCCCAACCGCTGGGACAACAGCCCCTGCCCGGCCGGGACAGCCGCGCCAAAGCCGCCCGCGCCGGCCCCGGTGCCGGTGCTGGAGCAGAACTCGAGCGCCCAGAACCGCTACACGCCCGAGAGCGCCTCCAGCATTTTAGCGAGCTTCGGGCTGTCCAACGAGGACCTGGAGGAGCTCAGCCGCTACCCCGACGACCAGCTGACCCCGGAGAACATGCCGCGGATCCTGCGCGAGATCCGCATCCGCAAGATGGGCCAGCCCGCGCCCGGCCTGCGCGGCCCGGCCCGCGGGGACGAGCGGGGGGCAGAGCCGGGTGGCGCGGCCGTCAAGGGCAAGGTCATCGACTACGGGCACGCCAGCAAGTACGGCTACACTGAGGACCCGCTGGAGGTGTGCCCCTACGCCCCCGAGGGGCTCCCGGAGCCGCCCCTGGAGCCCTGCGTGTACAACCCCGACGGCCCGGGCGCGGACAGCAGGGAGGACGTGCCGCGGGAGCAGGGCGTGCCGGTGCCCGTCCCGCCGCCCGGCGTGCCCTGCAACCCCGTGTTCCCGGCCGAGGATCTGATGAAGCTGCCGGCCTTCCAGGGCGACTCCTCCGGCGCTCCGCCGTTCTTCCCGGCCGAGCCCCCGGCCAAGGTGTCGGGGCTGTGCCCGGCGCCCGCCGCGCTGCCCGTGGTGACGCCCGCGTCGCAGGCGCCGATGCCGCCGGTGCTGCCGCCCATGATGCCCACCCTGCTGCCCTCGCCGCTGGCGCAGCCCCTGCTGCCGCCCGTGATGCCGCCGCTGGTGCAGCCGCCCGTGTCCCAGCACGTCCTGCCGCCGCTGACGTCGCCGCCCTTCTCCGCCGGGCTCCTGGCCGCCATCAGCCAGCACGAGCAGAAGCAGCGCGAGACCGGCAGCGGCTCCGGCTCCTCCGGCAGGGCCGGAGGGGGCCACAAAGGCTTCCATGCCGAGGGGCCCATCAAGTCCCCGTTCGGGGTGGTGAAGGCGTCCTGGCTGCCCGTGTTCCACGACACCCAGAAGAGCAAACGCCTGCCCACCCCGTCCATGATGAACGACTACTATGCGACGTCGCCGCGAATATTCCCACATTTGTGTTCTCTGTGTAACCTTGAATGCACTCAGATGAAGGTGAGTGTCTTTCCCAGATTATTCCCTAAGCGTGTGCTCGGCACCTTTCCTGCCACCCCGTTCTGGGGGCAGATTGTTTTCCCGGCAGCTCAATGGATTGGGATGCCAGTCGCCAGTTTGAGTGCTGATGTGCTGGCAATGGCTGTAACACTGTGTCCTGTTCCCAGTTGCATTTCACAGCTGTTTAAAGGTTGAGTTTTAACTCTGTTTAATATCACAAATGGTTTCTGCCTTTGCAGCGGGTTTCGGACAGCAACACAAACCCTTGGCGGTGGAGTGAAACCTGAACGTCATCGGGGGGGCTAAAATCACGTCACGGGGTGGGGAGATGTTCATGTGTTCACCCCCCTGCTCCAAACTCTGCCTTAAAACAAACCAGCCCATTTAGAACCCGAAATTTTCATCTCCCAGGCGTGCTCTGTGTGAGTTTTCCAGAGGCTGGAGCCTGGCTCAGGGGGACACACAAAATGCCTCCATTCATCCGGCCGAGCTTCCAGCTCTGAAGGGAGTCACAGTCCGGCCTTGAAGGGAGAATAAAAGGGAAAACTGGTGGATACTGGGAGATAAAAAAAATTCTGAAAGATGTGGCTTTTCCTGGAAAGCCCAGGGTTTGACATATCAAAAATAAGAGAGAGGGTAACAAAAACCATTGAATAATTCATTAATAATCTTTTCACGTGTTTAAATTGCATGCAGTGTTTGAGCAACCTGGGGAAAGGCTGTGGGGAGAAGGGCTTTTTGTAATTTGGCAAAATCCCGGAGATTTTGTGCCCTGTTTGTGCTGTGAATTAAAAATCTGACTGACTAAAGGTGGGTTAGGGAAAAATAAACAAAGTCCCAAGGCCTTTCCCCCAGGGGGATGGGCAGCTTGGGAAAGGAAGTGTGAATTAAAATAAAAATGGGTGAAATGGAACAAATCGGGAGGGGGGTGTTATTAAAGGGGAAAAGGGAATTAAAAAAATAAAGGGAAGAAAAGAAGCACTTTGGGAAAGTGGGATCTGTGTAGGTGGGAATTGTCCAGTCGCTCGTTTACGGGAGCCTGGGAAAATGAAGCAAATGTTGTTACTAAAAATAGTTGTTGACAAATTAGCTGGGAGGTTTTGGGGGTGGATTAAAGGTTATGAGTTCTTGTCCTGGTGGCACTGCAGCACAGGATGTGTTCCCAGACATCCTGATCCGACTGCAGCCTCCCAGCCTCTGCTCCTGTCCCACCTCCTTTGGCTCTGGCCTCGCTTGACTTCCTCCAGGGCAGTGTTTGGTGTCTGTGCACCTGAGGCCTCCCGGGACCAGCCCTGGTGACACAACAGTGGAGCCAAAGAACCACAAGAGTTGGGGTTTTACTGCAAAAAAGAGAAGCTTGTTGAAGAAATGCTCATCTTGTGGGTTGGTGAAGCGCAGAGAACGAAGAATCCCCACAGTTTGGTTCTGCAAATCCCTACAGTTTGGGTCTTTGCCCCAGGTGGGTGGTTAAAGGTGACCTGGGCAGTGAGGGTTTGTGTCTCTGGACACCCCTGTCCTGTGCTGGGAGAGCTGGATGGGCCTCAGGTGTCCCCAGAGCTCCTGGACTGAACGGGCCCCTCGCAGCTGGGTTTGGGTCCAGGTCACCAGACCTGCCATTGCTGGGGGGGCTCCAAGGAGGTGACACTTCCCACGTGGCATCGGCGTGTGTGACCCGGAGACGTGGATGTGATGGATGGAGCTCGAGGGGTGGGCTGGATGGTCACACCCAGAGTTTGGTCAGTGGCTCCGTGTCCAGCCGGGACCAGTGACAACCAGAATCCACAGGGGTCGGGACTGGGGCCGGTGCTTTTGGACACCTTCCCTGGGGACACGGACAGTGGCATCAGCACACCCTGAGCATGTCTGAAGGTGGCACGGAGCTCTGGTGAGGTTACAGGCTGGAGGGAAGGGATCCAGAGGGACCTGGACAGGTGGGACCTTCCAAACCTCATGAAGTTCAACAAGGCCAAGGCCAGGAGCTCCTGGGTTGGGGCAATCCCAGTGCAAATCCAGGCTGGGAAGGGAACTGGTGAGGAGCAGCCTGAGGAGAAGGACTTGGGGTGTTGGTGGGTGAGAGGCTGGACATGCCCTGGCCAGCAGCTGTGCCCTGGGCTGATCCCCCAGCATGGGCAGCAGGGCAGGGGGGATTCTGCCCCTCTGCCCTCTCAGTGAGCCCCCCTGCAGAGCTGTCCCAGCCCTGGGAACAACAGCACAAGGACGTGGAGCTGCTGCAGAGAGTCCAGAGGAGGCCCCGGAGATGCTGCCAGGGCTGGCAGCAAAGGGCAGGATGTGACACGAGCAGATGAGGACGATGGAAGATGCTGAGTGAAGAAACACTTCTCTTCATCCCACACTGGAAGGTACCGAGTATCTGAAGGCCAGGTTCCAGTCACGTCACAGTGAGGGATTCCCAGTTCAGGTTTTTCACAGTGAGGAGCTGCATTTTTTCATAGTTGCCTTTAGTCCGCTCTTGGACTGAAGTCCAATCTCTCTCAGATATGACAGCGCTGAAGCAGAAGCTGCATTACCCATTGGAAGAGAATTCCAGCACTTTTCCTGCCATTGGTTATTAAAACCAGGGGTTTACACCTGGATGTGAGACATCACCTCCCCTCCGTGTCCCTCCAGCCTGGCTCTGCCCTGAACGTGCCAAAACACCGGGAGCTGAGCGTCCTCTGGATTGGAAAACCCTTCTGTTGGTGCCCAAGTCATCCCATTGGCTCTCCCTGCAGCTCTTCCTTAATTATCTCCCTGAATTAAGGAGCTCTGATGAAATCCAAGCTGAAGATGGCCTGGAGGTGTCTGCAGTACCAAATCACAGAGGTTGGAGTGTCAGACAGAAAATGTATTTTCTCGCTCTTCTGTAACGAGAAAACCACCCCGAGCCTCCCTCCTGCAGACTTGGATGTGTTTTTAAGGTGGTTTTTGGCTAATGCACAGTACAGAAGTAACAGTCTGTGGTATCTCTCATCTACATCCAGAGTTGTGATGGACTTGCCTGTGAAAAATAGGTACTTTTAAGCTTGGACCCTTCTTGGTGAGATGTGGATAACCCTCGGGTGCAGTGATCGATGGCAGGTCAACAGGCCCCTCACCTGCCTGAGACATCGTGGGTTTGGGGTCAGTGGAGGTGCCTGGGGGCTGAAAGGAGGGTCTGGGGCAGCATCCCAAATGGAACAGATCCCACCTTGTTTCTGCCTGTCAGGAAGGGATGTGGTCAGTGGTGGCTTTGGCAGTGCTGGGGAGGTTGGACTGGATGATCTCAGAGGGCTTTTCCCACCTCAGTGAGTCTGGGAAGGTCCCTGTGGCTTCCTCGGGGTTGTAGAAAAGGGAGCTCTCACACAAGGTCAGCTTTTTGAGCCATAAAAATGGGATTGGAGGCGTAAATTGATGCTACTTGACCTGGAAGGTGTTCTCAAAAATTGTTGTCTTTGTGTCCTGCACTGTTTTCAGGGCAGTGTCCAGTTCTGCCCTTGGTCAGGTGGAATCTCACTCCCTCTTTCAGCTCCATGTACAAACCCCTCAGTGTGTTGCAGCGTTCTATGAGTATTTCACAGAGCAGCCCCATTTCCCACTTCAGCTCGTGTTGTGCTGGGGTAACAAAGTGGGATTTCTCCGCCTTCAGACACTTCCCATTTGGAATGAAGTGGGTTTGCAGAGTTCCCAGCACAAAGAGATCGTGTGTCCCGTGTATTTACCACAAGCTCTGTTCTCTAAACCAATGTAAAGGGAGGGCGGCGGCGTCTTGGACCTGGAATCACATGAAGCCACGGGGACTCCTTGTTTTCCACAGAGAATTGCACTTGGAATTCCTCTGCTGAGGGGAGTTTAAGACTGGAGATGCTTTGCTCCCTCACCTCCCGTGTCAGGACGTTGGTGGTGGTGATCCCTGAGGCGGAGGAGGGCGGGATGGGGTGAGGGAAGGTGGAGGGGCTTGGCCCTGGGGGAGTTGGGTTGTGGAGCAGCTGCTGGAGGAGTCTGGATGGAAGTCCTTCCTCTTAGCAGAGTGTGATGGGAAGGGATCCATCTCTGGGGACTGATGGAAGCCCAGAGATCCCTGGAAGTGTCCAAGGCCAGGCTGGATGGGGCTTGGAGCAACCTGGGCTGCTGGAAGGTGTCCCTGCCCATGGCAGGAGTGGGATGGGATGGACTTTTCCAACCCAGAGTCTGTGGACAGTGGAATATTCCTGAAGACTGCGAAAGGCCAGGAGTGAGTCAAAGAGGAGGAACATCCATAAATCCAGACTCCTGTAGCTCTGGGATGCAGGAGGGCTTTGGCACAGCAAAGACTTGGCAAAGAGAAGAACGTTGTCCTTGTCTGCTGGGAGGAGAATCTCCCTTTGTAATCCCAGGAACGGCATTGGATCAGCAGCTGGAGGCACTTGGAAACCAAATGCCCTCCCTGGGCCTCACTGGCACCGTGTCCCCTTCTCTGGCACCATGGAAGCGGAATTCTGGGAGCCAAATTCCCTTTAATTTCTACCAGCTCTTGATTTAGCCTTTGTGTCCTGGCTAAATTGACTAGAAAAATGGGATCCTTTGAACAGGATTGCTTAGAGATGGCCTGGAATTAGGGAAAACCAGTGTGTGATGGTGAATTGCTGCTTCTGACTCGTGAGCTGGACGCAGAGTGATCCCAAACAGTGTTTTCCTGCCTCGTTTGGGGCAGCTGGAGTGAGCAGAACGTTGGGAACACGGTGAGTGGATCTCCCAGTGCCTTTTGAGGTGGGTTGTCGGTGTCTGCAGGAAACCGTAACAAATCCTGTGCTTCAAATGCACGTTAGTTCCATGGAGCCCCCAGGTTTATGGGAGTTTGGGAAGTCCTGGAGCACATCCCGGAGCTGGTGGTGTGAGTGCCGGGAGCAGCCATTCCCAGCCGGAGCTGTGCCCTTCCCAGGGCTCCTTCCCCTCCCACCATGAGCTCTTTGTCAGAGAAACAAGAGGGTTTATGTGCTGCCAGAGACACGCTGGAGCATCTTCTCGTGTTCCAGACCAGCGTGTGCTTGGGAAAAGTGACGTGGAATTTCGCAGCTGGGGATTATTTACCCAGCCCGGCCTGCCAGCTGCGTTACACAGCTGTTACTTTATGTTCATTGTTATATATTTGATTGTATTTTATACCATTAGAGCAGCTGGACGTTGGTTTTTTAGGAATGTTTACTAATTACCACAGACACATTACACCTTAGAGTTTCAGACCACGGAATATCCCTTCTCCACAGCAAGCTGACTCCTTTGCTTTCCAGCTCCCCACACTGGGGACTGTCTGTGCTCACAGTTAAACCTGAGCTTAAGGATTTGTAAGTAATATTAAGATTTTTTTCAAGCTTGAGGGCTTGCACTGTCTCTACTAAACCCCACAGTTTTCCTCAAGATAAACCCCTTGATAAGGCTCTTTAATGTAAAATAAATCAGTGTGTGTGTGAAGAACGTCCCGAGGCTTCGGAGTGACCTTTAGCCGTGACGTGATTGGGGGTGAATGTTCTGCAGCTCCAGGCATGGAAAGCCAGGCTGGGGTGGGAATGAGATCTGACTCGGAGATGCCACGTCTGGGGCTCTGTGTTTTCTGGGTTTGCTGGGGGTGTTCATCAGTCTGACAGCCTGTGAAAGCCAGTAATGGCTTTATTTCCTTTAATTTACCCAGTTATTGGATCAGCCTTTCCTGATCCATGCAGTGACAGCCCCCGGGGTGCTGCTGGGGTTAATTCCTTCATCTGTTTCATGGAACACGGTGTATTTTGCTCACCTTCCACTCTGTGTTCTGTGACACCTTGTGCTGATAATATTTTAAGGTTTTAATACCCCAGGTGGAAATTTGACCCTTAAGATGGTTCCTAAGGTAAAATGTGGTGGAAGGCAAAACACAGCAAACATCACTAGAGACTGTGGGCAGTGCTGACATTTCCCACTCTGATCCAACCTCTCGGGGTGTCCTTTCTCCCCCAGGACTGGATCCTGCACCAGAACAACCCTTCCCACATCGAGAGCTGCCGCAAGCTCCGCCAGCAGTAAGGGATCTGCGTGGGGCCCACTGGGAATGGCCTGGGCTGGGAGGGTAATAAATCCCAGCAACAATAAAGGGTCTGCTTGGGATCTGCTGGGAATGGCTTGGGAGGGGAGGGATAATAAATCACAGTAAGAGTAGGGGATCTGCTGGGAATGGCTTGGGAGGGGAGGGACAGTAAATCCCACCCAGTGCCACCCCTGCCATGGGCAGGGACACCTTCCCCCAGCCCAGGGCTCCAAGCCCTGTCCAACCTGGAATACTCCCAGGGGTGGGGCACCCACAGCTGCTCAGGGCAGCCTGTTTTTAGGCTAAAAAGTGGGGTTTGTGCTGCAGGTGGGAAATTTGGGTTTTGCACTGACGCCTCTGTTCCCTTGGCAGGTACCCAGAATGGAACCCCGAGGCTCACTCCAGCAGGTACCTGCTTGTGCTTTTCCAGTTGTTCAGTTATTTTCTGGTAATTAAGGCAGTTCTTTTCCCTGGTTTGCCCCCTGCAGCCCCTCCCAGGGGGGTCGTAGTTCTGGTACAGAATTGGGGGGGTGGTTTTGGGGGGTTTCTCTTAGAGTTGGCTTGGGTTGGGTTGGAGGGACTGTAAAGCCCATCTCATTCCACATGGGAATTCCACTAATCTTGGTCTAGTTAATCCCATTTGCATCCTGGCCTCTGGAGATCCCTTGGGGCACAACATCATCACAAGCTGAAAAAACCCTGGAATTCGTGAACTCCCACCTCTGGCCTTCACTGTCTGTGATGAATTCTTTGTAAGAACACCCCCTGTGCATTAATTCCCTTTGAAGCTCAGCACAGTTGGGTGGTTTTACTGCTTCAGCATTTCTACATGTTTTGCCTCGTGTACAAATAGGGGGGTTAGGGCTGGAATTGTCCTTGGATTTTCCTGAGGTGTTGCATTAATTAGTTTGACGTCCTTCCTGGGAAGCTGAGTTCGAAAGCTGGATGTGCAGGCCAGGCTGCTTTGCCATGTGAGGTCTCTGTTACAAACCAGGAGAAATAAAGTGAATAAACTTCTGAAACTTCCATGAGGAGAATAATCACAGAATCATGGAATGGTTTGTGTTGGAAGGGACCTTGAAGCCCACCCAGTGCCACCCCCTGCCATGGGCGGGGACACCTTCCACCAACCCAGGTTGCCCCAGGCCCCCTCCAGCCTGGCCTTGGACACTCCCAGGGATCCAGGGGCAGCCACAGCTGTTCTGCCCAACCTGTGCCAGGGCCTCCTCACCCTCCCAACCAGGAATCCCTTCCCAATGTCTCATCTAAGCCTGCCCTCTGGCAGTGGGAAGCCATTCCCTGTGTGCTGTCCCTCCATGCCTTGTTCCCAGTCCCTCTCCAGCTCTCCTGGAGCCCCTTTGGGCCCTGCCAGGGCTCTCAGGTCTCCCTGGATCCTTCTCTTCTCCAGGGGAACCCCCCCAGCTCTCTCAGTGAATTCCTCTCTCCCACCTTGCCAAGCTCACCGTGTTCCCTCGTTCCCACAGGAATGCTGGGGACAGGAAGGAGAACCAGACCCCGAGGCACCGCTCCAGCTCTTCCAGCCCCAGCCGGCGGCGCTACCGCCCGGGGGGCTCCGGGTACCCCCTGCGGCGCTTCCGATCCCGATCCCGGAGCCCCGGGCGCTTCCGCCGGCCCCGCAGCCGCAGCCCCCCCCGGCACTTCCGCCGGCCCAGCCCCCGGCACAGGTCCCGGTCCCCACAGCGCTCCAGGAGCTCCCTGCGCTCCAGTTCCCGCTCCCACAGGTCCTCCAGCTCCGAGCGCTCCTCGCGCAGGTCCAGCCGCTCGGAAGGTACGGGTGGAGATGCGCTGCCACAGGGGACCTGCTGTCCCTGCGGGAACACCCAGCTGGTGTCCAGGGGCTTCCCTGGAGAGTCCCACCCAGGCTGCCTTGGCGGTGTGCTTCCAGAGCTCTGAGAGGTCCAGGTGGGACGTTGTGAAGGGACAGGCAGATTCCGAGAGGTTTATTGAGGGTAAAATACAAACCGTGGAAATGGAGGAGGGGGAGAAGCAACAAATAACCAAAATGTGAATTCTCCACAGAAAGCCAGCAGACAGGAAATTATTGTTGTAGCAGCTCGTTAAAGAATAATTAAAACCAACAAAGTGCAAGAGAAGGAGGCAGAATTTAGCAGAAGGCACCAAGATAGTAAGTACTCCTGGGCCTCAGTGTGAGAGAGGAGCAGAGGCTTCAAAAATCCCTCCTTTCCGTTCCCTGACATAGAAAACTAAAGGATATTTTGCATTTTCTTTTGTCCAGCCCTTGGGATTTTTGTGGATGTTGTTTTGGAGTGTCACATCCTGAGGTTTATTAATATTTACTGTGAAGGTTCTCTAAGCTCAGGGTTGGCTCAGGAGTGGGTGGTGAAGCTGAAACTGTAGGAAAGAACAGAAATATCTGTAAACTGTATTTAAATGTAAATCCAACCCCCCTGGTTTCCCTCCCTCAGACAGAAAGGCAGCGCTCGAGGCCGTCATGAAAACCCTGGGGCCTGAGTTCCTGGCAGAGTTCAAGAAACATAAATCACTTCAGGCAGCTGTGCAGGGATCCCTGGGATCAGGGAGATCCTCATCCACTCATGGACCGCCGGGGAAGATGCCTGGGAGTGTGAAGAAGCCACTGAAGACAAGTGCTGCTCCAAAGGCTTCCAAGAAGGATGCGTCTGCTGTGCCTGGGCCGAGTTCTGCCTCCCCCAAAACGGAAGAATCGGCCCAAAACAAAGAGGGGGAAGAGGATGAGGAAGATGAATCTGCAGGGAGCAGCAAACCTCAGTCTGCTTCTTACAACAGGGTGAGTTCCTGCAGTTTTCCCTGATTTTTAAGGACTCGGTTGGTGTTTCCCTTCAGGGGGTCATGGGGAGGGTGACCCATTCCATGTGATACTGAGGCCTGCTGGCTGCAGGGAAGGATGGGGATGATGGAGTCATGGAATGGTTTGGGTTGGGAGAGACCTTAAAGCCCTCCCAGTCCCACCCCGTGCCACGGGCAGGGACACCTCCCACTATCCCAGGCTGCTCCAAGCCCCGTCCAACGTGGCCTGGGACACCTCCCGAACGGCAAAACAAGAAGATTGTGGCAAAACCCCTGACTCGGGAAGTGTTTGTTTTCCTTCTGTGTCCTGCTCGTAGCTGCTGAGGGAGGACCTGCTGAGCTGTGGGACCGTCCTGCAGATCTCGGACCTACCGGACGACGGGTTTTCGGATCAGGACATCAAAAAGCTCGTGCAGCCCTTCGGCAAAGTCAGCGACCTCATCGTGCTGCGCTCCAGGAACGAGGTGAGCGGGGCAGGGAGAACGTGGGACGTGGGAACCTCAGGTCAATGTGGCATTAATGACAAACAACTGAGGAGCTTTAAGGTCACACAAATAATCTCGGAGCAGCTGGAGCTGGGAAAACGATACCAATTCAGACCCTACGTTTTTTCATTTCATTATATAGCTATAAAAGTTATATATATGTGATTTATATGTATACTTTATAGATTTTTAATATATAATATATATGAGATATATATACTATATCATATATGTAGTGTATATTACATCACGTCTTTATATATTTACATATATTTAATTTTACCTATGAATTATGTATTATACATTATATTTAATATTATAATACATTGTAGATTATATAGAATGTATACTTTAACATCTGTAATGTATATTATGTATTATTATAAATTATTTATGTGTCATTTTTAAGTTACTGTGCTTATTCTGTTTTATTCTGCCTGAGCCATGGCAGCTGGAGGCAATGGGATGGTTCTGGCGTAGTGGAGAAATCCAGACTTCCCATCAAGCTGCACGTGGGTTCAGCACGCACAGTTCCATCAGAAACATGTTTGCTGAGGAGGAGTCCCAGTGTCTTGTGCCCGGTAAGACCAGGAATTCCCTGTGTTTCAGGCCTACCTGGAGATGAACTACAAGGAGGCCGTGATCGCCGCCGTGAAGTACGGGGAGACGGCGCCGGTGCTGCTCAACGGCAGGCGCGTCCGGATCAGCGTGGCAGAGAAACCCCGGCCTCCCCCGGGCCAGGTGGGCTGGGCACCTTCCCAGCGTGAAAGATGCTAGCTTGTATTCATATTTATGTTAGTTACTATTGATTACTAGTACTACTTTTAAGAATTAATAATCCTACTTCTAGATGTGTGTGTGTCTATACAAACAGATTTATGAAAAGTTTAGATCAAATGTCAGAAATAACAGTTGAACGGTGAAGAACACAACCCATATTTTGTTTATACTTAATTACTATTGATAATCATTAATGATTTTATGTGTCTACACACATTCACAAAGAAAGTCCAAGTGCTGCAGTCACTGTTTTTCTTTCCATTCCAGGTCAAAAAGACCATAAAAAAACGAGTTCTGACTGTTAAAAAAGCTTCAGCAAGTACCAAGTAAGTGTTGCCTTTGCATAACTTAGTGTTAATGATAATGACTGGGAACGAGAAGGTCTCACATCTGTTTGTGATTTTTTTTTAATGGATTTGAACTTTTTAAAGCTGTTTTAATATTTGCTAATTGTCTTTAAAACGGATTATTTTTCATTCTCCTAATAGAAAAGTTCCAACCACCAGCACCAAGACCTCCAAACCCCTGACAGGTGAGACTTGGGGGGGGAGAGTTGTCTGTTGTGCATATAATGCCTTTTTATTCACAACAATATTACATTAGTAAGCAATACTTGTCCCAGTGATTAATTTATTACTAGCATGCATGTATAATATTGCTGTGCTGTTTCATTTTAATATTAAATGAGTGTTATTTATTGTATGTATAACATTTTATATTGGTTTTAAGTTCTATATGATCAGCATTTCTGCTGACACCTGCTTTGGGGTGTTTTTGTAGGTAAAAAAGAAAAGCTCAAAAAATCAACAGTGACAGGAGAGCAGAAGGTCAAGAAGACTCCAGGTGCTGCAGGTAAGAGGAGGGGGGACTCTCACTCCTCCCTTGGGAGACAGGAGGTGCTTTTCCCTTCCCAGCACAGGGATTTCCAGCTGTGAGGCCAGGCTGTGACACCTTTCCTGGCCTTGCCCACGAGTGGATCGTTCCACAGGCAAACACCCTCCTTGCAGGGATTGTCAGGGCTGTTTGTAGATCGGGAATAGCCAAAAAAACAGGGAAGGGGGGTGAGTCTGGGACAAAGCTGTCCCTGGACGTCCATTTTCTGGGATTTATTTTCTGGGAGGCCTCTGAGTATGTGACAGAAAATGCACAGTGCGGCTCATTCTGCTGCTGCAAATGGATTAAATGATCTGTGGAAACAAAAAATGCCTTTTCCTGCTGTTCCTTGCCAGAACAACCTGAGGATGGAGATCCTGAGCCCTCGGCAGAGCCCGGGATGGAAGCTGAGGAAGCGGAGCCGTCAGATCCAAAGAGTGTCACGGAAGGGGATGGAATCCCAGAGCCTGCAGTGCCCATGGAGACCCAGCCCAGTGCTGCACCTGTGCCAGGTAATGCCGGGTCTGTAGTGCCATTCCCCCTGGGGGATGTGCAGTTCCACGTGGAGATGTTTTATGGATGTGTTTGTTTGTCAGGGAGCCCGTCCCAGCCCCCTCAGGCGCCGGCGCTGGACGTGCCTGAGGTTGATAAAGCTTTAATTAAACCAGGTAAAGTGCAAAGTTGTCTTGAACCTCTCTTGTCTTGGGAGCTACGTGAGTTGCTTTCCAGCCAGGAAGTGGAAAGGACTGGGATTCCAGGAAATAAAATCTGTTAAAGCGGGTTCGGGGGCTGGACCAGAACCCAGGATTTCATCGGGGTGGCTGAAGGGGCTGAAAGCCCCCAAAGCGGCTGCAGACCCCTGAGGTTTATGAATTTCAACAGACAGGACAATCCTTCCAGGAGTTTTCGGTGTGACTTGGACACTTGCATTGAACCCCGTGGATTCAGGCTCTGTGTGCTCTGTTTGCAGCTTCACCACTGATTTAATCCCCTCGGCTCAGTCGTTCCTGTGTTCCATGTTTTGTAACTCATCCGTAGCAGACTGCGTGTTAAACCCAGCTCGAGTGTGTGGTAATTCTCAGTTACTGTGCCTGAGGTAGTACAGATAAGGAAAGGTCATAGAATCCTGGAATCATGGAATGGTTTGGATTGGAACAGACCTTAAATCCCACCCAGTTCCATTACTGCCATGGGCAGGGACACCTTCCACTATCCCAGGTTGCTTCAAGCCCCGTCCAACCTGGCCTTGGACACTTCCAGGGGTGGGGCAGCCACAGCTTCTCTGGGAAATTCATTCCAGTCCCTTGCCACACTCACAGGGAAGATTTCCTTCCCAATATCCCACCCAAATCTCCATTTTTCCAATTTGAAGTCATTTCCCCTTGTCCTGTCCCTCCGTCCCTTGTCCCAGGTTCCTCTCCAGCTCTCTTGGAGCCCCTTTAGGCACTAGAGGGGGGTCTGAGGTCTCCCTGGAGCCTTCCCTTCTGCAGGCTGGACATTCCCACCTTGGACCTGTTCTTTCTGGGGGCATTTCCATTAACACTGTCTGTGTCTCACCACGTTGTTACTGTGAAATGAATGTTTAATATTGATTTCTCACAAGGCATAAAATGCAATGCAGGAAGTTCTTGAAGTTCTGAGGTATTTAAAGAAACCTGAGCCACTGAATTCCTCCTTCCCTGTTTTCCAGAGCCTCCAGAAACGGCCACACCGAGCGAGGAACCAACAGATCCAGCCAGGAAGGTCGGTGTGAGGGTGGGAATTGTAGGAACACACCTGGAGCCATTTCCAGGTGTTGCTGTAATGTCTGAAAACCTCCAGTTTAACCCCCTTCCTGTTTATTTCTGGTGAGAACACACTCCCAGACTGCTCTGGGTGCAGAGGGACCTCAAGTCCCCTCTAATCCCACCCCTTTCCATGGACACTTTCCACACACTTCCAGGTTGCTCCCAGTCCCATCCAGCCTGGCCGTGGACACTCCCAGGGCTGGGGCAGCCAAGTTTGATTCAGAGTGGAAGGAATGGCAGCCAGAATGCCTTTATTTCTTGCAGGACCCCGATGACCTGTGTGTGGTCCTGGTTTCCAACCTGCCCGACAAGGGATATTCCGTGGAGGAAGTTTCCAACCTGGCCAAGCCCTTTGGGGGCCTGAAGGATGTGCTGATTTTATCCTCTCACAAAAAGGTATTTTAATGGAGTTTGGTGGTGTTTCTTCCTGGAGAAGCAGCAAATGAGTCTGCAAGGAGTGTAAATGAGATGCAGGAAGCATCGATGGGAGATGCCTTTGATAAATTCCAATTTTCCTTCAAAGTTTTTGTTTCTTCTGTCAGGCATATCTGGAAATCAACAGAAAAGCTGCAGATTCCATGGTGAAATTCTACACCTGCTTCCCCATGTCCCTGGATGGAAAGCAGCTCTGCATCAACATGGTGCCTCAGTACAAGACTATCAAGGATGAAGTGAGTGAGAGGATCCAGGGGAGCTCCAGCTCAGCTGGGGACGCCTCCATTCAGAGCAGGACTTTTTTTGTTTAGAGTGAATTTTAAACACTGTCTGGTGTCTAAAACAAGGGGTTTGTGCCATTGAAAATGGATCCTGTTAAATGTCTTTGGGATCCTGGTGAGAGGAGCAGAGATGGCAGGGAGGTGTTGATTTTAGTACTAAAGCTGAATTGAATCATTTGCAGGGAGTCAGGGACTATTTTACAGCTCAAATCTTACCTTTTTTCTTTCTTCTCTTTAAAGGAAGCCATATTTACTGCCCTGATTAAAGATTCTGACCCTCAGGTGAGTTGCTCTCAACTTTTCCCCCACATACTCTCAAACCCCTTAACTTAATTGGCATTAGTGTCCTTCCTACTGAAATATTGGGAACTGAAGTGTTATCTCAGTTTCCTCTTGAGTTAAATGTTTCCTGGAGGCTGGGAATGAACATACACAGCATTTCTGTACAGTGCAGGTACAGGTGAGTTAAATTTTACTCCTATTTCTGCTGGGAAAAGCATTTCCAGGCTTTTCCTGCTGGAGGGTCAATCCCTGGGGATGGAGCTGTGGGAATGTTGGCACAGGAACCCCCAGGAGTGACTCTAAGTCAGCAAGTGACAGAAGTGTTTGGTTAAAAATCATATTGCCAGCAATGAACCACTTCCCAGGGAGCCCCAAAGGCTTGAATTTCCTGTTGGGAATGTTCCTGGAGAGATCTGCTTCCTCCTTATGGTTCTGCTGGGTACAAACAAAACTGCTCCAGTTTGTTGGGAGTCAGTGTTTGCAAAACACACCCAGCTTCCAAATATGAAAGGTCAGACTTATTTGGGATTTCAGGAGTCTGCTGGTGCCTTTATGTCCCTTTGATCCTCCCAAAATCCTGGGATTTATTTGATGTTTCTGCTGGCACTGTGTGGGGAATGAGGTGTCTCTGGGGCTCTTCTGCCCCATAAAGTGTGTGCCGAGGTTAAAGCAGGTTTTGCCATCCCTTTTTTCTTTTTTTTTAGGTAAACACTGAATCCATCCATAACCAGTTTGTGCACCTCGGGAATTTGCCAGATGATGGATACAGGGAGCTGGAAGTGGTTTGTGTGGGGCTTCGCTTCGGCAAAGTCGACCATTATGTTGTGCTGAAGAATAAAAACAAGGTAAGCACTTTAAATAAATTCTGCAAAGTACCTTTTGGGGAAGGAAAAAAAAGTAGGTTTTCCATGTGGAAACCTGGGGAAAAAACTGAATTTCCAAGGAGGAGTACAAATGGCAGAACGGCTAAAACTTCTGTTTTGGGACATTTCGAAGGCAGTGACTTGCTCTGCCCTTTTATTCAGTTTTCGCATTTTAATTTGTAAATCTAAAAATCCACCCAAAACCTGAGGTGTTTTCAGCTTCAGGCCACGAGTTGGAACCTTTGAAAGGTGACTTACAAACCCCTGGAGCTGCTGTGGCTGAAAGGCGAGGAGGGGGGAGGTCCCAGCCGGGAAGGTGATTTACCAGGCGTGTCCAGGAGCACAGAAAGCTGATGGCTGTGCTTTGTTCCCTCCAGGCCATCCTGCAGCTGGACAGTGCCAAGGCAGCCCGCTCCATGCACAGCTTCCTGCAGCAGTATCCCTACAGCATGGGGGGGCACACCCTCAGCTGCTCCCTGTCCCCCCGCGGGGAGCCCGCCCAGGTAACGCCCCTGCTCCTGCGGCTCGGCCTGGGGGTGCAGTGCCCTGCACCCGGGGAGCTGGGGCTGCCACTGCCACTGCTCCCCTCGGGATGTGCTGCTCTGGGTCAGACTGTCCAGCAGCTGCAGCTGGGTCGGTTCTGTACCCTGCGAGGGAACCCTGGGGTGGGTTGGGGGGAAGGGGCCTTAAAGCCCACCCGGTGCCACCCCCTGCCATGGGCAGGGACACCTCCCACCAGCCCAGGGTGCTCCAGCCTGGCCTGGGGCACTTCCAGGGATCCAGGGGCAGCCACAGCTGCTCTGCCCAACCTGTGCCAGGGCCTCCCCACCCTCACAGCCAGGAATCCCTTCCCAATGTCCCATCTCTCCCTGCCCTCTGGCAGTGGGAAGCCATTCCCTGTGTGCTGTCCCTCCAGGCCTTGTCCCCAGTCCCCCTCCAGCTCTCCTGGAGCCCCTTTAGGCCCTGCAAGGGGCTCTGAGGTGTCCCTGGATCCTTCTCTTCTCCAGGGGAACCCCCCCAGCTCTCCCAGCCTGGCTCCTCAGGAGACAGTAAGTGATTATCCATGTGAATTCCTTTCTGGGAGCTCCCATTCCCCCAGTGTTACTGTTCTCTTTCAGTGCCATGCCTTTGGGATCCCATTCCCACTCCAGGATGTGCTGGAGGCTCTGGTTTTTCCTTTCACTTTTATTCACAGTAGACAGTTCCAAATGACAACCAGGGCATCCATCCTGTCCTGACCCCTCATCCATGGTGGAAGTGCTGCAGTTTCCTCATTAGGAGCAATTAATTAGCCTAAATTCAGGATAATGCCACTTTTCCCCTCCCTCCTTCTTCCACATCTTTCATTACCTGAACTTTTCAGCTGAAGAAAATAACCAAGTCCTTAACAAGCTTTTTCTCAAGTCTAAAAATTGTAAGGAATAAGCTCCCTTAGCACTGAAAAATAAGGAAAAGATCCTTCCTTGAAGTCCTCACGATGAGAAACATCCACCAGGGTGATTCAAATCCGCTTTTCCAGCTGCTCCCTGTATCTGGAGTGACAGAAGAACATCCCTTTGTCCCTGGGAATGTTTCATCCAAAGTCAGCGCCCACAAAGAATGGCATTCCGACGCTGTTTTCCAAACATTTCTTCCCAGCTGCACATTTTGAGGCACTTGGGGCTGATTTTGAGGGGGAGCAGCCATGGAAGTGCTGCTCCATCCCTTCAGAGTTGGATTCCTGGAATTTTGCTGATAATATCTGAATTTAGTAGTGCTGAAGTGCCAAAAACAGGGGGAAGGCCTTGGAGCAGGCAGGAGGATGTGCCACTGGAGCACATTCCATGCTGGCAGTGCCACTGTCACAGCGTTTGGCCAGATGTCAAAGTCAGCCTGTGCTTTGGAGTTCAACTCAGGGGTTTATTTCTCCCTGTAACTGAGGGGGAGATGAAAATGCCTGAGAAGAGGGAAAACTGATTTTCTCCCAGCTGTTTTTCTTGGCTGCATTTGGAGCCTGTTCCTTCTTGTCCATCTTCTCCATTCCCCTGCCAAAGGCTGGGTTGTGTGCCTGGGGACCAAAGGAACATGAAGGTTATTTCCCTGGAAGCCTTTCAGTCAGATCCTGGAGGAAGAAACAGATAGTTTTTGGTTCCTTAGAACATATTCTGTTACTTTGGGCACTTCTCTCTGGGATAAACCTTTACAGAAAACTGAAGGCCTTGGAATCACATCCATAAAGAAAAGTGAGTTCTGCTGTTTCTAATCCTGATTGTCTGCAATGAATTTGGAAAGGAGATGGAGATCTCAACCCTGAGGTTTACAGGGGTTTTTTTTGATAGTGGTGCCTTTTTCAAGAGACATTATTTCATTTAACAGCCATTCCAGGAGTTTATTCTCTAGGAACACACAGTCATCCTGCAGGGAATGGCTGGATTTAAGGGACAGCCACTGGCCTGGGTGTCTTGTAGGCACTTGCTCCACTTGGGCTGTCATTTTTTGTAAGAGAAGGTGTGTGGCTGTTTGCTTAATAATATTAATAATATCAGTAATAATAAAGGAGGAGAAGGGGAATAAGGAGGAGGAGGAGAAGAAGGGGAAGAAAGAGAAGAAGAAAGGGAAGAAGAAGGAAGAGAAGGAGAAGAAAGGAAAGGAGGAGGAGAAGAAGAAAAGGAGAAGAAGATGTTCCCCCTGAGCTCTGCAGCCATTCACATCCTCACCAGTCCAGGAAAGAAGGTGCTCTCTGGGAAGAGAAGTGTTGAACATCCCTCTCCTCCAGGTCTATCCCAGACCCAAAGCCAGTTCTGCTCCAAACCACGACAGCTCTGAAGGGAGACAAACATTCAGAGCTGTGCCACGTGTTTGTCTGCAAAGTGCTGGTGAGATCCCTTCCAGTGTCATCTCAGGAAATCCCTGTTCTGGGCCTTAGAACAAGTTCCTGTCCTTTGATCCCCCTGGTGCCCGAGTTTGGGGTGGTGGGCTCTGAAATGCTGGAGCCTCTGGAAGTGCTCAGTACTGACCCTGGGTTTTGCCTTTCAGGCTGAAGCTGGGAAGAGAGACCCCAAGGGAGAGGAGGGGAGCAGAGCAAGGTATGGCCTGCAGGTGTTGGGGGGTTGTGTCTCCCTTTCCTTGGGATGTCCTATCCGTGATTTGGGGCGTGCTGAGCCTCTCTCCAGCCCCGCTCCATGGAAAATCCTGGTGGGAGCTCCACCAGCCATGTCCTGCTGCTCCGCCCTCCGTGTGCTCCGTGTGTCCCTGTGGAGCCAGAGTGTTTGGGATTTCATTCAAAACCCGTGGGAAACAGGAGGAAATCCTGTTTTATCACTGTTTTACTGCTCTGGCCAGGGTTCTCCCCCCAGGCCTGGCAGGGGTGTCTGGCTCCACGTGCTGGTAAGAGAATTTGGGGTGTACTCAACCCCTGACGGTTTATTTCATCCTGCAGCTCCTCCCTCTGTCACAGCCCCTGGCTCTGTTCTTTCTGTTTCCTAATTCTTAAAATGCACCGAAACTTCCTTGTTCAACTTATTAACATGAACCTCACGCTGTGATCCAGGTCCTGAAGTGATTTATAGAAATGTTTCTCTGCTCTAGAACACCAGGACCCAGAAATGGGGTTGGTTTGTGCCATTTCAAGCTGTTTTATGGATGCTGCTTGTAGTAAACTTTCTGTTTGTGGAGTAACTGTTTGTTGAGTTTAGTTCTGATCATGAATTGTTTTATAAATGGGTAGAACATTATAAGTTTTTGTTAACAAATATGACTTAAATCACTTTCTGTCACTCAAATCCGTATTTCTGGAAAAGTTTTATTGTTAAAAAAATCCCAAAACTCTGTAATAATGGTCCTAAATTTCAAGTCATGCCGTTATACTCTCTCTATATATATACTGCTCTATATTTCCAGAACCCCATTCCTTTCAGAAGTCGAGTTGTCATTCCTTATTCCCTGAAACTCCTCCATTTTGGGAGCATTTAGTTCCCAAACCATCTCTTCCTCACAGCTTTGCAGCCACACAGGGAACTTTTTGGTTCCAGCCAGGGGGGCTTTCACTAGTGCCATTAATTCCTGGTGAACAGGTGACTCTTCCATGAATCCCAGCCCTGCTGTGGCTGCTGAACACATGGAAAGCTGCTGTTTTCCCTACGATTATCCTACTCCACAGTTCTCCTTTCTTCTCCTTCTGAGCCCTCGGGACTCAGTTTTTTTAGTTCATTTCCTAAGAAGCAGAAAACATCTTTAAATACCATTATAGATCTGAAGACCTTCCCTGTGTTTCTGGAGAGGGAGGGATTATTGAAATTCGGGGAGCAGAAGGGACTGAAGAACCTCTGGAAGTTCACCTGAGCTGGGAATTCCTCACGCTTGGGCTGAGCACTGATGTGCTTTCCTGGCTGCCTTTTTCTGGGATTTGTTTTCCTCAACCAGAACAGCTGGGGGTGTCTCATCCAGGTTGGTTATCCTGGCTCATCCCACTGCTCCTTTGACTGCTGATTTGCTGGGTATGGAGCAGGATGTGGCCCAGGCTCTGTGCTGGCACGGCTGGGACAGGGGCTGGATTCACCCCTTACATCCCTGTGCAGGCAGTGCCTGGCAGGTGATCCCAGGATGCTTCCTGGGGGTCCCTCCTCTCCCCCTGCCCATCTCTCTCTGCCTCTCAGCCTGGTCTGAGCCCACGGGTGGGTTTTGGGGCCCCCCAGGGCCCTGGGAAGGCCCAGGGTGGGTGTTGGCATCACAAAACAAAGTCCTCAGGACCCAGGGAGTGATGCCTCACTCAGCTGTGATAATCCAGGTGTGCTGAGCCCTGTGCTTGGTGTATCATCCTTGTTCCCAGGCACTTCTCCATTCCCTCCCGGAAAAGCCTCTGCAGAGCTGTGAGGGCAGGGCTGGAGCTTTATTTAATTCAAATCTTACCCTGGGCCTGAGCTGCACTTTGGGCCCTGACTGCCCTAGGTCGTGTCCTGCTCCACAGGCAGGGGAGACTTCAGGAAGTCCCAGTGAAAGATGCTCAGACAGAAGAGGAAAATACGTGGACACAAACAGGAATGTTTAATTGATGTCAGGATCCCTTCTGTGTCCCGGCTGAGGGGACCAAGCCCATGGCATGGAGAGCAGAGGAGGGACTGAGGGCAGGAGTGTCCCCAGCCCTGCTGCCACTGGTGACAGGCAGGGCTTTTCCATATGCCAGTGTTAACACTGGTGCTGGGAAGGGTCTGGGAGCAGAATTCCCATCCCTTCTCTTCTGTCCACGTGTTTTGTCTCCATACCCTCCCCTGGAGCTGGTGTTTGCACCATATGAATGGATTTACCTGCTCTTACTGAATCTTCCTCTTCTTACTGAATTTTCCTGTTGCTCCATGTTTGTCTCTTCATCTCCTTCTCCCTCACCTTGGCCACTTCCCTGAGCTGAGTCCGTTCTGTCCGGCTCCATCCCTTGCTGGAGGGGTCTGACTGAAGCGGGAGGTGCTGGATGCTCCTTTGCTGGAGCTTTGTGGGATAACAGGCACAGGCATCTCTAACTCCAGTGTCTCCCAAGGTTCTTGGGGAATTCTTTCCTCCAGAAAACAATAACGCCCATCGTGTCTCTGGAGTCCTCTGAGAAGCTCCATCCTCTGTGTTGGCACCTTGGGCTGTGTCATCCCAGAGCTGGCAGTGGGTTATCCAGGGAAAGCAGAGCCCAAAGGAGCCTCTGTGCCTCTTGTGCAAGGTTTAAACCCAGAGCAACCCCTCCCTTCCCAAAAACTGAGCCCAGACCCACACCTGCTGCTCCTGGCAGAGCTCTCTGGGCTGCTGACTGCCCCGTCTGCAGACAGAGCCAAGCTGCTAATTCCTTAATCCAGAGGCACCGAAGCTCTCTTTTCATTGTACATTCACTTTCCCGCTCCGGGATGTAAATCTGGGGGGCCGTGTGAGCCCTCAGGTCCCAGGGCACTCCTGGAAGGAGGCCTGCCCGCGGTCCCTGCGGGGGCACGAGGTGCTGAGGTGAGTCCTCAGCACCATCACCTTCCTCACCTCAGCGTTCGGCAGCACCAGCCCCGATCCCAGTGCTGGGCACTGCTGCGCTGGGAGGTTTCTGTAACTGTAGAATTCTCAACATGGTTTGATTTCTTCTGTTTCTTTTAAATGCATTTAGCGCTGGCTCGAAAAAATCTCCCGAGGGATCAGGAGTGGTGCCAAGAGCAGCTGCTGATCCGCCAGGAGAGCCCAGGGGGGCAAAGAGAGGAGCCATTCCCGCCTCCAGTGGCACGGAGGAGATTCCAGCGGGACAGACAGAGCCCCCCGAGCCCCAGCCGGGAGGAGCAGCGAGGGAATCCCCTGGAAGCCTGGCCCGGACAGACGTGGATACTGGGATGGGTGTTCCTGTGAAACCTTCTGGCACCAAATCACCTGGAGAGAGGTCGGAGGAGAAGCCGCTGCTGCCTCCCAGTGCAGGGAAGGAAGAGACTCCTAAAGCTCCTCCTGAACCAAAGGTGCTGGAGAAGGAAGGCAAAGAGGGGGGTGAAGAGTCGTCTGCCCCTGCTGTGGAATCACTGGGATCGTCCAGCAGGGCTGAGGGGGATCCAGCAGGTCGTGGGGTGGTCCCAGCAGCCGGGGAGCCAGCGGGGGCCACCCCTGGAGCAGTGCCCCCCAGGGCTGAGGAGGCTCCCACGGACACAGTGTCACCTGCTGTCACCCAGCCAGCCAGCGAGGCGGGTGCTCCTGGAAAGAGCCCCGTTCCCGAGGCTGGGAAAACCAACCCTGAAACGTCAGGAGCTCCGGTGGCCGAGAGGAAACCTGTCCCTAAAACCAGGGAGGCCCCAGGGAAGAGACTGGATGTGGCTGGAGCAGAGGAGGGTGCGCTCAAACCTGGGCACGCTGCGGAGGAGAACCCCGGGAAGCTCTCGGACAGGGCTGGGGCAGAGCCGGAGAAGCTGCTTGGAAAACCAGCAGCCAAGGCTGGGGCTGCTCTGGAAGATGCGCCGTGTGCCGTCGGTGGGAGCAACGTGGGAAGCTTGGTCAAGACCCACCAAAACAAAGGGACAGGAGCAGCAAACGCCAGCAGAGCCCGCCCAGGGGCTCCCCTGAACCCCTTCATATCGCTGAAGGAGCCTGCTGTGGGTAAAACCCTCCTGAGGGCGGTGGTGTCCATCCCGGATATCTTCAAGCCCAGGGCCCCAGCGAAGAGCAGCGAGCCCTCCCCGGGCAAAGGGGGGGAGCAGAAACCCCCCCCCAGAGCCGAGCCCCGGGGCCAGGCAGGGGGGGACAAGAAAACCCCCTCCAAAGCAGCTCAGCCCGCAGCGGGGAGCGGCCAGTGGAGAGGGAGCGGCAGCTCTGGAGTGGATGGACAGGGAGGCGGTGGGAGGAGCTCATCCCAGCAGGAGAAGGACTCCCAGGTGGAATCTAGGGCTGGTTCAAAACAGAGCCAAGAGGGAGAGAGTGGAACACCCGGCACGAAGGAGGACCCCAGCAGCGCTCAGGTGAGAGGGCAGGAAGGTCCCCCCTGCCGGCACTGACTCCAGGCTTTTCCCAGCCTGGGACACTGGCTCTGTGTTCCCTTTTCCATAAATCCATACGAGCTGATGGGCAGCCAGTTCCTTTTGTCTGCCATGTGTGCAATACAGGGGTGGAACTGGTGGGAAAATCCTGCGGAGGTGTTCTGGAAGTGAGTGTTGGTTGTGTCATAACTGCGAGTCCTTGGAGTAGTTCCGGATGGGGGCTGAGCTGTGTCCTCTGGGGAGCTGGGATTTGCTTTGCCCAGCCCTGCACAGGCACTGGTCACCCAGAAGAGGCTCCTGAGGTGTCACCCGTGGTCGGTGGCCGGTCCCTGGAGCGCCGGCTGTGGCGAGCCTGGAGCAGGAGCAGCCGTGGGGACATCCCAGACCAGCTCCTCGGGGCCAGAAACAGCCGTGTTTGGTGATGGGTTTGTCTCCTGTGAGCAGGGCAGGGGCTGATCCCAGTTCATGGGAATTTCGCTCTCATTTTGCAGGGCCCTGGTGGGAGCAGGAAAAGTGGCGCTGACAGCAGTGGGAAGCAGAAGGAGGTAAGGATGGAACCCCGGGGGGAGTGAAGGTACAGAGGGTATTGGAAAAGTGGGGGGTTTCTGAAAAGGAAAGGGAAGAAAAGGCACAAAAGCTTTGAATTTTAGATTGTTTTCCTGCTGGAGGACTGGACTTGGTGTTTGTTGCTCTCTAACAGAGCAAAGCCCATCTTGCCTTGGCCTTCAGGTCCAGCTTTTCACTCATCCTGTGTTAGGTACCCACTGGAATCTGAGGGTAGGATGGGATATTTGGAAAAAAAGTAACAGAAATCAGGATGAAGAAGAATTGGCTGAAGAAATCAGGTGCATCCTTTGGGCTGGGGTGACCATTTGACTGCAGCTCTTTGAACCCAGATCCATCAATAGGCAGAGGTTTTGTCTGTTGAATGCTGTCCATTGATCCACTGGGATTTTGCGAAGTGCTTTGGTTTCCTGGATTAAATCTGAGTGAAATTAAATGAATTGGCACAAGGCTCCTCCCACGTGGGACTGGAGGCCTGGACAGGTTTTCCTGCCCTCAAACTGAGTTGTTTTTTCCCCCCTGCAGGCAGGGTGTGGATGTGTCTCCCGAGGCTGCGGGTGAATTTAAACCTTGTATTCTCACTTCCACACTTGCCAGGAAGAAGAGCTGTTCCCGTTTAACCTGGATGAGTTTGTCACCGTGGACGAGGTGGTGGAAGAAGTGGAGTCTCCGGTTGCACCGCGGCGGAACCCCCCCAGGGGCAAGAGGAAGGACGGAGCCAAGGCCAGCCCGTCGGAGCCCGTGTCCAAGAGGAGGAAAGGGAAGAGCTCCGGGGCGGCCAAGGGGGAGCCGTCCTTTGTCACCCTGGATGAGATCGGGGAGGAGGAGGACACGCCCGCCCCGCTGGGAGACCCCCAGGGGCTGCTGGTGGTGGACGAGGTGCTGGAGGAGGAGGAGCTGTCGGAGGCGGTGAAGGACCCGCAGGCGCTGCTCACCCTGGACGAGATCTCGGAGCAGGACGAGCTGGGCCCCCACAGGGACCTCTCCCAGCCCGAGTTCAAGGAGCAGGACCTGAAGGCCGAGCCCCTGGTGACGGTGGATGAGATCGGGGAGGTGGAGGAGCTGCCCCTGAACGAGCCCACGGACCTGAACGGCGAGGAGGGCAAGGGCGGCGCCGGGGACTTCACGTCCTCGCAGGTGCCCGAGGACCCCACCGCCCTGGTGACCGTGGATGAGATCCAGGAGGACAACGAGGACAACCCCCTGGTGACTCTGGACGAGGTGAACGAGGAGGAGGACGATTTCCTGGCTGATTTCAACCACCTCAAGGAGGAACTGAACTTCGTCACAGTCGACGAAGTCGGGGACGAGGAGGAGGAGGAAGAGAGCGCTTCCTCAGGGAAGAATCCTCACGAGGAGGAGGAGGAGGAGGAGGAGGACATCATTGCTGTCGCAGGACCAGAAGAAGAGGAAATCGCGGCCAGTGCAGGACCAGAGGAGGAGGACATTGTTGCTGTTGCAGGACCAGAAGAAATGGGAATTTTGGGAGATCCAAATCCGGAAGAGGAAATCACTGCAGTCTCCAAGCCAAAAGGTGAGGGACCTCGGGGCCAGGTTGGACGGGGCTTGGAGCCACCTGAGATGGTGGGAAATGTCCCAGCCCATGGCAGGGATGGGATCAATGGGCTTTGGGTCCCTCCCAACCCAAACCATTCCATGATTCTATTCCATTCCAATGAGCATTTCTGTCTCCAGCAGCTCAGCTGGGATCAGGAGGTGCAGAACCAGAGTCCAGGCAGAAGAAAGCGGCTGTTCCAGGTGTCCCCAAGGTGCAGAGCACTCCCAAAGGTAAATCCAGAGGAACCACCCCAAACTCTCCAGGCTTTCCTGGCAGGAAGGACTTTTCTGCCCTTTGAAAACTCCTACAGGGCTCAGAATCCATGATTTTTTTCTTGGCTCCTCCAAATCCATGTTTACCCAATTGAAAGCTCAACATGGAAAGGACTTTTTTCCTAAAATGTACAAATATAGGCAAATTTATTGAGTGTTAGCACAGGGCAGTGGGATACCTCCTGAGTGTTCCTTTTCCATAAAACTACTGAGAACACTGGAACTGGAAAAGGAGTTGCTGGGAACATCTGGCTCCTGGTCTGATGGCTTGGGGGACATGGCCTGGAAGGATGGGGCTGGTGGGACACTGCAGAGCCACACGTTGGAGTGGAGATAAAACGTTTCACAGGCCAAAAGATGCCGAGGAGGTTGCAGGGACCTTCAGATCCAGAGAAATTCCCAGAAACTGATGTGGTTATTGACCATGGAAATGGTGTGTGGATTGACACAGGGACCAGCTCGATTGACAAACTGGGGTTTTTGAAGGCTGAAAAGCTGTGATTTCTGCCCAGGAGCACCGAATTCCTGGGTTTGGGTGAGGGACTGTGGGGTTGGGACGTTTGTGGGGCTGTGTGTGGTGACTGTGGTGTGCTGCTCCCTCAGCTCTGGACATGCTGGTCCCCCAGGCCGGGTTCTTCTGCCAGATCTGCTCCCTGTTCTACGCGGACGAGCCCTCCATGATCAACCACTGCCGCACCCCCCTGCACCGGCACAACATGGAGGTACCCCTGGGGACAGGGAACGGCCCCAGAGCCGGGGCTCGGGGGGGCTCAGAGCTCCCTGGCAGCTCGTGGTCACCCCTGGGGGGTTTGGGAACACACAGCCTGGGAGAGTATGGAATGTTTTCTGTTCCATGCCCAGGTGTCATTGTGGGAAGTCCTGATCCCTGGGGTTTGGCCACATTCCCCTCGGGAGCCAGACCGGGCTGTTTTGGGGCAGATCCCACCCTGGCAGAGGGAGGAGCCGGCTGACCTTGAGCCCAGCTGTTGTGACACCTGCCCTGTCTGTGGACATGATCCTGGGATATCCCTGCAGCGTCCTCTCCCCTTGTTCCCACAGAAATTCATGGCCAAGCAGCAGGATAACGACGGGGAAGAGCCGAGCTCCAGGTGATGGAGGACAGAGGGACCCTCCGGTGCCCGATGCTTCGGGGCCGCTCAGTTCTGTGTGTTTGGGTTCCAGTGGTCGTTTGGGGTCACGAAGGAGCGTCTGTGGTGTGGAAATGGGAGCTGGGAGGAGACCCCAGAGCTGCTGGGCTGGATTTGTGTCTCCAGTCACCCGAGGTGGGACAGACCAGTCCCAGTGTCCGCAGGAAATAAATGTTCTCACTGTATAGTTACCCCAGGGTTGTCTTTGGGGTCATTCCTGGGGGTCTGCTAACTCTGGGTCACGCTGGAGAATCCAGGGGATCAATGGAGCGACTGCAGCGGAGAGCTGGGAAGGGGCTGGAGCAGAAGGAGGGGCTGAGGGAGCTGGGGGGGCTCAGCCTGGAGAAAAGGAGGCTCAGGGGAGACCTTCTGGCTCTGCAACTCCCTGAGGAGTTGAGGGAGCTGGGTGGGGGGTCAGGCTTTGCTCCCAGGGAACAGGGACAGGAGGAGAGGGAATGGGGAGCCCTTTTCCTCCTGGAAAAGGCTGTGCCCCCAGGGCAGGGGGGAGTCCCCATCCCTGGGGGGATTTAACAGCCCTGTGGATGTGGCACATGGGGTCATGGCCTGGGGTGACCCTGGCAGTGCTGGGGGATGGTTGGATTCAGTGGTCTCAGAGGACTTTTCCAACCCAAACAATTCCATGATTTGCTGATTCCCAGACTCCCTGCCCTGCACTCCAGGCTTTTCCCCTTGTCCTGTCCCCAGCCATGTGTCTCACCCTGCCCCAGCCCTGTGTTTTGTGGTGACATTCCCACCTCAGGGACCCCTCCTGAGCTCCCAGCCCCTCCCCCAGCTCACTAAAAGCCAAAGGAGCCACAGCAGGAATTCCTTGGATTCCTATAATTTATTTCCTGGTGGCTGGGGCGTGTGGCACCCACTGCCTTTCTGGGGAGCACACGGGCAGTGTTTCTCCCTGTGGGGTGGGTGGGGAAGGGGAGGTTTGGGTTAACTCCCTGGGAAAGTTGAACTTCCCTAAGCTGGATCCTGGGGGGGTGGTGCCAGGGGCTGGAGAGCAGGGGGTGGGGAAGGCCCTGGAGGCCAAGGTGGGCAATGTGCCCGAAATGGAGGGTGCTGAGCCCTGGCACAGGTGGGGAGAGTGGAGATGTGTTCCCTGTTCTGCTGGCTTGTCCTTGGCACAGCCCTTGGGCAGTACAGCCTTTCACACTGAGACATCTCTGGGTTGATTATCCACTGGGAGAGATCTTTGGATCCACTGACCTCCCCCCGGCACCGCTCTTGGTGTCTCTTGGCTTGTCCTTGGCACTGCTCTTGGTGGCTCTTGGTGTCTCTTGGCTTGTCCTTGGCACAGTTCTTGGTCAATGAAGTCTTCCATCTGGGACATCTCCTGGCTGATTAAGTCTTCCCATTGGGACAGTGCTTTGTATCCACTGACTCGCCCTTGGCACAGTTCCTGCTGTCTCTTGGCTTCCCTTTGGCACAGCTGTTGGTCAATGTATTCTTCCATTTGGGACATCTCTTGGTTGATTAATTCCTCCCACTGGGACAGACTTCTGCATCCACTGCCCCTCCCTTGGCACAGCTCTGGGTCTCCTCCAACTCCCTGCTGGCCCCTCTTTTGGCACGTCCTGGCTTTCCCTTGGCCCAGCCCCTGGTCCGTGTAGTCTTCCCAGTGGGACATCTCTTGGTTGATGAGGGCTTCCCACTGGGACAGATCTTTGTATCCCTTGGCTTCCCCGTGGCACAGCCCTTGGGATCTGTTGACTTGCCCTTGGCACAACTCTTGGCCAGTGTAACCTTCCCCCTGGGACGGTGCTCTGTATCCTCGGCACCGTTCCTGGTGTCCCTTGGCTCTCCTCTGGCAGGGCTGCTGCTCCGTGAACTCTTCCACTTGGGACATCTCTCGGTGGATTAGGGCTGACCACTGGGACAGATCTTTGTATCCGTTGGCCTTCCCCTGGCACATCCCTTGGGACAGCTGTGGGGCTCTGCTGTGCCCCCCCTGGCACACCCCTTGGGACAGCTGTGGGGCTCTGCTGTGCCCCCCCTGGCACATCCCTTGGGATAGCTGTGGGGCTCTGCCGTGTTCCCCCTGGCACAGCTCCCGGGGCCTGCAGGCTCCCCTCCTCCTCCATGGCCACTGTCCCCTGTCCCTCCTGGCACCAGGGGCTCGGCATTCCCTGGGCCAGGCTGGAGCTGGGCTTTGCCTTCCCCATGGGCATCTCCATCCTCCTGTGCCGCAGAGGCATCCCGGGAGCTGCTGCCTCCGCAGGGAGGGGCTGTCCTGGGAGTGGCACCCCAGGGCTCTGCACCCCAAACCCCCCAGGGTCACAGTGGCCCCCAAGTCACAAAGGGACATCCCAGCACCCCAACAGCCATGGAACCACCTGGAACCTTCTGGAACCAGCCTGGGGCACCCCTGGACCTGCAGCCCCCGGTGTGCCCAGGCTCAGGTGAGTCTGGGCGTGCAGAGGGATTTGTTCCCCACCTCTGCAGGGGGATTTGTCCCCGCCATGTGCAGGTGACAGGGAGTGAGCGGGGCAGGTGACACCACAGCGGGACGGGACCCCCAGGGGGACCTGGACACGTCTGACAGGTGGCACCACGAGAAGCTCAGGAGGTTCAGCCGGGCCAGGTACGGGGGCTGCACCTGGGTCAGGGCAATGCCAGGCACGAGCACGGGCTGGCATTGGGAGCATCCCTTTGGGAAGGACCTGGGAGTTCAGTGCTCCTGCCCTGCCAGGGCCTGTCCCAGCAGCACCAGCACGGGTGGGTGGTGGGTTCGGCCCCACTGGCGACCCCCCCGTGGCTGTGGGGTGCTGGGGGGGCCAGGGCAGTGCGATTCCTGCCAGGACACACCGCGGCGCCTTTAAGGCATCTCTGCGCTGGGCTCTGGCAGCGCTGGGGGCCGGGACGGAGCGCTGAGCCCCAGCCAACGGCACCAGGAAATTCCTGACATCCCGGGAAGTGCTGAGCAGGCACAATCGCAGCGCCGGGCTGTGTGCCTTGGCCCCGGGAGCCGGGAATGGGGCCAGGAGCGGGCGGAGATGGGCCGGGACTTGTGCAAACCTCGAAAGTGCCGTCACGTGGGGGCTGAGTCACGGCCGCCCCTCCTGGGCCCTTTCCAGGGCCTCGGCAGGATGCGGGAGATGCCTCAGGCCAGAACAAAACCCTTCCCAGCATCCAGCCCTGGGACACGGACAGGGAATGGCTCCGTCCTGTGTGCCAGCCCCGCCCCTGCTCCCGGCCTGGGATGGGCAAGGAGCATCTCTGGGTCATTAGGGGGACCCATCCCAGAGGGGCATCCCCGGGGGATGCAGATCCGAAGGACCCCATCCCTAAGGAGCTCCCCGGGATGTTGTGGGACCAAAGGACCCGTCCCGTGGGAGCACCCCCGGGTGACACAGGGCTGCAGGATCCCCGGTGACCGCGGAGCTGCCCCCGCAGGGTGTCCGTGGCTCCCTCCCTGCCCCCTCCTCTGCTCCACAAAATCCCAATAAAAGAAGGAAAAGGCGAGCCAGGAAAGTTTCTTTAGGGCGGAAAATGAGCTCCTCTGAGTCTGGCGGCAGCTCGGGGGACCCCGCGCAGGGGGGTGGGGGGAGAGGCAGGACCCGGCACCCCGGCCCGCACCCCCCGCTCCCAGCCGGGGCATTACGGGGGTCCCGGGCCACCCCTCCCCTCCGGGTCCGGCCCCTCTGCCCGCACCGGCGGCTCCGGGACCGGTCGGGTCCCCGGGCTCGGCCGGCGGGGCCACGGCGGCGGCGAGGAGGGGACCCCCGGGACCCCCGGGCACCCCCGGCGTGGGGAGGGGGCATGGGGACATGGGAACGGGACAGTGGGGACACGCCGGGGGTGGGGACAGTGAGGACATGGTGATGGGACGGTGGGGATACAGGGCTGGGACAGGGGGACACTGTGGGGGGTACTGGGATCGTCAGGGACACGGGGATGGGGCCAGTGGGGACACTGTGCGTGCTGGGGACGGGGGGACACGGGCCAAGGCCCGCAGGTGGGCAGGGGGGACACCGTGTCCCCCGTTCGAGGTCACACGGGGGGAGCGGGACAGTTCAACGGGGCGGGGCGGGGGTCCCGGACAGGAGCGGGTGGGGTGGGGGCAGGGGATGGACACGGAACGGACGGGGGTCCCGGGCAGGGGGCGGGAAGAGAGGGGCGGGCAGGATGCGGGAGGGGGTCCCGGCCAGGCGGGAGTGGGCGGGGGCGCGGGAGGCGGGGAGGGGCGGGAAGGGCCGGGATGGGCAGGAGCGGACAGGCAGGAGCGGGCAGGGACAGGCAGGGCCGCGGCCATGCCGGGGTGCCCTCGCCCCGCTGCTGCTGCTGCTCCTGCTGAGCCCCGCCGCCCCCCGCCCGGGCAGCGCCCCGCCCGCACCACCCCCGCCCCCGCGGGCTGCCGACCCCCCGCCCAGCCCACGGGGTGGGCACGGCGGCAGGACCCCCAGAGGCGGCGGGGTCCCCCAAGGAGCACGCGGCCGCCCCCTCAAGAGGCTCCGGGACGGGATCCCCCAAAGGAGGCGGGATGTCCCCCCAGGGGGGCACCACGGCCGCCCCCCCGAGGGCCATCACGTCGGGACCCCCTAAAAGCAGCGGAGTGTCCTCCAAGAGGCACCACGACAGGCCCCCAAGGGCAGCGGGTGTCCCCCGACAGGCACTCCGGTAACCCCCCCGCGGGGCAGCGGGACGCCCCCAGCCCCGGCCCTCCGGCGCGGGGGGCTGCGGGAGGGGGACCCCGCGGCCACAGGTAGGAGGTGGGGGGCTGAGGCTGAGCTGGGGCGGGGGGTGAGCACACGGGTGTGCGGGGGGTGTGCACAGGGCTGTGGATGCACGGGAGGGGGTGTTCACGAGTGTGCACAAGGATGTGTGTGCGGGGGGGCAGTGTGTGTGTGTGTGCAGGGCTGTGTGCACTTGGGGAAGGGGAAGGGCAGGGTGTCACTTGAGGAGGGGGTGGTGGGGATGATGGGGTGCTGAGGGAGTGTCACTTGAGGAGGGGGGACAATGCCGTGCCAGGCTCTGGGGGTGCCCCTGCCCTATATAGGGGTGGTCGGGGTGGGCTACACGTGTTGTGCCCAAGCCCCCCCCTGCCCTGGGTTCCCTCTGCACACACCTCACCCCCTCCTCCTCCTCCTCCTCCTCCAGCCCCGGCCCCAAAGGTGGTGACGAGGAAGAAGGTGGTGGTGAGGAAGAAAGTGGTGGTGAGGAAGAAGGTGGTGAGGAAGAAGAGGCCGAAGGCTCCGGCCGCCCCACAGGAGCCCCGTATGTGCCCGGGGGAGGGTGGGGGGAGGAAAGGGGAGGGGGAGGCACGTCAGGGACTCCACCCCCCGTTTGTGGGGTCCCGGCCGTGCAGGACGGGGGTTATCCCTGTGTGACCCCCCCTCCCCTCCCAGCGTGCCCCCCACTGGGGCTGGAATCGCTGCGGGTGGAGGACACGCAGCTCCACGCGTCCAGTCACAAGCGGCCCGGGCTGGGCGCCCACCGGGGCCGGCTCAACATCCAGGTACACCCCACCCCACCGTACCCACGCGCCCCCGCCCCCGGAGGCGGCGGAGGCGTGCGGCGTGTGGTGGGGTGTTCGCCTGCTGCGAGCCACCCGGCGTGGGTCTGTGTGCCCCCCACCCCACATTCTCCCCCCTGATCGCAGTCGGGGCTGTACGACGGGGACCCCTTCGACGGCGGGTGGTGCGCGGGGCGGGAGGACGCGGCGCAGTGGCTGCGGGTGGACGCCCGGCGCCTCACCCGCTTCACCGGCGTCGTCACCCAGGGCCTCAACTCCATCTGGACGTAAGGGGAAAAGGGGGGTTTGGAAGGGTGGGGCGGGGCAAGGGGAGGGCGCCGGGACTGCCCTCCCTCCTCCTCCTCCCCCCCTTGCCCGTGTCCCCCAGGTACGACTGGGTGACGTCCTACAAGGTGCAGGTCAGCAACGACTCCCACGCGTGGGTGCCGAGCAGGAACGGCTCTGAGGAGGCGGTGGGTGCTCAAAGGGGAAGGGGGGGGTGAGTGGGGGATGCCTTACAGGGCCCCCCACACGCTGGGGTCGGGGGGGGCCTGAGCAGAGCGAGGGCACAAGGGGAGTGACTGTGCTGGAGGGGGGTAACTATGCCGGGGTTAACTGTGCCAGGCGACTTGAGGCACGCTGGGTGGGTTGAACATGCCAGGGTTAACTGTGTTGGGGGGTTAACCATGCTGGGTTAACCATGGTAGGAGGGTTAACCATGCTGGGTTAATTATGCTGGTTTAACTGTGCTAGAGAGGGGGTTAACCTCACTGGGTTAACCATGCTGGGTTAACCATGCTGTAGAGGGTTAACCATGCTGGGTTAACCATACTGGAAAGGGGGTTAACCATGCTGGGTTAACCATGGTGGAGAGGGGTTAACCGTGCCGGGTTAACCATACTGTAGAGGGGTTAACCATGCTGGGTTAACCATGCTGTAGAGGGGTTAACCATGCTGGGTTAACCATACTGGAAAGGGGGTTAACCATGCTGGGTTAACCATGCTGTAGAGGGGTTAACCATGCTGGGTTAACCGCACCAGGTGAATTAACAGCGCCAGGTGGGGAAACCATCCTGGGGTGAACCTCCCTGGCTGGGTGAACCACCCCGGGGTAGCCGTGCCAGCTGGCACCAGGCTCCTGGGCTCTGTTGCCCTTGGCCTCCCTACCCCAGGCATCCTCCAGCACTTCCCCCCAGCACAAAGGCTGCTTGTCCCTGGGGCCGCCCTGGCTGGGGGCCAGGACCCCCCTGGGCACATACCAACCCCTCTGGGCACACACATGTGCGTGCGTGGCACTGAGTGGCACAGCCGTGCCCAGGGCCCATCGCAGCAGTCTGGAGCTGGAGTGGCTTTGGGGTCCCTGTACCAGGAAGGGTTTGGGGGTCCCTGTGCCAGAGCCGTGTCAGAGTCAGGTTTGGGGGGCCCTGTGCCCATCCCTGGGGTCTCTCCCCCTGTGGGGTGGCAGGTTCTGGGGGCCAGAGCAGCACAAGCACCCCAGCCCCTGCAGCCCCGTTGGGCTCACCCTCCTCAGGTGTGTGTGCCCCTCCTCAGGGGCTGGCAGGGCTCCTGTCACCCCTTGGCCCCGAGGGGCCGCTCTCTGCCACCCCCGACCCCCTGGCACATCCCTGTGCCCCCCAGGTGTTCCCCGCGAACAAGGACCCCGAGACGCCGGTGCTGAACCTGCTGCCCACGCCCCTGGTGGGGCGGTTCCTGCGCATCAACCCGCAGAGCTGGTTCCCCAACGGCACCATCTGCCTGCGGGCGGAGGTGCTGGGCTGCCCCCTGCCCGGTGGGTGCCCCGGGGGTGCCCTGTGGGTCCCCACACCCCGCCCCACCGGTGCCCAGCACGGGCACACACCGCCGGGGCCGTCCCCAGGGGCGGGGGCTGGGCTGTCCCCAGGGTCTCTGACCGTGTCCCCCGTGTCCCCTGTGCGCCCACCCGGCTCCCCCAGACCCCAGCGATGCCTACGCCTGGCACAGCCAGGCCCCGCCCGCCTCCGACCTGGATTTCCGCCACCACAACTACAAGGAGATGAGAAAGGTGCCAGTCCTGGGGGCGTGGGGTTTGGGTGGGGGGATCTCCGTGTCCCCGGCGTGGGGCAGGGGGTCCGTGTTGTTCCCCCCCCGCAGTGCCCCTGACGCCGTTGCCCCCCAGCTGATGAAGCGGGTGAGCGAGGAGTGCCCCGACATCACCCGCGTGTACAGCATCGGGCACAGCTCCCGCGGCCGCCGCCTCTACGTCATGGAGATCTCGGACCACCCCGGGCAGCACGAGCTCGGTGGGCACGGGGGGACGGGGACACCTCGAGCAGGGAGATGGGGACACCCAGGCTGGTGCAGGATGGGGATGGGGTGGCTGGGAATGCCCAGGATGGGGATGGGGTCACTGGGAACACCCAGGCTGGTGCAGGGAGATGGGCACAGCCCCCAGGGCGGGGGTGGCCGTGCCCCCACAGCCACGTCCCCGTGCCCGGCAGGGGAGCCGGAGTTCCGCTACGTGGCCGGGATGCACGGGAACGAGGTGCTGGGCCGGGAGCTGCTGCTCAACCTCATGGAATACCTGTGCCGGGAATTCCGGAGGGGCAACCCCCGCGTGGTGCAGCTGGTCACGGACACCCGGATCCACCTGCTGCCCTCCATGAACCCCGACGGATACGAGACCGCCTACGAGCTGGTAGGGACGGGGGCCGGGACCCCCGGGGGCTGCCCCGGGACCCATCCCAGCGCCCCCGGTGCCCCCCCAGGGCTCGGAGCTGGCGGGCTGGGCCATGGGCCGCTGGACCTACGAGGGCATCGACCTCAACCACAACTTCGCCGACCTGAACACGGCGCTGTGGGACGCCGAGGACAACGACCTGGTGCCCCACGAGTTCCCCAACCACTACATCCCCATCCCCGAGTACTACACCCAGGCCAACGCCACGGTGAGCCCCCTCGAGCCCCCACCGTCCCATGCTGATGCCGTGGTGAGCCCCCCCGATAGCCCCCAAAACTTCCCTTCCTTCCACTCCAGTGCCAGGGTAAGCCCCCCAAACCTTCTGACCCCCCATGCCAGCACCACAGTGAGCCCCCCAAACCCCTTCCCCACCACATCCTCCCACCCCAGCGCCCCGGGAGCTGCGCCCCCCGGAGGGCTGCGCTGGGGACAGACCCGGGGGGTCTCAGCCCTGTGTCGGGGACAGGGGGTCCACGGGAGCGTTTCCCCTGGCCCCCCCCGTGACGTGGAGCCCCCGCAGGTGGCCCCCGAGACGCGGGCGGTGATCGCGTGGATGCAGCGGTTCCCGTTCGTGCTGAGCGCCAACCTGCACGGGGGGGAGCTGGTGGTCACCTACCCCTTCGACATGACCCGCACCTACTGGAAGGCGCAGGAGCTCACCCCCACCCCCGACGACGGCGTGTTCCGCTGGCTGGCCACGGTCTACGCCACCGCCAACCTGGCCATGGCCAGCGGGGACCGCCGGCGCTGCCACTACGACGACTTCGCCCGCCTCGGCAACGTCATCAACGGGGCCAACTGGCACACGGTGGCCGGCAGTGAGTGGGGGACTCGGGGGGCGCGGGGGGCGGGCTGGACACCCCCCGACACCCGCCCCGTCCGGCCCAGGTATGAACGACTTCAGCTACCTGCACACCAACTGCTTCGAGATCACCGTGGAGCTCTCCTGCGACAAATTCCCGCACGCCTCGGAGCTGCCCCAGGAGTGGGAGAACAACCGCGAGTCGCTGCTGCTCTTCATGGAGCAGGTCGGGGTGGGGGCCGGGGGGGCACTGGGAAAGGGGTGTCCTGGGTGGGGGTCGGGGGTGCTGGGACCATGGGGACAGTAGGGGAGGGGGGTCCAGGGTGTGGGTTCTGGAGGCACAGGGCCTATGGGACCACTGGGTCATGGACCCATCCGGGACAGCAAACCCCCTGGGGGGGTTCCCTGAGCCCAGGGGGCACACGCCAGGGGGTCCCGGGGGGGACGTGGGCACCGAGGGGTCGGGGTTTTGGCAGAATGGCAGCGGGACATGCTCGGGGGTCCCCAGCACGGGGGTGGCACGGGGGGTGCAACATGTGCCACCTGCACCCCCTGACACCCCTCGGGACCCGCCCCAGGTGCACCGAGGGATCAAGGGGGTGGTCCGGGACAGTGACACCGAGCAGGGCATCCCCAACGCCATCATCTCCGTGGATGGCATCAACCACGACGTCCGCACCGGTACGGGCAATGGGACAGGGACAGCAAGGGCATTGGGATGGGAATGGATGAAGTTGGGAACGGGGTTGGGCACAGGAATAGGACTGGAGATGTGAACAGGGTGGGCATGAGGATAAGGAACAGGGATGGGGACAGGGAGAAGAACAGAGATGGGATTTGAGGATGGGATGGGATTGGGGATTGCAGATGGGGATGGAAATAGGGTTAGACTGGGGAAGGGGATGGGAAGGGGACAGGAATGGAATTGGGGGTGTGAATGGGATGGGGCTGGGGCTGAGGATAAAGGCAAAGAACAGGTTGGGAACTGGATGGGATTGTGGATGGGAATGGAAATAGGATTAGGCTGGGAATGGGGATGGGATGGGGACTGGAATGGGATTGTGGATATGAATGGGATCGGGCTGGGGACAGGGTTAGGAAGGGGATGGGATTTGGAGATGGGACTGGGGATTGCAGATGGCAGTGGAAATAGGATTAGACTGGGAATGGGGATGGGATGGAGACAGCAGTGGGACTGGGGATGGGAAGAGAGATGAAATGGGAAGAGGTTGGAAATAGGGATGGGACAAGAATGGGATCAGGGATGGGAATGGAATGGGGTTGGGGATGAGCACTGGAATGGGGCAGAGATGGGGACAGATAATGGATAAGGACAGGGATGGGCACAGGGATGGGCACGGGTGTGTGACCCCCCGGGGGGCACCTGCCCCCCTCCCCTCAGCCTCGGACGGGGATTATTGGCGGCTGCTGAACCCGGGCGAGTACGAGGTGACGGCGCGGGCCGAGGGCTACGAGGCGGCCACGCGGCCGTGCCGGGTGTCCTTCGAGAACGTTCCGACCCCCTGCAGCTTCCGCCTGGAGCGGGCCCGGGGGCGGTCCCGGGGGTCCCGCCCGGCTCCCGACCCAACCCTGCGGCTGCGGCGGCAGCGCCTGCGCCGCCTGCGCGCCCACGGCCGCGGCCACTGGCCGGACCGTCACCGGGAGCGTCACCGTGACCCGGGGCCGCGGGTTCGGCCCGGGGGGCGCGGGGGTCGGGGCCGGGGTGGGAGCGCCCGGCGGGACAGGACGGCTCCCAGTAAAGTTGGCTGCGCTGCCGCTGCGCCTCTGCGGGGCTGGGGGGGACCGGCAATGGCAACGGGACCGGGAACGGGACCGGGAACGGGGCTGGACCGACCTCGCACCAGGCGTGGGAACTACGGGAGGCCACGCCCCCTTGGTGGAGACCACGCCCCATCTGTGTCCATCAATGGTGCCCTCGCTCAAGCCCCGCCCACCACCGATGAACAACGAGGCCCCGCCCCCTTCCCCTGGCTGGGTCCCCATTGGCTGCGGGCGGCGGGGTGGGCGGGGCTGGGGCACCGGCACCGGGGGCTTTCCGGGGGTCCCCGGGAGGGTCCGGGGGGCTCATGGGGACAGTGCGGGTTCTCCAGCGTGGGGAGCGCTGGGGCCTGGGGACACCAGGGGGCTCATGGGCACAATAGGGCTGTCCGGGCCATGGGGACACTGGGGGCTGGTGGGACTATGGGGCACTGGGAGAGGGTGCAGGGGCTGCCGGGCCCGTGGGGTGTCCACGGAGTGGGGGTCAGGGCGTTGCCGTGACCGTGCCCTCAGGGGAACACGGGGCGGCACAGGAATTGGGCACCGGCACCCCCCGAGCCCCCGGGCTGTGGGTGGCTCACGGACACGGGGGTGGCACGGGGGGTCCGGGCCATCGTGCCCCACACTGGGGGGTCTGCGGGGTGCGAAGGAGAGGCTGGGGTGGCGCCCCCTCAGCCCCCCGGGAGCCCTGCCAGGGTAGGGGTTCAGCTCCCCGGGGCGGGGGGGCTATGTCCGGCTTGGCCCTGGTGCCACTATGTCCCCTGGGGGTCTCGTGGCTGCCCAAGGGACCCCCAGGACCTCCACCCGCGTGTCCCGTCTGCCCCCACGCCCCGGTGCCCGCGGGTCGGGCAGTGCCCGAAATAAAGGACTGTTCCCCACGCTGGGCTGAGTTGTTCTTGGGAGGGGGGAGTTCCCCGCACGATGGGGGTCCCCAGCACCGCACGGCCCCTCATGATCCCCCTGGGAAGGCTCCAACGCGGGGCGGGGGGGGATTTCACCCCAGACCCCCGAGGCGTCGCTGTGATGACCCCCCAGCCCCCTGTGCCAGCGGGAGACCCCGGACAGAGGGTGGGAGTTGCCTGCATGGGGACACCCCGTGGTGAGTGGCTGGACCCCCATCCCGGTCCGTTCCATCGCCGTACGGACCCAGGGCTGCCCCATCCCCTGGACTGGGCGGAGGTGGGTGGCCCGGGCAGTGGTTCTGTCTGTCCCCCACCACTGCCCGGGACCCCCATGCGCTGCCCAGATGCCGCTCCCCACCAATCCCTCCCCCGTGACCCCATCACCTTCCCGGGATCGGTTTATGGCATCATCCCCCCCACGGCAGCGCCGGCACTTCCCACCCGCGCCTGCGCTCCCCGCGCCGCCGGAGCCTCCGTGGGCCTGGGAACGGGCTGAACTGGGGAAACCCCCCGTGCTGCCACCAGAGACCCCCCAAACCTGAGAGAGACCCGCCCCCCAAGCCGCCGGAGCCTCCCCCGGGCGCTGCAGGGCGATGGGCTGAGCGGACCCGGCCACTTCCTCGGCGGCAGCGGCCGGCACAGGCCAGTGCGGGGGCTGCGGGACACACAGACCCCCCCAGAGACCCCCCGGGCCGTGCTGGGGAGGTGACCGGACCCCCCGGCCCTGCGAGGACCCCGCGGTTCACCCCGAGGAGCTGCAGAGCCGCGACCCGGCTTTGAGGAGCGACCGCGCCGGGAGCAGCAGGTGGGGGGGGCGGGGGGTGCCGGGATCCCGGGGAGCGGGTGGAACGGGGGGTAAAGGGGGTGTGACCCGGACCCCCGGGGGTGTGGGGTAGTTTGGGTACCCCCAATCCCTTCCCCGGCGCAGGGTGGGGCTGTTCCTCTTCCCCGTGTGGGGAACTGAGCCCCCCCACCCTGAGCAGCCCCGGAGCCGATCTGTCCCCCTGACCCCTCGGATCCCCCTCCGTGTCCCCTTGTTGTCCCTGTGTCACCCCTCTCCCCCCCCGTGTCCCTTTGCCCTGGGCACGGCGGGCAAAGGACAGTGTCCAGCACTCCTCGCCTTTGTCCTGGGCTGGCTGTGCCGCTCGGGGGCTCCCAGTGAGTGTTGGGGTCTCGGGGTGGGAGGGACACGGCCCCGGCTCCTTCTGTCCTTCCCGTCTGTCCCCCCCAGCCCATGTATCCCCCACGGGTGTCCAGCTAAATACCCTCCCCAGCCGGGAGCAGGGGATGAATCCCTTGGGATCCATCAAGGGTCACAGGGGACCCCCCCACGTCACAGGGGACCCCTGGGTGGGAGCGGCACCGGCACAGCCCTGACCCCCCCGTGCCACCTCAGGGATGGGTCCCCATCCCCATGGCACTGCCCTGCTCCCCTGTGCCGTCCCACAAATGAGTCTGCAGGTACCCTGGGGGTCCCTGTGGAGATGGGCACTGCCCTGGGAGGTGGGCACTGACCCACTCCCTGCTCCACCCTCGTGCTGGGACCTGGGGGTACCCTGAGGGTCCCTGTGGAGCTGGGTACTGTCCTGACCCCCCCTGTGCCATCCTGACCCTGGGATCTCTGTTACCCCATCCCTGTCCCGACCCCACAGGTGCCCCCATTGCTGTACCATCCCTGTTCCATCCCTGACCCCACAGGTGCCTCCATCGCTGTCCCATCCCTGTCCCATCCCTGACCCCACAGGTGCCTCCATCCCTGTCCCATCGCTGTACCATCCCTGTCCCATCCCTGACCCCACAGGTGCCCCCATTGCTGTCCCATCCCTGTCCCATCCCTGACCCCACAGGTGCCCCCATTGCTGTCCCATCGCTGTGCCATCGCTGTGCCATCCCCGTGCCCTGCTGACGCTGCCGTGCCCCCGCAGGTGCCCATGGCGTCGTTCCGGATCCGGCCGTTCCGGGAGCAGGACTCGGAGGCGGTGCGGGCGCTGTTTGCGCGGGGGATCCTGGAGCACGCCCCGGCCGGGTTCCGCCACGTGCTGCGCTCGGCGCGGGCGCGGCTGGCGCTGCTGGTGCTGTTCGTGGGGGCGCGGGCGGGCGGCGGCTCCTGGGTGCTGGGGCTGGGCACGGTGGGGCTGGCGCTGGTGCTGCTCTGGCTGCTCGTGCGCTCCCTCAGCGCCGAATACGTGCGCGACGCGCTGGGCACTGACCTGTGCGACATCCCCGGCACGTACCTGCGGCCGCCCCGCTGCGGCTTCTGGGTGGCCGAGGCGGGCGGCTCCGTGGTGGGTATGGTGGCCGCGGTGCCGTCGCGGGACACGCCCGGGGCGCTGGAGCTGCGGCGGATGTCGGTGAGCCGGGAGCAGCGCGGCCGGGGCCTGGCGCGGGCGCTGTGCCGGGAGGTGCTGGCCTTCGCCCGCGCCCGCGGCTTCGGCGCCGTGGTGCTCTCCACCTCCATGGTGCAGGTGGCGGCGCAGCGGCTCTACGAGGGGCAGGGCTTCCGCAGGGTGGGCACCTCCAGCCCCAACCTGCTGGGCACCATCCTGCACTTCCAGCTCTTCCACTACCGCTGCGACCTGGGCGCCCGCGACGGCGACAAGGCCAAGTAGCTCCGGTGGGGCACAGGGGGCACTGCCGCGGCGCGGGAGTCCTGGGACGTGTGGCACTGCCCTGGCACCCAAACCCAGCCCACCAGGCACTGCCCTGGCACAGCAGCACCAAAACGGCACCATGACCCTGGCACGTGTGGCACTGCCACGGCAGCTCAGCCCCAAATCTGGCACACGAGGCACCCACATGGCCCCATGATCCTGGGACGTGTGGCACTGCCACGGCAGCCCAGCCCCAAATCTGGCACACGAGGCACCCACATGGCCCCATGATCCTGGGACGTGTGGCACTGCCCTGGCACCCAAACTCCAGCCCCAGCACGTGAGGCACAGCCATGGCACCCGAGCCCAGGACGTGGGGCTCCACCACGGCACTACCAGAGCACCCCAAACTTGGCACACGAGGCACTTCCATAGCACCTCAAATCTGGCACACGAGGCACTGCCACGGCACCCCAACTCCGGGACATGAGGCTCCACTGTGGCACCACCACAGCACCCCAAACTCAGGACACAAGGCACTGCCATGGCACCCCAGCCCCAGCACAGCAGCACCAACATGGCACTGTGCCCCCAGGAGATGAGGCCCTGCCATGGCACCCCAACCCTGGCCCCTGTGGCACCACTGTGGCACCCGAACTGCAGCTCCAGCACAGCAGCACCGGCCGTGCCGTCACTGTGACCCCGGGACATGAGGCACTGTCATGGCACCCCAGCATGGGACTCACAGCACTGCCATGGCACCTGACCCCGGCACAGGAGGCACCACCAGGCGCCCAAACACCGGCCCTGGCACAGGAGACACTGCCACAGCACCCCAGCCCTGGCACCCTTGGCATAGCTCTGGCATCCCCTCTGGCATCCGACCTTGGCACTCCAGCCCCCGTCCCTGGCACACGGGGCACTGCCCTGGCTCCCTGCCCTGGCACACATGTGGGGTGGCTGGGGGGCGTTGGCAGTGCCCAGACACGCCACCAGGGCCTTTCCTGGATTTCCAGTAGCAGGAAATAAAGAGAGACCTGTGGGAACAGCATGTGTGGCAAGAGACATCTTGGGGAATGGGGGATCCCCCACAGGATAAGGGACACCCTGGGGAACAGGGGACACTTTGGGGGACAAGGGACACCCTGGGGGACAGGGGTAATCTTGGATTGCAGGGGACATTTTAGGGGTCAGGGGACATCTTGGGGGATTCAGGACATGTCGAGGGACAGGTGGGGGCACTCCGGGGGACACGGAACAGACACGTCAGGGGGCCCGATCACCCCGGGCCCAAACGGGTGTGGGTGCCCGTGCCCTCACTCAAGATGGCGGCGGTTCCCCTTTCCCCCGCTCCCGGTGCCCTCACTCAAGATGGCGGCGGTTCCCCTTCTCCCGCTCCCCGTGCCCTCACTCAAAATGGCGGCGGTTCCCCTTCTCCCGCTCCCCGTGCCCTCACTCAAAATGGCGGCGGTTCCCCTTTCCTCAGCTCCCCGTGCCCTCACTCAAGATGGCGGCGCTCCCCGTCTCTACTCTTCTCAGGGCCCTCACCCAAGATGGCGGCGGCCGGCCCGGCGTCACGTGCGGGGCGTGGCTTGGGAGGGAAGAGCCGGGATCCCCCGATCCCCATCCCGATCCCAGTCCCGATCCCCATCCCCATTCCCCCGATCCCCTTCCCCCGCCCCGGCACCATGGATTGTTACACGGCCAACTGGTACCCGCTGGGCGAGGAGGCCTTTTACCGGTGAGAGGCGGCGGGGGCAGCGCTGCCCGAACCGGGGCCGCTCGGGGTCCCGGGGCTGGGTGGGAGCGGGTCCCGGCGTGGCCATGGGTGTTCGGGCGGGCTGGGACAGGGGTCCCAAGGATGCTCGGGGGTCCCGGCGGTGGCTGGGGGGGTCCCGGAGCTGGGAGGGCTGAGCCGGGGGGATGCTCGGGGAGTCTCGGGGGTCCCGGGGATGTTGGGGGGAGTCCTGGGAATGGGAGGGCGATCTCCGACGTGTCTGCAGGGTCTCGGAGCTGCTCGGAAGGGTCCCGGGACGGCCATGGGTGTTGAGACTATCTGGGGAGGGGGTGCTGGGGGTGGTTGGGGGTCCCAGGGTAGGGGTGTTGGGGTGGCTGGGAGGGGGGGTCTCAGGGCCAGGAGGGTCGTTCGGGGTGTCTCGGGGTTTTTTGGGGGGCCCACGGTGACCGGGGCCCTCGGGATGGTCCGTGGGGGTCCCGGGGCTGACTGCGGGGTCCCTGGGTGAGGTCCGGGGGTCGCTGGGGGGTCCTGTGTCCACCTGGGGGATCCCCGGGTGTCCGCGGGTTTGAGGCTGATCTGGGAGCTCCCGGGGCCTGCTGGGGGGTCCCAGGGCCGGCTAAGGGGGTGGGCAGGGGGGTGGGCACCGTCCCTGGCCCCGCCATCCCTCCGTCTGTCCATCCATCCATCCCTCCGCCCGTGTGTCCCGTCCCGCAGGAAGCTGGAGCTGTACTCCATGGAATGGGGGCTGCGGGAGGACCTGCGGGACTGCGTGGTGGCCGCTGCCCCGTACGGGGGGCCCATAGGTGGGTGCAGCCCCCCCCGGCTCCCGGAGCCCCCCCGGCTTTGCTGACAGACTGTCTTCCCCCAGCCCTGCTGAGGAATTCCCGGAGGGACAAGGCCCCCAGCTCCCGCCCGCTCCTGGAGATCTACTCGGCCTCGGGGCTGCTCCTGGCCAGTGTCCCGGTGAGCTGGGGGGGCTGGGATCCCCTTTGGCGGGGGCAGGGACAGACCCCCTCGGGGGCACCGGGGATGGGAGGGGCGGGGTGCAAGGGGGAGTGGGGGAAGGAACTGCCCAGGGATGAGAGAAGAGGGTGGGATGAGGTTGGAGCAGAACTGGAGCAGCAGGAGCATCTTCTCTTCCTCCCTGACCTGGGCTGGGAGAAAAGGATGAGATGGGATTGGAACAGCGGGATTAGAGCAGCAGGAACATCCCCCTCTCCCTGCTGCCCGGGACTGGGAGAAGGGGATGGGATGGGAGCTGGAGCAGCAGGAACATCCTCCCTCCCCTCTGCCCAGGGCTGGGGTGGGCACGGGGCAGTGGAGGGGCAGAGAAAGGTGCCAGGGCAGGTGAGGTGCCAGACCTTTGGAGATGTTGGACCTCCAGGTGGGGTTTCCAACCTCTGGAGAAGGAGTCAGAGCTCAGCCTCAGCCATGGCCTCTCGTGTGTCCCTGGAGGGCTGCCCTGGCTCTGGGCTGTCTGGAGCAGCCCAGGGTGACCATTCCCACCTCATCCCCACCCCATTCCCACCCTTCCCCAGTGGAAGAGCGGCCGCCTGGTGCACCTGGGCTGGACGGCGGGGGAGGACCTGCTGTGCATCCAGGAGGACGGGACTGTGCTGGTCTACAACCTGTTCTGCGAGTTCAAACGGCACTTCAGCATGGGAAACGTGAGGGGCTGGGGCACGGGGTGGGCTGGGGGGAGGGCACCTCAGATCCCATTGATCCCCCACCGTGTCCCCAGTGTGCCCAGTGTCCCACCCTGCCGTGTCTGGGCGCAGGAGGTGCTGCAGAACCACGTGCTGGAGGCGCAGGTTTTCCACACGGAGTTCGGGACGGGCGTGGCCATCCTGACCGGGGCCTTCCGCTTCTCCCTGGCCACCAACATCGACGACCTGAAGCTGCGCCGCCTGCCCGAGGTCCCCGGTGGGTGTCCCTGCATCCCCCTGTGTCCCCCTGTGCCCCCATGCCCCCCTGTGTCCCCCGTGCCCCTGTGCCCCTGTCACACGCTGTCCCCCAGGGCTGCAGCAGCCCCCGGCGTGCTGGGCTGTGCTGTCCCAGGACAGGGTGACCGTGGTGCTCCTGGCCGTGGGACCGGAGCTCTTCCTGCTGGACAACACCTCCTGCTCCAGCGTGGTGAGGGAATGGGAATGTGGGAATGTGGGAATGGGGGGACTGCGGGCCCTGTCCCTGTGTCCAGGTCCTTTCTCTGTCCCCGCTGTCCCACGGGATGCTCCCAGCCCCCACGCTCCATGGCAGGTCCTTCCCTTGTCTGTCCTGTCCCAGGGGATGCTCCCAGATCCTTTCCCTGTCCCACAGGATGCTCCCAGCTCCCACACTCTCTCCCAGATCCTTTCCTTGTCCCACGGGATGCTCCTAGCCCCCACACTCCATGGCAGGTCCTTCCCTTGTCTGTCCTGTCCCAGGGGATGCTCCCAGGTCCTTTCCCTGTCCCATGGGATGCTCCCAGCCCTCCACACTCTCTCCCAGATCCTCCCTCCCGCTGTCCCATTGGTGCCCCATCCTGCCCAGAGGGGGGAGGGCTGAGTGGGAGGGAAGGGCCCCCCAGCTCTGACCCTTCCCCAGTTCCTCCCACCCAGGGGGGACACTCTGGGACCCCAGGACGTGTCCCCACGTCCCCTCCTGTCCTGCCCAGACTCCCCCCGGGCTGAGCCCCTCGGCTGGGCCGTTCCTGCACATGGCTGTGTCCTTCAACCACCGGCTCCTCGCCCTGTTCTGCGACTCTGGGTACATCTGGATGGGCCTGGCCACGCTCAAGGTGAGCCTGGGGGGGCACTGGGGGCCCCCACGTGCTCAGGGCTGCAGGAGCCCATGTATATATATAATATATAACATTTGATATACGTTATGTACAGAGGGATTGTCTGAGTGTGGCCATGTTGGAAGTTTGAGGAGTGAGTTCAGCAGTGTAGAAACTCTGAATTGCTGGAGCCACAGCAGTGGGGATATATTTTTAATAATCAGGCAAAAAATTAATGAGTGATTTTACGACTTAAGTAAAGCCCAGATGTGAAATGTAGCATTTTGATTTTCTTTTTCCACAAGTGAAATCCTTTTCTTGGTATTAATTTTCTTAAATGGGAATTAGAATGGACTTGGTTTAGTTTGATTAAAAAAACAATGAGAATTGGGGTGTCCTTCCCCTGAGTTCATCCCTGGCTCCCACGCTCCCGGGGCCCACCCCAGCTGCCCAGGTGTGTTCCCTGATCCCCCCTCTCTCCCCCAGGAGAAGCTCTGCGAGTTCAACAGCACCGTCCGATCCCCCCCCAAGCAGATGGTTTGGTGAGTGGGTGGTCCCTGCCCCGCCCCTGCCCCTGGCAGTGCTCGGGGGTCCCCCTGGTGTCCCCCCCGTGGGGCCACAGGGCCGGGGTTCACGGGTGGGGTCCCCCTGGTGTCCCCCCCAGCCGTGGGGCCGCAGGGGCCGGGGTTCACAGGTGGGGTCCCCCTGGTGTCCCCGCCATGGGGCCACAGGGGCCGGGGTTCACGGGTGGGGTCCCCCAGGTGCACGCGGCCCCGCAGCCGGCAGCGAGCCGTGGTGGTGGCCTGGGAGCGGCAGCTCATGGTGGTGGGGAATTCCTCGGAGTGCATCCGGTATCCTTTGGGAAGAGGGGATGTTCCCAAAGCCCAGCCCAAGCTCCTGCCTGCCACAGTCACTGCTGTCCCCGGGGGTCCCCTCAGAGCCCCCCAGGGTGGGCACAGGACGGTGACCGTGTGCTGCTGGGATCCCCCTCCCCTCCCTGCTCCTGGGGAGCACCAAAGCTCCCCCAGCCCCTCCAAGCTCCCCTATTCTGAGGGTGCCACTCCTGTGGTGGGACCACTGGCCCTGCCCAGGGTGGTTGGGGGATTCCTGCCCCCACAAAGTGCTCTGCAGCCCCCACAGTTGCTCCCAGGCCCTTTCCCTGTCCCGTGGGATGCTCCCAGTCCCCCCACTCCCTCCCAGGTCCTTCCTTCTGCTGTCCCAGAGACAGGTATTTACAGGGATAGCTGGCCCCATCCTGGCAGGGAAAAGGGGAGGAAGGGACCCTCCCCTCTGAGCACCCCCAGCCCCGTGGTCCCTCGGCAGTGGGGGTTGGGGCTGCCCCCGGAGCCGTGTGCCCCCCAGCCCTTAGCAGGAGCACAGCTTTGTCCTGGATGAGGATTCCCACCTGGTGCCCGAGCTGGACGGGGTCCGGATCCTGTCCCGCACCTCCCACGAGTTCCTGCACGAGATCCCAGGTGAGATGGGCTGGGGGGGACATCCCTGCTGGGCACCTGGGATGTGGCTGCCCCATCCCTAGGAGCGTCCAGGCCAGGTTGGATGGGGCTTGGAGCAATCTGGGATAGTGGAAGGTGTCCTTGCCCATGGTGCGGGGTGGCACTGCATTTGAGGTCCTTTCCCACCCATCCCATTGCACAGTCCCTGTGCCAGGATGGTGCTGCACACAGGGAGGTGGGAGCAGTGCCAGCAGGTGCAGGTGACACCCCTGGTCCAGAGCAGCCTCTCAGGTGTGTTTGATCCCAATTCCCACAGAGGCCAGCCAGGAAATCTTCCGGATTGCCTCCATGGCCCCGGGGGCTCTGCTGCTGGAGGCACAGAAGGAGTACGAGGTACATCCCCCCTCCTGGGGTGGGAGTGGGGGATCCCGGGGGTCCTTCCTGAGCCTTCTGTGTCCCCATTCCCAGGGGTCCTCCATTCCCGGGGGTCCATCCTGACCTCCATGTCCCCTTCCCGGGGTCCCCCATTTCCCATCCCTGCAGAAGGAGAGCCAGAAGGCCGACGAGTACCTGCGGGAGATCCGGGAGCAGCAGCTGCTCCCCGAGGCCGTGGGGCAGTGCATCGAGGCCGCGGGCTACGAGCACGAGCCCCAAACCCAGAAATCGCTGCTGAGGGTGAGCCAGGGCGAGGGGGAGGAGGGGCAGGCCGAAGATCCTCGCTCCCTCCCCCCTCACACCTGATCCCACAGGCAGCTTCCTTCGGGAAGTGCTTCCTGGACAAGTTTCCCCCGGAGAGCTTCGTGCGGATGTGCCAGGACCTGCGGGTCCTCAACGCCATCCGGGACTACCAGATCGGCATCCCGCTCACCTTCACCCAGTATCCACAGCTGCAGGGGCTGGCATGGGATCCAGGGTGGGATTGGGGCCCTCTCCAGGGGAGATGGAGCCCCTCGGTGCTGGGGCTGCAGGGCTGGGACACTCCTGGGAATCATGGAAGGGTCATGGCTGAGACCCCCACGCTCATCACACCTGGGAATCGTGGAAGGGGGTCAGGGTTGAGACCCCCACGTTCACCACACCTGGCACAGGTGCCCCATCCCGGAGCAGGGAAGCTCACGGAGCCTGGGAAGTGCCTGGTGCTCCTTGTCTGAGCTCCAAGGGGTTTGTGATCCCACATTTCCCTTGACTGTCCCCACAGATACAAACAACTCACCATCGAGGTCCTGCTGGACAGGTGAGGGGCCCCATCCCACATTCCCCCATCCCACATTCCCCCATCCCACAGTCCCCATCCCCATCTCTGGGGGCTGAGCAGCTCCAAGCACTTGGGGACCCCCCAAGCCCATCTGAGCTCCTCAACCCCTTGCACCCTCCCTGTGCCCCCGTGCCCCAGGCTGGTGCTGCGCCGCCTGTACCCCTTGGCCATCCGGATCTGCGAGTTCCTGCGGCTCCCGGAGATCCAGGGCGTGAGCCGGATCCTGGCGCACTGGGCCTGCTCCAAGGTGAGGGGGCCGTGCCAGGGGGGCCCTGCCGGTGGGGGGGACACCGGGGGACACCTGTGGTGCCCCCACAGGTGCAGCAGAAGGACAAGTCGGACGAGGAGGTGGCCCAGGCCATCAACCAGAAACTGGGGGACACCCCGGGGATCTCGTACTCCGAGATCGCCACGCGCGCCTACGACTGCGGCCGGGCCGAGCTGGCCATCAAGGTGGGCTCTGCGACAGGGGAGGGGGACGGTGGGGACAGGGGGACACCCAGTGACCCTCCCCTGCCCCCCCAGCTCCTGGAGTACGAGCCACGCTCCGGGGAACAGGTCCCGCTGCTGCTGAAGATGAAACGGAGCAAACTGGCCCTGGGGAAGGCCATCGAGAGTGGGGACACGGATCTGGGTGAGGGGGTGCATCGAGGGGCTGGGGAGCCGTCGGGAGTGGGGACACCGACGTGGGTAGGGGGGGGGACAGTGGAGGGGCTGGGAAGGGGTGGGTGGGTTAGGGGAGGCCTTGGGAGCGTTTTGGGGTTTGGGGAAGCCCCTTGGGAGCATGTTGGGCTTTGGGATGGGCAGGAGCATTTTGGGGTCTGGAGGAGCCCCTTGGGAGCCTTGTGTGTTCTGGGGGGCTGTCAGGGGGTGCATAAAAACCAAACCAAGCCCCCTTGTCCCCCCCAGTTTACACGGTCGTGCTGCACCTCAAGAACGAGCTGAACCGCGGCACCTTCTTCATGACGCTGCAGAACCAGCCCGTGGCCCTGAGCCTCTACCGGCAGGTGAGGGCAGAGAGACCCTGCCCCCCGACCCCCTGCCCTCCCATGTCCCCCCGGGTGCTCCCCCCACCCCTGACCCCCTGTGCCCCCAGTTCTGCCGGCACCAGGAGCGGGACACGCTGAAGGATCTGTACAACCAGGACGACAACCACCAGGAGCTGGGCAACTTCCACGTGCACTCCAGCTACTCCGAGAAGGTGAGGATCCCACCCGGGGGGCTGGGGCCCCAGGGTGCTCCCTGCCATCCCCCTGGCGTGTTCCTGTCCCTGTGTGGGGGTGACACGTCCCTGCTGTGTCCCAGCGGATCGAGGGCCGCGTGGGGGCCCTGCAGAACGCCCTGGACGAGTTCAACAAGGCCAGGAACGACTTCGCTGCCAAGGTGAGGGGCTGGGACGGGACCCTGGGCTGGGAAGGGGATCCTGGGGCTGGGATGGAGATCCTGGGGCTGGGCTGGGACCCCAGGGCTAGGCTAGGAACTTCAAGGCTAGGATGGGGATCCTGAGCCCAGGCCAGGGATCCCGAGGCCAGGCCAGGGCCCCCAGGGTCACTGCTGTGTCCCAGGCCACCGAGGAGCAGATCAAGCTGCTGCGGCTGCAGCGGCACCTGCAGGAGGACTTCGACAAGCCCTACCTGGACCTGTCCCTGCACGACACCGTGTCCACCCTCATCCTGGACGGGCACCACAAGCGGGCGGAGCAGCTCTACCGGGAGTTCAGGATCCCCGACAAGAGGTGTGGGGGCAGGGGGGCTGGGGAGGGGACTGGGGGCTGGGGAGGGGGCTCTCAGCTCCAGGAGCCCTCCTGACCCCCATGCCCAGGTACTGGTGGCTGAAGATCAATGCCCTGGCCACGCGGGGGGACTGGGAGGAGATGGAGAAGTTCTCCAAGAGCAAGAAGTCGCCCATCGGGTACCTGGTGAGAGCTTTTCCTGCTTGGGGGGGCCACCAGGCACGCCCCCCCTCCATGCCCTCCCACCCTGTTCCCTCCTCTCTCCATCCCTGCTCTGTGTCCCCCCAGCCCTTCGTGGAGGTGGCTGTGAAGCACCACAACCGCTACGAGGCCCGCAAATACGCCCCCCGGGTGCCCCCCGAGCAGCGGGTCAAGGCCTTTGTCCTTGTGGGGTGAGTCCAGGGGGACCCTGGGGGGTCCGTGGGACATGGGTCACACAGGGTGGGGGTCACACAGGGTGGGGGTCACATGGGGTGGGAGTTCCTTGTGCAGCAGCACCAGGGGTTTGGGGCTCTCGGGTGGGTGTGGGGGCACCGTGAGCTGTGTCCCCCCAGTGGGGGTTGGTGGTTCAGGTGTGGGGGGCTGTGGGGGTGCTGCCCCCCCCGTGCCCACGCTGTGGGTGCCCCCCAGGGACCTGGAGCAGGCGGCAGAGGCGGCCATAGAGCACAAGAGCGAGGCTGAGATGAACCTGGTGCTGTCCCACTGCTCCCCCGGCACCAACGGCGCCCTGGCTGAGAAACTCACCCGGGCCCGGGCACAGCTGCTAAAGAAGTGACCCGGGGGGCTGCAGGGACCCCCCCAGCCCCTCACACCCCCCTCCTGAGAGGTCTGTGCCTGGGGATGGGGATGGCAGTGAGATGTCCATGTCCTCTGGCAGCTGCTCCCAGCACGAGTTTGGGAAACAAAGCACGGCACCGGGACCTCCAGTGGTGCAGGACCCCCAGCCTGGGGGCAGGGGGACCCCCACCCTCCCACCACGGCCCCTCCCTCCCTGTTCAATAAAGAAAAGAACTCCCACTGCTGTCTGGTCACAAATGCTCAGCAGCCCCCGGTGGGTCTGGGGGGATTCAGGGAGCACACTGGGGTCCAGGAAGGGTTCCTGGAGCAGACCCTGGGGAGTGGGGAAGGGGAGGTCATTGGGTGTCCCAAAGGGGTCCTGGGGAGACACTGGGGGTCCCCTGGGGGAGTCCCTGGGACCCTCAAAGGGGTCCTGTGGGGGTCATTCAGGGGGCACACTGGGGGCCAAGAGGGGTTCCAGGAGGGGTTCCTGGGGCAGGCTCTGGGGGTGTGTGGAAGGGGAGGCCCCGGGATGTCCCCAGAGGTCCCGGGGTGTCCCCAAGGCCCCGGGGGTCCCGTCCCCGCAGTGCCTCCCCCGCCCGCCGGGGGGCGCCGCGGAGCCCCGGCCCCGCCCCCTGTGGTCACGTGGCCGCGGTGCACGGTGGGGCCGCAGCGATGGCGGCGCTGGGAGCGGGACGGGCGGCGGCGGTGAGGGGGACACGGGCACAGCGCGTGTGGGGGGACACGGGGACACCGCGTGTGGGGGCACGGAGGACGCGGGGACACGGGGGAACGCCAGGGGGAGAGGGGTCGGGCTATTGGGGGTCACAGGGTCATACCGGGTTTGGGGAGCCGGGCCGGGTGAGGGGCCGGGCTGGGCTGAGGGGTCCGTGTGGGCCGGGGGGGGTCTGTCTGGGCCGGGGAGGGCACTGTGGGCCGGGGGGTGTCACACTGGGCTGGGGTCAAGGTCGGCGCTCCAGGGGTGAGGGATCGGTCCGGGTCGGGGAGGTCAGTGGGTGGGGGGTCACTTTGGGATGGGGGCGTTAATCTGGGACAGGGTGTAAGGTCAGGGCTGAGGGCGGTTATTCTGGAGGGCTGTTAAGGCTGGGGAGATCGGGTTGGCGGTGTTCAGGTAGGGGGTGTCAGGCTTGGGGAGTTGTTAATTTTTTGGGGGGTTCAAGCTGTCTGATCACTTTGGGGGGCTGCTCCGGGGGTTACTTTGGGCTGGAGGAAGATGGGGGTGTGGGGGTGTCAGCCCAGCCCAGGGGTCGGGGGTGTTTGGGGGTGGGGGTACCCCCCAACAGGGCTGTCTGACTCTGACCCCCCGTGCCCCCTCAGGGCCTCCTGCGTGCCCAGAGCCTCGGGGGGTGGAGGGGCCTGAGGACCACGGCCGCCCTCCCACAGATGCCCCAGGCCAAGGTGAGGGGCACTGGGGGTGGGAATGGGGGATGAGGGGGAAAGGGGCTCGGGGGGACCTTCTCCTCCCCACAACTCCCTGACAGGAGGGGGGAGCCGGGAGGGGGTCGGGCTCTGCTCCCAGAGATCAAGGGACAGGATAAGGAGAAACAGCCACAGGCTGTGCCGGGGGAGGGTCAGGCTGGATATGGGGAAATCGCTCCTGGAATTCCTCCTGTCCAGCCCTGGCACAGCTGCCCAGGGCAGGGGGAGTCCCCATTCCTGGGGGATTTAACAGCCCTGTGGATGTGGCACGTGGGGACACGGTCAGGGGTGGACTTGGGGATCTCTGAGGCTTTTCCCACCCAGAAGATTCCCTGATCCATGTGCAGAGCTGTTCAGGACGTGAGGGAAGGGCTGAGCCCAGGGTGTCCCCGTGCCCTTGAGCCAGGCCCAGCCCTGCCTGTCCCTCAGCTTTGCCTCCTGGTATTTCCTGCCTGAGCAGGAGCCGAGTGTGCGCCCTGGCAATCTGATCCCAGCATATTAAAGCTCCAAATCCTTGACTCCTCTTTCAGTCCCACTGCCTGTCCCCTCGTGTTCTGGTGGGTAAATCCCTGTCCCTGCCTGCGGATCCCTGATGGTGGATCTGGGAGATCCATTTCTGGATCCCAGCTCTGAGCAGGAAACTCTGGGCTGAGGAAGGTGGGAGCAGTGGAAGGAGGGTGTCAGACCAGCAGACAGCTCTGGGGGGGCGGGGATGGAATGACCCAGGAGTTATCTGTGGGGCTGGTTTGGGTCCTGGGCCACAAAACTCGTGTTTGGCAAAAAATCCACGGGGTTGTGGCAGCACAGGGGGAGGGTGGGGAGACTCCCATGGGAAGGGTCAGGAGCACCAGACCTGCTGGCAGTTCATGGAATCCTTCTGGGCACAGGGGGAGGCTATTTCTGGAGGTGCTGCCTAAGGAAAAGGTCTCTCCACTGGCACAGGGTTGGGGTGTCGGGTGTCCCTTGTGCTCAGGTGTCGCTCTGGGGTGGCCCCAGAACGGGGCAGAAGAGCACTGGGGGGGTCACCCCCAATTCTTGGGAGGGTTTGGGCCCTTCACAAGACACTGAGGGGCTGGAGCGTGTCCAGGGCAGGAGCTGGGAAGGGGCTGGAGCAGCAGGAGCGGCTGAGGGAGCTGGGGGGGCTCAGCCTGGAGAAAAGGAGGCTCAGGGGGACCTTCTGGCTCTGCAACTCCCTGACAGGAGGGGGGAGCTGGGGGGGTCGGGCTCTGCTCCCAGGGAATAGGGACAGGAGGAGAGGGAACAGCCTCCAGCTGTGCCAGGGGAGGTTTAGTTGGATATTGCAGAAAATTCCCCCTTGGAAACGGCTGTGCAGCCCTGGCACAGCTGCCCAGGGGAGTCCCCATCCCTGGGGGGATTTAACAGCCCTATGGATGTGACGCTTGGGGACACGGTCAGGGGTGGCCTGGGCAGTGCTGGGGGGCTCAGGGGCTTTTCCATCCCAACATTCCATGATGCTGTAAGACCCCCGAGCCCTGTGAGCGCTGTGTCCCTGTACCCCCTGTGTGCTGGGGGGACATTTTCCCCTGGTGCCAGTGACCCTCCCCAGCTCCCTGTGGGCAGGTCGGGGGTCCCCTGGCCCTGACCTCCCGCCGTGTCCCTGCAGTCCCAGAATGCCAAGGCCGAGGGCACATTCCAGGTGACGATGCTCCCGGGGGATGGAGTGGGCCCGGAGCTCATGCACGCCGTCAAGGAGGTCTTCAAGGTAAGGACCCAGCCCGGGACAGAGCCCGGCCCCTGCTGCTGTCCCCGGGACAGGCTGGCACTGCCCAGGGTCCCTGGGTGTCCTGTGCCCTGTGCCCTCCCTGCTCAGCTCGGGGCACTCGGGATCCATCCGCTGTCTGTCACACGAGCCCTACCGTGTCATGGGCACCGCAGTGGTTACACAGCTGGAAAATCCCTTCCTGGAAAACTCCTTCTGGAAAGGGCTCTCCAGCCTTGGTACAGGTTGCCCATGGCAGGGGGGGGAGTCACCAGCCTTGGAGGGATTTAGGTTGGATATTGGGGAAATTCCTCCTGGAAAGGGCTGCCCAGCTTACCCAGGCCAGTGGGGGAGTCCCCATCCCTGAGGGGATTTACCTTGGATGTTGGGAAAATTCCTTCCTGGAAAACTCCTGGAAAAGGGCTGCACAGGCTGCCCAGGGCAGTGAGGGAGCTACCAGCCTTGCTGTGGGATTTAGGTTGGATACTGGGGCAATCCCTCCTGGAAAGGGCTGTCCAGCCCTGGCACAGCTGCCCAGGACAGGGGGAGTCCCCATCCCTGGGGGGATTTAACAGCCCTGTGGATGTGGCACCTGGGCACATGGTCAGGGTGGCCTGGGCAGTGCTGGGGGCATCTCAGAGGGATTTCCCAACCTAAATATTCCATGATTTTATCAGTGTAACTGCTCCATTGGGACTGAAGCAACTCCAAGGTCTAGGGTCAGCTTTCCATGATCCCCGTTCCCTGAACGGGGCCCTGGCTGGGTCAGGGCTGCAGGACCCCCCTGTCCTGGGCAGTGCCACGTCCCCAGGGCTCCCGGGTGACTGTCCCTGTCCCTGTGCCAGGCTGCCAATGTCCCCGTGGTGTTCGACGAGCACCACCTGAGCGAGGTGCAGAACACGGCGTCCGAGGAGAAGCTGGACCGCGTCGTGGACTCCATGAAGGAGAGCAAGGTGGCCCTCATAGGTGAGCTGTGCCCGGGGCACCCCTCCCGTGGGCTCAGCCCAGCTCCTGCTGGCAATCCAGGGCTCCCAGGATAGCCCAGGGGCTTGGGGGCTCCGTGACCAAGAGCTGGACCCCCACTCCTAGCTGAGGGGCTGCTGGAGCCCCCGGGCCCCCCTCACTGCACACGGTGCAGGGCATGTCCCTGTGCCCTGTGTCCTTGTCCTGCCCCATGTCCTCACCCTGCCCCGTGTCCTTGTCCTGCCCCCTACCCTCACCCTGCCCTCACCCTGCCCTGTGTCCTCACCATATCCTCACCCTGCCCCGTGTCCTCACCCTGCCCCGTGTCCTCACCATATCCTCACCCTGCCCCGTGTCCTGCAGGGAAGATCCACACGCCCATGGAGTACAAGGGAGACCTGGCGTCCTATGACATGAGGCTCAGGTGAGGGACGGCCCTGTCACCTGCCCGGTGCTGGGGAAAGTGTGTTAATTAATAGCTAATGAGCCACTGGGGAGCAGAAGATCCCCAGGGACTGGCTGTGGGCTGGGAAACCAGACTCCTGAGGGACCATCTGTGGCCCTGGATCAGTGTGGTCCTGCTGCCCTGGGGGTCCTGGAGAAGGGGGGTGGCCCCCAGAACTCACAGGGGACAATCACTGGGAAAACCCACTAATTAATAATTAATGAGTAATTGGGAAGCAGAAAATCCCAAGGGACTCTGTGTGGCCTGGAGCTGTCCCTGTGCACTGTGATCCTGATGCCTTGGGACTCCTGGATGTGGGGGGTGCTCCCTAGTACTCATAGGGGACACTGGGAAAGCCCTATTAATTACTAATTAATGAGTTTTTAGGGACTGTCACTGGGAAAGCCCTCTTAATTAGTAATTAAAGAGTTTTTGGGGTCAATCACTGGGAAAGCCCTATTAATTCCTAATGAATGAGTTTTGGGGGGCAATCATTGGAAAACCCTATTAATTAGTAATTAATGAGTTATTGGTGACAATCACTAGGACAACCGTATTAGTTACTAATTAGTGAATTTTTGGAGTCAATCAGTGGGAAAGCCCTATTAGTTACTAATTAATGAATTATTAGTGGCAATCACTGGGACAACCCTATTAATTACAAATTAATGATTTTTTGGGGTGAATCAGTGAATTATTAATAATTAATGAGTTTTTGGGGTCAATCATTTGGGAAACCCTATTAATTACTAATTAGTCAGTTATTGGGTGTCGTGGTTTTGCTCTGGGTCAGTTTTTTCTCACCCCCCACAATTACTCTAAGTTGAGAGAAGGTTTATGCAGACAAAAGAGAGCTACTTTGGGAAAATAATCTGAACATTTATTACTAGCAAGATGAAAACTAAAGAACTACATCTACAATAATTCTAATTAGGTAAAAGCACTATGTATTTACAGCAATACCCCTCCCCCTTTGTATCAGTCCAGGAGGAGAAGCAGTCTCTGTCTCCATTTCCAGAGCTCCAGATCTTTTCAATAACTCTGCAGCACTCGAAAGCTCTTCTTGTGTTATCTCAGGACAACAACTCCTTTTCATTGCAGCTGGAATTGTTTCTCTTTCTCTCTCTCTGTTCTCTGTTGGCCTCAGGGCTGGGCCTACCCCCTCCTGGGCTGAGACCACAGCCTGGGGGTTACCCAGGCCCTGCAGGGTCTTCCATGGACTGCAAGGACTCACTTGCCTACCGTGGATCTTCACCACAGGGTCACAGGGGATAATGGCTTTGAGTCCACCCCTGTTTCCTGTGGGGTCCCTTCCCATGGGAGAACAGTCCTTGACAGACCTCTCTGACAGGGGTCTAGCATGGATCTCACACACGGATCCCAACACCTTGCCCGAGCCGTTCTGCTCCGGCCAAGTCTCTCCATGCCTTACAAGCCTCCAGCAGGACTCTGTTTCATTTCAAGCTTCTCATGAAGTCTCAGCTTCCTCAGCATCCACAAGCTCCTCTATGAGCTGCATGGGGGTCTCCTCACCCCAATAATCTTCCACAGGTGGCAGGGATTTATTTTTCAGTCTTTTCCCTGCTGAAGGGAGAGAGCAAAAGGGGCGAAAAGCAGCCCCCCCTTCGAACATCTCTTCTCTCTCCTGCTGCAGCTTTGGCCTTGAACGCTCCTTCTCTCTCTGCTGAATTCCTTTTGCAGCACAGCTTGTCCAGGCTCTTCTCTAAAGGTTTTCCTCTCTGCTCTCCTACAGGAGAGAAGGGGGCGTCAGTGCCACACCTGCCCCCAGCCCAGGGCACGGGGAGGGGGCCCTGACACCACTCCCTGCACGGCTCCCAATTTCAGCTGCGCCACAGCCTTCATTCCGTTTCCTAAATATGGAATCTGCAAAGGCGTCACCGGAGCTTGGATTGGCCTTTTCTCCGCAAACCCACCCGGACAAAACCACCCTCAGCCCCAGGGCAATGCTGGGGGCAAAACCACGGCATGGGGCGATCAGTGGGAAAGCCCTATTAATTACAAATTAATGAATTATTAGTGACAATCACTGGGACAACACTATTAATTACAAATTAATGAGTTTTTGGGGTCAGTCAGTGGGAAAGCACTAATAATGAGTTTTTGGGGTCAATCATTGAGAAAGCCCTATTAATTTCTAATTAATGAGTAATTGAGAACAATCAGTGGGAAAGCCCTCCTGATTAGTTATTAATGAGTTTTTGGGGTCAATCATTGGGAAAACCCTATTAATTACTAATTAGTCAGTTATTGGGGCAATCAGTGGGAAAGCCTTATTAATTACTAATGAATGAGTATTTAAGGGCAATCAGTGGGAAAGTCCTATTAATTACAAATTAATGAATTATTGGTGACAATCAGTAGTACAAACCTATTAATTACTAATTAATGAATTTTTGGGGTAAATCACTGGGAGAGCCCTATTAATCACGAATTAATGAGTTATTGAGGACAATCGGTGGGAAAGCCCTATTAATTCCTAATTAATGAGTTTTGGGGGGCAATCATTGGGAAAGCCCTATTAATAATCAATGAATTTTTGGGGTCAATCAGGGGAAAAGCCCTCTTCATTAGTAAATAATGCGTTTTTGGGGACAATCATTGGGAAACACCTATTAGTTACTAATTAATGAGTTTTTTGGGCAATCACTGTGAAAGCCTTATTAATTCAGAGTTACTGAGTTTTTGGGGTCAGTCATTAGGAAAGTCCTATTAAATACAAATTAATGAGTTTTGGGGGGCAATCGGTGGGAAAGCCCTGTTAATTAGTAATTAATTAATTATTAGTGACAATCACTAGGACAAACCTAATAGTTACTAATTAATGAATTTTTGGGGGCAATCACTGGGAAAGCCCTATTAATTACTGATTAATGAGTTATTGAGGACAATCACTGGGCAAGTCCTATTAATAATTAATGAGTTTTGGGGATCAATCAGTGCAAAATCCCTATTAATTACTAATTAATAACTTTTTGGCCAATCATTGAGAAAGCCCAATTAATTCCTAATTACTGAGTTTTTGCAGGCAAACAGTGGGAAAACGCTATTAATTACTAATTAATGAATTATTAGTGACAATCACTAGGACAACCCTATTAATTACAAATTAATTTTTGGAGTCAATCAGTGGGAAAGCCCTAATAATCACTAATTAATGATTTATTGGGGTCAATCACTGGGAAAGCCCTATTAATAATTACTGAGTTTTTGGGGTCAATCAGTGGGAAATCCCTATTAATTACTAATTAATGAGTAATTGATAACAATAAGTGGGAAAGCCCTCTTAATTAGTTATTGATGATTTTTTGGGGTGAATCATTGGGAAAGACCTGTTAATTACTAATTAGTCAGTTATTGGGGCAATCAGTGGGAAAGCCTTATTAATTACTAATGAATGAGTATTTAAGGGCAATCACTGGGAAAGCCCTATTAATTCATACTTACTGGGTTATTGGGGGATAATCACTGGGAAAGCCCTATTAATTGATGACAATCAGTAGGACAACCCTATTAATTACTAATTAATGAATTTTTGGGGTAAATCACTGGGAGAGCCCTATTAATCACTAATTAATGATTTATTTGGGACAATCAGTGGGAAAGCCCTATTAAGTACTAATTACTGAATTATTGCGGTAAATCAGTGGGAAAACCCTATTAATTCGTAATTAATGAATTTTGGGGGGCAATCAGTGGGAAATTAATTCATAGTTACTGAGTTTTTGGGGGCAATCAATGGAAAAGTCCTATTAATTACAGATTAATTAGAGTTATTGAGGACAATCACTGGGAAAGCCCTCTTCATTAGTTATTAATGAGTTTTTGGGGTCAATCATTAGGAAAGCTCTATTAATTCCTAATTAGTCAATTATTGGGTCAATCGTTGGGAAAGCCCTATTAATTAGTAATTAATGAGTTATTGGGGGAAATCAGAGGGAGAGCCCCATTAATTACTAATGAATGAGTATTTAAGGGCAATCAGTGGGAAAGCCCTATTAATTCCTAATGAAGAGAGTTTTTGGGGCAATCACTGGGAAAGCCTTATTAATTCATGTTTACTGAGTTTTGGGGGGCACTCAGTGGAAAAGCCCCATTAATTATAAATTAATGAGTTTTGGGGGCAATCAGTGGGAAATCCCTGTTAATTAGTAATTAATGAATTATTGGTGACAATTACGAGGACAACCCTATTAGTTACTAATTAATGAATTTTGGGGGTCAGTTAATGGGAAAGCCCTATTAATTACTAATTAATGAGTTACTGGGGACAATCACTGGGAAAGCTCTAAAAATCACTAATTAATGATTTGTTGGAGTCAATCACTGGGAAAGCCCTATTAATAATTAATGAGTTACTGGGGACAATCAGTGGAAAAGCCCTATTAATTACTAATTAATGAATTATTGGTGACAATCAGTGGGAAAGCCTTATTAATTACTAATTATGAGTTATAAGATACAATCACTGGGAAAACCCTATTAATTGCAAATTAATAAGTTTTTTCCCACAATCTGTGGGAAAGCCCTGTTAATTAGTAATTAATTAATTATTGGTGACAATCACTAGGACAACCCTATTAATTACAAATTGATGAATTTCTAGAGTCAGTCACTGGAAAAGCCCTAATGATCACTAATTAATGATTTATTGGGGTCAATCACTGGGAAAGCCCTATTAATAATTACTGAGTTATTGGGGTGAATCAGTGGAAAAGCCCTATTGATTACTAATTAATGAGTTTTTGGGGCAATCACTGGGAAAGCCTTATTCCTAGTTACTGAGTTTTTGGGGTCAATCATTTGGAAAACCCTATTAATTACTAATTAATGAGTTATTGAGGACAATCAGTGAGAAAGCCTTATTAATTCCTAATGAATTAATTCCTAATGAACAATTGAGAACAGTGGGAAAGCTCTCTTTTTTAGTTATTAATGAGTTTTTGGGGTCAATCATTTGGAAAGCCCTATTAATTACTAATTAGACAGTTATTGGGGTGTCATGGTTTTGCTCTGGGTCAGTTTTTTCTCACCCCCACACAATTACTCTAAGTTGAGAGAAGGTTTATGCAGACAAAAGAGAGCTGATTTGGGAAAATAATATGAGACATTTATTACTCGCAAGATGAAAACTAAAGGACTACATCTACAATAATTCTAATTAGGTAAAAGCACTATGTATTTACAGCAATACCCCTCCCCCTTTGTATCAGTCCAGGAGGAGAAGCAGTCTCTGTCTCCATTTCCAGAGCTCCAGGTCTTTTCAATAACTCTGCAGCACTCGAAAGCTCTTCTTGTGTTATCTCAGGACAACAACTCCTTTTCATTGCAGCTGGAACTGTTTCTCTCTTCTGTGTCAGTCCCAAGGCTGGGCCTACCCCTCTCCTGGGCTGAGACCAGAGGCTTGGGGGTTACCCAGGCCCTGAAGGTCTTCTCTTCCATGGACTGCAAGGACACACTTGCCTACTGTGGATCTTCACCAGAGTCACAGGGGATAACGGCTTTGAGTCCACCCCTGTTTCCTGTGGGGTCCCTTCCCACTGGGAGAACAGTCCTTGATAGACTTTTCCGACGTGAGTCCATCTCTCAGACAACAAGGTCTTCCATTCTCTGCTGTCTCTCAGGGTCACAAATTTAGCTGCACCAGCATGGATCCCTCACTCGGATCCCAACTCAGGGTCACCAATCTCCAGCTGTGCATGGATCCCTCACTCAGATCCCAACACCTTACCCGAGCCGTTCTGCTCTGGCACAAGTCTCTCCATGCCTTACAAGCCTCCAGCAGGACTCTGTTTCATTTCAAGCTTCTCATGAAGTCTCAGCTTCCTCGGCATCCACAAGCTCCTCTATGAGCCACGTGGGGGTCCCCTCACCCCAATAATCTTCCACAGGTGGCAGAGATTTATTTTATCAGTCTTTTCCCTGCTGAAGGGAGGGAATGAAAGGGGGGAAAAGCAGCCCCCCACTTCGAACTTCTCTCTCCTGCTGCAGCTTTGGCCTGGAAAGCCGTGCTCTCTCTCTCTCTGGAATTCCTTTTGCAGCATGTCTTGTCCAAGTTCTTCTTTAAAGTTGTTTTTTTTTTTCTCTACTCTCCTACAGGAGAGCAGGGGGGGCTTCAGTGCCACACCTGCCCCCAGCCCAGGCCACGGGGAGGGGGCCCTGGCCCATTTGGGGCTTGCCACCGCTCCTACCTGGCTGCCAGTTTTACCTGCTACCAATTTCAACTGCGCCACAGCCTTCTCTTCCATTTTCTTAAATACACCGTTGTCAGAGGTGTTACTGAGACTTTTGATTGGCCTTTTCTCCAGAAATCCACCTGGACAAAACCATCCTCAGCCTCAGGGGCTGGCTGGTGGGCAAATCCACAGCAATTTTGGTGGAGAATGCGGGCAGAGACTGCCCAGAGAGGCAGTGGCTGGATCAAACCACGACATGGGACAATCAGTGGGAATGCCTTATTAATTACTAATTAATGAGTTATAAAATACAATCACTTGGACAACCCTATTAGTTACTAATTAATGAATTTTTGGGGTCAGTCAGTGGGAAAGCCCTATTAATAATTAATGAGTTTTTTGGGTCAATCATTGGGAAAGCGCTATTAATTACTAATTAATGACTTATTGGGGACAATCGCTGGGAAAGGCCTATTAATTACTCAGTTATTGGGGACAGTCCCTGGGAAAGCCCTGTTAATTCCTAATTACTCAGTTGTGGGGTCAGTCCCTGGGAAAGGGACAATGAAAGTCCCTGTTCATTGCTGTGGCCCTGCTGCCCGGGGGTCCTGCAGGGTGTCCCCAGCCCAGCCCCGTGTCCCTCCCTGCCAGGAGGAAGCTGGACCTGTTTGCCAACGTGGTGCACGTGAAGAGCCTGCCGGGATACCAGACCCGGCACAACAACCTGGACCTGGTGATCATCCGGGAGCAGACCGAGGGCGAGTACAGCTCCCTGGAGCACGAGGTGTGGGCACGGCTGGGGCAGCGCTGGGGGCGGGAGCCAGCCTGGGAATGGCCGGCCTGGAGAAGAGAAGGCTCCAGGGAGACCTGAGAGCCCCTGGCAGGGCCTAAAGGGGCTCCAGGAGAGCTGGAGAGGGACTGGGGACAAGGCCTGGAGGGACAGCACACAGGGAATGGCTTCCCACTGCCAGAGGGCAGGGAGAGATGGGATATTGGGAAGGAATTGCTGGCTGGGAGAGTGGGGAGGGGCTGGAATGAATTTCCCAGAGAAGCTGTGGCTGCCCCTGGATCCCTGGAAGTGTCCAAGACCTGGGATAGTGCAAGGTGTCCCTGGGTGAGACTGGATGAGATCTTACTTCTCTCCAACCCAAACCATTCCATGATTCCCTGATTCCATGCTGAGCACAGTGTGGAACCACCTGGAGCACCAGTGATGGAATTAGGGGAGGTTTTAGGGATATGAACACACCCAGCCCCAGTGAGGATGGGGAGGCTGCAGGAGGAAAAAGGGACAAGGGGACACAGAGATTGTCTTGGCTTAACCCCTGCCCTCGGTCACCCTCTCTCCCTTCCCGGGGGGAGGAGAACAGGAAAGAAAAGGTGAACATGGACTGGGATAAGAAAAATTGAATAACTGAAACAAAATAATAAGAGCAACAATACTAATGCTAACTAATGCTACTAAAATACAAATATTATTGTTAATAAAATACAATGATAATATAAGCATAATACAGATAACAATATACATAATAACTTTCATAAATACAATATAATAAATGAGAGGGAGATAAGCAGACCCCAGGTGGAACAAGTGATGCCCATTCAATCTCCCACCACCCACTGACCAATGCTCAGCACTAACTGCCCCTCCCTCCCCCCAGTTCCTATGCTGGGCAGGACATTCTATGGGCTGGGACACCCCTTTGGCCAGTCTCCCCCCAGATTCTCGTGCCCTGGCCAGGGGGGCACCGAAATGTCCTTAATTTGGGGTGAGCAACACCCGCGGCATCTGCGTGTTACCGTCATCATCCTCACCCTAAATCCCAGCTGCTGGGGAGACAGCTCTGTCCAGCCCACGCCTGGGGGTGCTGTGCTGTGCTGTGCTGTGCTGTGTGTGACCCCCCTGTGCCCCCAGAGTGCCAAGGGGGTGATCGAGTGCCTGAAGATCATCACCCGCGCCAAGTCCCAGCGCATCGCCAAGTTCGCCTTCGACTACGCCACCAAGAAGGGCCGGGCCAAGGTCACCGCTGTGCACAAGGCCAACATCATGTGAGTGCCATGGGGACACCGCTGTCCCCTCGGGGCCAGCCCTGGCTGGGCTGCCCAGCCCTGGAACACCGTCTGTGGTGCTGGGATGTCAGCGGTTCCAGGGCCTGCCACTGAGCGGGACATGCTTTGGGGCTGAGCAGAGTTCTCGATAACTCAGAGCCAGTGCAGCAGCTCCAGAACAGAGTTCCTCTCCCACCTCTGTTCTCTCCAAGCTCAGGGTGCCCACGAGGATGCTCCCTTGACTTGGGGTGCCCTCTGTGAGCAGTCAGTTCCTTTCCCACAGTTTCCCACAGTGGGAATTTGACGGAGTGCATTATTACCTGACCAAACCTGGGCTCTGCTAGGCCTGGAATGAGCACCTTCCTGGTGTAAATTCCTGCCATCTGTGCTTACCTCAAGTTCTTGCTGTGCTGCTTTATCTCCTGGGAAGTTCCTTCTGTGGCCTTGACAGTGCTTGAGACAGGAAGTTGTGCTCTCTTTAGTCCTTCCAGGTGTGTTTACCTGGGACAAAGCACATTCTTCTGGGAGATGGCAGAAAGGGAGAGAGGGGCTGGGGGGAGGGAACAAAGCAGCATCAGAAGCCCCAACTTATCACTGGCCCCAGCTGCAGTTGGACACCTGCAGTTCCTGTTGGACACCTGGTGCCATAAGGATTCCCGTTTCCCACCAACCCTTCCTGGTGTTTGCTCTCTGCAGGAAGCTGGGGGACGGGCTGTTCCTGCAGTGCTGTAAGGAGGTGGCAGAGCTGTACCCCAAGATCAAATTCGACACCATGATCATTGACAACTGCTGCATGCAGGTGAGCCCCCCTGCACCACCCACTGCTGCTCCCCCAGGAGCTGGAACCCCAAAAGCTGCACCTGGACACTTGTCCTGTCCCTCCATCCCTCGTCCAAATCCCTCTCCAGCTCTCCTGGAGCTCCGTTGGGCCCTGGAGGAGACCTTGGAGCTCACCCAGCCCCCCAGGCACTCCCGTGTTCTGCCCCCCCATTGGTGACCTGCCCTGTCTGGAGTGGGTCCAGCTGCCCCCAGGTGTGCAGGGCCTCACGAGCCCCCCGTGCCCCCGCAGCTGGTGCAGAACCCGTACCAGTTCGACGTGCTGGTGATGCCCAACCTGTACGGGAACATCGTGGACAACCTGGCGGCGGGGCTGGTGGGCGGCGCGGGCGTCGTGCCCGGGGAGAGCTACAGCGCCGAGTACGCCGTGTTCGAGCTGGTGAGCGGCTCTGGGGGCCGGGGGGCTGAGGGGAGCACAGGGCCCCTCACCCTGGCTGTGTCCCCTCACCCTGGCTGTGTCCCGCAGGGCGCCCGGCACCCCTTCGCCCAGGCCGTGGGCAGGAACATCGCCAACCCCACGGCCATGCTGCTGTCGGCCTCCAACATGCTGCGGCACCTCAAGTACGTGCTGGGCGGGGCACGGGGGGCTGCTGGGGGGCTGCAGGGGGCTGACCCGCTGCTCTCCCCTCCAGCCTGGAGTACCACTCCAACCTGATCTCGGACGCGGTGAAGAAGGTGATCAAAGGCGGCAAAGTGAGTGTGGGGCTCTGTCTCGGTGTCACTGTGCTGTGTCCTGGGCTGCTCTGTGTCCTGGGCGAGGCTCTGGCTCCTCTCCTCTCTCCAGCTGCAATTTCAGCTCCTCTCCCAGCTGGAATTCCAGCCCCTCTTCTCTTCTAGCTGGAATTCTGGCTCTGCTCTTCTTTCCAGCTGGAATCCTGGCTCCTCTCCTCTCTCCTGCACTTGTCCCTGGGGTCATGTGCTGGCAAGGGAGGGACCTCTGGCAGGCCTAAGGGACCCTCCATGGCCTTCTCCCCACCCCACGTCCTGGCAGGGCGCTTGAGGGACCCTCTGTGACCCCCCCCCCAGGTCCTGGCAGGGCTGGGGGACCCTCTATGGCTTTCTCCCCACCCCAAGTCCTAGCAGGGCACTCAGGGGACCCTCCACAGCTCCCTCCCCACCCGGGCCCTGGCAGGGCACTCGAGGGGCTCCTCTCTCTCCTCTCCTCTCCCTCTCGGAGCCATTTCCCTCGTTCACCAGCAGTTTCCCCCGTTTCTCCCCTCCCTGTGTTGGATTTTCAGGTCCGGACTCGGGACTTGGGCGGTTACTCCACCACCACCGACTTCGTCAAGTCCGTCATTGACAACCTGCACCCCCACTATGGGGCTTAGGACCCCCGGCAGCCCCCACAGCGCCTCGGCCCCCCAAACCCCTCCCCAAGCCCCCTGCCCCAGTTCCCCCTAGGGAAAAGGGGGGCCTCCCCCCTGCCCAGCCCAGTAACTCCAGTCCCCCCCCACTCCCAGTTCCCCTCACAGGGATCACTCCATGGCCAGGGTGGATCTCAGGGTCCATTGGGGTGACAGGGGGGAACGGGGCAGTGCCCCAAACTCACAGGCAGCTTCCAGGGACATTGGGACCACCAGTACTGTGGGACCACCATTCCATGACCCCTTGTGACTATGGGACCACCATTCCCATGGGACCTTCATCACTGTGGGACCACCATTCCCATGAAGCTTTTAGCAATAAATGGGACCACAGGGCTCCCCACTCCTCCTTCCCCCTTTCTGCTGCTGGCACAGGGACAGGGGCCCTGTGGCTCCTGGGACCAGCCACGGTGCCACCCCGGGGGTCCTGGTGGCTCCTGGGACCAGGGCCCAGCTCCAGCGTGAGCCCAGGGGTCCCTGTGGCTCCTGGGGTCGCTGTGGGGTGGGTGCTGGGCTGTGTCATCGTGCTGTGCTCTGTAACTCCTGCTTGCTAATAAAGGGTCCAACGCTTCCCTCTGGCCTGGGGGGTCAGAGCCTGGGGCAGCTCGAGGGGCGCTGGGCTGGGGGGAGGGGGGCTCAGCCCCAGCCCCTCACCATCCCCTCCTGAGGAGCAACTCTGCCTGGGGAGGGGCTGCTCTGCAATAGGGGGAGCAGTGCTGGAACCAGAGACCACAGAGCCTGTGGGCACCCAGTGTGGGCTGTCTGATGCTTCCCGTCTTGTGTGGGGCATGGGGGGCTTCAGCCTCTCCCTGTGTCCCCAAGGCCCCCTCTCCAGCCCCAGGGGTGCAGGGACAGTCTGGGGGCTGCCAAGGGCCCCTGTCCCAGGGCAGCACTGCCCAGGCTGGGGCTGGGGGGCCCCTTAGCCGGGGTCCCTCCCCCTCCCTAACCTCCCCTCTCCTTGCAGGTGCGCACGGCGGACATGGGGGGCTACTCCACCTCCATGGATTTCACCCAGGCCGTGATAGCTGCCCTGGAGGAGTAGTGCTGGGGTAGTGCCCCTCCCGGCTCCTGCCCTGCCCACCCGGTAAATCACTCCTTCCCCCCAATAAAGTGGCCTCAGGCGTGACCACGGTGCCATCGTGTCCCTGTGCCAGAGGGGACAGCCAGGGCACCCCCTGGCACACACCAGGCAGGAGGGATAAACAACCACCTCAGCCCTTTATTGGGGCCTGGTCAGCCCAAGCAGGTCCTGCCCCCTGCACGGCCCAGGGATACACCACGTGCACCCAAACCCCCGGGGAAGGAACACGGGGGGCTGGGGGGCAACACCGTGTAAGGCACAGCCCGGGGGCTGCCGCTGCCCAAAGGACTCACCCAGGCCCTGAGGGGCCACGACACGTTCAGCGTGGCACAGTTCAGCGTGGCACAGTTCAGTGTGGCCTCTGCCACGGGACACGCCCAGGACACGGCAGGGGCCGCCCCGAGCTCCTCCTGCTCCTCAGTCTGTCAGTCCTCTGTTCCTCAGTCTGTCAGTCCGTCTGTTCATGTGATGGAGCTCCTGCTCCAGTCCCTGCTCCCTAATCCTCCTCCAAGTCCTGGGCCACTGCCTTCTTCTTCTTCTTCTTTTTCTTCTTCTTCTCTTCCTCCTCCTCCTCCTCCTGCTCGACCACGAGTTTCCTTTTTTTCTTGGGCAGGGGTTCCTCCTCCTCCTCCTCCTCCTCCAGCCCGTTCTCCTCGGGCTCAGCCTCTGCCTCCTCCATCTGCTTCTTCTTTTTCTTCTTCTTTTTGGCCCCCACATCGTTCTCCTGAGGGAGGACACCCAATGTCAGAGGGCACTCTGCCCCCCACCCCGTGGGGCCCAGGTAACCCCTAGGCTCCCCATGAGGGTCCCACCCCCAGCCCCCTCCTCACCTCTGTCTCCATCACCGAGTTCTCCTCTGCCTCCCCAGCAGCCGCTGCCAGGGCCTCCAGCCGCCGTTTCTCCCGCTTCTTCTTCTTCTTCTCCTTCTTCTCCTGTCTCCTCTTCACCTCAGCCACCACCTCGTTAGCCTGGGGAGGACACGTGGGGGCATCAGCGTGGGGAGGGTCCCAGGGCCCGTCCCCACCCCCGGCACTGGTCGGATCAGACTCATTAAATCAGTCTTTTGCCTCCACAGAGGGTCAGGTTGGCACAGTGACATCACCTCCGACACGAGCCCCCACCATCCTCTTCATGCCCCCAGCCCCTCACCAATACCACCTCCTCCTCCGTCACCCCCAGCACCTTCACCTCTGTCTTCGTCTCCCCAGCACTTCATCTCCACATCCTTGTCCCTCCCTCCCTCCCTGCAGCCTCACTCCCGTGTCCTTCATCACCCTCACCACTCTTCTTCATCCCCCGCACCTCCACCCCCACCGTGGCCCCCCAACACCTCCTCACCTCCACCACGGCCTCCTTCATCACCTCCAGGTTCTTCCTGGGGGGCTCCCCGGTCTCGTAGAAGGCCAAGCGCTCCTCCACCTGCTCCCGCAGCTTGTCCCCGAACACGCTGGTGGGGACCTCTGGGGAGGGGATGGGGTCAGCCCCCTCCTGCACCCCTGGGCCCCCCAGCCCCCTGCACCCCCAGCTCTGCTCAGCCCAACAGAGTCACCATTCACACGGCTGTGAGATGCTGCTGACGAAAAATGTTCCCATCACGGCAGAGCGGCCCCAACCCCACCCCCAGCCGTGCCCCCGAGGAGCAGCCAAAGCAGGAGGCAGCAGTGGCCCTGCTGGCAGGTGTGTCCCACCCTGTGCCCAGACCCACCCGAGAAGCAGTCGATGCGGGAGGCGATGGTGCACTTGTTGGCCAAGTACCGCGAGATGCGCCCCTTGTTCTTGGCGGCCGCTCTCCCGATGAACGTGGAGTGGAAGATGAGCCCGTACTTGGGGGTGTTCCCGCGCGTCTTCAGAGCCCTGCAAGGCGTGGGGGGAATGAGGGGCGGGTGGGACCCCCAGAGCGAGCCACCACTGCCCCCCTCTGCCAGCAGCACCCGCTGGGCCTGCGGGACAGCCCCTCCCCCAGGGCATCCCAGCCCCTGGGACAGCCCCTTCCCCCATTTCCCCCCCGCAGCCCCAGCCCCGCTGACCTCGGGGAGCCCCGAGCCGGCCCCGCAGCCGCGGTGGTCGCTCAGACTGGGCCCGGCTGCTCACCCCCGCCAGCCCCGGCGCGTCACAGCCGTGGCCCCGGCCCCGCCATCACCGCGACCACCCGGCGGTACCTGAACAGGGCCTTCTCAGCCCCCAGGATCTGCACCGTCGACGCCGGGTACTTGGCCAGGTTCGTCAGGCTGCCCGCATGGGAGATGAGCCGGGCACCCACCTGGGGAGCATCACAGGGGGTTACGGCTGCCCCAGCCCCACAGCCCACCCAGAGCTCACCCCAGGGCGCACACACACACACGCACGCACACAGACACACACATGTGCAGAGCCCACCCCAGGGCATACAGAGACCACCCAGAGCACACACACAGCTCCCCACAGAGCACACAGAGCCCCCCAACTTCTCCCCTAGGGCACCCAGATTCCCCCTCAGGTCCCACAGCCCACCTCGAGGCACACAAAGCCCCCCAGGCCAGGGATCAGCAGTGAGGTGTCAGCAGCTCTGCTCAGTGGATTGACAGATTCACTCTGACATCATCTCCGTGGCCGAGGGGGCCCCAGGGGTCCCAGGGACACTCACCACCTCCCCGATGAGGGCAGACAGGCTGGGGGCCACCTGGCTCATCTTGGAGCGCAGGTACTCCTGCAGCCCCCGGCGGTACTCGGACAGCGAGATCACGCGGCGCGAGAAGCTCTCGATGTTGATGAGGTCCAGGGGGGAAATGTCCATCCCTGGGGGGGCACCGGGTGAGCGGCAGAACCCACCCTGCAGCCGCGACACCCCTGCCCTCCCCAGAGCCCCTCTCACCCATGGAGGAGCGCGAGGCCTCCAGGATGGCCTGGGCCTTGGCGCTGTCCATGACGATCTCCTCCAGCCCCTCCAGGCTCTCCTCGCTCAGCTCCCGCCGGTTCCCGATGAATTTGGCCACCTGGCAGTACATGGAGTTCTCGGGGACGATCTTGATCAGCTCGGGGAAGTGGTACCCGTACCACTCCCTGCAGGACAGGGACAGGCTCAGCACTCGCACCTGGACCCGCAGCTGCCCCAAGGCCCTGTGTCCCCCCATGAGCCCCCCACATCCCTGTATCCCCCCCATGGCCCTGTGTCCCCCATGGCCCCCCCACATCCCTGTGTCCCCCCCAAGGCCCTGTGTCCCCCCGGGGTCCCGCCACGGCCCATGGCCCAGCCGGTGCCCCGGGGGCTGTGCTGTGGCTCCCCGGTCTGTACAGGCGGCCGGAGCAGCGGCTGCCTGCGGTAAGCGAGGGGAGACGGGACCCCCAGAGCCCCTAAACCCAGCCCCACTCACCGAACGCGCATGGAGAAGGTGTTGATGTCCTTGTCCAGCTGGTCCAGCAGGCTGATGGACTGGATGATCATGTTGTCCACTCGGTGCACGTTGAACTTCACCTTGGCCCGGGAGTAGCTGTGGCCGAGCCCCAGCTGGGCCTTGGCCGCCGACTGTGCCGTGAGGCCCCGCACCAGCGCCGGGAAGTGCAGCCGGATCCCTGCGGGACACCGGGACAGGGCCACGTGAGCTGGGGACTGAGCTACAACCGTGCAGCACCCAGCAGTCACCACCCATGGAGAAGAGAGCACCAAATGACACCATGCAGAGCAGAGGGGTGTCACGGGTGTCACCATGTGGGGTACAGAGGGTTCACCACATGGGGACAGGGAGGGGACGGAGTTGCCACCACACAGTGACTGAGGTGTCGCCGTGCTGGGACTGAGGTGCCAGCCCGTGGGAAGAGCTGTCACCGTGTGAGAACAAGGGTCTCACCATGGGAGGACTGAGATGGCCCCGTGTGGGCACTGAGGTGCCACCACACGGCCACAGAGGTGTCACCGTGTGCCTCTGGGCCAGGTCCAGGACAACCACAGCACATGCCCGATGGCTCCCCCAGCCCCCCAGGGTGTCCCTGTCCCCACTCACCCCGCAGGAGCTCAGCCACGACGCCCCCGGTCTGGCACTGCACGCCCAGCTCCTCCTGCACGGCCGCGCCCATCTTGGCGTCGCCCACCCCCAGCACCACCTTCTTCCTCTTGGGGGGCAGCGCCGTGTCCAGCAGCAGCCGCAGGTCCTCGTGCAGGACGCCTGCGGGACATCGGGGCTCAGGGGGGGCCGCGGGGGGGACCCTGTGCCCCCCAGACCCCCTACTCACCCTCGGACACGGCGTTCATGTTCTCCAGAGCGCTCTGCGCCGACCGGAACGGCGAGAACGCCACGAGCTTCACCATGTTGTGGAACTTGCCGAGCGTGAGGACGCTCTCCTCCACCTGCGCGGGGGACAGGCCGGGCCCGGGGGGGCAGGCACCGGTGGGGCAGGCACCGGGTCATCCGGGGAGCGGGAGCGCCCCTCGGGCACACGGACCGCGCCCCCCGCACAGCGCAGCCCCTCCCCACGGCTTCCCCCGACCCCGATCCCTCCCGTTCCCGGCCCCGCCGCTGCCCGTGCCCGTTACACGCCGCTCCCGTTACACGCCGCTCCCCTTCCTCCCCGCCCCCTTTCTCGCTCCTGCTCCCGTTCTCGTTCCCGATGCCCGCTCCCTACATCGTTCCCGTTCTCCCTGTCCCCGCTCCAGCCCCGTACCTGCGGCAGCTGCAGCCCGATCTCCTCCACCTCCCGCACGGCGAACAGCGCGTACCCGGCCGCATGTTCGAACAGCACGTGCAGCAGCACCTGCGGCGGCACCGGAGATTCCGCTCACACCGGGGGTTCCGTGCTCACACGGGGGCTCCGCTCACACCGGGGCCGTGCTCACCGGGGGCGCACCCTGCGCCCGCCGCTTCCCCCGGCCCGGCCCCGCTCCCCTCCATCCCCGAGCGGCCCCCCCGGTGTCCCCCGTGCCCGATGCCGGCGGATGCAGCGCAGTCCCCCCGGTGCCCCCCGTGCCCGATGCCGGCGGATGGAGCGCGGCCCCCATGCCCCCCTGTGTCCCCTGGTGTCCCCCCGTGCCCGATGCCGGTGGATGCAGCGCGGTCCCCCCGTGCTCCCCGGTGTCCCCCGGTGTTCCCCCGTGCCCGATGCCGGCGGATGCAGCGCGGCCCCCCGGCCCTCACCATGATCCTTCTCCTCCCGCCGCCGCCCGGAAATGCCGCCGCACACCCGCCGGAACCCCGCCCCCTTCCGCCGCCACCAATCAGCGCCCGCGTCCCGCCCTCCGGCCAATCACCGCAAGGGTGTCCCGTGATGGATCCTCCCCGTAGCCAATCAGAGTGCGAAGCGGAGGTCCCGCCTCCCTTTTGCCGTCCCTGCCAATCAGACTCGGGGACAGACGTTTCGTCCCGCCCTTTCCTGCGCGCGGGCCAATGGGAGTCCCCGCCCGTGCGCGCGCTGGGCCCCCCTTCCTGCTCGGTGCGCTGCGCGCGCGGCCGCACGTGCGGAACGGCGACCCCAAACGGGACCCCAAACGGGACCCAAATGGGACCCAAATGTGTCCCCAGCGTCACCCCCGGGACCCCAAACGGGACCCAAATGTGTCCCCAGCGTCACCCCCGGGACCCCAAACGGGACCCTAAATGTGTCCCCAAATGTGTCCCCAAATGTGTCCCCAAATGTGTCCCCAGCGTCACCCCCGGGACCCCAAACGGGACCCTAAATGTGTCCCCAAATGTGTCCCCAAATGTGTCCCCAAATGTGTCCCCAGCGTCACCCCCGGGACCCCAAACGGGACCCCAAATGTGTCCCCAAATGTGTCCCCAGCGTCACCCGCGGGACCCCAAACGGGACCCAGATGTGCCCCAGCGCCACCCCCGGGACCCCAAACGGGACCCGAACGGGACCCAAATGTGTCCCCAAATGTGTCCCCAAATGTGTCCCCAGCGTCACCCCTGGGAACCCAAACGGGACCCCAAAGGGAACCTCAAATGTGTCCCCAAATGTATCCCCAGTGTCACCCCTGGGATGGGACCCCAAATGTGTCCCCAGCGTCACCCCTGGGAACCCAAACGGGACCCCAAAGGGAACCCCATATGTGTCCCCAGTGCCCCCTCTCGGGACCCCAGCTGCCCCCGGTCCCATCCCGGGACCCCCAGTGCCCTTCTCGGAGCCGTCCTGGCCCCCGGTGCACTGTGAACTCCCGTCCCCGCCGTGTCCCCGCCGTGTCCCCGCCGTGTCCCCGCCGTGCCGGTGCCGGGTCCGCGGGCTCGGGCTCAGGTTCAGGTTATTTTATTGGAGAGCAGGAGCGGGGGGGTCGCAGCCCGGCCGGGGGCACAGGGGGGTGCGCGGGGGGCTCTGACACCCCCGGGGCAGCCCCGGCCGGGGGTCCCGGGTCTGTAGTGTGAGAGCAGCGAGGGGGAGCCCCGGACCCCCGGGGGAAGCGGCTCCGGCTCCACCCGCCAGAGGGGCCGGGGGGGCGGTGCGGGGTCCCCGGGGGCGGTGCAGGGTCCCCGGGGGTGGTGCGGGGTTCCCGGGGGCGGGAGGGCGCAGGGGACCCTCACCCCGTGCCGGGGGACCCTCAGGCGACGAAGTGCTGTCGGAGGTGCTGCAGCAGGTCCGGGGTGAGCAGCAGCCGGTGCGCCTGGCCCTGCCCCGGGGGGCACGGGAAGGACACCCGCCCGCACAGCGCCGGGCCCTGCGCCTGCTCCTGCTTGGCCTGCGGGACCCCAGAGCCGTGAGGGACCCCAGAGCCGTGAGGGACCCCTCGGGAACCCCACCCAGCCACAGCATCCCCACCAGGGTCCCCGTGTGAGGGGCTGGGGGTCCTGACCCTCCCCATCCCGCAGGAATCAGGTCCCTCGGGAACAGGAGTGCCTTGGCATTGAGGGGGTTCCCTCAAGATTGGGGTTCATTAGGATTGGGGGTCCTTTGGGATCAGGGCCCCTCTGGATTAGGGGTCTAGAACTGAGGTCCCTCAGGATCTGGGGTTCCTTGGGATTGGGGGATCCCACGGGGTTGGTGTCCCTTGGGATTGGGGATCCCTCAGGATCAAGGGGCCCTTGAGATCAGGGGGCTCTCAGGTTTGGGGGGTCCCTGGGGATGGGGTCTCACCTTGAGGAAGGAGGAGGAGGGGAAGGTGCCGAAGGTGGTGGTGACGCCGGCGCCCGGCTGCTGCTGCACCATCTCCCTCAGCGTGTCGTCCTGGGGGAACAGCAGGGTCACCCCAGAACTGCCCCTCACCCACCCCACAGAGCCCCTCCCTGCCCCAGGGACCCCTCCCCACCCCACAGAGCCCCTCCCTGCCCCAGGGACCCCTCACCCACCCCACAGAGCCCCCTCACCTGCCTCAGGAAGCCCCCTGAAGTCTCCACAGAGCCCCTTGCCCAACCCACAGACCCCCCTGCCCACCCTGCACCCCTGGGCACAAGCCAGAGGGGTCAGACCCGGCTGTTCTGGAATGGGAACGGGAAGGGGCAGCACTGAGGAGCCCCCAGCCCCAGCCCCGGGGCTGCTGAGATGTGACACCCCCTCCCACCCAGCCTGGGGGCCCGGGGGGGCTGCGCAGGGGGTGCCACTGCGACCCCACCCCTGGGGAAGCCCCTGCTCACCTTCAGGGCATCGATGGTGTTCTTGAGGGCGCAGAGCCGGGCCGTCTGCTCCAGGAGCCGCGCCGAGGAACTGCGGGCTAGGGAACAGCACGGGGACCGTGTGGGGTGTGTGGGACAGGGACACAGCATGGGGACAGTGAGGGGTGGGACAGGGACAGGGAACAGCACGGGGACCGTGTGGGGTGTGTGGGACAGGGACACAGCACGGGGACCGTGTGGGGTGTGTGGGACAGGGACACAGCACAGGGACAGTGAGGGGTGGGACAGGGACACAGCACGGGGACCGTGTGGGGTGGTTTGACCTCCTCAGGTTGTTACCAGGGCGTTTCAGGGGTTCTGGGGGGTTTGACCTCCTCAGGTTGGTGCTTGGGGGATTTTGGGGGGTTTGACCTGCTCAGGTTGGTACAGCAATGCCCCAGGCCGTGGCTGAGCTCCCTGTGCCACACCCCTCCCGGAATTCCCTCGGGAATGTCGTGCAGGACGTACTGGACTTGTTCTGCCTCATGTCCACCACCTTGGCGTTGGCGCTGAGCTGGTACAGGGTCTCCAGCAGCTGGGTGGTCTTGCGGAACAGGGTCTGCGTGGGCAGCCCCTCCCCGGGGCGGTCCCGGGCCGGGGCCACCCGCGGCACCTGCAGCGGGGCCAGGCTGGCCAGGTCCATCTTCATCTGGGCACCCTGGATCGGGACACGGCGGGAGCAGCGGGGAAAGGAGTGGCCGGAGGGAAAAACGGGATAAAAACAGCAAAGCAGGGGTTAAAACTCTCCCAAGCCCAGCAGGGCGTGGATCTCCCAGGGGTGGGAGCAGGGATGCCCAGGGGAGCCCCGGGACACTCAGGCTCATCCCACCCGGACCACATCCCATGCTACCCCTGGACACGCCCCGACCCCCACCCCCAAACCTTGAGCATGTTGTTCTCGTTCTTGAGGTGCTTCAGGGAGAGCTGCAGGGCGTCGATCTGCTGCAGCAGCAGCGGAGAGTCCTTCACCTGCACGGGGCCGGAGCCGCCCCCCGGCACCTGCCCGGCACCCACACCTGGGGGAGGGAGGGAGGGACAGGCCCCGGTGTCACCCGGGGTGCTGGCACCGGGCACGGGGACACGGCGGCTGCCACGTGTGCCCAGACACCAACAGGACCATTCCCAACACAAGCAATTCCCCAGAGAAGTCCCTGGCACCCCTCACGCCCCCTCAGCACTCCCAGTGCCCCTTCCTGAGGGTGGGGGCTGTGCCAGGCACTCCAGGGACACAGCTCTCCAGGTGGGAGTCACCCCACTCTGCCCCCACCACAATCCCACGCTCATCCCTCCCTTCCCAGTCCCCCAGGAGGCACCAGCCAGCAGATCCCAGGGTCAGCAGCATCCAAGGAGGACCCGGATCCTTCCCCTGCTCCCAAACCCAGGGAGTTGGGCACCCTGGGACACCTTCCCCCCCCCATACACTGTGTGTGTCCATACCTCGCTGCTGCTCCTCTGCAGCACAGGGAGAGACAAGGAAAAGCAGGATTAAAGCCCTGGACTGGGCAGGAAAGGAGCTGGGGGTAGAGCCATGGCCCTGTCTGGGGCTGATCCCATTCCTGGCTCTGGGAGCAACATCCCAGCAACTGGGAGTGATCCCAGCAGCACCTGGGGGATGGCACAGAGCTCCTGGGCTGCTCCTGCTCCTTTGGGAGTGAGGCCATGCTGGCAGTGTCCCCGGGAGCCAGGGCTGGGGATGTGGGGACACGGGAGAGGCCGCGGAGGGACAGGAGCATCCAGAGGATGCTGCACTCCAGAGCTGCTACATCCCCAGGCTGCTGCATCCTGCATCCAGAGGATGCTCATCCAGGTGTTACCCATCCCAGCTCAGGGCCAAAGGCTCAGAATGCAGACCCACCAGATCCCTGCCACACTGGGGCCACGGGCCAGGCTGCTCCATGGCCACCTGGTCATTCCTGAAGGACACCCCAGCTCTCCATTCCAGAGGCCACACACTGTCCTGCAGCCAGAGCTCCTCACAGAACCCAAACACCTGCTCCTGCTCCAGGTGGTTTTGTAGGGTACTTTGAGCAGCAGAGCTCCAACACCCATCTGTGCCCAGGAGAGCCCCAGCAGGCACGAATCCCGTGGGATCATCCTGCCAAAGGGACACCCTGGGCTGGCTCCAGGGATCATCCCATGCAGGGACACCCTGGGTGGCTCCGTGGAGGTGCCCCCCTGTCCTGCCTGCCCAAGGCAGCTATAGGAGCAGCATTCCCACGTGACCCCTGTGCCAGGAGGACACCCCGTTCCCATTCCAGCCCCGCACCTCCGGCGATGCCGGACACGATGGAGGCGACGCCCGAGGCCGGGCCCCCCCGCAGCCCCTCGATCGTCCGCTTGGACTGGTTGTTCAGCCGCTGCTTCAGCTCCACCTTCTCCGACTCCAGCTGGTCGATGTCGGCCTGGAGAGCGTCCATGGTCTCCTCAAACTCCCTGGGAAGGGCACATGGAGGGGCAGCTGAGGCAGGGACACTGCAGCCCAGGACCCCTTGTCCTGTCCCTCCAGGCCTTGCCCCCAGTCCCTCTCCAGCTCTCCTGGAGCCCCTTTAGGCCCTGCCAGGGGCTCTCAGGTCTCCCTGGAGCCTTCTCTTCTCCAGGGGAACCCCCCCAGCTCTCCCAGCCTGGCTCCAGAGCAGGGGGTAGCTCCAGCTCTTGGAGCATCTCCGTGGCCTCCTCTGAACTCAATCCAGCAGCTCCACATCCCCACACCCATCCCACACTCACTTCTCCTTCTTTTTGAGCAGTGTCTGGGTCTCATCCAGTTTCGTCTGGATCTTCTCCACGCGATCATCGGCGTCCTTGGACGCGCTGTCCAGCTTCTTCTCCAGGAGGCTGAGCCGCACGTTGGCCTCGCTGAGCTCCTCGCCCTGGAGCAGCAGGGAGGGAATCAGTGACCTCCTGGAGCTGGGGGAGTCCCAAAATCACCAGGACCCACGGCTGGAACCCAGGAACAGATCCCAGCTCTGACCCTGAGCATCCCAGAACACCATGGGGAGAGGCCAGGGCAGGATCTGGAAGGTAGTACCTCCCTGCCCACAGGAAGAACATCCCCAGGAGATCTGGCTAGGACTTGGGATCATCTGCTCCACAGGTAACAAGCCACCCTGAGCAGGGAGGTGATTCCCACAGCATCCAGGAAGGCAGGGGTGGGTGAGGAACATGCAGGGATCAGGGAGGGACAGGCAGGGGTCAGTGAGGAAGAGCCAGGAAGGCAGGGGTCAGTGAGGAAGAGGCAGGGATCAGTAAGGAACACCTTACCTTGATCTTGAGGGACTTCTTCAGCTCCTTGATGACCGTCTCCCTGTCCTCCAGCTTCAGCCCCAGCCCCTCGGCGTCCGTGATCTCCGCCCGGAGCGCGGCCGCCCGGAGCTCTGCTGGGGGCGTGGGCTGGGACAGCGGGACAGGGCAGGTTGGGATTGCAGGGAGAGCCCCAGAGACCGCCCCTGCCCAGCTCCCTGCCCACGTCCCTCGTGGCAGGGCGGGGCCCACAGCTGGTGACAGGGCACAGCCGGACCCACCTTGCTCTGCGGGCGGTCGGCGTCGTACTCTCCCTCCTGCATGGCCGTGGCCATCTTGTTCATGGTGGCCATGAGGATGCTGCAGGACTGCCGCAGGCACTCGTAGGGACTGATCCCCTGCGAGCCGTAGATCTGGGAAGGGCGGGAAGGACGTGGCTGGACCCCTGGGCCACACTCCCAGCCCCCCGGACAGCCCCCTTCCCACACCCCACAGCTGGGGTTTCCCTCTGATGTCCAGGAATGTCCCTCTGATATTTAGGAATTACCATTAAAATCCACATCCATCACACACCTTCCCTTCCATCAACAAAACTAACCAAACCAAACCAAGCCAAAAAATTCCCCTGCCAAAAAATCAAAATAATCATCAAAGTCATCCCAACACTGAACCGAAGGGGGGAAATTGCCACAAAATCCACCACTTGTCCTTTCACCACAATTACAATAAAATCAGCACAAAGTCCAGAGACTCCACATCCATCATGGCCAGGGAAGGAGCTGGGGAAGGGGCTGGAGCACCAGGAGTGGCTGAGGGAGCTGGGGGGCTCAAAGAAGACTCAGGGGGACCTTCTCACTTTCTACAAGAATCCCCCATAATCAATCCCCTCCGAGGGATGTGGTAATATGGAAGAGATGTTCCACCATACATGGTGGTGGCCTTGGCAGAGCTGGGGAATGGTTGGACTCAATGGGCTCAGAGGGATTTTCCAACCTAAACCATTCCATGCTGCCCTGATCCCAGCTCAGCTCACTCTGTTTCCCTGAGCTGCTGCTCAGCCTCCACAGGGCACGTGCCCAGTCCATCCCACAGCTCCCAGTCTGTGCTGTGGCTGTCCCTGCCCTGCCCACACGGGGTGCAATTCCACCCCTCCCCTGGGAGCTGCAGGACGGGCAGCACAGGGCGGAGCCGCACGCCCCGTGCGCGTGGTGGCATTCCCGGCTCGCTCCCAGCGTCCGAGCCCTGGCGCTGCCCCTGCCCCACCTGCTCGCTGACTTTGAAGGCCAGCTCCTCGAGGCGGGCGGCGGGCAGCCCCTCGGTCTCGGCCAGGGGCGCGATGAGCTGGGCCCCGGCGGCCGCCACCTCCTGCAGCACGGCCACCACCCAGGTCAGGTGCTTGCGGCACTCCAGCAGCGTGTCCGACACCTGCGGGACACAAAATCCACGGACACCACGTCTGCCTGTGCCCAGGGCAGGAGCTGGGAAGGGGCTGGAGCAGCAGGAGCGGCTGAGGGAGCTGGGGGGGCTCAGCCTGGAGAAAAGGAGGCTCAGGGGGGACCTTCTGGCTCTGCAACTCCCTGACAGGAGGGGGGAGCCGGGGGGGGTCGGGCTCTGCTCCCAGGGAACAGGGACAGGAGGAGAGGGAACGGCCTCCAGCTGTGCCAGGGGAGGGACAGGTTGGATATTGGGAAAATTCTTCCTGGAAAGGGCTGTGCAGCCCTGGCACAGCTGCCCAGGGCAGGGGGGAGTCCCCATCCCTGGGGGGATTTAACAGCCCTGTGGATGTGACACCTGGGGACATGGTCAGGGGTGGCCTTGACAGTGCTGGGGAATGGTTGGACTCCATGGACTAAGAGGGATTTTCCAACCTAAACCACTCCCTGATTCCATGATCCCAGCTCAGCTCACACCATTTCCCTCTGCCCTGGGCTGCAGCTCAGCTTCCACGAGGCATTCGCCACTGCCCAGTCCATCCCACGGCTCCCAGTCTGTGGCTGAGGGGGTCCCTGCCCCACTCACCTGTGTTCCAAAGCCCAGGGCCGCGGGGATTCCCGGCGCATCCGTGCCCGGCATCCGGCGACGGATCTTCTTGCAGAACTGGCGGATGTCGCTGCAGGACGTCTCCAGGTCCTTGAGCAGGATGGCCAGGTCTGCTGCCTCCTGCCCGGCCTGGGGACACAGGGGCACCTCAGAGGGACACTGGGACATACAGGGATCTCAGAGGGACACAGGAACAAAGGGACACTGGGACACACAGGGACCTCAGAATGATATTGGAATAGAGAGGGACCTCAGAGGGACACAGAGACACAGAGGGACCTGAGAGGGGAAAGGGCAGAGGAGGAACTTCAGACAGAGGGACACAGGAACAGAGGGGCATGGGGAAACCCAGAGACCTTAGAGAGGGACACAGGGACAGAGGGACACAGAGGGACCTCAGCTACAGGGACAGCAGGGAGCTGGCACACACACAGCCATGCCAGCAGGTCCTACCTGGAGGAAGGTCCTACCTGCAGGAAGGCCCGGAGCCGACACACCTCCACCCCCATGCAGTCCAAGGCACTCTGGGTGAACTGTGGGCACGAGCACAGGTCAGGGAGGGCCCTGGGGCAAACTGGGGCCCCAGGAATTCCAGGATGGACCCTCCCACCACCCTGGGATTTTCAGGCACAGGGAAAAGGGCTGGGGCAGTCAGGCTATTTCTGGCCTCTTTTGGTTTCACTCTGTGGGGAGCAGGACAGTGATCCTTCCCTTGAGAGCTCTGGGGTCCCCCTCCCTGACCCCAGAGCCCTCGTGGCCACCACGGGGGAAGAGCGACTGCACTGGGAAAGGGACAGCAGGGGCACCTCAACTCAGAGGGATCCTGAGGGGTCACAAAAGCAGAGAGCAGGGATCAGGGAAGGGTCGGGATTCCCTCTCACCTTGATGTGGTCAGCCAGCTGCAGGGTGCAGTCCTCAGCCTGGTCAGCCAGGTGGATGCTGTACAGGTGCTGTGGGAATGGCAGGATTGTTCCCACACGTAAGCAACCCAACGAGGGAACACTCAACAAACCCCAAACCTCGAGGGTTTGGCCCAATTTTTAACTGAAAGTGGCAATTTGTGCAGTGACCACCCCTAGAGACCCCCCAAAAGAGCAGGTGGTCCTTAATTCCACAGGTCAGCCAACCTGGCCTGCAGGTGGGGTACAGGAATGTGGGATGGGAGACCCACATCCCCAGGGACACAGCGCAGGGACACGGCCCCAGGGGACACGGCCACAATCCTGAGTGAGGACACCCAAAGGAAAGGGCTGCCAAGGAGCCAAACCCAGCTGATCCATGTGCCCCGAGAGTGACAGATCCAAGGCAGGATTCCCAACAGGTGAGGTGGCACCTGCCCCCTCTGTGTCCCCCCAGCCCCACCTGGTAGTACTTGATGGCTTTGGTGAGCGGCTCCACGTTGACGGTCTCGTCCAGCTGGTCCTTGTGGAGCAGCTCGATCAGGAAGTCCAGGGAGCGCTCGTGGACACTCATCTCGGGGTACAGGGTCCCCACCTTCTTGTACACCTCCACACTGCACTTGTTGAGGGCCCTGGGGCACAGGGACAGTCAGAAAGGGGTTGGGATGCACCTCTGGGCAGGACATGGGGAGGGGGAGCCCCAAGGTGCTGCTGGCCTTGGGACAGAGACCCAGCTGGTGCTGAGAGCTGGGCCCTTCCCGGGCCACCTCCTGGGGAACACAAGGCAGGGTCACAGAGAAGTGACCCCTCAAAAGGCAGTAAGGGGATCCTGCTGCTTATTTCTATTCCAGAATCCCTTCCCACGTCACCTCTTGGGGGGACACAAGGAGGGTCACAGAGAAGTGACCCCTGCCAAGGCAATAAGGGGGATCCCAACACTCCTTTGCAGCCCGGCTCCCCAGCCCCCCGTGACTGTGTTCCCAGAGGCTGTGAGGGTGGCAGTGGGGGCACAGGTACTCACTGCTCGTATTTGTGGAGCGTGGCCTGGAGCAGGCTCAGGGAGTACACGAGCCCGGCGGCGAAGCTGAGCTGCTCCCCCGCGGCCCCGCGCAGCCCCGCGCGCTCCGCGCAGCTCTCGCTCAGCTCGAACCTCTCCTGGGCCTGTTTGCTGATCAGCTCCGCCTGGGGGCACACAGGGAGAGCCCTCAGGGCGTTCCTGTGCTTCCCTGCTCTGCCCCGCTCAGCCACGGAGCAGCCACACACCCCCCACATCCCCCAAAAGTGACGTGTCCTGGGAAAGAGTGACCTGCCAACGCCACCACCCCCACGGGCAAGGGCCTGCCTGCTCCCCCTCCCCTCTCCCAGACCACTTCAGAATCATGGAATCATGCAATTATTTGGGTAGGATAAAGGCCCTTAAGACCATCAAGCCCAACTGCTCCCCCAGCACTGCCCAGGCCACCCCTGACTGTGTCCCCAAGTCCAAGACCATGACCAGCATCCACAGGGCTGTTAATTCCCCCCAGGGATGGCGTCTCCCCCCTGCCCTGGGCAGCCTCTTCCAATCCTTTCCAGGAAGGAATTTTCCCAATATCCAGCCTAAGCCCCACCGAGGGGGGGGACTGCAGTTTCCCAGGAACTTTTGGAAGTTTCCCAACAGTAAGCTCTGCAAATCCCAATCCAGCCGGGACAGAGCCAGGGTGTTCATTGCCCTGGCAGTGTCCATGGCCAGCCCGTCCCACCTTGCAGATGAGGCGGGGGATGAGCAGCAGCACCAGGACGCAGTCGTGGTCCCCGCCGTGCCGCAGGAAGCTGTCGGGCATGAAGGAGGTGAGGAGGGACACGTGGCGGTTCGCCTGCTGCACTTCCATCTGCCGCAGCTCCATCTCGATGGCCTGCGGGACACGGCGTCACCGGCTGCTCCAGCCCCGGCACAGCCCGGGCCAGGCTCCTCCAGAGCGGGAATCCTGCTCCTCCAGGACACGGCAAAGCCTCGCTACCTGGCTGGGACCTCACAGTGCCACCCCCTGCCATGGGCAGGGACACCCTCCACTACCCCAGCCTGCTCCAAGCTCTATCCAGCCTGGCCTGGGACACTGCCAGGGATGGGGCAGCCACAGCTCCGTGAATAACCCGGTGCCGGTGCCTCAGGAGCACTCCCAGGGCACGGATGTCGCACCCAGCTCTGCCTACCTTGGCGTGGGCTTTCGTCTCCGCAAACTTGATCTTGAAGTCGAACATCTCGGGGGGTGGCTGCTGCTGCTTCTCTGCAGACGCTTCCTGCTGGCTCATGAGCTCCCGGTTCACGTCCTGGGCACAGGGAGGGCATGATGGGACACAGGGACACCAGCACACAGACAGGGAACCTCACACCCTCAGCACCCCCCCCCAAACCTCCCAGTGCCCCCTCCTGGGGGCTCCTTCTGCAACTCCCAGTGGTGGGTGGATGGGTGAATGCACCGAGTGCATTCCAGGCACTGTCCTATAGCCAAGGAATCCACAGGTTCATTCCCTGCCTCCCTTCCCCGCCAGGAGACTTGAGCCCAGGGTTGGGACAACCATCATCGGGAGGAATTTCTTCCCAATATCCCATGTAAATATCCACTTTTCCAGCAGGAAGGCATTCCGTGTCTCCCCAGGCTCTTGTCCCAGGTCCCTCTCCGGCTCTCTTGGAGCCCCTGGCACTGGAAGGGGTTTCAAGGTCTCTCTGGAGCCTTCTCTCCTCCAGGCTGGACATCCCCAGCTCTCCCAGCTTATCCCCATAGACGAATGGGGGCTTTCCCAGAGAAGCTCCATGGGGGATCACTCTCAGGCACCAGCCATGTCCCGCTGTGCCCAGACCCCACAGGAACAGGAGGGAGCTGCCTGTCCTGCCCCAGGGACACCTTCCCTGGGGATGCTCCCCCGGTGCCCAGGTGGGACGAGCGGGAGGCTCCGAGGGGCGGCACCTGGAGGTGAGCCGTGAGCTCCCGGTACTTCTTGATGGTCTGCTGGTAGTCGGCCACGGTCTCCTGCGCCGCCTCCACGCGCTTCTCGGCCTCGCGCACGCGGCCCGTGGCCATGTCCAGCTGCTCCCGCAGCTCCAGCTCCGTCTCCCGCGCGTTCTCCTGCAGCTCGTCGTTCATCTCGTTCATGGCCTCCTGCAGGGAGGGGCACAAGGGACACGGTCACACCCCGGGGTCCCCAAGCCTGTGGGGAGCTTCCCTGGATCCCAGAGCTCCTGCTGCTGGGGCAGGCCCAGCCCTCCCACCATTCCAGCCCCGGCCCTGCCCCCCCTGAGCAGCCCCAATCCCAGGGGAATCCTCACCAGGTCCCCGACGGTCTCACGCAGCTCCCGGACCTTCTCCTCCAGGTCCAGGTTCCTCTCCGTCAGAGTCTCCACCATCTCCTCGGCACCCAGAGCTGCATCCACCTGCAATGCAATCCACATCCACATCCACATCCACATCCACATCCACATCCATTCCCTTGCAATCCAATCCAAATCCACATCCCAATCCATCCACCTGCAATCCAATCCAAATCCACATCCACACCCCAACTCAGCCCCCTGCCATGACACGCATGCCAGTCCATCCCTCTGCAACCCAATCCAAATCCACATCCTAATCCATCCCCCTGCCAGGACACACATCCCGCTCCATCCTGGAGCTCAGCATCACAGCCAGCAGCTCCCAAATCCTGTCACACACCGTGGGATCCCTCTGACAGGCTGTGGGACGTGGCTGAGGAATTCCTCATCCCATCCTGGGCTGAGAGCAGGGCAGACAGTGCTCAGCTCCCTCCTGGGAGCAGGGAAAAGCACCCCTCAGGAGAGCAAGCCCATCCAGACCAGCTGGCAGCTCCAGGAGGAAGACTCTGCATGGCAAGAGCCTTGGCTTTGGCTCCTGGAGCTGTTCCTGGCTCCTGTGGCTCAGGGCATGAGGCTGGAGTTCAGCTCAGCTGACAGGGACCACATGGAGCAGCCCTGGGAACAGGGAGCATAATCCATGCCCAGTGCTCAGGAGTCACCCCATGGCCAGGCAGACCCCAGCACTGCCCCACTGCTGGAATACGGCTGGGAATTAGGGAATATGGGACCAGGGGTGTACCACCATGGCATCACTGGGTGTGGCTCTCCAGGAGGTGACCCAGCAGCTGCTCAACACCCCAAATGGCCACAAAGGGCTCCAAATGTCCATAAACCTCCCTTCCCACCTCCCCCCCAAGGACTCACCTGCTCCTTCAGCTCATCCACCGTCTTCTCTGCCTGCTTCACCTCCTCCTGCAGCTTCTCCCGCTGCTGCCGCAGCGACTCCAGCTCCGTGTTCTTCTTCTCCATCTGCTTCTGCAGCTTCACATGCTCCTGCTTCTCCGAGGCCGACAGGTCCCTCATCCTGGGACAGCCACAGCTCCCATCAGGGCCCAGCCCAGGGACAAGGCCCTGCTCCCTCCCCAGTCACTGCCCATCAGCAGGAATTCCATGGGCTGCTCCGGGGAGGGACTGAGGGAGCACGAAGGGGCCTGGGAAGGAGGTTTGGGAAGCAGAGCTGGGCTCCTACCTGACCAGAGCCTCCTTGAGCCGGGCATTCTGCTCCTCCAGCTGTTTGACCTGGTAGCTGGATGCTGCTCCATCAGAGCCTGAGGAGGAAGGGAAGAGCCATAGAACCATGGAATCACAGAATCCCAGACCGGTTTGGGTGGGAAGGGACCTTAATTCCCACTCAGTGCCACCCCTGCCACAGGCAGGGGCACCTTCCACTCAACAGTGCTGCTCCAACCTGGCCTTGGACACTTCCAGCCACAGCTGCTCTGGAAAAATCCATTCCAGCGCTTCACCACCCTCACTAGGGAGGAATTCCTTCCCAATATCCCATCTAACCCTGCCCTCTGGCAGTGGGAAGCCATTCCCCCTCGTGCTGTCCCTCCAGGACCTTTTCCAGAGCCCCTCTCCCGTCCCACCTTTCTCCTCGATCTCGTGCTTGAGGATCTCCAGGTCCATGGTGAGATATTCCACCTTCTCCTTGAGGGAGTCCACCTCCTGCTGCAGGGACTCTGCGCGCTCCTCGGCCATCTCCTTGTCCAGCGTGGCCATCTCGATGGCGTCGGCCGTGTCCGCCATCTCCTCCATGTACCGCTCCTTGGCCTCCAGGGCGTCCTTGGCCTCCTGCGGGGGCACAGCGGGTCAGGGCATCCCCAGCACGACCTGGGGACACCCCACAGCGAGCCTCAGGCCGTCAGCGCCCCTCGGGGCTCTCCCAAACGAGGTCAAATCCAAGGAACACCAGCTCATCTGGGGTGAGAGGGGACAGCCCACGGGCAGCGCTCCGGGGTGTCCCACTCCCTTCTTCCCTGCTCCACACCCCCACCCACAGAGAGCCTGGCAGGAAATCCACCTCCAGGTGAGGATGAAGGCATGGAGACAGGGAATACTGGAGCAGACAAATAAATCCCCAGGGAAACAAACCAGGAATCCACCCTGGAAAAGCAGGGCAGGGAGAAGGAAATGCTCCTTGGCCTCTTGGATAGAGTCCTGGGAACTGCAGGCACAGGTGCCAGGAGAAGGATACCTGTCCACGGGGACAGGGGAAAGGGAGCACCTGGGGAGAGGGAAGAGGGAAGCAACATCCCACCCGCCTCAGCCCAATTCCCAAATAAACCTGACGCTGATCAGGAGCAGAGGAAATGGCCTCAGGTCGTAGGAGGGGAGGTTTAGGTTGGATACTGGGAAAATTTCCTCACAGAAAGGCAGTCAAGGCTGGAATTCCCCCTGGAGTCACCTCTCCCAGCACTGCCCCTCTCCCAGGGACACCCACTGACCTTCTTGGCCTCCTTCAGGCGCTTCTGGAGGTCAGCCTGCTGCTCCTGCATTTTGCTCTTCCATTCCTGCACCTGCTCCAGCTGGATCTTGTACTTCTCCAGCTCTTTGAGCTTCGCCTTGTCCTCATTCCGTTTGATCTTCAGCGTCTCCAGCTTCTCCTCCAGGTCCCTGACCTGGGCACGGAGATTCTCCTCCTCCTGCAGCAGCAAGCCAAGAGTTAGGAAAGGAGCAGGGACATCCCTTGGAGAGGGTTCAGGGGGCATTCCTGGACCCCCACGGAACCTGGCATGACTTTTGGCATCAAGTTTGGGGCAGTTTAAGAGAGGGACAAGGGCTTGGAGTGCCAGGACAAGGGGGAATGGCTTCCCACTGTCAAAGGGCAGAGCTAGATGGGATACTGGGAAGCAGTTCCTCCCTGTGAGGGTGGTCAGGCCTTGGAATGGATTTTTCCAGAGCAGCTGTGGCTGCCCCATCCCTGGCAGTGATGCCTCTGGCTCCCCCTGAGGTGACCCTGCACTCTCCACTAGAGCCTGCTCAATCCCACTGCAGCATCCAGGTCATTCCTAGGTGATCTCCCCCAAGGGAAAACTGATCCAGGTCCTTTTCCAGCAGCTCAGCTCCCAGGGCAGGGAAAGGCTGAGCCAGCACTGCAGAACCCAGGGAAAGGGCTGCAGGGATGAGGGACGTGACCCTGCTCCCTGGCAGCAGCCTCATGGATAAATCTTCAAATCCCAAAGCTAGTGACAGCAAGGAATAGGTCTTGGAAAAATCCTACACAACATTGGAAACCCCCCTTTGATTCCCTCTCTGGTGCTTTCCCAGCCCTGGACACTCCAATGCCACCAATAAAACCATTTCTGCACTCAGTTACAGAAACCAGGTCCCAGAGAGCTCAGGAACTGGGGACATCCCCTCTTCCCACCCCCTGGTATCTCCTCCAGCCCCTTCCCCTCTGTACCCAACCCCCAGACCAGCTCCTTGTACTCTCCCACTGTTCCCTCCCTGCCCTTGCACCCCAAATCTCTCCCAAGCCCTAATTAATTAATTACTTAATTAATCAAACCAGGATAGAAGTGACAAAGAACGACTTCAAAGATCAAAGCAGGAATAACTCTGCTGATTGGAAACCCCCAAGTTCGGGAAGGATCGGAGCTGTCCGGGCGGGCTTCGCATCCCGAGTCAGGAGGGTCCCCCGGGAGGGTCCCCGGGAGAGCCCTCGGCTCACTGGGCACAACTCACCTTGGTGGGCGAGGGCACCGGGGGTGCCCCCGGGGAGCTGAGGCCGGGCGTGGGGATCACGGGGGCCACCAGCGGGGTCTGGGCAGGGGTCCCGGGCTCGCTGCTGCTCATCTCCCCCCCCGAGGCCGAGGCCGATCCCGAGGGGCCGGCCGTGCCGCTGGACGCCGCCGACGTGGGGGTGCGGGTGGGCTGGAAACGGCACAGGGAGGGGTCAGGGCACGTCCTCAGCTCTCACCTCCCGCTGGGGCACCTCCGGGTGGTTCCCAGACACCCATCTCCAGGTGACAGTGGGGACACCCAGCCCCGCCTGTGCCCCTTGTGTCCCCCGGGAAGGCTGGGAGCTCACACCGCTCCAGAGGAGCCGGGCTCGGCCAGAGTTCACGGATAATCCATTGCACAAGGGAAGCCCCACAGGGTGCCCGGACCAGCTGGGGCTGTCCCATCCCTGAAGTGTCCAAGGCCAGGTTGGATGGGGCTTAGAGCAACCTGGTCTTAGTGCCACCATGGCAGGAGGAGGCACTGGATGATCTCCAAGGTCCCTCCCAAGCCAAACCATTCCAGGATTCCATGATTAATGGTCCCAGCTCCAGAAGGTGAGACAGCAAAACCCTGGAGCCCACCAAGACAGGAACCCAGTTTTAGGAAACAAAGGGAAAACGAACAAGGAGTGAGTTCCCACAGTCCAGGGAGCCCCAGCAGGGCCTGGAGGGGCTGGAGCTGCTTCATTAGTGCTTATGATGCTGTTAATTAATCACTGGGACCCAGCGCCGAGGCTGAACCCAGGAAGGGGAAAAGGGGAGCCAGTGCCTGAGGGAAGCACCAGGTGCCCCCAGGCCCTGCTGGTCTCCTCACAGACCCCGTTTTTGGAGCACTCACCTCTGGCTGTGTAAATTAAATTTCCTGACTTTATTTTACTCCTGGAAATTGGATTTGTTGAGGTTTCACCAAGTGTGTGGTTTCACCCACAGCCAGGCATGGGCAAAGCTGGGCAGGAGCAGCACCCACCCTCTGCCCCTACTTTTCCCAAAACAGAGGCAAATCGGAGTTAACTGGACTGCAGCAGGTCCAGAGCCCCCTGGACACACCCAGTCTGCCCTCCTGGGGTGATCCTGGCTCTCCCAGGGATGGAGAACAGGGAACATCTCAGCAGGACCGGGCCCCACGTGCCTCCTCCCAGACACAGCTCAAACCAGGGGTGTTTGTGTTCCTGGTGCTTTAGGGACCACAAACCCCTCACAGAGGGCAGGGTTAGGTGGGATACTGGGAACAAACTCCCTGTGAGGGTGGTGAGGCCTTAGTGCCACCATGGCAGGAGGAGGCACTGGATGATCTCCAAGGTCCCTCCCAAGCCAAACCATTCCAGGATTCCATGATTAATGGTCCCAGCTCCAGAAGGTGAGACAGCAAAACCCTGGAGCCCACCAAGACAGGAACCCAGTTTTAGGAAACAAAGGGAAAACGAACAAGGAGTGAGTTCCCACAGTCCAGGGAGCCCCAGCAGGGCCTGGAGGGGCTGGAGCTGCTTCATTAGTGCTTATGATGCTGTTAATTAATCACTGGGACCCAGCGCCGAGGCTGAACCCAGGAAGGGGAAAAGGGGAGCCGGTGCCTGAGGGAAGCACCAGGTGCCCCCAGGCCCTGCTGGTCTCCTCACAGACCCCGTTTTTGGAGCACTCACCTCTGGCTGTGTAAATTAAATTTCCTGACTTTATTTTACTCCTGGAAATTGGATTTGTTGAGGTTTCACCAAGTGTGTGGTTTCACCCACAGCCAGGCATGGGCAAAGCTGGGCAGGAGCAGCACCCACCCTCTGCCCCTACTTTTCCCAAAACAGAGGCAAATCGGAGTTAACTGGACTGCAGCAGGTCCAGAGCCCCCTGGACACACCCAGTCTGCCCTCCTGGGGTGATCCTGGCTCTCCCAGGGATGGAGAACAGGGAACATCTCAGCAGGACCGGGCCCCACGTGCCTCCTCCCAGACACAGCTCAAACCAGGGGTGTTTGTGTTCCTGGTGCTTTAGGGACCACAAACCCCTCACAGAGGGCAGGGTTAGGTGGGATACTGGGAACAAACTCCCTGTGAGGGTGGTGAGGCACTGGAATGGCTTTCTCAGAGAAGCTGTGGCTGCCCCATCCCTGGAAGTGTCCAAGGCCAGGTTGGACAGGGCTTGGAGAAAACTGGGCTTGTGGTGGAACTGGATGGGCTTTAGGTCCCTTCCAAACCAACCCACTCCATCCCATCTCCTAACTCCATCTAACCCCTGCCCCATGCAGGTGTGAGGCCAAAGGATCAGGAGGTCCCACAGGACATCCCATCACAGCTTCACCCAGCACAGAGCCCAGGAACAAGAACCACTCAAACCCAGGGAATGGGACGGGATCCCAGTGCCCTGGGGCTGACAGAATCAGCCAGGGAGCAGCCAGGGAGGATGGAGCCCTTCCTGCAGCCTCCCCCAGAGACAGAATATTCTCCATTTCCAAACCCAAACTCCACTGTTACAGAGCTTTTTGAGGATTTCTCTCCACGTTTCCTCTCCTCCAGCCACAAGCCCCTTGCCAAGGTGAATCCTGCTGGTCCCAAGCACAAGCTGGAACCACACAGCCCTGCAGGACACCTCAGGCTCTCTCCTCTGACAGGAAAGGTCAAGATCCCACTGAAAAACACCCCACACAAGGCAGGACATTCAGGGACCAGCAACCCCTGCAGGGACCCCCAGCAGAGCCTGGGCACTGCCACACAGACTCCACGCTCTGCTCCCTCAGCCGAGCTCTCCCACGGCCATTTCACCCAGGGAAGGGATCCCAGGGATCTGGACCCGCTCCAGAGGAGCCCATCACTCCCGGGAGCGTCTCTGGGCTCTGCGTAACCAGGTGGAAGGACAGCAGGGCCCGTGCGGCGGGACTGGCACCCCATGGGCCGTGTTTGGGTGGCACTGGCACCCGAGGGGATGTGTCTGAGGTGGGGCTGGCACCCCTGGAGCTGCCGGTGCCCCCCACGCTCGGTGCCCCCCCAGCTGCTCACCTTGGGCCGGCGGGTGCTGGTCTGGAGGGCAGCGGGAGCGGAAGCAGAGAGGACAGACAGTCACAGGACAGAGGAGCAGAGAACAGCCGAGCACAGAACAGCCGGCGGCGGCAGAGCAGGAAAGGAGACAAAACACAGCACGGCATCGTTAGTGCCCGGCATCGTTAGTGTGCCCAGCTGAGCCCGGCATCGTTAGTGACTGTGGCATCAGGTGGGAGCTCGTTAACCCACTCCCTAGGCCAATCCGGGGAGGACCTGCAGGCACAGCTGGCACAGCTCCCATGGGACCTCCTGGCACAGCTCCCGTGGGACCAGGGGAGCCTGGAGCCAGCGCAGCCCCTGCTGCCCCCCCAGCCCCATGAGGGGACAGGGCAGGGGACAGGGAGGACTGTCTGAACCCCCACCCCAACCCCACAGACACCCCGGGGCACATCCACCGTTATTTCCAAGGAATTTATACCTCCAGAGGCAAAGGCTGGTGCAGGCTGGCAGGGCACTCCAGGCTCCGTGGGCAGGGGGGGTTTGACCCCCCACGCCTTTCCCGGAGGCCCCCAGAGCAGGAGGCTGAAGGGATTCATTTTAGACAGGATTATTCCCTCCTCTCAACTCTCCACTCTCCTGGAGCCCCCAGGGCTCTGCACTCTTTAACCATAAATCCCAGGGATATCATGGAGCTGCTCCCACACTTACAACTTTTCCATCTGTGACTGGAATTAAATCATCCATGACTTTGGAGCAGGACCCCCCCACCCCTCCATGCACCCACACATGCAGCAGTGCCTGGCAGCAGCTCGGAGCGGGGGAGGCCATGGGGAAACAAATATTAAATTAATGACTATTTTTCCCATTAAAACCAATCCCTAATTGATGGAAAAGAGGGAGTGGCGAGGCTGGTCCCAGGGGCAGTGGATGGGCAGGAGCCCTCCAGCGCAGGCAGAGAGAACATCTGTCCAGAGGCAGCCTCGGAGTACGTGTCAAACCTTCCACACTGTCCCTCATTTCTGATTCCATGACCTAATGCCAGCTGGGAATAACCAGGAACAGAACAGATGGATAATGGTGCTGCCACATGATCCCAGCCTGGAATGCAGTCAGGACAGGGGGCATAGGGAGCCCCTCAGGGACCGATACCCAACACGGCCATGCTCCCCCTGAGGCCTCAGGACACCTTGGAACTGGATTTTCCTTTCTTCAGGATAAACCTGGATGTGTTTTCAATTCCAAATGCCCTCTGGCATTCCTTCGGCTAAACCCTTCTTTGCTCACTTCCAGCCTTCTCCCAAAGGCTGCACTCCATGGGACGCCCATTTCAATCCCAAGGGAGACATTCCCATCTTCCACAGCGTCTGCGTGGCCAAATTTGCCAGGAAAATGGAATGACAGCAGTGAAACCTCCAAACCCTCAGGGCTGGCTCAGGAAGCCCTTCAGGGGTGCTCCAGAATCTTCCCAAAGTCCGACTGAGCACCGATTCCATGGAGCAGCACCAAAAATCTGGGAAACACCTGGAAAACTGAAAACTACCTGGGGATTCCACACGTGGAGATGCCCCCGCTCCCTGCCACACACACTGGGCACGGTGCTCCTGGTGCCCTGCCCCGTCCTGCTGGCACAGGAGCCCCTGCAGTGGGGCAGGGCTGGGGGTCCCACACCGACCTCAGAGTCCTGGACACGGGGAATTGTCACCAGAAGTCACCGAGCCTTTTCCAGGGAGACACTGAGTCCTGTCCTGGGGGACGCCAAGCCCTGTCCGGGCTGTGGGATGGAGGCACACCAACTCAAACTCCACCTCAAACCACACTGAACCCTAAAACCAGGGAGAAACCTCCTGGTAACTCTCCCTAAACCCATGTGGAATGACAGGGAATAATCCTGCTTTGTGCCTCCTCCAGGGCTTTGGTCCCCTCCATGTGCAGACCACCAAAAGCTGAAGCTCTGAGAGCCCCGGGATCCTTGGAGAGGGCGCAGAGGGAAGTTCTGGGATGCTCCGGGATGCTCCAGCTGCTCTCTCCATCTGGGCTGGGCTCCTCTCCGTGCTGGCTGTCCCTGTCCATCCGTCTGTCCCCATGGCACGGCTGGCACCAGCCATCACTCCTGGGCTCTGGGAAGCCCTCGGCACGACGGTGCCCAGGATGGGACACGGATTCCCTGGATTGTGGCATCACGCTGGGCTGGGAGCAGATGCTCCAACCCCACCTGGCCCCCCTGGATCCGGGATGCTCCGAGCACCCCCTGGGAACGCTGCTCCACTCGGAGGCTCCAGGCTCTGCTGTGTAATGCTCTGCATCAATATTTGATGCCATTATAAAACCTCTGATCCCTGGGGAGTGTCGGGAGCTCTGAACCGGCATGCTCCGAGATGGACTTGGCTCCTGGCAGCAGCAACTCTGGAAAAATCCTCCTGGAAATCCTCCTGGATACCATGGACTGCCTACGGCAGGGCTGGCATCACCCGCTGAGTGTGGGGTGCCAGTCCTGCAGGTCCCTCCTGACTTTGTTCTGCTCCAAGTGTGGGAATCCTGATCCAGGCGGGAGAGCTGAGCGTGGGATGGGTGAGCAGGTCTGTGTGAATGTCACCTTCCTGCAGGACAGTGGAGGAGCCACTGAACGCTTCTCCTGGACAAGGTTTGAGGGTTCCTGATGTGGAAAAGCCGAACTTCCCAGACCAAAGCTGCTGCTGCTGCTGCTGCTGCCAAGGATTCCCTGGAGTTTCCGGGAGGGTTCCTGCAGCAGCTCCCAAGCAGGGCAGGCAGTGCTGGAGGTGATGCCTGGGAACTGTCCCTCTGCAGGCCCACGCTGCCCACCCGAGCAGGCAGGATGCCACCCTGCTCACCTCCCAGGAATTTTGGACCAGCCCTCTCCAGACACAACCTGCAGCAGGATGAGCCCCTGAGGTGTGGCTACCTGGGCTATTCCTGGGAACTCTGCATTTTAAACAACCACCTAGCCCACACCCAGTCTCACAGGTGTGATCCACGTGCAGGGGGAGGAACAATGGGAAAAGCAGGATGAAATCCAGGTGTGGTGCTGAGCACCGGCAGCCCCCGCTCCCGCTCCGCCGGGGAAGAGGGAAACAGCATCCCTAAAACTTTCCATTTGGAAGCGGATTAGCAGGGACACGTGACCAGGTGTGTCAGTGTCTGAGCTCGGGAGGTGCAGGTGTAAACCAGGAGCATTTACTGCCAGGTACAGGCACAGCCCAGCTCAGGTCTATTCCCCAGCATCAGCCAGAAATTCCCAGGATTTCTCTTTAAGCCGAGCAGTGTCATCCTGGTTACGCTAAAAATAAACATATAGGCCAGTGCCCGCGCTGTCACCTGCGGGAATGGCAGCCCGGCAGGGACCTGGGCACCGCCGGCCTCCGGGAATGCCGGGGGCCGATCCCGGCGGCAGGAAAAACGGGATTGTGGGCATGCACCTTCCCCACGGTGGGCACCTGGAAGCAGGGATGGCATCGGCACCCCCAGGCAGTGGGGATGGCATCGGCAGCGGGGTGGCCCCGGTAGCAGGGACAGGGATGGCACCGGAGGCAGGGACAGGGCCGGGAACGGCCCCGGTGGAGCCGCAGAGCCGCTGCATTCTCCCGGCCCGGGGACACCGAGAGGGGACCCGGGAGCTCGGGAGGCAAAGCCAGCCATGACCCGCTGCTGCTGCTGCTCCCCCACCGCCCCCCCGAGCCCGTCACGCTCCCAATTACAGCCCGGCAGCATCAACGCGGGGAAAACGGGGAAAAGGGGGAGGAGGCGGGTCGGGAAGCGGGGATGCGATGCCGGAGGATGCGGTGCCGGAGGATGCGGTGCCGGGGGATGCGCTGCGGGGGACCGGGGGCTGCGGGGCCGGAGGATGCAGGGCCGGGGGACCGGGGGCTGCGGGCACGGACCGTACCTTGCGGGTGGCCGGGGCCTGTCTCATCGTGGCGGAGGAGCGGCCGGAGCGGGAGCAGACGGAGCAGCGGGTCAGCACGGCCGGACACGGCAAATGGCCGCGGCCGCCGCCGGGTCCTGCCGGGGGGCTCGGGAGGGGGTCGGGAGGGCTCAGCGGGGTCTCAGCGGGGGCTCAGGGGGTGCAGCGCAGCCCCCCGGCCGCGGCCGCTCGTCCCCGCTCCGCGGTGGCTCCAACCACCGCCCCGGCGGCTCATGACATCACCGGGAAGGGGCCGCGCCGGCGGGCGCCGCTCGAGCCGCGCGGTGCGCGGATGGCGATGGGGATGAGCGGGATGGCGAGCGTGAGGATGGCGATGACGATGCTGCTCCCGGGAGGGGGGTCCGCAGCAGCTCAGCACCCCGGCACAGCCGGCGGGTCCGGAGGGCTCCGTGGCTGCGCCCGCGGCCAACCCGCCCTCTCCGGCCCGGGGGAGCAGCCGGGACCGCCGGGCACAGCCCCCGGGCACGGACAGATGGACACACGGGCAGAACTGAGCCCGATGGATGGACAGATGGACACACGGACAGCTGCGGGGCCGGGTCCATCCTGCCGCGCTCCCATCCAGCGCCTCCTGCCAACACGGGGGGATTCCCAGGAGCTCAGGGCACCCCTGCACGGCTGAGGGTGTGCAGAGACCACCACGGCCTCGGAGAGTCCCTGCCCTAAAGATCCCTGCCCCGAAGATCCCCTGCCCTAAAGATCTCCAGCCCCAAGGAGCCCCCGTGGAGAGCACTGGGCACCCAGCACAGCGTTCAGCACGTCAGCCAGACACTGTGTCCCCAAGCCTCACTGCCATGTCCCCAAACCCTATGCCCTGCCAGATCCAGGCCCCAAATTCCTGCCTGGCATCCTTGTCCCTGGAGCAGGACTCCGATGGAACCGCACACAGTGTCCCCAAACCTTACTGCCCTGTCCCCCAGCCTCGCTGCCAGCCAGGCAGGAGGGACAGGACAAGGGGGAATGGCTTCCCACTGACAGAGGGCAGCATTAGATGGGATCTTGGGAAGGAATTCCTGGCTCTGAGGGTGGGGAGGCCCTGGCACAGGTTGCCTAGAGAAGTTGCAGTTGATTCATCCCTGGAAGTGTCCAAGGCCAGGTTGGACGGGGCTTGGAGCAACCTGGGATAGTGGAAGGTGTTCACAAACCACAGGGAAAAGGAACCACTTACTGGGCTTTTCTGGGCAAAAGAACCCTGGATCCGTGGCTGTAAGCCTGAGGGATCCAAGGGCCATGTCCATCCCTGGAGGAGCCACGTGCAGGCTCACCCAGATTTAACCTTAAGACAATTAAGGATATCGGAGCCGCTCTAATGAACCAGCTTCTCTCCTCACACACAGCTCCACTCCCTGAATCCAGACTACATAAGCTCTTCCCACATCCAGGATCCAGTAAATGCTGCAGCAGTGAGGAAATGCAATTTACCAACGAGGAAACAGTGTTGGACACTTTGGGCTGTCCCTGAGACCCCTCAGGAACATGTAAGGGAGGTTATTTATCCTAAATCCACGAGAAGGGAGAAGGAGCTTTTGGCATCATCGCAGCTGAGAGGATTCCTGGCTCTTGGAGAGTTTGGAGAGGAGCTGACAGGGTTAACTCCAGCTCTATTCCATGGAGCCCCCAGCTTGTGGTGCCAGATGCTGCTCAGCTCCCGACTCCAAAGGGTCACGGGCCCTTCCCTCCATTAACACCAAAATAACCACCTTGGATCTCACCCCAAGCTCCCCTGGGGACACAGAGAGCTGCCACAGGGGTGTCACCAGCCCAAGGAACAGCAGCTCCCGGGTTCATCCAGGCCCTGCTGCGCCATCGGACGCGGTTTGGGCAGCTGGGACAGGGTGGGTTTTGGAGCTGATCGGATTAGTCATTCCTTTAAAGGATTAACAGGGCTTGGGGTGGCCCATCTGCATTAAACAGACCATCTGGGACCTGCTCCGGGCTGGAACGGACCATCTGCTCCCGCATGGAGACCTGGATAACAGCGGGATAATGACCTGGCCACTGGCTGGTCACCCCGGGACGGGATCAGAGCGGGATGGGGTGCCCAGCAGAGAGGAGATCCAGCCCCAGCACACACCGCTGGAATCCAGCCCTGGCACACGGAATGCCGCTGGGAGGACCAAAGGAACAGGGATGTCACTGGGGCAGGGCAAACCAACCCATCAGAGGGGAAACCTCTGGCTGCAGGGGACAGTGACCTGAGGGGACAGGACTGGAGTACCCCCAGGGTCACAGCGCTGGGCACGTGACACGCGTGGATGTGGCACTTGGGGACACGGTTAGTGAGGAGTGGTTGGACTTGGTGGGCTCAGGAAGCTTTTCCAACCTAAATATTCCATGATTCCAGAGCATGTCAGAGCCCGGGAGCCCACCCTGACATGCCCTGAGCAAGGCAGGAACCATGGACCAGCCTTTCCCTGCATCCCTGGGAGTCTCCCCATTCCCAGCCCTGCTCTGGCACACACAGGATGACCCAGGCCCCACCATGGCCCTGCCAACTCCACGTCCCTCAGAGGTGACATCTGTGACCCAGTGTCACCCAGCCCTGCAGCAGGAGAAGGGACCGGCCTGTCACAGTCACAACTCAGGTCACACAGGGGTGAAGGAGACACAACCCATTTCATCCCAAAAATCAGCCAGGAAACACTCTCTTCCTGCTCTTTAAACAGACTTCAGGATCCCTCTGGGGTCCCTTTGGGATCCCTTTGGAGTCCTTCCCAGGACAGAGGTCAGCACCTCTCAAGGACAGCCTGGGCCACCAGCTCCTGCCTGGAAACACTGCACCAAGGTCAAGAACATCCCAACACGGTGTCCCAGCCAAGGGACAGGACCCCCGTGTCCTGCAGCCCCCGACACACCCCTGGAGCTGCCCCCCTGCTCCAAGCCCTGGGGACAGCACAGCCCAAAGGCCACGACCTCCATCACCAGAGGCCCCTCTGCACTGGTCCCACCTGCCCCCCAGCACTCCCAAATCCACGGGGAGCAGCGAGGGAGCTGAGCGGGGGAGTGAGGCCCATCTGGCACCCCAAGGCCGCCGGCAGCAGCTCTGGGGACGATTAGAGTCTATATTTGACAGGCAGGAGCCCATAATCCCCGGAACGAGGATTTACCCGCTAATTATGTTCGTTATCCAGCTCTCCCTGGCTGGAACAGCCCTGCTGGGGAGGGGCTGCTGGAGTGGGCTGGGAAGTGGGGTCATTAACGGCCAAAAATGTTCAGTTCTGAGGGGGCAGCAGAGCCTGGCACTGGGGTGGGGACAGCCCAGGATGAGGGTCAGGACAGTGACAGTCACACCCCCATGATCCCTGGACACTGACAGATCCGTGATCCCCAGGACAGTGACAGTCACAGACTCATGATCCCCAGGACAGTGACAGTCACACCCCCATGATCCTAATCCCTCCCCCAGCCCCAGTTCCAGCTCCGAGCAGGCGGCAGGGACACAGCAGGGACACACGGCAGCTGCAAACCCACCAGGACAGGACAGGAGGGGAAGAACCCAACATTCCAAATGGGAATTTCATCCTATGGAGGGCCCTGACAGCCAGGCACCCCTTGGAGCTGGCAGGACCAGCAAGAGGGGACCCACAAGACCCTGGAGCCTCAGGACATGCAGAGACCTGGACCTGGGGGGACATAAGGAGGGGACACCTGGGGCAGGTGCTCCTGGCACGCTCCAGAGGCTCTTGGCACCTTCACCATGTGCTTCCACGTTGCTCATCGCCTCTGGATTTCCCATGGACAAACAGAGCTGTTTGCACTGTTTCTTCCCCCAAAAAGGACAGGGAAGCCGCTGGAAAGCAAAGCTGGGCCAAGGAGACGCCGAGGGCTCCAGGTACCTTCTCTGTTCCTTCCTCCCTCCCTCCCAGTGCTGATGCCGGGTCCTTTCCATGTCCCCAGTGCTCACCTTGGCTTTTATCTCGGAGAAATTCCCATGGTAAAAAAAATATTCCCCAAAGACCCTGCAGGGAATGGTGATTTGGTGTCCCTGCCCATGGCAAGGGGTGAAAAGAGATGGGTTTTAACAACCCAACCCAAACCATTCCAGGATTCTCCCGGGACTCTTTGCCAAGACCCTTGGAGTTTTGGCTCATCCTGGTACAAAATATTTTTGGCTCATTAATTGTCCCAAACCAGCTGGTTTTGGGTGTCCCTGGGAGGAGCCAGAGCCTGGGGACAGGATGGGACAGCCCTGAGAAGGTGCCACTTGTCCCCGAGTCACCAGAGAGTTTTATAAAAATATCTATGAGGAAACAGCCTCAGCTTGTGCCAGGGGAGGTTCAGGTTGGACACCGAGAAAATTCCTTCATGGAAAGGGTTGTAAAGCATTGGAAGAGACTGAGCAGGGCAGAGGGAGTCCCCACCCCTGGGGGATTTAACAGCCCTGGGGATGCGGTCAGTGCTGGGGGAACGCGGGGGTGTCGGGGGCCTTTCCCACCCAACCATTCCATGATGCCATGAGGGGCGGGGGCGCATGCAGGGAGCAGCCATGCGGGGCTGGGATGGCCGGGATGAGGGTGAGGATGGCGATGGCCCCGGCATGCGGCCCCAGGGGGGTCGGACAGCACCTTTTTGGGCTTCGCTCCGCGCTGCGTGAGGAGGGAACAGAAGGAACGTTAGACAGGCCCTGCAGGGACCCGGAACGGCCCAGAACGGCCGGGCTGCAGGGCAGGCGGGAATGCAGCCAGGGGAAGCTCAGTAAGTTAAGGTGGAAATCACAACAGGGCTCGTTGGCAGCCTCAGAGTCCCCTCCTTGCTCCGGTGTCACAGACCCACCCCCAGCACGGGGAATTCAGGGGAACCAGGACACACCCAAGGGGAAATGGGTAATTTCATGGTGCAAACGTGGGTAAACCAAAGAAGGAATTGGGGTGGCAGGATCTGCCAGGATGCAGGAGGGAGAGGGTGCCAGGGTGACAGGACAAGGGGGAATGGCTTCCCAGTGCCACAGGGCAGGGAAAAATGGGATACTGGGAAGATCCTCCTTGTGAAGGTGGCGAGGCCCTGGCACAGGTTGCCCAGAGAAGCTGTGGCTGCCCCATCCCTGGAAGTGTCCAAGGCCAGGTTGGACATGGCTTGGAGCAGCCTGGGCTAGTGGGAGGAGTCCCTGCCCATGGAACTGGATGGGATTTAAGGTCCCTCCCAAACCATTCCATGGTTCCATGCCAAACCCGTGGGAATGCCCTGGAGCACAGTAGTGCATCGAGCAGCACCTCCTGTCCTGATCCCTTCTCCACATCAGCAGCATAAAGCATTCCAAGAACAATCCCCATTTCAGCATCCTGACTTCCCTTACTAAATATGCTTTGCCTTTTAATTAATTCCAGGGTATAATTAAAGCAGGAGCCTCGATGCTGTGGATCAGGCAGGGAACACACGGGGCAGAGGCTCCAGCAGTGCCAGGGGTCTGCCAGCACACAGCAGGAAAAACCAAAAAAACCTCCCAAATCCCTTTAGTACAGGGCAGGGAGTTCTCCTCTACCCTCCCCTCTGGCCACAGCTCACATCCCCCGGGATCTGATCCCAACAACCCCTGGGAGCATCCCATGGTGCTGCTCCACCCCCATCCCAGCTGTGCCCAGATGCTGACTCTGACCCAGCACCCGGCTCCACAGCAGGATGGGGAGAATTCCCACTCCTGGGAATTATCTGGAATGGCAGTGCAGGAGGCTGGGCTTCGATGTGCCCCGACCCAGCCCCACAGGTGCCACACACAGGAGCAGCCCCTCGTCCCCAGGGGAGCCATCTCCTTTCCCACAGCTCCCACATCCCAGCTGGACCAGTTTATCCCCGAGGAAAATTCAGTTTCTCCCCCAAACACACAAATCCATCCTCAGTACCCCCAGGATCGCCCAGTGCCATCACTGCTCCCCAGGAGTGCTGGGGAACAGCTGGACTCCACAGTCTCAGAGGGCTTTTCCAACCTCAGTATTCCATGATTCCTCACTATCCCACACCTGCACAGCTGTTTGGGTGGATTTCAGCAGTACCTGAAGACAGGAACCTGCTCCAGTTTCCTGATCCTTAGGAAATGCCCCTGACAAATGGATATGAGGTGTCTCTATCCATGCCCCAGGAGCCACTGGAGCTCCTGGATAAAGACTCTCGGAGGTGGGGAAGGCAGAGAGAGCCAATGTCACTTATTCCAAGGAGTGCACTCTTCCTATGGGATGAGAGAGTCCTTGGATCTGCCCCATCCCTGGAACTGTCCAGCACCAGGTTGGACAGGGCTTGGAGCAATTTGGGATAGTGGAAGGTGTCAGGTGGGACTGGATGGGATTTAAGGTCCCTTTCAACCCAAATCATTCCATGATTTCATGAGGATCAGGGTTTGAAGGAAGCAGCCAGGGAATGCTGAAATATCAACTGGACTCAGATCAAAACATGGAACACCAGGACCTGCGCTGGGTGATCCCTCAGGACCCAACTGACTCCCGCCCAGTGGCCGAAAACGACATTTTTACACCTTGTTTCCCTGGGGTCCAGAATAAATCCACTTTTCCATGGGCATTTTATCCCAGAGCACTGAGCTGAGGTGTGTGTCCGTGTGCTCCTCCCAAAGGGGTGAGAGCTGGCGCTCTCAGAGGTGCCACAGTGCCAGGGTCACTCACCAGTTTGCTGCTCTTGGCGGCATCCACGGAATCTGTGGAGAGAGCACAGACAGAGCCATGAGCCCCGGGGACAGCCCTGTCCCCAGCCCCCTGTCCCTGCAGCCAGAGGGTGTCCAGGAGCTGGGACAGGAGCGCTGGGGGGAGTGGGAGTGAGGCAGAGTCAGGATCCGGCAGGAAACGGCGGCACCACAGGGAGTGGGTTTGGGGGAACGGGGAATTCCTTATTGGAGCTGCTGGCTGAGGAACACTCCTCGGAACTAGGGCAGGTTCTGCTGCTCTCCTTGGGCTGGACCCCTGGAATTCAGGATCCCTGAGGCACCGACACTGGCAGGGGCTGTCCCGGGAGCGGTGGAGTCCCCATCCCTGGGGGGTTTGAACCCGTGTGGATGTGGCACTGGGGACACAGAGTCATGGACTCATGGAATGGTTTGGGTTGGAAGGTATTGCAAATTCCATTGATTCCAACCCCCTGCCACGGGCAGGGACACCTTCCACTGTCCCAGGTTGCTCCAACCTGGCCTTGGACACTCCCAGGGATCCAGGGGCAGCCACAGCTCCTCTGGGTAACCTGTGCCAGGGCCTCCCCACCCGCAGAAGGAGGGATTTTTTCTCAAAATCCCACACAAGCTTCCCCTTTTCCAGTGGGAAGCCACACCCCTGTGTCCTGTCCCTCCCTGCAGGTCCCCAGGATAGGTGTGGCTGGATTCCCCCCTTTTCCCAGGTGTCTGGGGGCACCCCCAGCTCCTCCTGTTGCCCCCTCCTGTGCCAGCTGGCAGGGGCTGGAGCTGGATCCATGGCAGAGCCATCCCTGCATCCCCCACTGCAGTCCCACTGCAGCAGCTGCTGTTTCCATGGAAACCCTTGGCAGGCAGCCACATCCCAGCCCTGCATCCCTGACTGCATCCTCCCACTCCCGACCTGCAGCCTGGGCTTCCCCTGCTCCAGACCCGGCCAGTGCCCATCTGTCCTGGCACAGCCCCTCCAGTCACCACATCCATCCGTGTGCCAGGCAGGGAACGGAGCTGGGAAGGGGCTGGAGCAGCAGGAGCGGCTGAGGGAGCTGGGGGGGCTCAGCCTGGAGAAAAGGAGGCTCAGGGGGGACCTTCTGGCTCTGCAACTCCCTGACAGGAGGGGGGAGCTGGGGGGGGGGTCGGGCTCTGCTCCCAGGGAACAGGCACAGGAGGAGAGGGAACAGCCTCCAGCTGTGCCAGGGGAGGTTTAGTTGGATATGGGGAAAATTCCCCCTTGGAAAGGGCTGTCCAGCCCTGGCACAGCTGCCCAGGGCAGGGGGAGTCCCCATCCCTGGGGGGATTTAACAGCCCTGTGGATGTGGCACTCGGGGGCACGGTCAGGGGTGGCCTGGGCAGTGCTGGGAATGGTTGGACTCGATGGGCTCAGAGTCTCCAACTTCAACATTCCATGATTCTGTGCTGACTGCAGGTTCCAAAGCAGAGAGGAATGAAAGGTCCATTCCACTTTCCCAAGTAAAAGGGAAGTATTTTCTTATGGAATTTAAAGAGGAATTTTTGTTTCCACTGTCTGGGAGAGGGGAAAAAGCACCCCCAGCCACCCCCCGCCCCCAGCCCATCCCGGTCCATTCTCCTGTGTCCCACAAACGCTCCCCTTGGCAGCGGCACCGACGGAACAGCCAGGCCAGGAAGTTGGCAGAGCCCTTTCCGCAGCTCCCGGGATCCCGCAGCGAGCTGGGGAACATTCCCAACAAAGCCCAGCCCAGGGAGGCGGCGCTGCCGGGCCCTCGGCCAGGAACGGCGAGGCCGAGAAGGGAGAATGGGGAAGGAACGATCAATGGGGGGATCACTGCCCAGGGGTGGGAATGGGGCTGGAGACACGGACACCACAATTCCAGAGCCTCAGAGCCGGTCAGGGCTGCATTCTATGTGCTCATCCCTCCGGGAAGGGTTTCCAACCCTCCAGGAAGGATTCCCACCAGAAAGAGCTCCCTCTCTCCAGGAAGGATTTCCCATTCCATCTGGGAAGGATTCCCACCCTTCCAGGAAGGATTTCCCACCTCTCCAGGAAGGATTTTCTATCTCTCCAGGAAGGATTTTGCATTCCATCTGGAAAGTACTTCCCATCCCTTCCCGGGGGGATTTCCCACCTCTCCAGGAAGGATTCCCATCCCCTTGGGGAATAATTTCCCATTCCCTCCAGTACAGAATTCCCACCTCTCCAGGAAGGATTTCCCACCCCTTTGGGGAGGATTTCCCACCCAGGCTGTACCTCTCTTGGGGACCTTCATGGCAGCAGATTCCGGGGTTTCTGGGGACGTTGTGTCGGCTCCATCCTCAAACACTTGGATCTGGAAAAGGAACAACAACCATTACTGCCAAAAATTCCCAAACAGGGAGTCCAGGGAATGGGTCCCTCTGGCAGTGGGTTCAGCAGAGCAGATCCTGTCTTTTTGGCACAGATTTTTGATTTCATCATTCCAGCTTTGCCATCAACCATCCTCCTTCCATAGGCTCCCTGAGAACAGCCACAGGCTCTTTAACCCCATCAGGAATAGGGAATATTCACACAGGTAATGAGGAAAGTCAAAGGTCTGGATTTGACAGCCCTGAATATCCGTAACAGGTTCAGGGATTTCTCTTTGTGAACTATTTTTGGACGTATTTTTGCTGGATAAACATGAGAAACCGGGTTGGAAGGGATTAGATCCCTGCAGGAATCTGCCTGATCCATGACCACCTCCCACCTGGGAGTTCAGTTTAAAAATCAAAATCACCTGGGAAGCTGTCAGCCAGGGATTCCATTCTGGAAAGATTCCCAACACCACGAATGATTAAAACTGAATTAAATGCCACAAGCAGATGGGGAAAAATGATGCCATGGAAATTGTGAGACCTGCAGGAAACCAGGATGGGAATTCCAGCTGGTCTGGAGGTTCCCCAGCAGGCACAGCCCAGGTGGGAACCCTGGAGCTGCAGGAGAGGCCCAGCACAGGGACAGGGGGGGGCTGGCTCTGGGTGACATTGGGATGTGCCACCTCTGACCGGACTGCCCTGAGCTCCCGTGCCAGGCAGGAGCACAACGGCAGCTCCAGGTGATGCCAAAGTCAGGGGTAATGGTTCCACACACCAGAAAAGGAACAGTCATGTTTGGAATTGCCAGCCCAAGTAGAATCAGGGAATCCTGGAATGGTTTGGGTTGGAAGGGACCTTAAAGCCCATCCAGTTCCACCCGCTGCCACGGCCAGGGACACCTTCCACCAGCCCAGGTTGCTCCCAGCCTCGCCCAACCTGGCCTTGGGCTTTCCCAGGGATGGGGCATCCACAGCTGCTCTTGGGAATCCATTCCAGTCCCTCATCACCCTCACAGGGAGGATCTTCTTCCCAATATCCCAGCTGACCCTGTTCTCTGGCAGTGGGAAACCATTCCCAATTGTCCTGTCACTCCATCCTGTGTCCCAGGTCCCTCTCCAGCTCTTGGAGCCCCTTTAGGCCCTGCAAGGGGCTCTCAGGTCTCCCTGGAGCCTTCTCTTCTCCAGGCTGGACATTCTCAACTCTCCCAGTCTGGCTCCATGGCAAAAGAGCTCCAGAATCCCAGACTGGGTTGGGTTGGGAAGGACCTTAAATCCCATCCAGTCCCACTCCCTGCCACAGACAGGGACACCTCCCACTCCTCAGGCTGCTCCAAGCCTTGCCCAACATCCTTGTGGATGAAATCCATGGGATAAACTGGAAAGCAGCATCCCAGACCGATCCAGACCATCCCTGAGCCTTGTGCTCAGCACCCCTTGACCCTCCTGGTCCTGCAGACCCAACATTTTCCCTGTAAAGCCCTGGAAGCCTTTCCCAGCTGGCAGGTGAGGCCAAGTGAGGGACAAGGGAGTCAGGTCCATGTGTCACCCAGTGCCAAGGTCCTGGCAGTGCCTGGAGGGGCAGCAGGAGGGTCCAGGAATGCGGGAAGAGCTGGGGACACCGTGGGCTGGGATACAAAGCAGCCCTTTTTTCCAGGGAGGGGGGCAGGATCTGGCTGGGACATGGGGCTGGGGACACACGGAGCTGGGGGCTCCAGTGCCACCTCTGCCTCGGGAAGGTGACACAGGGAATTAGCCTGGAAGGTGTTTGCCCTGGAGACCTCCTGTTCCTGCTGCAGGACAGGAGCAGCAGAGTCAGCAGCTGCCCCCACCCAGGGTGCTTTATCTACTTCCAGGTAAACACAGTTTAATTAAAATTCCCTGGCTCTGCTTCCAGGTAAACACCGAGATCGATCCCAAACTCCACCTGCTCCAGTGGTAACTCTGAGCAGGCTGGGAATAAAGCCCTTTGGAATTCACCAGGCTGTTTTCACCCAGTTCCCCTGGAAATACCCCACAATAACCCCATGGGCTGACCAAGACCTCAAGGACCCGTGTGGAGGGGCCTGGCCCCTGTCCCAGGGGAGGTCCCACCTGCCTGGAGTGTGCTGCTCCCTCCCACATGGACCGAGGGGTTCCAGCAACCCCACGTCCCTGGGAGCAAAGGAAACTGGTTTCTCTCTCCCCACCCAGGGAGGAAGGGCTGTTTCCCTCTATTCAAAGCACCTGAGGATCCTGGGAAGCAGAGCCCTCTGAGGGACATGGAGTATCCTGGCAAATGGAGCCCACCAAGGGACACCGGGAATCCCAGGAAGGGAAGCCCACCAAAGGACACTGGGGATCCCAGGAAGCAGATCCCCCCAAGGGTCCTGGGAAGCAAATCTCCCCCAGGATCCCAGGAAGTGCATTCCCCCGAGGACCCTTGGAAACAGAGCCCCTCCGAGAGTCCCAGGAAGTGCATTCCCCTGAGGATCCCAGTAGTGGATGCCCCCAAGGATCCCAGGAAGCAGCTCCCCCCAAATCCCAGGAAGCAGCTGGCCCGACCTGTGACTGGCGCACGAAGATGCCGTGGTTCTCCTCACACGTGAAGTACTTCCTGCCCTGCACTGTCCCGTCGTTCTTGCCCCTGGGCTCGTCCAGGATGACCCCGACCCACTTGCCGGTGGCGAACAGGGTGGCCCCCACGTAGGCCACGGTGCCGCGGTGCCCCTTCCCGATGACCTCCACGCGGGAGCCCACCTTGAGGGGCCTGCTGCCGCCTTCTGCGCTCATCCTGGGGGTGCTGGAGGCCTGTGGAGCGGGGAGAGCAGGGTGACAACGGGGACACAAGGACACAGGGATGGACAGGGGACATCTCACCGTCCTCCAGCAGCGCGGCTTCTCTGGGCAACCTGTGCCAGGGCCTGCCCACCCTCACAGGGAGGAATTTCTCTCCAATATCCATCTAAATTTCCCCTTTCCCAGTGTGAAGCCATTCCCCCTTGTCACTCCATCCTGTGAGCCCCTTCCCTGCTGTCTTGGAGCCCCTCCTCAAACTCTGACACCTTTCACTCCCAGTGCCCCTATCCCAGAGGGAACAGGGGTGAGCTCCATCTCCTGCTCACCCCGACCTCCCCGTGGTCCTCAAACAGGGCCAGTTTGGCATTTCCCACACCCTGTGTGTCACTGGTTCTGGTCATTGTGCAGAAATGTCAAGTTTTGCCCACTCTGGGCCCAATTTCAGTGGAAGAATCCGTCCTTTATCCCAGGAAAACAGAGGCTCTTTCACCCAGCATGGAGGGGAATGGCCGGGAAGGGCCCTGAGGGATGTAGGGACAAACCTCAGCCACAGCTGGACACCACGGGGGGTTTGGGAAATTCGGGGAATTCTCAGCCTGTGGAAGAACCAAGGGGATTGTGGAAGTTCCTGGAACCCCAACAAACCATCCTCTCCCCTTGCACATCCCTGCCTGGGGTCGGAATGCTGAGTGAACTCCCCGCGTTCGGGGAGTTCTTTGCCTAAAACCAGGGATGCCCGTTTTCCACAAGCCTGAATTCCATGTTCCATCGAAATACAACTGGGAGAAATCAAACACAAGTGGGAGAAATCAAACACAACCGGGAGGAACCGAATGCACAAAATACTCTCGTGTTAAAACCTGAAATCCATCACCCAGCAAACAAACCCAAAACCTCAGAGGCAAAACTTATGCCCCAGACCCAAATGTCTCCCCAGGTTCTGGCTCCTCCCAGCTGCCAGGGCTGCAGCAGCATCCTGCCAACACCTGCACCTGGAAAATCGTGTCCCACCTGTTATGGAAAGTGAGAGCAGGGCCCCGAAACAATAAGAAGCCCAAAGAAAAGTCCAAAGGAAAAGCCAGAGTTCCCAGTTAAACGAAAAGTTCCTGCTCAGCAACGTCAGGAGTTTTCATCCCTCCTCGTTTCTGTTTCCCAGGGGTACCTGCAGCCAGGTAGGATCCATTGGAGTGTGAGACACCCCAAACCCTGTGGATACCTCTGTCCGTGGGAAGCCATTCCCAATTGTCCTGTCCCTCCATGCCTTGTCCCAAGTCCCTCTCCAGCTCTCCTGGAGCCCCTTCAGGCACTGGGAGGGGCTCTAAGGTCTTTCTTCCCTCCAGGGTGGACATTCCAAACTCTCCCAGACTGTCCCTGATGGGACATTTGCCAACCAGCACTAATTTCACAGAAACATTTCCTGAGCCCTTCACATCTGGGAAAGCAGGAGAGCACAGAACTCTCCCATCCCACCCCTCAGGACAGGGCAGTGGCTCTCCACCTTCTGTTTCCAGCTAATCAGAAATCAGTCCATGGGACCAGTGTGCTGCTCCGATGTGAGGACAGCTCCTATCCAAGGGATAAATCTCAGACTGGAATTCCCATGAAGATTCCAAACAACACCAAAAAAAAAGAGGAGGAGCTGTCCAGACTCCTGGAAGCAGGTGGGATGGGCATTCCCACCAACCTTCCCAGCCAGGTGACCGTGGGGACCCGATGGCCCATTCAGCAGGGACGGGAGGACAGAGCCCAGGGCCCACCTGTGGTCACTCCTGGCTCCCCTGCCCGGCTGTGGAGGGAGGGGCGGGAAGGGACAGCCATCCCTGGGGACATCAGGGCACAGCAGCCCCAGAGCAGCCAGGGGAACAGCCCTCAGCTTCCTGGGGTCTCCGGGGATGTGCCAGCCCCTCATGGATCCCCTCTGCCACTCTGACCTTCCAGTGGGACACCCCAGGCTCTGGATACGCCATTCCTGAGCATGGGGTGAGTGCGGATGGGGAGGGAGGAGGATGGAGGAGCAGAGCTGTGGGAACACAGGGAAGGGAAAAGGGCTGGACACACACGGCAGGGCCACTCACAGTGACAGCCCCGTCACCATTCCCGGCACACGGACAGGGAACGAGCTCCTCAATCCCAGGAAATGGGAAATTGGGGAGTCCTGGTGAAGGCAGCACTGCTGCACCCACGGTCACCCCCGGGGCACTGGGGGCCAGGGGGGGAGGTCTGAGGGGGGCACAGGGCAGGTGGTGGGGACGGGGCAGCCAGGGGAGCACCCAGGAATGCTGAGCCTCCGGAGCAGCCACCACCACCTGGGCAGATCCCGGCAGGACAGTCCAAGGCTGGATAAACCCACCGGCCTGGGAGCAGCCTGTCCCACACCCTGGAGCTCCTGTGCTGCTCCAGGGACACCGTTCACAGGGACACCTGCTCCAGGGGAGGAACATGCCCACGGCTGTGCTGCCACCAGGACACTGCTCCCCACATCACACCGCCTGGCACCGCTCTGAAATCCAGATTTTTCAATTTTCCCCACTTTTTGAAGCATTACACACATCCACAGACCGTCTGCTCCTCTATGTGGAGGTCCTGGTTCTGAGCCACCGAAAAGGGGATGAATTCCCAGCGATTTGGCTCATTCCCGTGTTTCCTCCGAGCATGACGGTGTCAGTGTTCTGCTCCATCACAGCGGATCACCCTGGGAATATTCAGTGTACTCCTGCAGCAGCCAGGCTCAGCTGGCAGGTGAGACTAAGAGAGCCTCAAACTGTCACTCAGAGCTCAGATCAAAAGTTTCAGGAGAATCCTGAGCCCAGCAGCCACCTCTGACAAGATCCAAATTCCAGGTGTGACCCAGCATGGCTGGAACACAGAAAGACTTGGAAACAGTTCTGGGTCTAAGCCTGGTCAAAAACCTGGTCTAAACCACGACAAGCAGCGAGTCAATGGCACATGGCACTGCCACACCATCCCCATGGGAAGGAGGACCATCCTGGATTGAGTGTGGCCCCAACACCCCACGGTGGCACCAGGATGAGGTCCCCACCACCACAGTGGCACTGGATTCCAACTGGGGAGCACGAAGCAAAATGGGGAGGGTGTAGGTGTCTCTGGACGCTGTGACATTGGGCACAGTGTCCCCAAAACCCTCCAGGTACATGGCCAGAGCAGCCACGGGAAGGGCTGGCACACCCTCAGTGCCTGCAGTGCCCATTCCAAAATCCACGTGAGGTAAACACGGATAACCTGCTCACAGTGCCCTGCCTGCAGCGTGCCACCTTGCCCTGGGACCCACTCAGCACCCCCAGGATGCCCCAGTCCTGCTGCTGCTCCCACAGGTTGAGCCATGTCTCCATGGGCCCTTGGAGCCAGTGCCCAGCTCCTTCGCTGTGCCTCCACCCCCTGGGAGCCCCCAAACCCCCGGCACACCGACAGCCACTGCGGTGTCACCACAGGGCTGCCAGGACTCAGGCTGGAATTCCACCCCCTTCACCCCACTCCCCGCGGAACATGGGGAGCTTTGGGGGGCAGGTAACTCAAGCCTCCCCCCAGCCCCTCCCAGGGTGGGCAAAGCAACTTCCCAGCCCACAGCCTTTCCCAAGTGGCAGCTGCTCCCTCGGCAGCCAAACCCCCTCAGCCACAGCTCCAATCCCACCGGCTCCGGGCCTGGCACATCCCACAGCGGGCAGAGCCGTGTCAGGCACGGTGCCCACGGGTAGCCTGGGGGTCCCACGGAGCGGTGGGAAGGGGCTGCCCTCCCTGGCTCCAGCCCGGAGTCCCCGTGCCAAGTTGGCACAGAGAGGCCCAAACGTGCTGCCGGTGCCCAGCGGGGCCGGGACACAATGTCACCGCGGAGGCCGGAGGGACAGGAACTCCCGGGGAAGGCCCGGCCGGGGGGGCCGCTGGCACCACGCAGCCCAGGGCAGCTGCAATACGGAAAAACCTGGAAGCGCTCGCCAGGCCGCTCCGTGCAGCCTGGAAAAGCGGCCCGCAGGGAGGGAACACCCGCCGCGGGGAGGAAAACACCCGGGATCTTTGTGCCGAGCAGCCCCGCCAAGGCTGTGCCCCAGCCCCGCCGAGGCTGCGCCGCGATGCCGGGGCGATCAGCCGGGGTAATTAAGCGGGGAAATTAGCCGGGGTTAATTCCCCGCACGGGCAGGTAACTCCGGCCGAAGGACACGGCCCTGGTGCAGCCCGGAGCATCCACCCCCCCCAGCATTATTGTCAGCGAGGGAGGTGCCACATTCCGGGGATGCGGGAGCGCAGGGAGCACAATCGAGATTTCAGCACAAAACCAGAGATTTCCGCTGCCACGGCACCGCGATCGGTCGCGATGGGAGCCGGCGGAGCCCCCCTTACCCGGCCGGACGCGTGCCTCCTGCCCTGGGCCATGCTGCTCCCGAGATTCCCGAATCCCAGCCAACGCTCTCAGCTCATCCAGCGGCGCTTCCCAGCGTCCCGGCCGATCCCAGCATCCCCGTGCGCGTCCCCCCCTCCCGGGGCTCTGCCGGGCGGCACAGAGGGGGAAAAGCCCTTTTCTGGGCGAGGATGCTCCGAGGCAGGGATACAGAGGATTCCGGCTCTGCCGATGGAGCCCCTCTGCGCCAGTGCCGCTCCAGAGCTGTCACGGCGCCGGCGGCTCGCTGGGTCCTAACGCTCCCCGCAGGAGCGGCAGCGGCACGGCCGGGGCACGGCTCGGCTCCCCGAGCCTCCTCCCGCTGGGGGCACCGCGCAGGGACCCCCCGAATTCCCCCGGCCGTCACCGCCGCGTCCTGCCCGCACACAGTCAAGGCTTGTCCCCCCCCCCAGCCATGTCCTGCTCTTCCCTCCACGGCAGAATGTGAGGAAAAACAGCCCCCCGGAGCAGGGTCTGTGCCAACCTCCCCCCAGGTACAGGTGAGCGGAGCCCAAGGGGTTAATTAGGGGCGTTGTTAACAATCACTAAGTGTCCTGTTTGTCTGAGCTGACAGATCCCAAATTAACGCCCCTGGCACTGATCGGGATAACGGGGCTTCGGGAGCCACCAGGACCGGGCACAGCCTGACACTCCATCCCGGGATCCTGTGTCCCGTGTGTCCCCCCAGCACCCAACACACGGAACCACCCCAAATCGCAGAGCCAGGGAACATCCTCAGTCGGAAAGGTCTCCCAAGGACCATCCAGTTCAACTCCTGGCCCTGCCCAGGACACCCCAACAATCCCCCCCTGTGCCCCAGAGGATCATCCCAACCCTCCTGGAGCTCTGGCAGCCTTGGGGCTGTGCCCACTGCCCTGGGGAGCCTGGGCAGTGCCAACCACCCTCTGGGGGAAGAACCTTCTGCTGAGATCCAACCTGAACCTGCCCTGGCACAGCTCCAGCCATTCCCTGGGGGCTGTCCCTGGTCCCCCAGAGCAGAGGTCGGAGCTGCCCCTTGTGTTTCCTCTCAGCCTCCTCCAGGCTGGATGAGTGACCCAGCACTGGCACCTGAGCTGGAACGTGGTGCCAGGAGAACAGTGAGGAAACCATGGGTGTGCCCCAAAAAAGCAGACATGGCACCAAGTGTGGCACACTCAGGGAGAAGAAGGCCAGGATGAAGCTGTGGCCATCGAGAACACAGCAATGGTATTGAAGGGAACGAGCTGTAACAACACCCCACTGGCATAAACACCACCAAACCCAGCTGGAAAATGGGGATTTCTCACTGGAACCACCAAGAACTCAAGCAGAACCACTCCAGAGACCTGTTGGTCACCGGAGCTCCAGCTGCTCCCCCTCTCCATGCTGGTTTAAGGGAAACGTCACACACACAAAATCCAACCAAAGTCTCCAAAAAGCTACAAAGAGGACAAGCTCCTTCCCTTTCCCCTCAGCTCCAGGGGCAACCACGACATTCAGTGCCAAAGTCTGCACTGTCCAAACAAAAAGCAAGGGAAACACCCCCAAACCAGCTGAACACCCAGTACCAATGGGGACTGGGAGCAGGGGGTGTCCTGGGCCTGTGGCAGCCAAACCCAATGGCTGTGGGACAGAGACCCCAAAATAAACACCCCCTTCTCTCAGGCTCCCCCTCATGCCTCTCCCAGGCCCAGCACATGCTGGGGGTCCCTGGAAGTGTCCAAGGCCAGGCTGGACGGGGCTTGGAGCAACCTGGGCTAGTGGAAGATGTCCCTGCCCATGGCAGGGTTGGAATAATTGGGATTCAAGGTCTCTTCCCAACCAAAGCATTCCATGATTCCATGGTAAGGTATTAAGCCCAAATTTTTCCCTTTTAGAAAACCTGAGTGATTTTATCCCCAGAGGGAAGAACCTCCTCTGGCACTGGAAGCTGCCAGTGCTTCACTGGGAATCTGGGAGGAAATATCACCTCTGTCACCTGTTCATAGATTCATGGAATGGTTTGGGTGGGAAGGGACCTTAGAGCCCATCCAGTCCACCCCTGCCACAGGAAGGGACACCTTCCACTAGTCCAGGTTGCTCCAAGCCCCGTCCAGCCTGGCTTGGGACACTTCCCAGGGATCCAGGGGCAGCCACAGCTCCTCCGGGCACCCTGTCCTCCCAGGGAGGAATTTCTTCCTAATTTCTAAACTCTAATGGATTTCTGCTGTTCCTCTCCCCTGCAGCCAGCCCCAGATCCAGGGAGCAGCCTGGACTGGGACACAGCCCTGGGCCTCGTGCACAAACATTTGGAGGGTGCTCACCCCATGGCAGTTGTGTCCCTAGGAGAGGCTGGAATGCCAAGAGGGAACTCAAAGAGACCCTCCTCCAAGTGCAAGAAAAACACGGAAAGAGCCACAGAATGTCCTGAGGAATTCAGCCAGGGGGGAAGGGTGAGTGCTTCTGCAGCTCCAGGAACGGGCTGGGGGCTGGAATACCACTCCCCCAGAGGATGGGAACTCACCACTGCTCTTCCCCACAGCCTTGCACCACAAGGCCACACACTTCTCAACATTCCCTGTGCACTGGGAATTCCTAAAACCACACTACATTGGGTATAAACACCAAAAAAAACAAGAGCCTTTGGAAATAAGTCATGGAAATGACATTAAATCCCTGTTTGTGATGGATATCCCATTGGCACCATCAGGGAGATCCCACTGCTCAACACAACGAAGTCACAAGCACCACTCACCATCTCCTGGTTTATTTGCTGCCTGGATTGTGCATGGACATGAACCCTTGGGGAAGGAACCCCGGAATGCCCTGAGCTGGAAGGGACCCACAGGGACCCTGAGCCCAGGCCCAGAAGCCAGGGTGGGACAGGAGCTTTACCAGTGCTGGAATCACAGGGACAGGGGAAGTTTTGGGAATTATTAATGCACTGTGAGATGCTCCAGAGCACTCCAGGCACACCCCAACCCCCAGGGGCTTTGGCTGCTCCAGCCTTGGCACAGCCTGCAGATCTGGGCCCACACCTGCTCTGTGCAGACGGAAACAATTCCATTTTCCCCCCAAACTCAGGCAGAGCCACGTCAGGATGAGCTGCTGCTCCAGCCACAGAAATCCCCAGAGTGAATAAACCTTCCCGAGGCTCCCAGAAACTCCAGTGCCCCATTTTCCATGGAAACACACCCACTTTGTGATTAATCCTTGGAAATAACGGCACGGCTGTTGTGAGCAGGGCGGGCACGGCACTGCCACCGGGAGCAGGACCCCAGCACAGCCCCCTCCCAGGCATTTACAGGAACACCACGTACCCCAAGTGCTGCACTGTGATCCCACTGCCACTCAGGGAGCCTCTGCAGCCACGGGCTGGGCTGGACACCGGGCTGGAGCAGCCTGGAGCATCCTCCACGCGCCAGGGTCACACCTGGCCGGGTTGGGGCGGTCCTGGGAGGAAGCAGGAGGTGTCACAGACCTCCAGGGACCCCCAGTGCCACCCACCCCACCTCCAGGGACCCCCAGTGCCACCCCCCCCACCTCCAGGGACCCCCACTCCGCTTCCCAGCACACAGATCTCCCCACACACCGCTCCAGCCATTGCTGCACCCCCACGGATTTTCTTGTGCCCAAACTCTCCCTGTCACTCTTTACCACAGATGAAAAGAGCCCAAAAACACCCCATCTGAGGCTCCAGGCTTTCCCCTGGGATCTGGGATCCCCAGCTCAGGGAGCACATGGAGCAGGAGGTTAAAACCCTTCAGAATCTCCCACTATTTGTCCAGCACAGGAAAAAATTCCACCTTATTGCATTTATATATATTTTAAACACCCAGCCCCCAGTGAGATTCCTTCACAGAGTGGACTTTGGGTTTGGGATCAGCTGAGTTTGCCACAGAACTCAGTTCAGGAGAGAAATTCTAAACCAGCACTTGGGGTTCAGTTCTTATTGTGTCTTTAATAATCAATTTTGTTGAGTTTAAAACTCTTTTAATTCCTCTCTAAGCCCTGCACACCCCTCAGGGACCCCAAAAGTCAGCCTGGGCTCTGCTCTGCCCTCTTCTGGGGGAATCACAGAATGATGGAGTCATGGGATAGTCTGGGTGGAAAGGGACCTTAAAACCCATCCAGCTCCACCCCTGCCATGGGCAGGGACACCTTCCACCAGCCCAGGTTGCTCCAAGCCCTGTCCAACCTGGCCTTGGACACTCCCAGGGATCCAGGGGCAGCCACAGCTTCTCTGCCCAACCTGTGCCAGGGCCTGCCCACCCTCACAGGGAAGAATTTCTCTCCAGTATCCCATCTCTCCCTGCCCTCTGGCAGTGGGAAGCCATTCTCTGTGTCCTGTCCCTCCATGCCCTGTCCCCAGTCCCTCTCCTGCCACAGAGCTCAGGGATGCAGCAGCTTCACCAGCCCCCCAAATTAGGGACAACCAGCCCCCAAATGGAGTTCCTCAGCCAGGTCACTGAGGGAGGACACGGTGTCACCGAGGCCAGCACTGCACTCCCTGCAGGGATCACACTCTGATTTCCAGGGAATTATGGAATGGCTTAGGGTGGACAATCGCTCTGAGACCCCAAGTCCACCCACCCCCCAGCACTGCCAAGGCCACCCCTGACCACGTCCCCACGTGCCACATCCACAGGGCTGTTTTAAATCCCCCCAGGGATTGGGTTTCCAACCCTGCCAGGGCTGGACAGCCCTTTCCAGGAGGAATTTTCTGCAATATCCAACTAAACCTCCCCTGGCACAGCTGGAGGCCGTTCCCTCTCCTCCTGTCCCTGTTCCCTGGGAGCAGAGCCCGACCCCCCCGGCTCCCCCCTCCTGTCAGGGAGTTGCAGAGCCAGAAGGTCCCCCCTGAGCCTCCTTTTCTCCAGGTGGGGCTGATCCCGGCACTAGGACCCGGGAGCCGCTGGATTCTGCGCCCTCCCGGCGGCTCCGCAGCACCGCAGCCCCCGCGGGTCCCTCCGGCAATCCCGGCTCGGCAGGGATGGGAGCGGGATCGATGCTCCGTAGCCACAGCAACGCCCGGACACGCCAAGGACGCGGCGGGAGGTCAGTGCATTCCAGCTCACCCCCATCCAACCCCCCCCGGCATTCCTGGCCAATTCCAGGTGGGATCATTCCCAGGAAAGCCGATTTAGCCGCGTCCCTGCTCCGCTCCATCGCTCGGCAATGGGAGCGGCAGGACTGCCCGTTCCCTGCGGGGCTTTGCTCGGCTACAGGAGCAGCAGCCCCGGATTTCCTCCCTCCCAAAACCCCCGGGATCCTGCTCCGAGCGATTCCCAGCCCTCAACTTCTCGCCCTCATTCCTTACGGAATTCCTGGCCATCCCCCTCCCTCAGAGGGCAGGTAAAGGGGGGTGTGGAGGGGGGGTGAATACCCTGGGGATTCCATAATCCATAAACCCCCTTCCACCAACACCCCAATCCCTGGAACACCCCAGTTCATGGAACACTGCAATCCCTGGAACACTGCAATCCATGGAGCACCCCAGTCCCTGGAACACCCCAGTCCATGGAACACCCCAATCCCTGGAACACTGCAATCCATGGAGCACCCCAATCCCTGGAACACCCCAGTCCATGGAGCACCCCAATCCCTGGAACACCGCAATCCATGGAACACTGCAATTGGAGCACCCCAATCCCTGGAACACCCAGCTGCAGAGCTGAGGGGCCGATCCAGCCGGGGCCCTGGCACCCCAGCTCCTGCATCCCTGCCATCCTCACCACCCAGCCCTGCCCTCCTGTTTTCCATTCTTCAGGCGTTTTTCCAACAAACAAACAGGGCAGACTGGAAATGCTGCAACCCCCCCAAAATGTTCCTTTGCCGCATGGGAGTGGAATTTGGGGCTCTGGATCATCGGTCACACGTGACCTCCTGGACAGCCCCAACAGCTCCTCAGGCTGAAATCCATCAGAACTCCTTTAAATCCATTAAATTTTCCCCGTCAGACACACCTAAGGAATCTAATCCCGCTTCAAACCCGCAGCCCCGAGGGAGTCAACAGGGGACAGGCACCACCGACAGGCACCACCCGGCTCCTCTGGAACACAGGGAGGCAGGAATGAAGGAATCGCTCCAAGGTCACCTGGGCAGGTGCTCCAACACCCAGCACAGCCCCTCCAGCAGCCCCGGGAAGGTGCCCCGGGAGAGCCCCGGGCTCCGGGAATCTCTGATGGACACGAGCACACCCGGAATTCTGGATGATGGACACGGAAACCCAAAAACGCTGCGTGGAACTGGGGCCTGCCGGGACCCCACGGCCCAGGAATGGCGTGGGAAGGTCCATCCTGACCCAGCCAGTCCGGATCCTGGAATTCCCAGAGCCCCCGGAGCCAGGGATGGCACCAGCAGAGCCCCCGGGACGTGGTGACCCCTCAGAGCCCACACAGGTACGGCCCACCTGGACCCCCCAGTTAACTGGGGTTTGCTAATTTAATCGAGGTAATTAATTAACAGCTAATCCATCTCATTGTTTATTCACATACTGTGCTCTGATGGAATTCCCAGCAGGCAGAATTCCCGGCTGGAAGGGGCTCTGCCTTCCCTGCATCCAGGACTGGGAAAATCCAGCCCTGCCAACCCTAACAAGCTCCTCCCAGTTAGTAATTAATTAACAGAGAATTGATCCCATTAATTAACTGTTCCAGCATTGTGCTAAGCGGGGCTGACAGAATTCCCAGCAGCCAGAACTCCCTGCTGGAAGGTGCTGGGCCTGCCCTGGGTGCAGGACCGGGGATCCCCAGCCAGGCCAACCCTGCTCCGTCCCTGCCAGCCCTAAGAGCTCCCCCAATTAGCCCAGGCACTAATTACTGCCTCACTCCCACCGCAGCTCCACATCAAACCTCCACACTCCCACACTGCCATCCTGAGGGACTGCGGGGTTTCCCTTCCCCCCAGACCCCCTCAGCCCTCCGGGAGCCCCCGCCATTCCTGATGGAGCAGAGCGTTCTGGCACTGCCTGGGAAAAGGAACAGCCCCGGGATCCGGGAACAGCCCCGGGATCCGGGAACAGCCCCGGATCCGGGAACAGCCCCGGGATGCGGGAACAGCCCCAGGATCCGCAGCCACAGGCAGGGCCTGGGAGAGAGGGAGGCCCCGAGGGGGAACCTCGGGGATGGGGGGGCACGGGGGACCCAGGGGACGGGGATCTTTAGGGGTGTCTGGGGAGTGGGGGGACCCCACAAGGGGGTAACAGACCCTGCACTGAGCCCTGCTCCGGTGCAGACCCCCAGAGCCCCCTCACATGGACCCCTAAACTTCCCCAGACTGCAAAGACCGCCCCCCTACATCTTTATACCACACCCCACAGACCCCCCCAAGTGACCCCCACACACCTCCCACACAGACCCCCAAACGCTCCCGTGCCTCCCACAGCTGCCTTCAGACCCCCAAAAAATCCCACTAGCTCCTCGTACAGACCCCCAAACGCCCCCACGTGCGCCCTGAGACCCACACACAGACCCCCATCATCCCTTTAGACCCCCACAGGCCCCTCACGCACCCCCCAAACACCCCTAGACACCCCAAACCCCTTTAGACGTCCCCGCACCCCCCCTGACGCCCCCACAGACCCCTCTACACGCCCAAAATCGCCCCCAGGCTCCCCAAAACCCCTCTTTAGATGCTGCCACCCCCTCCCCAGAATCCTGTACACCCCCATGACCGCCCCCAGACCCCTCACACAGACCCCAAACACCCCACGGACCCCCAAAACCCCCAAGCCCCCTTTAAATGCCCCCAGACGCCCCCATAGACCCCTCCACACCCCCACAATCACCCCCAGACCCCTCACTGCACCTAAAGCATCCCCTGACCCCAAACCCGAGTCCCCAGCCCCACAGACCTCCCACACCCCAAGACCCCCTTTAGACGCACAAACCCCTTTAGACGTCCCCCAAGACGCCCCAGACCCCCATAATCACCCAGACCCCCTCACAGTCCACACCCCCACAGACCCCAAAACCCCAAAGCCCCCGAGACCCCTCCCCCCCCAAGAACCCCAGCCCACAAAACCCCTTTAGATGTCCCCCCAAGACGCCCCACAGACCCCAATACAACCCCACAATCGCCCCCAGACCCCAAACGCCCCCACAGACCCCCCATAAGCCCCCCACCCCAAACACCCCCCACCCCTCAGACCCACCCCCATTACCGGAGCCGCTCCGCTCCCCACCACCCCCGCCACACCTCCCCGTGCCCCCACGCTCCGAATCCCCCTTTTCGCCCCAAATTCCACCTCCCCCCCCACCCCCGGTACCTCCGGCCCGGCCGCTCCCGGTACCGTCGACCCCGCCCGACCACGAGGACCCCCCGCACCCGCCGGGGCTGCTCCCGCGCCGTGCCTGACGCCCAGCGCGGCCGTACGGCCGCGCTGGGCGTCAGGCACGGCGCGGGGCAGCCCCGGCGGGGAAAGTAAGGGCAAATGAGCGGGGGCTTCGCGTTGCGCGCAAGCGCAAAGCGCGCAGTGAAGCCTCTCGGGGGGTGTCATGGCGGGGCCGGGCAAGGGGGAGGAGGAGGAAAATAAAAAAAAAAAAAAAAAAAAAAAAAAGAGGGGGGGATGGGACCAATCGGGGCGGGCCGGGAAGAGAAGGGACGAGACGGGGAGATAGGAGCCGCCGGTAAGTGTTGGCGGTGGTCCCCCCCGGTGATAGCAGCAGGGGGAAGTGGTTGCCATGGAGACGCGTTGTTTATACGCCCCCTCCTCAAGGAGCGGGGTTGGGGGGGGGGTGGGCTCGATCTTGCTCCTGCTCGTGGTCTTGGTGTTGATTCCAGCGCGGGAGGCGGGGAGGAGATCCCCCGCCCCCCCCAAAGAGAGTCCTCTAAGGGGGTGTTCCCAAAAAAGGGGGGGGTCTCCCATTAGGGGATCCCAAAAGGGGGTTCCCCCAAGGAGGGGTCTCGGAGCGGGGCATCCCAAGGGAGGGTCCCTAAAGGAGGGGTCCCAAAGTTTGGGTTCCCCAAAGAGGGGGTCTCTGGGGAGGGGTCCCTAAGGGGGTATCCCCAAGGAAGGGTCCACAAGGACGGGTCCCAGACTTGGGGGGGACACCGCGTTCCCCTATTCCCGTATTCCCGAGGCTCTTCCATGCCCGCCGCCCCTTCCCACCGGCCTGGCCTGGGACTGGAGCTGCTCCTCTTTTCCCGGTGCCGGGGGGGTCTTATCCCGGTCCCCAAGGGTCTTTTCCCAGTGTTTCGAGGGTCTCTTTCCGGTCCTGGAGGGTCTTTTCCCGGTCTCCGGGAGTTTTTCCCACTCTCCGATCATCTCCTCGTAGTCCTGGACGGTCTTTTCCCTGTCCCTGGGAGTCTTTTCCCGCTGCCAGAGGGTCTTTTCCGGGTTCCAGAGGGTCATTTCGCAGTCCCGGAGGGTCCTTTCCCGGTCCCCGTGTCCCCCCGACAGCAGGGCTGGTGTTCCCCCCGTCCAGTTTCCACCCCAGTGCCCCTTGCCCACCCCGCCGGGTGCTCCGGGACGTCTCCCACGTTTACGCGTCCAGGAACTGGGATTCGGTGTCGCGGCCAGGCTTTAATGCCCCGTCAGGATTCCCCCCCTCGATCCTTGCTGAATTCCAGGGACACGGCCAGTGCCACCCCCGGGAGTGCCCGGTCCCAGCTGACCCCGGGATAACTCCCGGCCCGCTCCCGGAGCCGCCGCTGCCCGCCGGGAGCTGCGGGTGAGCTTTGGGGTATCCCGGGAGCTTCAGGGGGGGTTCGGGGGCTGCGCCGCGCTGGCTCATCCCTGGATCGCGGGGGGATTCCCGCCGGGATAAAGCCGGGAACGGAGTGAAACCGAAACCGAAACGGGCTCTGCCCCGGCTGGGGGGAAGGGACCCCGAAACGGGTCGGGCCGTGCCGGGTGGCGGGGCCGCGTCCCGTCCAAGACTGTCCCTGTCCCCGCAGCGGTGGCCGCGGCGGCTGATCCCTGACTGTCCCGCTCCCGTTCCTGTCCCCAGGGATGCCCCGGCGGCGGGCAGTGCCCACAGTCACTGATCCCTGACTGTCCCATCCCCAGGGATGCCCCGGCGCAGGGCAGTGCCCACAGTCACTGCTCCCTGACTGTCCCATCCCTGTCCCATCCCCAGGGATGCCGCGGCGCTGGGCAGTGCCCACAGTCACTGATCCCTGACTGTCCCATCCCCAGGGATGCCCCGGCGCCGGGCAGTGCCCACGCTGGCCTCGCTGTGCCTGCAGAGCCTGGCCCAGCACATGCAGAGCCTCTGGGCCAAGGACTACAGTGACAACTACCTGGATGAGTACGAGTTCCGCTTCCTCGTGGGCCCCTTCAACGACCTGGGTGAGCCCCAGGACCCCCAGGGGGGAATGAAGTGCCGGGGTCCCCAAGCCCCCCGTGCTGGGCGGGAGGTGGTGCCAGGGCCCTGGGACCCCCAGAGGGATGGAGGGGGGTCCCAGGTATTACTGACTGCCAGCTGGATGGGTGGGTGTGCCAGGGCCCCGAGACCACCATGCAGGGCAGGTGGAAGTGCCGGGCAGCACTGACCCTTGGGGATCCCAAGACCCGCTGCCCCCCATTGCCCTGGGTGGGTGTGTGGGTGGGTGTGTGAGCCCCGCTGTGGGGTGGGTGGGTGTCCCACGCCTCGCTGCCCTGCTCTGGGTGCGTGGGTGGGTGCCTGAGCCCCGCTGTGGGGTGGGTGGGTGTCCCACGCCTCGCTGCCCTGCTCTGGGTGAGTGGGTGGGTGTGTGAGCCCTGCTGACCCCCGTGTGGGGTGGGTGGGTGTGCCACACATCGCTGCCCCTGTTCTGGGTGTGTGAGCCCCGCTGTGGGGTGGGTGGGTGTCCCACGCCTCGCTGCCCCTGTTCTGGGTGTGTGAGCCCCGCTGTGGGGTGGGTGGGTGTGCCACGCCTCGCTGCCCCTGTTCTGGGTGTGTGAGCCCCGCTGTGGGGTGGGTGGGTGTGCCACGCCTCGCTGCCCTGCTCTGGGTGCGTGGGTGGGTGCCTGAGCCCCGCTGTGGGGTGGGTGGGTGGGTGGGTGCCTGAGCCCCGCTGTGGGGTGGGTGGGTGGGTGGGTGTCCCACGCCTCGCTGCCCTGCTCTGGGTGCGTGGGTGGGTGCCTGAGCCCCGCTGACGCCGTGCCCCCAGCCTGCGGGCTGGTGCAGGAGCTGCTGCGGGTGCTGGGTGCCAGCCGGCGCCTGTCGCGCGCGGCGCTGCACCTGCTGCTGCTGCCTCACCTGCGCCAGCTCAGCCTGCGGCCCTGCCCCAGCCTGGCCAACAACGCCCTGGGGCACCTCATCGTCCTGCGCTGCCAGGTGGGCGCGGGGGCCCTGCCCTGGCGATGGGGGAGCGGGGTGACGGCTTCCCTGGGGCTAGGGGAGGGGGGGGTGTGTCACGGGCCTTGGGGCTGGGGGTGCCACTCTCTGTGGGGCTGGGGGAGAGGGGCCGGGGGTGCCATGGTCGGTGGGGCTGGGGAGGTCCACCTTCCGTGGGGCTGGGGGTGCCGTGGTCCATCGGGAGAGTGGGGCAGGGGGTGCCCATCCTCTGTGAGGCTGGGGATGCCCACACACCGTGGGGCTGGGGGTGCCGGGGTCCGTGGGAAAGGGGGAGTGGGTAGGGGTCCCACACTTGCGTGGCGTCTTGGGGTGCCCGCCCCCCACAGGTGGGTACAGGGGGTTCCTGCCCCCCTGCCCGCCCCGCTGAGGCTCTCCCCGTGTGACCGCAGGGCCTGAGCTCCCTGGACCTGGGGGGCTGCGGGCGGCTGTCCCCGGCCGTGCTGGTGGACGTGGCCGAGGGGCTGCCCCGGCTGAGCCGCCTGGGGCTGGCACACACGCAGGCCAACGTGCAGGTGCTGTCGGCCGTGGGCTCCTGCTGCCGCCTCCTGCGGGAGCTCGACGTGTCGGGCTGCAGGAAGGTGACCCCGCGCGCCCTGCGGCACCTGGGCTACGACCCCCTGGCACGGACCCCCGGCTGCCCCGCGCTGCGAGTGCTGCTGGCCCGCGACCTGGAGCCCACCGGCGACGGGGACACGGTGGCCGCCGTGGCCTTCCTGCTGCTGGCCCTGCCGCAGCTGGAGGTGCTGGCGCACGGGGCCGTGCCGGACGCGCTGCGCCTGCTCCACGCGGGGCAGCTGGACGGCACCGCCGACCCCGAGGGCTTCCTGGCGCTGCAGGAGCTGGCGCGGGGCCGGGGGGCGGCGCCGGGGGGGCCCCCGCTCAGCCTGCCCCTGCGGCAGCTCGAGGAGGTGGAGGAGGACGCCCTGGGCACCGTCCACGCCGTGTGTCCCCGGGCCGAGGAGCTCAGCGTGTGGCTGGGGGACGGGCCCGGCCCCGCGGGGCTGCGGGAGCTGCCGGGCTGGCAATGCCTGTCCCGGCTGACGCTGGGCTGTGCCGGCCGGCACGGCCGGGCGCTGGCAGAGGTGCTGCCGCTGGCGGAGGCCCTGGGCGCCCGCCTGCACGCCCTGACCCTGCACGGCTTCAGCTGCCCGGACCCGCTGTCGCTGCCCGCCCTGCTCTCCGGCTGCCCCAGCCTGCAGAGCTTCAGCACCGAGCTGCACGTGCCGCCGGACCCCCACGCCCCCGCCGAGCCCCCCGCCCCGCCGCCCCGCTGGGCCACCGACCTGCTGCCCCTGGGGCTGCCCCAGCTCCAGAGCTTCTCGCTGGCCCTGGCCGGGCCCGTGCCAGCCGCACACGTGCCGGTGCTGAGCTCCACGCTGGCCTCGGTGCTGAGCCGGGCCCCGCGGCTGCAGACGCTGCGCCTGCTCACCCTGCCCTTCCCGCTGGACTCGGTGCTGGAGCCGGAGCTGGGGGAGCTGGGGGAGCTGCAGGAGCTCTCGCTGGCCGGGAGCCACGTGTCCCCCCACACCGTGTGGCACCTGCTGGGCTCCGAGGGGCCCCTGCGGCGCCTGGACCTGTCCCGCTGCCCCCACATCCACCGGCGCGACTACGATGGGTTCCTGCAGTTCGTGCAGAGGCAGCGCCTGGACCTGGACATCGCCTGGGAGTGACGGCACCGGGGGCTTTAATAAAGGGGTCACAGTCCCATCTGGCCGGTGCTGTGTCATCCTTTGGGTGCCACAGGGCGGGCACACGGCAACCAGAGGGGCGATCGTGTCCCCCTCCCCACCCTGAGGGTCTCCCTGCACGGCCACATCCCGAGGGCTCAGCCCTGGGGTCCCTCCGTGAGCCCCGTCAGCTGCTCCGATGCCTCCCAGAGCTTCCGAGCCAGCGCGGCGTCGCGGGCGGGCGCCGAGGGCAGCGCCAACCGGCACGAGCTGTCGAAGTATTTCCCGCTGATGCCCTCGGCCTCCTCCGACACGGCGCAGAAGATGGTGCTGGCAGCGCCCTGCTCGGCCGACTGCGGGGGACGGGGGTCAGGGAGGTCCTGCAGCCCCTGCCCCCCCGCGGCCCCCGGGCCAGGCAGGACCCGGCCCCGCTCACCTTCATGAAGGGGCGCAGGAGCACGAAGAGCACCCGCATGGCCCAGCTGAAGTGGCGCATGATGCTGGTGCTCACCACGCCGGGGCTCAGCGCGTTGGCCGTCACCCCTGCCGGGCCGCACCGTCAGTGCCAGGGCACCACGGGGAACAGCGGGAGCAGCCCCTAGCCCGGCCTCGGAGCAGGGGCTCCGCCGTGCCTGGCACCAGGGCCACCCTGGCCACGGTTCTGCTGCCCACAGATGTTCTGGGGAGTCTCTAACAGGGTGAGACCCCCCCAGCCCCATCGGCAGCCCCTGGGCCGTGGCACAGCAGCACAGAGGGGTCGGGATGGGGGGTGGCCCCACAGCACGGCCGAGCCCGGCACCCACCTGTGCCGCGCAGACGCCGCGCCAGCTCGGCGGTGAAGAGCAGGTTCATCAGCTTGGTGCTGCTGTAGGCAGCGTCGTACCCGCCCGGGTGCCGCTGCCCCGTGAGGAACCTGCTGTCAGCCGTGCCCACGCTGTGCCGGAACGACGAGACGTTGACCACCCGCGAGGGCGCCGAGGCCTTCAGCAGGTCTGTGAGGAGCAGGGGGTGAGCAGGGAGGGGTCCCAGGATCCGCCACACCCCGTGCTCCCCCAGCAGTGGGTGGTGAGCAGGAATGGTGTGAGAGGGGAGGGGACCCCAGAGCCCCCAGTCCCCCACACACCCAGCAGCAGGTTGGTGAGCAGGAACGGGCCCAGGTAGTTGGTGGTGAAGGTTTGCTCCAGCCCTTCTGAAGTGATGGCGAAGGGCAGCCCTGGAAAAGGGGGGTGGGCACTGTGGGGCATCGGGGTATGGCGCTGGACCCCGCCGGGCCGGGGGCCGCGGGGCCGTACCGGTGACACCGGCGTTGTTGACCAGCACGTCGAGCCGCGGCTCCTCCTGCAGCACGGCGCGGGCGAAGGCGCGCACCGAGGCCAGCGAGCCCGTGTCCAGCAGCCGCAGCACCACCGCCGGGTTCCCGGTGGCCGCCTGGATCTCCTCCACCGCCGCCTGGCCCCGCTCCCGGCTCCGGCACGCCAGGATGGTGCGGGCGTTCCGGCGTGCCAGGTCCATGGCCACGCACTTGCCGATGCCTGCGGCACAGGGAGCTGGACGGGCTGAAACCTGACAGGCCCCCACGGCAAGGGGTCCCCGGGGTCTGTGCCCCTGTCCCCAGGGTCCGGGCAGCCCCTGCTGCGGTCCCCAAAACCCCCCAGCAGCGCAGTGCCCACACGGCTCTGCTGCAGTGCTCCAGCACAGCAGGAAACAACGGGCACCGGGGCAGAAATGGAGCCAAGCACACGTGGGGCCACCCTGTCCCTGGGCACATGTGGACACCCCAATCCCAACCCGGCGGTCCCAGTGTCCCTGGCTGTGCCAGCCCGACCCCGTGCTCAGCAGTGGGACACAGGTGGGAGCAGTGACTCCCTCCCCGGTGTGACACGGTGGCTCTGGTGGCCGGCAGTGCGGTGACGTTGGTTGTCAGTCATTAACGCAGCCAGGAAAGAGTCTGGACACCGAGGCTGGGCAGGGGGCATGGGGGGTGCCCACCCGGCGTGAGGTGCCACGGGCATGGGGCACGGGCAGCACATTGTGGGTTCCCAGGGACAAGCCACCAGCTGCTCCCGCAGCTGTTCGCACCCCTGAGGCAGGGGCTGGGCTCCAGGGCTGGAGAAGGGACACCCACGCTCCCCGCCAGACACCCCACAGCTCCGTGTCACCCACACACACGTCCCCGTCCCCTCTCACCGCTGTTGGCTCCGGTGACAATCACCGTCTTGCCCGTCAAGTCGGTGGGACACTTGCGGGGGTCCCAGGGGGGTCTACGCCTGGCCCAGAGCAGCAGCCCCGAGAGCAGGAGCAGCAGGAGCCACCACGGGGGGCTCAGGGCCCCCGGCAGCTCCATGGCTGGGCGCGGCTGGGGCCGGGGACAGAGGTCGGAGCAGGACCTTTGCCCAGCCGGCAGCAGGGCACGGCACGGGCCCCTCCGGCCCGGGAGTGCCGGGACGGACAGGAGAGTGGCTGGAGCGGGCAGGAGGGTGATCTGCGTGCCCCCTGTGCCACCCCGCCAGGAAAGGGCTAATGACAGCTGCAGTATCTCCTCTGATCGGCGCTCGGTGGTGAAACCCGTCACAGAAAACACCGTGGGCGCTGCCTCCGCCCCAGCCGCAAGAGGAACAAGGTTTCATTTCTGGCCCTGCCCAAGCGGGACCCAATCGGCTACTTTTCACCCCAGTTCCCCTGCGGTGCATTGCGCGAGAAGGGAAGAGCTGCACAAGTGCGGGAAGTGGGGTCACAAATAAGACACTTGATTTTCGGGTATTTGTCTTGCTCAACACGCAGACTGGAGCCCCACGAGCACCGACTGAAGGGCAGAGCACGTGTGACAGCGAGACCACGCCCTCTTCACATAACGCTAATTATGAACTGAAACCACGCCCACTCTGAATCTCACTCTAACGAGGATCCGAAAACCACGCCCACTCCCCCTCTTATGCTAATGAGTAACAAAGTAGGCGTTGTTTCCAGGTGCCACTGCGGTGTCCCCTGTACCACCTCAGTGTCCCTTGTGCCACCCCAGGGCTGTTCACCCACCTCACTATCACCCCGGAGCGGCAGCAGGAGCTCGATGCCCGGAGCAGCCCCGACCCGGCGTCCGCGTCCTCCGGGACGGGCAGCCCGGGGACAGGGGCAGGTCCACGGCGAGCTCACGGGGTGAAGCCACCCGTGTCAACCCGTTACATCCCCTTGGTTTCTCCTCTGGGGGCAGATGGGTTGCGGGGACGCCCCGCAGGGGGTTGGAGACACCGCGATTGCTGCGACCGGAGCTCCCGGCCCCGCTCCGGTGGGACCGTCCAGGCCCCGCTCCCGGTGGGACCGCCCAGGCGCCGCTCCCGGTGCCGCGCAGCGGCGGGAGCCCGGCGACCGAAAACTCCTTTGATTTCATTTCATTTATCCCTGTTCTCTTCAGCAGCGCGATTGGAGGTGGGACACGGGGTGCCGAGGACCCCCCGAGGGCCGGGGGTCCCCCGGAGCTGGGACAACCCCGGGAGGGGCAGCGCCCGTATTCCCAGCAGGTTTTCCAGGCGCTGCCTTCAGCGCTCGCCGTCCCACGCGAGCCGGAACGCCGGGACGGAGAGGATGGGCCTCAGCTCCCGCTCGGGCTTGCTCACCTCGCCCTCCTCCTCCTCCTCCTCGCCGTGCCCCGCCGTGCCCGGCCCGCGCCGCTCGCTGCCGCCCCAGCGCACGGTGACCCCGGGCGCCAGCAGCGCCGAGCTCAGCCAGGACTCACACGGCAGGGGCTCGGGGCTGGTGGGGCCCGGCGGGGGCTGCGGGGTCCCGGGCGGGGGCTGCCGGCCCCGAGGGGTCCCCTTGTCCGGCCCCCGGCTGGCGCGGGGGGCACCGCGGGGCCGCGGCCGCTCGGGCTCGACGAACACGTCCAGCACCTTCACCTGCGGCCGGATCCGCGCGGAGCCGCGGCGGAGCCCCGGCCTGGCGACCCCGGGGCGGGGCCGGGCCCCTCCGGAGCCACCCCTGCCCGCCGGGGGGTCTCCCCGGCCGGAGGGACCCCAGGCTGGCACGGGCGGACGGTGGCGGTGCTGGCTCTTGGTCGCCCACCCCGGCCCCGCGGGACTCCGCGGTTCCCCCCGCGCTGGGGTCCCTGGAGGCTCGGCCGGGCGCGGGGCCGGGGGCCGGGGGTCCCGCGGGGCCGGGTGGGGCCGCGGGGGCCGCGAGGGACAGGGGTCTCTGTCGGCGAGCCGGGGGGCGGTGGGAGGCTGCGGGCGGGGTGGGCCTGGCACGGGTAGGACGGGGACAGCGCCGGGGGGAGCTCCGGCTGCTGCGGGGGGGTCCCGGCTCGGGGGCTTCGCACCGGGGACCTGCCGGGGGCAGAGGGGAGCTGGTGTGAGCGGGGGTGTCAGGGTGCTCCGTGGAGTGACCCGGGGCGGGTGACACTCTGGGTGGCCCTGGAGCTACCGGGGCTCAGCGCGGGGGGGATGGGGGTGTCACAGGGACGGGAGGGGCACGTCTCACCTCTCTCCGGGACAGACGGACAGGCAGGACGGTGACAGAGTCGCGGGCCCGGAGGGGACGCTCAGAGAGAAGCCTCGTCTGTCATGGGGGATTCCTGGGACGGGACCTGCCCGGGGGACAAAGAGGGGCCGGTGTGGGTGACACCCGGTGTCCCACGGCCCCGGGGGTCTCGGGGGGGTCGGGGCAGGTCTCACCTCTCCCAGGGACGGAGTGACCTGCTGGACGGGGACAACGCCCTGCGCCCAGGTGTCCAGCGCACAGGGCTGGGGCTCCTCGTCCTCTCTCCAGGCTCGGGCTCGCTCGGGGTCCGGGTCCCTCTCGGGGTCGGGGTCCCCCTCGTCCCGCGCCAGGAACCGCCACTCAACGACACACAGGATGGCGTCCCGCGCCCGGGACACCGTGTAGGGCACCCGCTGCACGGACATCGCTGAGACCCCCTCGCGGACTAACCAGACACTCCCAGGACCCCCAAATGGGGGGAGGGGGGTCTCTCACCTGCCGCGCCACCGCCGCCCGCACGCACTCGGCCATCACCCGGTCCAGGAGCTCGGCCAGGATGTCCCCGACATCCAGGGATTCCCCTGGCGGGGACGCCCCCCCGCCCTCGGCCGAGTGGGTGTCAGAGGAGTGGGAGGTCCGGGGGGAGGCCGGGACGGGGGGGTGCGACTTGTCCCGTCGCGGTTTGCGGGCCACCGATCTCCTTTTCTGCGCGGGGACAGGAGATGCTCACAGCTCCCCCCGCCCGAGCGAGCGAGGACACCGCACTCCGGGTGGGACCGGCCCAGTGCACCCCAGTGGAGACCAGTACAGCACAGCCCACCCCAGCGCGGCCCCCCAGCTCATCCGAGTACATCCCAGTATAGACCAGTACAGCACAGCCCACCCCAGTGCGGCCCCCCAGCTCATCCCAGTATAGACCAGTACAGCACAGCCCACCCCAGCGCGGCCCCCCAGCTCATCCGAGTACATCCCAGTATAGACCAGTACAGCACAGCCCACCCCAGTGCGGCCCCCCAGCTCATCCCAGTATAGACCAGTACAGCACAGCCCACCCCAGTGCGGCCCCCCAGCTCATCCGAGTACATCCCAATATAGACTGGTACAGCACAGCCCACCCCAGTGCGGCCCCCAGCTCATCTCAGCACACTGCAGTGTAGACCGGTACACCACAGCCCACACCCCAGGATAGCCCACACACCCCAGCTCATCCCAGGACATCCCAGCTTGTCCCAGTACGCTCCAACTCCCCACACCCACGACCCAGCTCCTGCCACCCCGCTCTGTCCCCGTCCCCAGCCCCGGTGACCCCCCGGTCCCACCTCGGCCATCCCGCCCCGTGGCGTCCCGGTCTCCACGGCAACGCCTGCGTCATCGCCGCGCGCCGCTCTCCGGGTGCGTCATCACGCCGCGACGCGTCTCCATGGCGGCGGCGGGCCCCGGGTGAGCGGGGGGGCTCGGAGGGACGGGCGGCCTGGGTCGGGCACGGGGGTTCTGGGATCCCTGGGAGAGAACGTTGGATCTGCCCCCGGGAGCCCTGGACCTGTCCCCGAGCCCCCTGGAGTTCTTCGGGCCCCTTGGAGCTGCCCCGGCCCTCTGGATCTATCCATGCCCTCTCTGGATCCATCCATGCCCTCTCTGGATCCATCCATGCCCTCTCTGGATCCATCCATGCCCTCTCTGGGTCTATCCATGCCCTCTCTGGATCCATCCATGCCCTCTCTGGATCTACCCATGACCTCTCTGGATCTGTACATACTCTCTCTGGGTCTCTCCCTGCCCTCTCTGGATCTGTCCATGTCCTCTCTGGATCTACCCATGTCCTCTCTGGATTTGTCCATGCCCTCTCTGGATCTATCCATGCCCTCTCTGGATCCATCCATGCCCTCTCTGGGTCTCTCCATGCCCTCTCTGGGTCTCTCCATGCCCTCTCTGGATCTGTCCCTGCCCTCTCTGGATCCATCCCTGCCCTCTCTGGGTCTCTCCATGCCCTCTCTGGATCTGTCCATGCCCTCTCTGGATCCATCCCTGCCCTCTCTGGATCCATCCATGCCCTCTCTGGTTCTGCCCGGTCCCTCTGTACCGGTTGGGCCCCCGTCCCGTGTGACGCCCGGCCGTGTGCCCGCAGGTACCGGCGGGAGCGGGCTCTGGCCCTGCGGAGCAGCAGCTCCGCCCTGTACAACAACCTGGCCGTGCTGTTCTCCCCCGCGCGGCCCCCCCGGGCCTTCGGCGCCGTGCACGGCACCACCCTCAGCCTGCTGGCCCCCGAGGGGCCCCCGCGGCAGCTGCCGGCGCGGGGGGGCGGCTCGGCCCTCAGCACCCCCCTGCTCACACAGGTGAGGGGCACGGTGGGGCCCCGCCCGGGCCTGGCAGCGCTGGGGGAGCCCCGGCACCCTCCTGGCACTGCAGGTGACCTCGGAGCCAGGGAGGAGGGCGAGGGGGCCCCGGGATCCCACAGGGCCCTCACTGTGGGGAGGGGGAGAGGGAAGCAGCCCCTTGGGGGGTTTGTGGGACACTGACAGGGACCCACCCATGGGATCCCCAAATACACCTGGCCCTGGGGGGCTGTGACCGGGCCCTCCCCCAGGAGTGGGGTTTGGGGGGAACCCAGGAGAGCAGAGGGGGGTCCTGCCCCTGGTGCAAGGTTTTGGAGGATCCCAGGGGGGTCCTGCCCTGCCTCCCTCCTGCCCTGCTCTGTCCCCCAGGCCGCCTGGTGTGAGCTGCCAGCCCGGGTGCTCCTGGTCCTCACGTCCCAGCGCGGTGTCCAGGTGAGGGCTGGGGGGCTCAGGAGGGTCCCTGGAGGTCCCACTGTGCCCCCAGGGCTGTCACCCCCCCGTGTCCCACCCTGTCCCCCCGTCCCAGATGTACGAGGCCGATGGCTCCACCCTGGTGTTCTGGCACGCGCTGGACGTCCCAGAGCACCCGGCAGGTGAGTGCCCCGAGCCCCCAGTGCTGCAGGGACACCCCAGATGTGTCCCCAGGTGCCACATCCACAGGGCTGTTAAATCCCCCCTGCCCTGGGCAGCTGTGCCAGGGCTGCACAGCCCTTTCCAGGAGGAATTTTCCCCATATCCAACCTGCCCCTCCCCTGGCACAGCTGGAGGCCGTTCCCTCTCCTCCTGTCCCTGTTCCCTGGGAGCAGAGCCCGACCCCCCCGGCTCCCCCCTCCTGTCAGGGAGTTGCAGAGCCAGAAGGTCCCCCCTGAGCCTCCTTTTCTCCAGGCTGAGCCCCCCCCGCTCCCTCAGCCGCTCCTGCTGCTCCAGCCCCTTCCCAGCTCCTGCCCTGGACATGCTCCAGCCCCTCTGGGTCTTGTGAGGTGCCCAGAACTGCCCCAGGGTTGGGCAGTGACCCCCAGTGCCTGGCACAGGGTTCAGTCCCTGCCCTGGGGTCCCCAGGGGTGACACAAACCCTTCCCTTCCAGCACATTCCGTGTTTGCCCGAGGCATCTCCACGGCCGGGGAGCGCTTCATCTGCGTGGGTGAGCTGGGCTGGGTGTGGGCAGGGCAGGGAGCCCGGGAGGGCTGAGCCCTGCTGACCCCCTGACCCGCAGGGACGTCCTCCGGGGCTGTGCTGGTATTCGACATCCCCCCCAAAGGCACCAACGTGACCCTGAGTGAGGTCCTGGAGCAGCACCGACACCCCATCACCGACATCGCGGCCGAGCAGGGCCAGGCCCCGGTAAGGGGGAGGGTGGGGACCCCTAAATCCCATCGATCTCACCCCCTGCCATGGGCAGGGACACCTCCCACCAGCCCAGGTTGCTCCAAGCTCTGTCCAACCTGGCCTTGGACACGTCCAGGGATGGGGGAGCCACAGCTTCTCTGGAAACCTGTACCAGGGCCTGCCCACCCTCACAGGGAAGGATTTCTTCCCCAAGTCCCACCCAAATCTCCCCTTTTCCAGTGGGAAGCCATTCCCTGTGTGCTGTCCCTCCATTCCTTGTCCCAAGTTCCTCCCAGCTTTCCTGGATCTCCATTAGGCACTGGAAGCTGCCAGGACTGGGTCCCTGCAGATGCTCATCAGCCTCCTCCCTGCACATGAGACCGCTTAGCACTTTCCCTGATGAGTCACAAGGAACTTTCCCTTCACTGGGATCCCCAAGGAATTCATCCCCAGAACCGGTTCCCAGAGCTGTTGTGTCACCGTGGGGACACGGAGCTGCTGTGTCACCATCCCCTCATACATCCCCCTGGACTTTGCTCCGTGGGTTCCGGAGACTCCTGGGGCCAGGGTGTGGGACTCCTGGGGCTGGGAGGAGTCGAGACTCATCCCTGAGGGAGGGGTGCACTGATTGTTCCTCGAAATCCGCCCTTGGTGTGGCTGTGTGGGCAAACAGGGACGTGTTTCAGTGGAGCTGCCGTGGGCACTCCCGGCCCCGCTTGGGCACATCTGTCAGCACTTCAGGAGCTGAGTCAGCTCCTCCTGGGGCCTGTGGGGCAGCCCTGGAGCCGGGGGCAGTGCCAGGGCCCATCCTGAGCCATCTCTTTCCCAGGAGGGAGCTGGGGACCTGGTGACAGCCGATGACTCTGGGACCCTCTGCCTGTGGAGCACCGGGGAGGAGTTCACCCTGCTCAGAAAGATCCCGGGATCTGGGTGAGCCCCGGGGAGTCTCATGGAGTGTCAGACACATGGGAGGGTGACTTGGGGGGACCCTGGGCAGGAGGTGACATGAGCTCCTGTCCCCAGCTGCACCTGCTCCTCGGTGACACTGTGGAACGGGATCGTGGCTGCGGGCTACGGGAACGGGCAGATCCGGCTGTGGGAGGCAGGGTCGGGGCAGCTCCGTGCCCAGGTGAATGCCCACGCCCGCTGGATCTACGCCCTGGACCTGGCACCGCTCACTGGAAAGGTACGGGGGTCAGGGCATCCCACCCGGCATCCCACCCAGCATCACACCCGGCATCCCACCCAGCATCCCACCCAGCATCACACCCAGCATCACACCTTAGCATTCCACCCTGGAATCCCATCGGGAATCCCACCCCTGTGTCCTGCCCTGGCGCTGCCACTGCCATGGTGTCCCCACGGCCCCTCCGCTCCCCTCACAGCTGCTGTCGGGCGCAGAGGATTCCTTTGTCCACGTCTGGGAGCTCAGCAGGGACCCGGACACGGATGATGTCGAGGTGAGTCTGGGCCTGGGACAGGGATGGCCCTTGGAGCCCCATCTGCTCCGTGGGGGCTGGGCAGGGCGGTGTCCCGGGAGCCGTGGCTGCCCCGGTGCCGGCGCTGCTCCCGCAGATCCGGCACTGCCACGCCGAGTGCGTGACGGACACGCAGGTCTGCGGCGCCCGGTTCTGTGACCCCGCCGGGGACACCTTCGCCGTCACCGGCTACGACCTGAGCGAGATCCTCTGCTACGGCCTGGCCTGAGCCGGCAACGCCGGCAGCACCGGCTCAATCCGGCACCGCAGGTGAGGGGTGGGCACAGACCCCCTGCAGCTCCGTGGGGATGTGACGGGGGAGCTGGGCCTGATCCCCCCGTGCCCAAAGCCCTGCCGAGGGCTGGAGCTGCTCTGGAGCCACCCCATCGAGGGGATCCCGAGACACTCCCGTGGCCCCCCCTCCAGGTCCTGGGATCCTCCCGTGGCCCCCCGCCCTTCCCGGAGGGTGGCGTGGCTGGGAACGGGCTGGCCCAGACGGGCGGATCCCGGGAAACCTGTGCTACCTGCTGCCCTGCCCCGCCCGGGAGAGCCCCGAGCCTGGCCCAGCCCTGAGCCTGGCCCAGCCCCCGGGGGCAGCTCCCCAGCCCCAAGAACGTGGGGCCACACGGGGACCGGCATGGGAGGAAGTGGGGGATCAGTGGGGACGCAGGGAGTCTGGGAGAACACCCCTGTGTGTTCTTGTGCCCCCGTGGGACCTCACACCCCCTTGGAACCCCACAGCCCTGTGGGACCCCAACCTCCTGTAGGACCCCACAGCCCCGTGGGGCGCCCAGCTCCCGTGGGAACCCCCACCCCCATGGGACCCCGCAGCCCCACATCCGCTGGCCAGACGTGCAGGGCCCCAGCTGTGCTCCGGGGCTGGAAACAGCAGCAGCTGCAGCAGGACCTCAGGGACGTCCTCAGGTCCCCTTGGTTTCCCCCTGGCTGCCCCTGACCCCCCTGGCGGGCTGCCCTGCCCCAGCCCCCTCGTGGGAGCTGACGTGACCCCAGCCTCTGCTCCCAGGGCCCTGTGAGGCCATAGTGGGGACACAGAGACAAGGGGGGGCTCAGCCTGGGACAGGCCCTGAGGGGGGAGCCCCCAGCCTGCCCCCCAGCCACTCCTGCCATGCTGGGGGACGAGCCATGGACAGGGATCTGCCCCCTCAAGAAATGACCTCACCCACATGTCCCTTTTGTGTCTCCCCCAACCCATGAGCTGCACCCCCATGTGTGGGTCAGGCCCCCCTACTCCTGTTCCCAACCCTCATGTACTTTGTACCCCCCAATAAATACACCCCAATGAAGCCCCCTCAGTGTTGCTCCTTTCTATGGGGGGGGGCTCCCACCCCAGAGGGGTTTGGGGGTGCTCAGAGCCGGGTCCGTTACAAAAAGCTTTATTAAAGGTTAAAACAGCTGCTGCTGAGGCGGGGGGGCCCACTCCGGGCCGGGGGGCCCCACTCCAGGCCGGTGGGGCCCTGGAGGGCCCGGGGACCGCTGTGCTCCTGGGGTAAAAAAGTGTAAAAATGGTTGTGCAGTTCAGCCCGGGGGGGTTGGACAGTGCCACCCCCACTCTGGGGGGACACAGCCCAGGGACAGGGACAATCCCCCCCAGGGCCAGAGCCAGGGCCAGGGGCCCGTCCAAGGCACAGAGATGAGCCGGGGGCTCTCGCAGCCACACAAGCACCCAGGGACCCTCCCCTGCACCCACCCCCCACCCCACCCTGCTCACAGCTTGGCCCCCCACCCCTTGGGGGGGAGAAAATACAGCACCAGAGAGCCCTGCGGGGGAAAAGCCCTCAAGAAGGATGGGGGGGCAGCAGAGCCCCCGCTCCCTGCACGCCCCCAGCCCCAAATACTGCTCGGTCAGAGGTAGCACCAGCGTTGGCTGGGGCAGGGGGCCCTGCCGGGGGGCTCCAGCCCAGCCCCCCTGGGGGAAGGCACGGTGGGCAGGGGGCTGTACCCCGGCAGAGCCTGTAAACAGCCAGGGGTGAGACAGGTAAACAGGCCCTCAGCCCTCAGCCCAGTGTGGGGACCCCCAGCCTGGCCAAGCCCCACAGCCCAGCACGAGGGTCCCAAGGCAGAGCCCCCCAGGCCAGGGTGGGGGGTCATAGGGCCCAGCCCTTCAGCCCTGTGTGGAGTCCCTGGGGCTGAGCCCCCCATTCCAGTGTGGGGATCCTGAGCCTGAGCCCCACCGCCCAGCACAGGGACCCCCAGCCCAGTGTGGGAGCCCCAGCCCAGCACAGGGACCCCCAGCCCAGCACAGGGGTCCTGAGGCCGAGTCCCTCAGCTCAGAGGGAGATCCCTCAGCTCTCACGGAGATTCCCCAGCCCAGCACAGGGACCCCCAGCCCAGCACAGGGGTCCTGAGGCCAAGTCCCTCAGCTCTCACGGAGATTCCCCAGCCCAGCACAGAGACCCCCATCCCAGCGCGGGCACCCCAGCCCAGTACAGGGACCCCCAGCCCAGCATGGGAGCCCCAGCCCAGTATAGGGACCCCCAGCCCAGCATGGGAGCCCCAGCCCAGTACAGGGACCCCCAGCCCCGTGTGGGAGCCCCAGCCCAGTACAGGGACCCTCAGCCCAGCGTGGGAGCCCCAGCCCCAAGCCCCTCACTTACAACAGGGACCCCCAGCCCAGCTGAGCTTCCCTGCCCAGTGTGAGGGTCCCAGCCCCAAGCCCCTCAGCTCAGCACACGGACCCCCGGCCCATCCAAGCCCCCCAGCTCCATGTGGGGGTCCCAGCCTCGAGCTCCTCAGCCCAACACAGGGACCCCCCGCCCGGCCGAGCCCCCAGCCCCACACAGGGGCTCCCAGTCCAGCCAAGCCCCCCAGCCCCACATGGGGGTCCCAGCCCCTCGTCCCCAGCTCAGGACACGGGGGGCGAGGGCCGCCAGAAGCACCACTTGCTGCGGGGGTGCTGCTTGCGCTGGAGCTGCTCCTCGCGCTCCCGCTCCTTCTTGGAGCGCAGGTACAGATCCTCCTCCTTCAGGTACCACACCGGGGGCCAGCGGTGCCGCTCGAAGTGTGCCTGGTTCTCTGGGGGGGCAGCCCGGGGGTCAGGGCACGGCAGGGACACCCCCTGAGTCCCCCCGCGCCCTCCCGGCCCCTGTACCTGGGGACATGAACTTCATCTCGCGGGGGAAGCGGCGGCACACGCGGTTGTAGTTGGTGCAGATGTAGTGCAGGCACCACGCGGCCAGCTGGTGGGCGTTGTGGAACTGGGGGGGCACGGGGGAGTCACCCCACTGCCCGCGCTCCCCAGGGGTCCCCGTGCCCCCCGGGGATCTCCGTGCCCCCCAGCCCCCCGCACCTGCGTCATCTCCAGGTAGATGATGACCTGCTCGTCGATCTCCACGCGCTGCATGAAGGCTCGGAGCAGCTCGTCCACAGCGTATTGCTCTGGGGGGTGCGGGGTCAGGGGGGGCCACTCACTGGGGACGTGCCCCCTGGGTGAGCGGGGCCCCCCTGGGATTGCGTAAGGGCAGGGAATGACAGGCAGGGACGATCGATCCGGCCCCGCGGCACCGACAGCGCATTGGCAGGTGACGTCAGGGGACGCGGGGCCCGGGGGCGGGGGGGTCTCACCAGTGAGCGCCTGCAGCCGCGGCAGGCACAGCCGGTCCGTGAGGATGAGCAGCTCCATGGCGTCCAGGTCGGGCGTGGGGGTGAAGACCCCCGTGTAGAGGAAGTCGAGCACAGCGCGGAGGCAGGCGCAGTTGGTGCCGGGCAGGGACACCTGCGGCACCAGGGACGGGTTTGGCAGGGCTGGAGCCACCCCCGGGGGGGCTGGGGAAAGGAGGGACCCTCCCAGCAGTGCCTGACCTGGCACAGACCCCCGACCCAGAACGCCCACCCCACAACCCTGGCACAGAGCCACTGCTCTGGCACAGGCCCCCAGCCCTGATACAATCCCCCTCACTCAGAACAGCTTCCCCAGCCCCAACAGAGCCCCCCTGATCCAGCAGAGCCCCCCAGCCCTGGAATAGTCCCCCCAGACCCAGCACAGAACTCCCTGACCCAGCAGAGCCCCCCACTTTCTCCCCAGCAGAAGGGAAGCAGGACCCAGATGTATCAGGGCTTGGAGGGGTCCAAGCAGCCCCCAGATCCCACCCAAAGGTGCCCACCCTTCCAGCAGCCCCGTGGCAGAGCCTGTGGGTCCCCCCAGGTCCCCACCCCCTCAGCCCCCACCTCCTGGGCGTAGCTCTCGCGGAAGCCCCCCCGGAACATGGCCCTCATCCAGTCGCAGCCAGCGATGAGCAGCGGCTTGTGCGCCGGCACCACCCCGTCATCCACCCGGAACACCACGTCTGGGGACAGGGCACAGCTCAGGCAGGGACAGACCCCTCGGACACCACAGACCACGAACAGCCACCCCTCAGACACCCCTCGCCCACCCCAGCCTGGGGAGAGCCAACCCTTGGCCACCAGAGCCCCCCACTATGGGACAATCACCCCTTGGTCACCCCTGCCCAGAACTGTCAGCCCCAGACCCCCACAGCCCCACCCCATGACTGACTGTGACAAGGGCTCCAGGACCCCAGACCCCGGTGGCCTCAGTGGTGGGGGGGGATCAGGGTGACTGGAGCCCCGTGTCCAGGCCGGCACCACAGGAGGGGACACCGGCTGGAGGGGATGGAGCTGGGTGACCCCCTGTCCTCACAGCCCCCCCAGGCCCCCCGTACCAGCAAAGACGCCCTTGGCCAGGCACTCCTTGACGCGGTTGGCACGGCGCACGTGGAAGGCCTTGGTGATCTCCTGGTTCATGAAGCTCTCCTGGTTGAGCTCGTTGGCCACCATCATGCGCAGGTCGAACACCTCGAGCAGCTCGGCCACGGCGCCCACCTGGCGCAGGTCGGCGTGGGGCCGCTCCAGCCGCCCGGTGTACAGGTACTCCAGCACGGCGCGCAGCGGCTCCGGCCGCACGGCCCGGTCCATGGCCACCACCGCCATGCGCCGCGCCCGCCCCGCCGCCGGCTCCGCCACCTCCTCCCAGCGCAGGCTCAGGAACCCGCGGCCCCACCCCGACAGGTCGCGGGTGCCGCCGTCCCCCTGGCCGGAGGTGCCGGGCACCCCCTCCAGCGTGAACAGGTCGTAGAAGCGGGAGCAGGCGGTGGCCAGGAACACGCGGTGGGCGAAGACGCGGTGCCCGCCCTGCAGCTGGAACACGACGTCGGCGCAGAGCGGGGCCTGGAACAGCGCGGCCGGGCCCCCCCCCAGCCCGGGGGGTGCCTCGGGCACCTGGATGAGGGGCGGGGGGGGCTTGGGGGGCAGGAAGGGCGCCTGCAGCAGCGGGCGCTGCATCTTGCGCAGGTGGGACTTCCAGAACTGCAGGTGGCGGCGGGACACGAGCGCGGCGCGGATGGCGTTGTCAAAGACGTCCTTCACCCCGAACTGCGCCACCACGCTGGTCTCGTAGTACGGCACCCCCAGCTCCTGCGCCACCTCATGCCCCCGCTCCGGCGGCAGGATGTCCGAGGGCTTGATGGGCCTGTGGGGGCACGGACAGGGCAGGGGCTGGGGAGGCGGAGGAGCGGGTCCCAGGCATTGAGGGGGGGCATTGGGGGCCCCCAGGGAACACCCCAACCCAGGAGTACTGGGGAGGTAGGGGCTCTACCCCACAGGGGCTGTCAGGGGCCCCCGCCCAGGGGAGCTGGGGGAGATGCAGGCATGGGCAGGGATGCACCCTGACCTCTTAGTGGCAAAACTGGGGGTCCCCTGGGAAGCAGAGGGAGGGGTCCCCATTCCCATGGGATTGGCTGGCGTCGCCAGGGTGGCACACCAGGGGTTCCCTGTCCCTGTGGGGCTGGGGGTCCCAGCACTGGCGCACTGGGGGTGCCCAGGGTGGGTGGCCCGGGGGCTCACTTGGCCAGCGGCCGGCGCGCGCGGTTGACGGCGTCCAGGTCCGCGTAGCGCAGGTCCAGCTGGCAGCCCACCAGCACGATGGGCGTGCGGGGGCAGAAGTGCTTGATCTCAGGGTACCACATGGTCTTCACGTGCCGCAGCGAGTTGGGGTTTGCCAGCGAGAAGCAGAGCACCACCACGTCCGACCTGGGGGCACGAGCAGGACGGGGAGGGCAGCGCTGCCCCGGTGACACCCCAGTGTCACCCCATAGCCAGAAACACTGTCACCCTGCAGCTACAAACACCCCCTGCTCGGGGGGCACCATCCTGGGACACCTGTCACAGCCCCCAGCCTGGGACCCCCAGGAGCCCCACAGCCTTCAGGAGTCCCATGACCCCCTGAGAGTCCCCCACTGTTGACATGCCCCCCCTCCAGGGCACCCCAGCCATGGGAGCCCCACAGACCCCCAAGAGCCCCACGGCCAGGGAAGCCCCACGTTCCCCTGGGGGGTCCTAGAACACCCTGGGAGCCCCACAATGCCCAGAGGCCCCATGACCATGGGAACTCCACAGCCCCCAGGGCCCCATGAGAGGGGCAGTGAGGCCAAGGAAGGACCCAGTGGAACCTGGCTCCAGGTCACCCCGTCGGCCGAGCCATGGGCTGCCCTGGCTTGGGTCAGCACCGGGGAGGCCCGACCCCAGAGCACCCGCGGGGGGTCCCAGGGGGGATGGCCGGGTGGGTGCCAGCCCCTAGTACCAGTGACAGACCCTGCCCACTGCCCCCAGCCCCATCCCCGTGCCCATCATGGGACTGTCACAGTCCTCCCGGCCCCGGCTCGGGGGGTGCAAGGTGCCAGGGCGCATGGGGGGTTGCCAGGGGACACGGGGGGTTGCCAGGGGACGCAGGGCAGGTGCCAGAGAACACGGGGCGGGTGCCAGCACCCCCAAGTCCCTGCAGCAGCCGCGTGGCCCCGGGCCCGGGTTGTTTTTAGTCCGTGCTCGGCCGTGACGTGACCGGGAGGTGCCGCTGGAGCCGGGCCCGTGTCCCGGACCAAGATAGCCGTCACCGGCCCCCCCGGCCCCCGCCGTGCCGCGGGTTGATTAGCGGTGCCGCGGGGCTGGCGTGGGGCGGCGGCGATAAGAGCCCGGACGTGCCGGCGGCCACGGGGACCGGCTGTTTACAGCCCAGGGAACCGGGGGGAGGGCGCGGGGGGGCCCCTCCTACGGCCAGGTCGGCGTCCCCAGGGAAGGCTCCCGCACTCCAACAGCCCCCCAGAGCCGCCCCCCACCCTCAGCGCCGGGGGGGCCGCGAGCACCCGGGATCCCTGCTCGGGACGGGAGTTTGGGAGGTGCAGTGCTGGGGTCAGAGTACCCCCAAAACCATCCCCGGCAGGGAGTGGGGCAGTCCCATCCCCCCCTCGGAGGGTTTGGGTTCCGGAGCTGCTCTCTGGGCGGTGGCAGGAGCCCAAGGGGCTCCTTTGGCTCTGTGTGCCCTGGGTGGGAAGGGCTGGGGGGGTCGGGATGCCGCTGGGGGGGCTCGGGGTGCCGGTGGTGGGTCGGGGTCCCACCTGCCGTAGGCGAAGCGGCGGTCCTTGTGATGGTCCCCGAAGGTGTCCCAGAGGCGCAGGGAGACGCTGACCTCGTCCACCACATCGCGGGAGCGCTCCAGCACCTGCCGGCACCGGGACCGGCACCGGGATCGGCACCGAGAACGGCACCATCATCGACCGTCCTGCCCAGAACCCCCAGTAGCACCCCGCTATACTCCCGGTATCCCCTCCCGGTTCCCCCCGCGGTGTCCCTCCCGGTGCCCAGTGGCCCCTGGTTCCCCCCGCCCGCCCCGGTGCCCCTCAGTGCCCGGCGTCCTCCGGTAACCCCCCTCCCGCTGTCGCCCTGCCGGCGCCCGGCGGTGCGCGGTGCCGGCACCCCGCGGTGTCCGGCGGTGCCCGGCGGTGCCCCCGGCCCTCACCTCCTGGCAGACGCGGTACTGGTCGATGGCCCACACGGTGGGCACGTGCGTGGCCAGCAGCCGGTACTGGCTCAGCGTGGCGTTGCAGGCGCGGGCGCAGATCAGCCGCGTCTTGCCCACCGCGTTGTCTCCCACCACGACGCACTTGATGGTCTCGACGTTGGGGCGCTCGTAGTCCACGTCGGGGTCCATGGGGGCGCGGGGGTCCCCGCTCGGCGCCCCCGGCGCGGCCCCGACCCGGGCCCGGCCCGTTACCGACCCCCGCCTCCGCCCCCTCCCCGCCGCCCGCCCAATCAGCGCGCGGGGCCGCGGCACGCTCCCGCCCCGCCCCGCCCCGCCCCGCCAATCCCGCGCGGCACCGCCCGCCCGGCCACGCCCCCGCCGCCCCGCCCCGCGCGCGGACAAAGGAGCGCCGCCAGGGGGCGCCGCGCGCCACGTGACTGCACCGCCCCGATCGCGCCCACCGGGGTGGCCACGCCCACCGATGGGCGTGGTCACGGACACGCCCCTTTCGTGTTCCACGCCCACCGGGGGATCGCGGGGGGGGCGCGGGGGACCAGGACCGGCCACAGTGATGACACCAGTGACACCAGTGACACCAGTGACACCAGTGCAACAGCGACACCAGTGACACCAGTGGCAACAGCGACACCAACGACACCAGTGACACCAGTGCAACAGCGACACCAGTGACACCAGTGACAACAGCGACACCAACGACACCAGTGACACCAGTGCAACAGCGACACCAGTGACACCAGTGACACCAGTGACACCAGTGGCACCAGTGACACCAGTGGCACCAGTGACACCAGCGGCACAAGTAACACCAGTTACACCGGGGACACCAGTTACTTCAGTGATACCGGTGGAACCAGTGGCACCAGTGACAAATAACACCACTTACACCAGTGACACCAGCGACACCAGTAACAAATGGCACCAGTGAAACCAGTGGCACCAGCGACACCAGTTACACCAGTACCAGCAGTAACGCCACTGAGACCAGCAGCCCCGGTTACACCAGTAACACAAGTAATGCCGATAACACCAATCACACCAGTAAGGGCACTAGGACAGGCGGTGACAGGATGGGCCAGGCACTGGGCTGGGGGTGTCCCTGGGGCCAAGATCCCATTTCTCGGCATTTTTTCTCTCCCTGGGGGTTTGGGATTTTCCAGTCGCAGTGCCCAAATAAGGGAATGGCGGGAGAGGCTCCGGGACAGGGAGGGCGGACGGGGCGGGCCAGACACTGGGCTGGGGGTGTCCCCAGGGCCATGTTCACAGTCGGGTGAGGGGGTCCAGGGGCACCCTCAGCACCCCAAAATCCCCTTTTCTGGCACAATAAAGGAACTGAGGGAGGGGCTTCAGGAACAGCGGGAATGGACAGGGGGTAAGTGGGTCAGGATGAAGATGGGGACCCCTGCCTTGGGCTGGTGCTGGATCCTGGCACAGCACCCTCATCCCAGTGTGGGACCCTGGGACCTGGACCAACATCCCAGTCTGGGACTGTACACAGCACCCACATCCCAGTCCAGAATCCTGGCCCAGCATCCACATTCCAGTATGGAACCGTCATCCCAGCATAGGATCCTGACACAGCACCCTTATCCTAGTCTGGGACCCTCGTCCTCATGTGGGACCCTGGCACTGCACCCACATTCCAAAGCTGGGCTGGGCACAGCACCCACATCCCTGTCTGGGATCCTGGGACCTGCACCCATGTCCCAGAGCAGGAATCTGGTACAGCACCCTCATCCCAGTACGGGACCCTCATCCCAGTGCAGGACCCACATCCCACTACAGGACCTGCGTTCCAGTACAGGACCATCATCCCAGTTCGGGGACCTGTCCCAGCACCCGCGTCCCAGCGCTCCCAGCGCCGCCTGTCCCGTCCCATCCCGGTGCCTCCCGGCCGCTCCCGCCCCCGCCCCGCCCGGTGCCGCCCGTGGGCGGCGGAAGGTGCCGGGGGGGCGGCGGGGGAGGGAGGGGCGGGCGCAGGGCGGCGGCGGCGCCGGCCCCGGTTTCGGGATCGGCCCGGGCTCGGGATGGCGGGGCCGGGGCTGGAGCGCTACCGGCTGGCGCTGCTGGCGGCGCGGGAGGACGTGGGGAACCCCCGCGCTGCCACCGACTGGTGAGACTGGGGGCGGGGAGGACCGGGAATGGGGACCGGGACCGGGAATGGGGAGCGGGAACGGGGACGGGAATGGGGAATCGGCGCCGGGAATGGGGACGGAAGACGGGGCTGGGACCGGGAATTGGCAGTAGGCACCTGGACCAGGAACCGGGAGCAGGAAAGGGCACTGGCAGGGGTCAGGGCGGCGGGGGCGGTCCGAGAGGCACCGTTACCGGCACCGGGACGGAGATCCGGGGAGCACCGGGGTCCCGGCCGAGGAGTACAGGCCCGACGGGGAGGTCCTGGGCCTGAGGCCCCCCCCCGCTGCCGTGCTGGAAACCGGGACACACGCCCGGTCCCGTCCCGTCCCGTCCCGTCCCGCCCGGTCCCTCCCGGTGCCGCCGGGCTGGGAGCGGCGCCGCCACCTGGGGAGGGGGCAGGGCGGGCACGAGGGAGGCTGCGGGGCCGGAGGGGCACCCCGGGGTCCTGGAGAGTGGGCCCTGCCCCGCTGCACCGGGCAAAAATGGGTCCTGGGACCGTCCCGCGCCGGTGGTCCCGGGACGACCCCACACCAGTGCCGGTGCTGAGGGGCTGGAGCCGGTGTCCCCCAAAGCCCCCACCCCAAGAGGGGGAGTGACGGCCCCGGGACTGCGCCGGCCCCGCAGCCCCCCGGCGTCACGGGGCCGCCCGTCACCGTGGCCACCGGCCGCCCGGGCACTGCACTCTGCCCCGGGAGTGCGGCTGGACCCGCTCCAGCGCCGGCTCCTACCGGCGCCCGCCCGCCCGCGTGCGGGGCCCTGTCCCGCCATGTGACGCCACAGCCTGTCGCGACATGCCGTGACACGCGTGACATGCCGTGCCGCGCTCCACGCGTGCTCCCGGGGCCGTGCCGAGCCGTGTCTCGCGTGCGCCCGAAACCGGAGCCACGCGGAGACAAAGGCGGGCAGAGCCCTGGGAGTGCCGGGGGATGAGAGTCCCTTCGCGATGGGGCCCCCGGAGCCCCCCCAGCGCCGAGAGGGGTCCCGGACTGCGGAGGCGGGGGGGGTTGAGGGGGCCGTGTCGCTCCGGCGCTTCCCACATTCCCATTGTCCCGGGGGCGGATGCTGCCGGCGGTACTTCCATGAATTCATCCTGGGCTGGTGGCATGGGGGAACGCGGCGGGTGCCCCAGGCTGGCAGGTCTCCCTTGTGGGACCCCCACCCTGACCCCCCACCTTGACCTCGCCCCCCCAGGGCCGTCTTCGGCTATGAGAAGCACCACGACCTCAAGCTCCTGGATTCCGGAGGTACCGGGAGCGATGCTTCTGGGGAGATACTGGGGGTCCCTCATGTCCCCATGTCCCCCCTGACGCACCCTCCTTGCAGCTGGGGGGCCGGATGAGCTCGCTGGAAAATTCTCCGCCAGCAGCGTCATGTACGGGCTGTGCCGGGTCCCCGATCCCGGCACCGGCACCCCCCGGATCGTCCTCATCAGCTGGGTGAGTGTGCGGGAGGAGGCTTGGGGGCACCCCTGGATGGGACCCCCCGTGCTGAGTGGTGGGTGCGTTGCCAGGTGGGGGAGAAGGTGCCGGAATCGCATCGAGCGGAGCGTGCAGGGCACCTGCCGGCCATCCGGAGCTTCTTCAGGGTGAGCGAGGGGCGCGGTGCCCCCGGGGGGCTCAGAGGTGCTGTGGGGGTCTCCACCCTCCCCTGTCCCCCATTCCTTCCCCCTCTAACCCCCCCATCTCGCCGCCCCGACCTTTGCCTGTGCCCGGGCGCATTCCTGGCGCTGCTGACTCAGCCGCCGCGTTCCCAGTGCTCCCAGTCTTGGCCACGGCGCCGGAGCTGTGGTTGGGATCCCTGCCCCCCCGCCAATCCGTCCTGACGGGGAGGGTCCTGCCCTCCCCATCCTCCCAGCCCAGCTTCCGGAGATCCGCCTGGGCCTGGGATCTGGATCCAGTCCCACATCTGGGTACGGCCTCACATCTGGATCCATCCCCACATCCGACACATCCAAGGGAATGGCGCCTGGATTCCCCGGGAAGCTGCGAATCCCTGCAGGGGGTGGGGGTGCAGGGGAGTCTGTGGGTGTCGGGGGGGTGACGCAGTCCCGTCCTGGTGACAGGAGGCCACGGCCCTGGTCAGCGCCCGCCACCCCGAGGACGTGACGCTGGAGGGGCTGCGCCGGGCGCTGGCACAGCTGGAGCCCCCCGCCCCCCGCGCCCCCAGGAGGGGAACCCTCCCGGACATCCCGGAGCTGGTGGTGAGTGGGGGTCTCGGAGGGAGAGATGGGGAGGGCACCCGGTGGGCGATGGGGACTCACCCACCCTTCCTGGGGGGTCCCTGGGCAGGCCGTGCCGGGGGGTGTTGAGGGGTGCCGGGGGTCCCACCCTGACCCCCCCTGTGCTCCCCAGGGAACCAACTACCGCAAGACCAACCCGGCGCTGGAGATCCAGCGCACCCAGCGCCATTCCTTCTGGGAACAGGCCGAGGTGGGGGCCGCGGGCCGCTGGGAAGGGGCTGGAGGGTCCCCAGGGTGCCCCGGGGATGGAGCCACGGCTGATGCCTCAGGCCAGGGGGCTGAGCCCAGGGGTCCCAGTGCTGAGCTTGGTGGGGGTCTCAGTCACGGTGTGGAGTGTAGTGGGGTCCCAGTGCCCAGTGTGGGGGGGTTCCCAGTCCTGGTGCCGAGGCTGGGGGGGTCCCGGTCCCAGTGGCAGTTCCTGTGCGGTTGCCCGTGGCGGTGGGGTCCCGGTGCCGCGGTCACGGGGTTCCCGGTGCCGCTGGGGGTCCCGGTGCCGGTTGCCGGTGCCGGTGCCGGTCCCGGTGCCGCGGTCACGGGGTTCCCGGTGCCGCTGGGGGTCCCGGTGCCGGTTGCCGGTGCCGATCCCGCTGTGGGCGCAGCGGGAGGAGCAGCAGCGGAAGGAGGAGGAGCGGCGGCGGGAGCGGGAGCAGCGGCGGCGCTGGGAGAAGGAGCGCTTGGAGGAGGAGCGGCGCGGGGCCGCGGAGCGGGAGCGGCGGCTGCAGGAGCGGGAGCGGCTCATCGAGGAGCGGCGGTGAGGAGCAGCGTGGGGCCCCAGCCGTGTCCCACCCCCGTGTCCCATCCGCCACCCCCACGTCCCCATGCCCACCTCCCGTCCCTGTGTCCCATCCCCGTGTCCCGAGCACGGAGCCCCCAGCCGGCCCCCCTGACCCCCCTCTCGGCCCCGCAGGCAGGAGCAGGCGCGGCTGGACGCGGAGGAGCGGAAGAAGGAGCAGGAGCGATGGGTGAGGGGGTGGGGGCCGGGAGGGGGGGGTCCTGGGGGAATCCGGAGGGATTGTCCTGGGAGATCCAGGGCCTCCATCCCAGCAGCATCCAGGGTGTCCATCCCAGGGGATCTGGGAAGATCTGTGGGGTCCATCTCAAGGGATTTGGGGGGGGTCAATCCTGAGGGATCAAGTTGGTCCATCCTGGAGGGAGACAGAGAGTCCGTCCCAGGGAGGTCTGGGACATCCGTTCTGAAGAGATCCAGGGGTCCCATCGCGGGGGGTTCCAGGCGTCCATCCTGGGGGATCTGAGGGGGTTCATCCCAGGGGATCTGGGGCATCCATCCTGCGGGATCCATCGGGTTAATCCCAGGGAATACAGGGAGTCTATTTCAGGGGCATCTTGGGTGGATCTATCCCGGAGGGATGTGAGGGCTCCATCCCAGCAGGACCAAGGGAGTCCCTCTCAGGGGATCCAGGGCTCCACCGCGGGGGATCCGTGGTTCCCATGGTCCCGGTGTCTCGCAGGAGCAGCAGCAGCGGGAGCACGAGGCGGCCGAGCGGGAGCGCAGGGCGAGCAGAGGGGGCAGCGGCACTGCGGCCGTGAGTGCTGGGACGGGTCCCACCCTGCCCCCGGCTCACAGGGACACTCAGTGCCCTGTCCCTGTGCCCCGTCCCTGTGCCCTGTCCCCGTTGACCCTCGATCCCACAGGAAGCCGCCATCCTCGTCTCGCAGCGCACCCAGAACCCCAGGGAATTCTTCCGGCAGCGGGAGCGCTCGGGGTCCACGTCCGGCCCCACCCTGCCCGGTGGCCCCCCCGGTAGGTGCCCCCATGGCGGGGTTGGGGGTTGCGGGGGGTGCCGAGGGTCCCTGCTGACCCCCCTTCCCGCAGGTGCCCGCCGGCCCTTCCTGCGGTACCAGCGCAGCCTGACGGAATCCGCCTTCATCTTCCGCCGGCCGGAGCCCCCAGACCCCCCCACCCGGCGTCTCCTGCGGGGCACCGCCCCCCAGCCCGGGCCGACCCCCTCCGCCCCTGCCCCCCAGCCCCGCGGGGACAGGGACCCCCCAGTGTGCCACCTTGGGGACCCCCACCAGCCCAGCTCAAGCAGGGTCCCCCCATGCCACCAGTCCTGTGGGGACAGGGACCCCCCAGTGTGCCACCACCGGGACCCCCATCAGCCCAGTGGGGAGTGGGACCCCTCCCTCTGCCACTCTGGGGACCCCCTCGAGCCCAGCCCGAGCAGGGTCTCCCCATGCCATCAGTCCTGTGGGGACAGGGACCCCCCAATGTGCCATCACCGGGCCCCCCCCCAGCCCTGCAGGGACAGGGACTCCTCCCTCTGTCACCCCAAGGAGCCCTCCCAGCTCTGTGGTGATGGGGACCCCCAAATGTGCCACCTCTGGGACCCCTCCCAGCCCCATGGGAACAGGGACCCCTCACTCCATCACCCTGGGGACCCCCCATTCTGTCACCACCAGGTCAAGATCCCCACCTGTCATGTCTGGGCCCCCCTTCAGCCCCCCCAGGATGGAGGTGCCCCCTGGCTCCCCTGGGTCGGGGTACCCTGACAGCACTTACGGGGTAGAGCCCTTGCCTCTCCCCAGCACTCCTGGTTTGGGGTCCCCCCCCAGACCCTCTCGGAATGAGGAAGTCCCCTCCCTGGACATTCCCCCCCTCCCCAGCCCCCTGGCACCCCCTGGATGAGGAGGGGCCTCCCCGGACACTCCCCCTCCCCAGCCCCCCTCCTGGGGCTCTCTGGGAGCCGCTGGACGAGGGGTCCCCAGCCCACAGGGGTGTCCCCAATACCCCCGGACAGGCCCCCCGCCTAGGCCCAGCCCCCTGCCTGATGCAGGACCCCAGGACTCGGGGAGCAATGGAATTGGGGGGCACGAGTGGGAGGCTGGGAGGCCCCTGGGAGCCGGGACCTGCCCAGGGACAGGTATGGGGGCAATGGGGGAGCCAGGAAGGCACTGGGGGCAATGGGGTCTGGGGGTCATGGGTGGTGAGGGGCTGTGGGACTGGGGGTGATGGGGGGCTGCGGGCAATGTGGGGCTGGGGGTGATGTGGGGGTCAGACTGGGGGGGTGCAGGTGGGGTCGGCCGGTTTTGGGGCTGGGGTGGCTCTGGCTGGAGAGGAATGGGGGGAACACATGACCCCAGGGCTGGTTCTGGGGGTCGGCGTGGGACTGGGGAGAGGGAGAACGGGGTGGGGTCCCCTGGGGAAGGGGATGGGCACAGCTGGGGATTGTGGGACCCCTCAGCCCCCCCCAATTTTTGCAGGGGGATGAGCCCAGCGAGAGCCTCGTCCTGCACAAAGCTACACCAGGTACCCCAAACCTTCCCCCACCAAACCTCCCCTAACCCCTCTCAGACCCCTCTGAGCTCACCCTCCTCTCCCCCCAGGCTTCGCCCTCCTGCTGGCCCGTGACACTCCCCACCCACCACTGCTGGGGGGTCCCAGCCCCCCCAAGGAGGACGAGGACCTCTCCCCCCACGCCGTGTAACCAGGGGGCCCAGCACTCCCTTTTGGGGGGCAGTTCCCCCTATGGCACCACAGCCTCCTCCCCACACATCACCCCCCCCAGCACAGCCCCCAGCCCTCCACTTGCACACCAATGAGCATCCTGGGGAGGGGGCAGCACCCCTGACCCCCCTGCCAATGGCAGCATGGGGGGGGGCACAGAACCCCTCCGTGGGCACAGGGACCCCCCCCCCCCAATCACACACAGCAGCTGTTAAATAAATTTTAATGCAAATTATTAATGCACATTATTAATGGGGGGGTGTCCTGCCGGGGGGGCTGCCCCCCCAGGTTAGAGGTGAGGGAAAGCAGAGCTGGGGGGGAGGTCCTGTGCCCCCCCCCCGGGTTAGACCCTGAGCACCCACCCTGGGGGGACCCCTGTACCCACTCCACAGTGGGGGGGTCCCCAGCACCCACCCTGGGGTGGGGGGAAGCCCCCACCCCCCTTTTTGGAGTTTAGCTCTGATCCCCCCAGCACAGAGGGGGCAGAAATTCCAGTTTCTCCCCAAAAAAGGAGCTGGGAGCCCCCAGCCCCCTGCCCCGACCCCCTGTGACATCAACCTCTCCCAGCCCCTGCAGGGGATGGTGGGGGGATCCATCCCCTGCCCCCCCCCCAGGTGCTGGAGGTCAGACCCGGGACTGGAGGGGCCTGGGGGGGTCCCGCTGGGGGGGTCCCGGGCTGCTGCTGCCGCTGCTGGAGGAGCTGGAGTGGGGGGGCCTGGGGGTGCCCCCCCGGCCCTTGAGGGTGCTGAGCCGGGCGTCCAGGGACAGGGTGCGGGGGCGGCCCCGCCGGGGGGGGCTGGGGCTGCGCAGGGGGGGCCCCTCGAACAGCGACAGCCACGGGGGCGGCCCCGGCGATCGGGGGCCCCCCCGGTGCCGCGTCAGGATGTCGGTCACCGCCGCGATGTCATCCGAGGGGTCAATAGCTGGGGGGGCAAAGGGGGGTCAGCAGCGCCCCCAGACCCCTCCTGGAGCCCCGTGGGGTGGGGGCTGCGAATGGTCCCCCCGTTATCCCAGCTCCCCTCAGTTCCCCAGAGGTGCCCCATGGCCCTCATAGGTGGGGGGGATGGGTCAGGGGTTCCCCCAGATGCCCCATTTTGCCCCTGCCATGGCCCCCCCAGGTGGGGGGGTGTCTCAGGGTCCTACAGTCACTCCCTCACCCCCCCAGTGCTGCCCCACAGCCCCCACAGGTTTTGGGGTTCTCGGGGGCCCTCCCAGTGCTGCCCCAAGGCCCCCGTGGGCTGGGGGGGGAGTCCCGGGGGTCTCTTTGCCATCCCCCGGGGTGCTGTGGTGGGGGGGTCTCTGCCCCCCGTGCCCCCCATCACCTGTCGCTGTAGTAGGAGCTGAGCAGCGCCCGGATCTCGGCTGAGACGTTCTCCTGCAGCAGGAGCCCCTCGCCCGGGGGGGAGCCGGGGGGGCCCGGCGGGGCTGGGGGCACCGGGGGTGGCAGAGCAGCAGGGAGGGGGGACAGAAAGGGGGGAACAGAGGAGGGGACAGAGAGGGGGACAGCAAGAAGAGAAGAGTGGCGTTAGGGAGCGAGCAGAGAGCAGAGAGGGGGAGACAGAGCAGAGCCCCTCCAGCCCGACCCTCCCGGCCCCCACCCACTCACCCGTTTGGTGGTAGAGGGAGCCCTGGGGGGGCAGCGGGGCCGGGGGGCGGCGTGGGGGGGGCTCCTCGATCCGCATCAGCTCTTCACAGCACTGCTTCCACTGGCCTGGGGGACAGGGGCAGTGGGGGGGCACAGCAGGGCATGGTGTGGGGCTTGCACGGGGATGGGGGTCCT